>NC_068569.1:54786499-55506705 GCF_025698545.1 Gossypium raimondii | reverse complement strand
TTATATCATCAATTCAAGCAAGCAATAACACATTCACTCACAACGCATTAAATATTGTGGAGTGTGAGTCGCATTTCGTCTGAAATCAAACAGACGTTCCTACGAGCCGATAGCGACGTCACAACATGGCGACGTGTTCCCTACTCAATTGGGTTTCTTCTTCTAATTTAACTCTATTATCTTTTCCTAGTCAAACTCTAATAACTTTAAGATATTCTAATGAAATTAAGTTGCGAATTTTAGCCTATAAATAGGGCTTTTAGCAATCCTAGAGATTTTGATTCAATGATAAAATTAATTGAGTTTGTGAAAATTTTGGAAGAACTTTGTATTATTTCGGGTTTCGAATTTGTTTGTTTCTCCATCTTGTACCCACTTTTTTTTTGCCCACTTCGGAAAAATTTTTTTGTGTAAATATTTATATCCAATTTTTCTCGTTTTTCATTCGTGTTCGTTGCTTACTTCGGGTTTAACACAACAAATATCTACTCACATCATCATCAATTTACACCACTAATCGCTAAGCATAGCTACTTCAAACTACAAAAGTTCTCTACAAATTTATAAAAGCTAAGAATGAAGTGAAAATTTTCTTCCCTCTTTGATTTGCAATTGACAAGAAGTATTTATAAGTCCTCTTCTGAATTTAGAAAACGACCAAATTCTCTTTCATTAATCGAGAAATTTCATAAAATCGTCGCGACGCAAATCCTTATTCGTCGCGACGTTGTCGTAATTTCCTACAATTTGTTGATTTCTTCAAACTCGATAAGCAAATTCGCAATGTTCTACTTGCTACTAACTCTTTTCAACCTATACATCAAGCTCAAATGAGATTAAAACATCCTAAACACTAAAATTAACTAAAAATGGAAAAAAAATTAAATTCTAAAACATAAAAAACAACATAAACATAGAAATTCTACTTGAAAGCAAGCACTAACCCAGAGTGCAATTAATCCAAAATAATATAGCAAATAAGATGCTGTCATGACCTACCAATTCTTTCTTTTAAAATTTTAATCTATATTACTTTTTATTTAACTCATGGAATAAGTTATTAGATGTTTTTTTTTTCACCGATTGAGTCTTAATTCTATTAATATCAGTATTATTGTCAACGCGGGAGGACATGGGTTCGAGTGCATTGAAGCGCATTATCCTTCTATTTAAGGGTTAGGGAGAGGGGCTATGAGTAGTTCTAGGCATTGTATCAAAAAGAGCAAATATAATAAGAACCTATAATGAGATTAATGTTAAAAAAAGATGTAAATTATGAGTAAAAAAATTAAACACATAAATTCATTAGATAAAACAATACTAAATGCACGATAGTTATTTATCATGATTTTGTCATCAACTATGAGTTACTATCGAGTTGATTTGTGGCATCAACTCAATGAACAATATTATTAATATATATAAGTGATGGAGATAATAAATTATACATATTAAAATCAAAATGTATAAAATATATTAAGATAAAGTTTTAATAATTTAATTGGCACGGGTTCAAGTCCCATCTTATGTATATTTTTTAATTGGTTTTCCTAAAATGAAAAACCTAAAATACCCTTGAATTATATAACTTTTCTAATTACGAAAGGACATTTTCGTAATTTTTTGACTAAGTTGGTGACTCGATTGAGAGTGAAACTGACTCAGTCAGGGGCTTAATAAATATTAAGTATATATATACAATTGATGAAGATAATATATTGTGCATATTAAAACCAAAATGTATAAAAATACATTAAAATAAAGGTTTAGAATTGGCATAGGTTCAAATCTCACCGTATGTATATTTTTTAATTGGTTTTTGTTAAAATGAAAAGACTAAAATACCCTTGAATAATATAACCTTTTTTTAATTATGAAAGAACATTTTTATAATTTCTTGATCAAGTTGGTGACCCGGTTGAGGGTGACACCAACTCAGTCAAGGGCTTAATAAATAGTAAGTATAGATATACAACTGATGAATATAACGAATTGTGAATATTAAAACCAAAATGTATAAAATATATTAAAATAAAGTTTTGGTTTAGTGGTGAATTTAAAATTTTAGTAATGTAATTGACATGGGTTCAAATCTCACCATATGTATATTTTTTAATTGGTTTTTGTTAAAATGAAAAGACTCAAATAACCTTGAATAATATAACTTTTTTAATTACAAAAGGACATTTTCGTAATTTTTTGACCGAGTTGGTGGCCCGGTTAAGGATGATACTAGCTTAGTCACTGGCTTAATTAATAGTATAGATGTTGATCATGCATATTATTTGAATCAATACTTTCTTTGGGCTATTATTTGAATCAATACTCAATTTCTAAGATGAGGGTTCTTGTCAGGCATTCGTTTGGCACATGTTCGAATCGTGTTACCCCCATCTCCTTCCCCTAATATTGTATTAAAAAAGAGGGTTTTTTTTTTGGGTAAACTACATTAATAGTCACCCAACTATGGTTTTTTTTGTCACTCAACTACAAAAAACTACAAAATGGTCATCCAACTATGAAAAGTTGAAAATTGGTCACCCAACTATGAAAAGTTGAAAAATGGTCACCCAACTATTCATTTTTTTAATTTTTGATCATCCAACTATCTTAGATTTTTTAGTGTTTCCATTTTGCCATTAGCCAACCGGTCGCGGTGTCCACGGGTTGGGCCATGACTCGGTTTCAAAATATTTTTCAAGCCCAAACGGGCCAGCCTAACCCGCCCAAAAAACCCGTTTTAAAATTAAAAATATTAAAAAATATTTTTTATTTACTATTTTATATATTTTTATAATTAAATTTTCACCTAAAAATATTTTTATTATTATTTAAATTGAATTCAAGCCAATCCGATCCAGTTTAAAGTACAAAAATCATTTTCCAAGCCCAACCCAAGACAAGTCAAGCCTATTGGGTTGGGTTCCGGGTTCCTATCATTCAAGATGTTGCAATAATAACTATGTCAATTAAACTAAGATTTAATTGAAAAAACAGGTATTGAGAGGACTCAAATCTAATCTATTTTACTTTAAAACTAAAAAAATTCCATTGAATTTGGGTTTAATTGAATTGATTCGTATAATCACTTCATTTTAATCAGAGATAGGGAAGAGTTTGTTTTATTTAATTTATAAATAATTATAATTTTTGATAATGTAAAATACATATATTATTTTTAAAATAGTGAAACAAATTTAAAATTCTATGTAAAATTTATTTATTTTAAATGTCTTAAAGAAGTTATTGATTATTTTTATTTATTTGAAAAAAATTATAAATTAGTTTAAAAACAAAGAATAAATCGAATTATCATAAAACATTCAAAATATTTCAAAGAAATCCGATTAAACTGAACCAAAATTACCTTACTTTTACCATTATACCAACACTTTAATTAATATTCTTATAAGCCGATTGAGTCTTAGCTCGATTGGCTTAGTCATTATTGTCAATGCAGGAGGACGTGAGTTCGAGTGCGCTGAAACATATTATCCTCTTATTTATAAGTAGTTTTAGGTAGTACGCTAAAAAAGAGCAGATATAATCAGAACGTATAATAAAATTATTCAAAAAAAATTAATATTCATATAATTACTTTTAAAAGCTAACATTTAATCACTTTTAAAATCTAAAATGTGAATTCTACTTTATAAAAAATAATTAAGTAATAGTATTTAAGTATATCTTATGATCAATTTTCCTTTTTGTTGATGTTGATACCCACATTTTATATTGAAATACATTATTAAGGGTGAAGGGGTGATGGCCCATTTGATTCACGTGATGCACGTGCTGCCACCTAACAATGTCTTACATGTGGCACTTGGCACCGGCTTTATAAAATGAAATTTTACTTTTTTTGGCATAATGACTCTTTTGATCCTTTAACTTTACGAAAAAGTCATTTTAGTCATTCATTTAATTTGTCATCCTTTTTAGCCCTTAAACTTGCGTTTTTTGTCAAATCACCATAAAATAAATAGAAAAGTTGATACTACATACACGTAAATTGTCACGTGGATGACATGTCAACATTTAATTTTATATATTTTTAAAATTTTAAATATTAATTAATGCTAACATATTATCCATGTGTATCCCACGTGCAAATTAGCAAACGTTAACTTTTTTATTCATTTTGGGGTGATTTGACGAAAAATACAAGTTTAAGGGTTAAAAGAGGTGAAAAATAATAGGAAGGCTAAAATGACCTTTTTTTCGTAAAGTTGGAGGACAAAAAAGGCATTATGCTTTTTTTTCAACAGTTAAATTTTAGTCATTCCTTAAAACATATCATACATACTAAAATAATATTTTAAAAAATAAAATTCTTTTAGTATAGTTAAAATACTCACAATTGATGTAATTTTACATCTAGAAGATAAGTGGAAGATTTATTTGCAACATAAACCCTTTTACTATTTTATTGTTTATTATAAGGGCTTCCATCTTTTTCATTTACTAATTTAATCCTTATAGTTTTATAGTTTGTAACACCCCACACCTGGCCCGGATGTTGTGGCCGAATCTTGAGGAATTACATAAACTTGTTTAGAAACTCAAATATAACTCTTGAAAATTAGGTGATCTTAAAAAGTTAGTTTTCGCAAACCTCTTTCTAGTTTTTAGAAAATTTGAGTTTTAAGTTATTCATTTTATGGAAGATTGTTTAATTGGTTAATTTGTTTTGCAGTGGAAATTTTAGAGTACTAAATTTTGAAAACCATGACTTTAATTTGTGAAAACATATAACTTTGCAGTTACGATAAAAATATAAAACAACCAAATGAGAAATTAAGTCTAAAATAGTTTATAGTCCAAAAAGTCTGAAAAGTCCAGAATAATTAGAAAAAAACGTAAATTGTCTTATTTATTAATCAAAATATCAATCCGAGCTCTCGCACGCTGCTCGGTCCTAGGTTTGTTGATCACCTAAGAAGATGAACATAATTGGGTGAGCTTACAAGCTTAGTGTGTAACTCAGCCCATACAAATAGAACATATAGCAAAATCATGGAAAAATCATAGTGCGAACAGTTACAAATGCATGACATATCTCGCGATGCAATATGACAGATAGATCGATTACAAATATAGGTGCAATTACATATACATATACATATACATATGCAGATATAGATACAGATACAAATACATATACAGATCCTACTCCCATCCGCTACACACTAGCTTCGTCCATCTCTACACGCCAATTAGGGTAATAAATATCCATCCAACCCCATACACCATAATAGTGAGTATATGTCACTTTTCAAAATAGTGCAGTCAAGCTGCCAAAAATCATGTGGTAATCTACCAAAAGCAGATAAGTGTGGTCAAGTCACCAGAACAGATATGTGGTTTAAACAACTAGATAAGATTGATCATTAAACTGCCAACACTTCCTTCGTCACATAATTATCTCACCCCAATGCATATGCAATTACTAACTAGATACCCAGATACACACATTTCATACATGTTTTACGCATCAAAACATGCTAACATACTTTCAAAAGTTGCACATACAGAAACAGAATTTCAAATTTCATACATAAAGGTCATACATAACACATAACAGACTTTACGAAGTGGCTAACCTCAAAGCATACATCAAACACGGCTATAACTAATTTTTACTGAAAATGGGTCCACACGTCTGTATGGCCCACACGACCCACTTGACCCAACCCGTGTGGCCCACACGGCCTAACACATGGTCATGTGGCGTTAATAGTGAGTTTTTTTGGCTTCACATCGTTTGCTAATTTTTGGGATAGAAGGTACACACTTGGTCATTTTTTGATGCCAACATAACAACGAGGATTCCAAAACCTAAAACGACATTAAGAAGTGAGAATTATCAGTGATATGTTAATTCCAAATCACTAACTCGTCTGCAAACACTAATGTTTGGCCTTAACAACACTAATCAACCACTAACACAAACATTTGATCACTTACCTAATCAGAACCGCAACCCTACAAATCTCCTAAGTCGTCGACGATAAATCACGCTCCTCACAATCTTCCCTTAACATGATCAAATCAATTAGTCCATAAACCTACTTCCTTGTAACAATAGAATGAAATACTAACAAGAAGATATACGAGCCCTTACCGAACCTCTACAATATGCACAACCAACACCAAAGATAGAACCACGACAAAACAAAGGCACGAGATGGCAAAAGGAAATCTTTAGGAGAAGCAAAGAAAATTGGACTAATCAAGACTTACCATTTATATGCAACAAATTTGCAAAATTTAACAATTCAAGTTTAAGTATTTACCAACGGTTGGACTAACTTTCACTTTTTGTAAAGCACGAGGATTAAATTCTAACAAATTAAAATAGAAAGATCAATTTTTAAGTTTTTTTAAAAAGGGATTGTATTAATAATTAGAGCAGTTTTAAATTGTTCTAATATCACGTTTCGCACATATGGGTCTTTAACAATTAGCCATCTCTATAATAACTATCATCTATAACAACATTTCATTATAATAATCAAGTTTGTTGCAACTAGCCATAAATGGTTGTTTCATGCTTACGAGTGTGTATTTTTTGACTTTGTCAGTGTTTGTTGGGGTCGGGCCTAAACTATCATTTGTAGACATCCATTTGAAGATCTACGTTACCACCGAAATTGAAAATATTCCTTTGAAAATAAAGTTGTTCCCACTAAATCTTTCCTCCAACATAGAAAATTCTTGGTGGAGGATTTATGTCCACCATGCTCTAATTCACAAGAAGATAACCAACATCTACTCAGGGATTGCTAGGTTACTTGGAATATTTGGTGTTCCATTTCTGATTCTACCCAGGACCCCCATTCATGGTGTCAATTGGGATGACTGGCTTGTCGGTAACCTCTTTTCTAAGGTTTGGGATAGCAAACCTAAAATCCCTTGGAATGACCTATTTGCTTTTACCCTATGAGAGGTTTGGCTTACTCACAATGCTCTATCATTAGAGATTATTATCTTAAAGGATAGCTCCTCAATAGAGTTAATAGAAAGGAGTTACCCTATTTTAATCCAATGTCTTGGAAACCACCTCCAGTGGACTAGTTCAAACTTAACACTAATGGATCATCCATAGGTTGTCACAAAAATATATCTTATAATGATTATGTTATAATTTGTCTATTATACTAATTATATCTAAATACTAAGGGTGGGTTTGGATGGGCGATTCTATGCCGTGGGGTGCGGTGCAGTGCGGTCCGTTTAACTTACTTTTTGTCTTACACTACAGTATCACTACAGTATCAAATCTCACCTCCACTGCTATTTTTACACTAACCACATGTAAACTCACCACCCATCCAAACCCACCCTAAGTATATCTAATAGATATCTAATAAGTGCAAGGAATGTAGAATTAAATAAAAGGACTTGAAAAACTCACAGCCCATCCAAACTCTCTATTCGATTCGTTAGAATCCGATCCAAGAACAGGGATTACTAGTAAAAATATGATTTTCGAGAGATATAGAAAGATGCAAAACTCTATATTTCTATTCTATTTTTTCTCTATTTAATTTATATATACATATGCTATAGAGGAAGATAAAATTTGTTTTATTTGTCTCTCCAAATTCTAATTTCATTTCATAGAACGAAAAATTCACTTTTTATCTCATTGCTAGAGGTTTACTCATTAGTAATATTGGATAATAATAATTATCCACATAATTTGTTTTTCGACAATTCCATTTTTTGTCACAAAGTCAAAGCTCATTACACGGGCTTTGACTTTGATTATGATAAACTAACTAATTACCTTTTCACTACAAATTTTGATTCAAAGGAAAAACAAAACTGTGGAGTTAAACTAACTCATTTAGAACACCTTTTAAAGGATCACGTGGTATGATTGGATCGAATAAACTTTTATGGAATAAATATTCAGCCGCCTGTGAACCTTCCAGTATTGTTTTAGTCAATGTTTTTACATCTTTTGTTAATTTGGTTATTATTCTTTTTAACTAAATTTGACTATTAACTTTTAAAAGAGTAAAATCATTTTTAATAGAAATAATAATTTTTTAACGATGTTGGCATGACAACCTGCATGGTAGTCTAAATATACTTATATTGACATGACACTATTTATCTTATATGTATATCAACAAATAATTTAAAAATTATAAAATAAATTTAAAAATTAAAACAAAATACAGATGTATTGTCATTCGAGCTTTCATGTTTAAAAATTAAATTTTTAGTTACTATTTTCATTAGAAAATAATTCAACTTTTTGAAAGTTGATAGTAAAATTCGACTCTTTTAAAGATCGAGAATCAAATTTAACTAAAATAAATAAAACTAAATCAACAAAAAGACAATTAAAGTGATTGTATTTAATTAGTGATTTATAAACGTGATATTTTAGGATCTCACATGTCTAATAATAATTCCAAAATATAGATTAGAAAATTAATTCTTGAAAGACAGTGAGAGCCTTATATAATGGACCTCACCTTTCCTCTTCTTCAACAACTCCCATTATATACCTTAAGGCAATAACTTCACTGTCCTTCACATCCTCAAGCTTTTTCATCTATGGCGAAAGCTTTCTCCCACATCAATGGCAACCCAATGTTTTATTTTCCCTCTAGACTAAATCCCAACCGTCCATTTCCTTTGCTTTTGTCTTATAACAAGCCTTTGAAATGCAACCAATCTTATTTGGCCTCTATAAACGAAGACATCGAAGCGCATCTAAAACAGGCTATCCCTATTCGTGAACCGCTCTCTGTTTTGGAGCCCATGCACCATTTGACGTTCGCCGCCCCACGGACCACCGCTTCGGCTTTATGCGTGGCAGCTTGTGAGTTGGTCAACGGTCACCGGGATCGAGCTTTGCCGGTAGCGTCCGCGATTCATCTCGTGTATGCGGCTTCGTTCACCCATGAGTGTGCTCCACGGAGTGAAACCTCTAGGCCTACGTCCAAAATTCAACATGTGTATGGTCCAGGCATTGAGTTGCAAATTGGTGATGCGATGATACCATTTGGGATGGAGCTTTTGGCTAAATCCGATAATCCAGCCCGAAATGATTCAGATCGAATTCTACGTGTGATGGTTGAGATCACGCGTGCGATTGGTTCGGAAGGAATGATTTACGGGCAGTATGATGAAGTGGAATCTTATCAATCCGACAATAACAAGTCGAGCCACATCGAAGAAATCGAGCGTGTCTCCGAAAAATATGAAGGAACATTGTATGCTTGTGCGGGTGCTTGTGGGGCAATAATAGGAGGGGGAAGTGAAGATGAAATAGAGAAACTGAGAAAGTATGGTTTACATATAGGGAAAATAGAGGGGATTATGAATAGAATTGGAAGCAACAGTGACAAGGATTTGATGGAAAAATTGGTGGAGGAGCTGAGAAATTTGGCTAACAATGAATTGAGAGGGTTCAATGAAGCAAAGGTGAAAGCAATTTTCAACACACAATCTAGTTCATTTGATCTTTGTAAGCAATGATTAAAACGTGATATCTAAATGGGTCCAAATCTAAGTAATATCCCAAATCTAGTGCTTTCGTTGTACTAAAAATAAGTTCTAAAACATGTCCCTTTTTCACAAATGATGTCCTAATTTAGAATAAGAAAAATAATATTCAAGTTTTCAAAAAAAATTATTTCAATGACTCGTTTGGTTGACATGTATTATTAGTTTAATGGAAAGAAATTTTGAAGTGTCATTTGTCGAATATCGTCGAATTTCTTTTACCGGTTCGATATTGAACCCAAGTATCAACTTTGTCCCCTTACATCCACCGAGAACAGGCCCAACTTTGAAGGTTGCTGGAGGTGCGGTTGCCTAAGGCCCAAGACTGAAAGGGGTCTAAAATTTTTTTTTAGCTTTTAAAGGCCAACTTTTAAAAAACCTAAAAACTCATTTTATTGTTTTGTCTAGGGCCCCAAAATGTTAAAAACATGAAAGGGAGTGCCTTCACCCGCTTGATGTAGCTAACATCAAGTGGCACCATCTTCCCAATTTAGCTCTTATATACCATATGACAGGAGTTTAAATCACTCTAAAAGTAACCAGTAAATTTGCATGGTGGGAGAGGTATTCCTTTCTATAAATTTAACGCGACACTTAGTAGAGATAAGAGACAAAGTTCAAGACTAAACTAAGCATATACATCCCCAACCTAAAATCAGATCAGTTGAAGGCTTCATCAACTTTGGACGAATAGTGTTTCAAAAATTTCTATTGAAAAATCTACATTCCCCTGTACAATAAGATATTTTAGTATAAATATATTTTTTTCAATGATGGGGGACAAAGTCTAAGGTTTCTTGTGTGGATTCCATTATCTCAGCTTGAAATATGCTGTTAATAAAACACGAATGAGAATTATTTTGGACAACATGTGCATAGGGAAGTTCAATTTTGCAATTGAATCCTTGATTGTTTTGGCTTTTTGAAATTCAATATAAAATAATGAAACTAAGTGTCATTTCCTCACTTAAAAAATATGAAAGGAGTAGATCTTCTATTGACTTTGGTTGGATTCTAGGTCAAAATTTCCTTTTATCTCTTAATTAAAGTTTGGGTTTTAATTATGGGTAATTATTTGATATATAAGTAGTAGAAAATTTTTATTTTATAAATTGGTTAGAGATTTTGTTATTTAGGTTCCGTTTGTTTTACTAAAAATGATTTTCAAAAAATGTTTTCTGCATTTTTCTGTGTTTGTTTCATGGAAAACAGTTTGATCAACGGAAAATGACTTACATGTCTCTTTTCCTGTAAAATAACTTACCCTTTTGAAAAGAGTAATGCATTCCTTTATGTGTAATTTTATTTTTATATAAAAATTAACTTAAGTCAAGCTTAATAAATTTTATTTTAAAAATATTTAAAATAATAAAATAATAATATAAAATATTATAATTTTCAATATTATTAAACATACATATTTAATTATTTATATCTAATCATATAATAAATTATTTAATATTTTAATTTTATTTTAATAATAAATTTTAAAATAATAATTTTAAATAATATTCTTCATATATTAGTGAAAAATATTCAATACTACTATTTTAATAATAAATATTTATTCAATTATAAATATATTAATAATAAATATTTTATAGTATAAAGGTTAAAATATACCATAAGTCTATGTACTCTTCACAAATTTGAATTTAATCTTTGTACTTTTATTTTAAAAATTTAGTCTCTTTACTTCTCAGATTTGAAAATCAAGTACAATTGTTAACATTGTTAAAATTTTTTGCCAATTTTGTTGATGTCACATTTTAAATAAAAAATACTTGGTATTCATGTAACTAAAAATGATGTTATAATGAACATGAATTTAACAAAATATTTTAATAATGCTAACAGTTGAACCTGATTTTGATATCTAAAATGTAGGACTAATCCAAAATAAAAGTACACGGACTAAAATTCAAATTTACGAAGAGTACAAGGACTTTGACATATTTCAACCTAGTATAAAAATATGAATATTTTAATTATATAAATATGAATATTTGTTTAAATAAGGCTTAGCTTCATTATCCTTACAACTCTAATCTATCAATATATGTAAATTAAATTAAATTTTAATTAAGCATTATTTATTATTAAGTTTATATATGACATTGATTATTACAAAATATTTTCTTATTATAAATAAATTTTGATTGTTAAAAAGAAATTGCACTCTAATATTTTATAACAAATATATTTATGTCATGTTTGTTTTACAAAGAGCAACATAATAAACTCAATTAAACAGTGAAAAGATAAGAAAATATTAAATGTATGTTTATTTCATTGAAAATAACTTTTATTAAATATTTTCTAATATTTTCAGAAATTTGTCAAACAATAGAAAATATTTTACAGATTCATTCAAACACTAGAAAATATTAGTTTTTTCGGAAAAGTAAGTCAATTTTCGTAAATCATTTTCGGAAGTCATTTTCATGAAACAAACGAGTCTTATTTTATTTATTATTTATTTTTCTAAATACAATTTAAGGACATCGGCAAAATTAACCCGCTTGTAAAATTAAAATTTTACATTGCTAATGTACCAAATAGATATCCTTTAATATTGTGAACAATAAATAGAAGAAAGTGTATACAAAATTTCGTGCGAAATCAAATCTAAAAATTAGACCAAATAAAAAAATCATATATGAAATTATGAGTTAAAATATTTGGATAAATCCTTTGATTTCTATCTTCAATAGAGCTTCGATCCTAGGATCATTTAGAATTGATATTGGATGGATGCGAGTTGCTTCAAGAGTTGTTGAGACTTGATCTTAAAACTAGGTTCGAAACTAGGTTCGAAAATATGCTTACTAGAGAATTTAATTTGATTTTATTTGCTTTGATGTCCCATGATTTTGATATAACAACATTTAAAATAAATTTTATATATGATATTTTTTAAGTCATTTATTGAAAATTTCATTAAACATTTTCAAAGCAATTTTAAGGCTTAACAAATAATATTTAAGAAATTTTTAAGTGTTTTTAGGCTAGGTGCTATAACTTGGCCAAAAGGTGCGGTGCCTAAAAGTCAGTGTGTAAATAGGCACTGAGGTACAACACCCTTTCACCCAAGTTCTGCACCCCACTCAAGAGTTCCCACACCCTTTTCCAAGAGATATCACACCCTTCTAGTTGGGGTGCAATACCTGTGGTTCAATGGTCAAATTTTGAAAAAGGTATCGTAGCCCAAAGGCTAGGTACCACACCTTGAAGCTTTGTAAGTGCTTTTAAGCCCAAAATTAATGCTTCCAATTGTTAGAATTCATCCCCAACAACCATAAACTTTCACAAACTCATTCCTTGATATAATACAAGTCAAAAACACATCAAGACATAAAAGACAAATATCCAAGCACAAAAATCAAGAAAAAAGCTTCCAATTCTTTATTTCTTCATTTGTTTTGTACATATCTCTTAGGTGCTTATTGTTAAATCATTTTCTCATTCTCATTTACGTTCTTGAGAAAGCTTAACACTTGTAAACAAACACCTTTGAAAGGTCTTTATTGTTTACATCTTTTCTTCATATTGCAAAAGTTACTTAAGGTTTTTGAGGTATAAAACCTTAAATAATTTGTAAAGGGTTTTAGTTGAGTCTTGTAAAAACTAAAGGGTTCTAGTTAAGCCATAAAAATTAGGGAGAAGTTTCTATCTCAGCCTTGTGAAAAAGATTGGAATTGTAAAGTTTATACCTTTTCCTTGAAAGGTAACAATTCAATTATAATTAATTAGGAAATCTTTGGTTGAGGTATACCAAGGTAGTGAAGGTAGGAAACTGGGGAGGAACCACAATAAATAGAATTTTTCTACCTTTTCTTCTCGTTCCTCATTATTTAGAAAAGTTTGCAAATAATTTTAAAATACCAATTCAACCCCCTCTTGGTATTTTCGGGCCTAATATATTTGATTAAATGGTTTTCAAGACTTGATCTTCAATAAATGAAGTTTGCTTTAAGGGTTGTCGAGATTTAACCTTGACAATGTGTTTGGAGAGAGTTTGGATCTGAGGATCTTCAAAACTTGATCTTAGATGATTGAGTCTACTTTAAGGATTATCAAGACTTCATCTTGAAAAATAATTTCTATCTCATTTATATTGGTGCAACTGGATTATGGGGAGCTTTGATCCAAGGGTCATCTAGACTTTATCTTGAAAGGAAGATTCCGCTACAAGGGAAGTGTTGGATTTGGTGCTCTAAAAGTAGTATATTTGTTTGCATACTTTTTTTTTTCGAACAAATTGGTTTAATAAATTTATCCACAAATTACATAAATATCCTTTTATATATTGTCCTCAATGGTTTTTGCATGCAAAGAAAAATGGAAGCAAATATTGGCTCATTGGTTTTCTAATGTTAACTAATATTAAGCAGTATTACGTGGTTAGATCATAATATGGAAAGACAACTTGTATTAGTAGATGAACCTAAACATGTCTTTAGTTTAATAAAAAATGAGCAAACCGATTGAAAGACTAATATGTCATCTATTAAGCCCAATTGGGGAGATGCTTTATCTTAAGCATTGAAGCGGATGACTTCCAGAAGATAGAGACATAGATGTGATTGATTGGACTGACAAAACATTGGACATGACCCAAGTAGAATAGATCCTGAATCCGCTTATGGATTTATTCAATTGTGATGTTCATAGTGTGACATACACTAATCCTGAGTGGATGATAGACTGTGTATGTGTGACTTGTATACTTTGATGTAACTAAAAGCCTGAGTTCAAATAGATATGGAACCGAAAGCTAGTATGTTGGGTATACGACTTTTACAATATATAGCATCATTCACAAGAGTAGAATTCATAGCCCAAGAAATGGGAAAATCATACTCTCTCATTGATATTACATGATCGATGAAAAGTAAAAACGTGGTCATGGGTCATTGGTCTTTGTGATAAATAACTTAATTACTATTTGATAATAATTGACTTTTCATGAAAGAAGATGTAATGGTTATAATGAGATAAAATATGATCATATTGCGAGAACAAATTTATTCCAAACATATTAATGATATTATATGCCAGTAACACATTTATGACAATGTCATTGGATGAGCACTGATCGAGTAGCTTTCGTAATGATATGTAATTTAGGGAGAGGTCAGTCATGATACTATAATAGAATCACTTCATGACTAAATGAGCTAATAATTAATAAGCGAAAAGTTGGAACTTAATTAAAAATCATTTGAGCTCTAAGTATATATGTTCAATCGGTCCCTTCGCTAGCTCGTTGAAACTAGAAATAAATTGCGTAAAGAATCAAATGAACAAAAATTGATGGAAATGATAAAGCTAGATAAATGGGTCACATTTAAAAATAAATGTATTTTCTCACTAACGATGAAAATGACTTTATTCATTCAAGTCTTTAATATAAAAATTAACTGTATAACTAAACTTTTAAATCTGAGCTAATTTCACTATCTTCTAATACAAGATTACCAAAATCTAAGTATAACATTTTTAAGCTTTAAACCTAACATCTCTTTAATGAAAATTTGGATTTCACTTAATAATTTGAAAATTTAACACATTAGTAGAACATACTAAGTAGAGATAATCATAATTTCACAAAAATCAAATGAAAATTTACATTTTTGCCTTGGAAATTTGGATCGAATTTGGCTATGGAACAAACCCTTTTTCTTTTTCTTTCTTTTCTTCTTAACTTCGACAGCAATGATGGAAATGATGAGAACATCTTTTCTCTCCACTAACTTTATTTATTTATACTTAGATTAAGAAACTAATTAAACTAATGGATGGTGGAAAATGTTCTCATCCACTAACTCATAAAATATTTGTGGTTAATTAAACATCAAGTCCCTTGCTTAATTGCTACTTAGGCCCTCTAGTATTCTATAATTTAGAGCTAAACAATGATTGCACTTTTGCAAATTAGTTTTTGTACTATACTTAATCATTTTCTCAATTCAATTACTCAACCGTCCATTAATATATTTTCCAATTAAGTGTGTAAAATTCTTCTATTTACAATTTCACCAACTCATTTTATGGAATTTGGTTCGGAAACCATATTTTTTGACACTAGCTAAAATTGGGTCGTTCCAGATATGATTACCAAATATATGGAATCTTAGGAAATAAATGCATAATGCCAAATTTAGCCGACATTTACATTTTTTGTTACTTTGGCTCCCTTTTTTAGCTAAAGTTGGCCCTCAACATTTTAAAAAGAGTCAAATTTGACTATCAAAAATTTCAAAAAGAGTCGAATTTTTACTTTTAACTGAAATATTGACTAAAACTTTAACTTTTTAAACATGACAACTCTCTTGGCAGTCCACATATATTTCTTACTTTTTTTTTTGAATTTTTTAGTTTTTAAATATTTTATAAATTATAAATTATAAATTATTTATTGATGTGGCATATAAGACAAAATAGTATAATGTCAACATTAGACTTGTTCAAGGGTTGGGCTACCTGTCAAGTCCCGAAGGCCAGTATGAAATTTGGGAGGGTATGGACAAAAAAATTAGGCCCGAAAAATAGGCTTGGGCAAAAAAATTAGGCTAGTTTAAAATATAGGTCAGGTTTGGGCTTGAACCTTCAAGGCCGATCTTGGCCCGACCCGTTTTTAAGTTTATAATATTTTATATTATGTTATTTACTATTCTAATGTAAACATGAGATATACTAAATATATCTATACTAAATATATAATACTACTTTAATGTAAACATTAAAATAATGTTAAGATGACTATATAAAACTTTCAACAAATAAAATGTATAAAATTATTAAATATAAAATATTAAAATAAAATAAAATAAAATAAATATATTTTAAAAAATAATATGAGCGAGCTAAAATGAGCTTGGGTTAGCTTTTTGCAAATATGAGCGGGTTTGGGCAAAATTTTAAGCCCATATTTCGGGCCAGGTTTGGGCAAGCATAAAATATGTTTATATCATGCTTAGGCTCGGCTCAAACCCAACCCATAAGCACCTCTAATCAACATGAAGTACATGTGGACTACCATATGGGATACCATGCCAATGCCACTGAAAAATTAATATTTTAGTCAGTATTTTTGTTAAAAAAATTATTTGACTCGTTTTGAAATATTAATGACCAAATTTAATTTTAAAAAATTAAATTAATAAAAATATAAACATTAAGTGCTAAATTGAAAGTATGTAAATAAAAAACACTTTCATGAAAGAGCAAAGTTTCCCAATTTATCCAACTTCATCCTTTTATGAGAAGAATAAAGCTCTTTTACTTCTAATGGAGAGGGTGTGTCCTTGAATGTACCAAAGAGATGGCTTCAAACTTCAAAGACGCCACAATGGGACAAATGCCTTCTAGCACTATTGAAAAGCTTTTCCGCCCCTTCCCAACTCTAATTTGGCGACTTTTTCCATTATAAAATTTAGCCCTTTAAGCCTCTAAAGGATCAAAATCTTCACTATAGCCCCTCTCTAACTCGTAAATAAGAGAATAATGTGTTTTAGGGCACTCGAACCTACGTATTCCTACACTGATAATAATACCTATGCCAATCCAACTAAGACTCAATCTAAATTGAGGAGAACTTTAATGGAAGTATTGCATTTATACTTAATATTGGGAAAAAATATATAAAATTCACATTAATATACATAAGTTAAAAATTAATTATGATACATCCGCGGTGTAAGTGAAAAAAAATCACGTAACAAAGTTATAAAAGTTGAAAAAAAACCCAAATGTGATTTTAGTTGAAATGGTAAACTCAGGTTTATGTATAGGAGTCTTGAGTTTAAATCTTATTATGTACATGTATTTTCTATATGAAAAAGGCAATATTGCCCTCAAAGTTATATTTTTTACTTTATAAAAATAAAATATTTTGATAATTTCACAAATGAATTGGGTGACTCCTACTCAACAAAACACTTAAAATATAGATAGATTATTATCTGTATTATTATTTAAGCATTTATTAATTTGTATCATTCTTAATCGGGTCATTGACTCATATATGAAATTACATAAATAATCATTCTTTTAAATTATAATTAATTCTATTACGATGATTAGTCTTTTCATACTTTTATATTATCTTTAAATAAAATAATTAAAAAATAAATCCAAGAATTGAACACAGTAATATTTAAATAGAGGTTCTTATCACTTCTCCTGTATTCATTATTGAAAAATTTTAAAAGAAAAAATATTTTTAACATAAAATATTTTCTTTTACCTATATCTTAGGTGTGACAAAATTTAGTACTAATTTTATTAACATATTAGATTAATTCACTTGATAAACATTGGTGTTTTGAGCATTGCTTTTAGAACAAGTTAGACAGAAAATTAATCGGGATATTTTTTGGAATAAAGAGCTAAATTAATTGATTAGTGATTTGTCGGACCAACTGAATCAATAATTAAATTAATTTTTTATTTTATAAATACATATTTTAAAAATTTTAATTTTATTCAATTCAACCAAATAAATCGAAAATCGATAATTTAATCGATTGCACTACTTGTTTGATTATGAAAATATTGTTTTTGTTGGTAAACGCGTGTCAAACACGCGACAATATTTGTGGTAATCTTACAATCATTCCTATGCTTAACCCTTTTAAGACAAATAAAAAGGAATAAAAATTTGAAAAGCTTAAACAAAGGCAAATTATAGGTCAAAGTCAACCCTCCGACGTAATCTCTACCGTTCATTATCCATCCAACGGTCAAAATAAAACCCCGTAATTTTTTCTCCACGTATATAAACCCCCATTTCTGTATCGCAAATCCTCTCCAAAGCCCAGTGAGAGAATCTGCCACCATTTCTCTTTCTAGCAGCTTCTTCTACAAATAATAATAGAAAATCCAGTTTGAAATTCTCAAAAAATTAGAGAGATTTGAGAGCTTTAACGATGTATTGTAGGGCACGATTCGCCTCGAGGCTAGCTTCGACGACAGCGGCGGCGTCGTTTTCGCCTTCTGCGTGTAGTAGAGTTTCGTCGCCGATTGCTTCTCCGTCTTCTGCTTCTTCTGTTTCGTTCTGGAACCAGAGGTACCGGTCTTTGAGTTTCTCGTATTCGCTCCGGTCGCTGAGGTGCTCGGCGCCGCGGCTCCATTGGAGGTCGCCGGAGAGCCTTCGTGTTCTGGCGAGGACCTCTGTTCCGGTTGTGGAGAGGTTCCACCGGAGGATCGCTACTACTGGTATATATAGAACTCTTCCGGTTTCGGTTGTTTAAATTCGATTGCTTTTTGCGTGTGTTTGGTTGATTAGTTATTTTGAAAATTTATATCATAGTGGGAGGGAAAAAAAACTAATTCGCTATTGATTTTGATAGAGAAGTCATTTAGCTCTTCTGTATTTTTTTAAATGAGTAAGGGATATTGGCGGGAAATAGTCTTGTTTGAGAAAAATATAAGATTAGTGCTTAAAGAGGGTTCTTTTTCTTATGCGTTCTATGCAGCTTCTGAGCATCCTTTCAAGGGAGTGATGACAAGCCTTCCCAAGCCTGGGGGTGGAGAATTCGGAAAATTCTATAGTTTGCCGGCTTTGAATGATCCACGAATTGGTATGTTGCCTCAACTCTTACTTGCAATCTACTTTATCTATATTTGATGTTCGAAGTGGGGTTCTTTTTCTACACTTCACATTAAGTTATAAAGGGTATTCATTTTGACTTCCAATTATGTATCACCGCACAAAATGACTAAAATTGTTCTTTTTTCTTCATATTGTAGACCGTCTTCCATACTCGATAAGGATCCTTTTGGAATCTGCTATCCGTAACTGTGACAACTTTCAAGTCACAAAGGATGATGTTGAGAAGATCATTGATTGGGAGAATACATCACCGAAGCAAGTTGAAATCCCCTTCAAGCCTGCTCGTGTTCTCTTACAGGTTTGTTGCATAATATACATGTGAATGCAAATCATATCTGGAAATTAGGATGTGTGTTTCAAATTGTAAGTGTTTCTATTCACTATTCTGTACCAGGATTTTACTGGAGTGCCAGCTGTAGTTGACCTTGCAAGCATGCGGGATGCTATGAAGAATCTTGGCAATGACCCAAAGAAGATTAATCCATTGGTTTGTGATTGACCCTTATGAGCACCTGTTTTGCTATACCTTGCGGCTTTGGTTTCTTAATCAACAGGCGTCGCTGTGTAATTAAGAAGATTAAATTTGCTTTCAGGTTCCAGTAGACCTTGTCATTGATCATTCGGTTCAAGTTGATGTTGCAAGATCTGAAAATGCAGTACAAGAAAACATGGAACTTGAATTTAAGAGGAATAAAGAGAGATTTGCTTTCCTTAAATGGGGCTCATCTGCTTTTCATAATATGCTTGTTGTTCCTCCAGGTTCTGGAATTGTTCACCAGGTAAAGACATTTTTGGGTCTTACAGTTATACTAGGATTCTTCCTCTATCAGATTTTTTTTATGCCCTTTAAAGTGTCATACTTAGGAACATATAGTAAATTATATGCTGGTTCAATGCCTATCTTTATTTTGTTTATGTTTTACTGCTTTGGAGTTGAATGTCTCTTGATGAATTTGCAGGTGAACCTGGAATACCTAGGACGTGTTGTTTTTAACTCTGATGGAATGCTCTACCCTGATAGCGTTGTTGGTACTGATTCACATACAACTATGATAGATGGGTTAGGAGTTGCAGGTTGGGGAGTTGGAGGAATTGAAGCAGAGGCAGCAATGCTTGGCCAGGTAATCTTTGCTTCCTTTTTCTCATATATTCATGCTTTGTAGATTTTTTTTCTTGTAGCAGTAGACATATTTACTTTTCTGGTACTATTAGTTATTTGGTTCCTGAAACTGGATGACTCATTTTCTTTTGTAGCTGCTCCTATGTTGATTTGAGTTGAAGTGCTTGCACTAAGCATAGTTATCTAGCTGAAAGTTTGGTTTTGCTATTTTTTCTAATGCTCTACTTTGCAAAGTTGACAGCCAATGAGCATGGTGTTACCTGGTGTCGTTGGATTCAAGCTAGCTGGCAAATTGCGTGATGGTGTCACGGCCACCGACTTGGTTTTGACTGTGACACAGATGTTGAGGAAGCATGGTGTTGTTGGCAAATTTGTTGAGTTTTACGGTTTGTTCTATGATCACAAGTCTATCAACAGAGATATTTTTTTTACCATTATTGTCCAATGTACATGCCTTCATCATCATTTATTATTTTTAATTTGCATGTAGGTGAGGGAATGGGTGAATTATCATTGGCTGATCGAGCCACAATAGCAAATATGTCGCCTGAATATGGAGCAACCATGGGCTTTTTCCCTGTAGATCATGTAACACTGCAGTATCTTAAGCTAACTGGTAGAAGTGATGAGACAGTGAGTTCAATTTTCCATGGGTTTCTATATTGTGCTACCTTGCCCAATAACGACTGGGTGGTTTGACATATGCTTTTTATATATCAGGTATCAATGATAGAAGCTTATTTGCGTGCAAACAAGATGTTTGTTGACTATGATGAGGTAAATTTTCCTCAACTCTTGTTGGTAGAAATACATTTTCAGATGGTATCATCATTCTTGACTCTATTTCCATGAGCAGCCTCAACAAGAAAGAGCATACAGTTCTTATTTACAGTTGGACCTGGCCGAAGTTGAACCCTGTATCTCAGGGCCGAAGCGGTATGCACATTACCTCTTTTCTTTTAATGCCTCTTTATTATATTTTACTTATTGACAGTTTTCTTTGATGCTTTCTACTAGGCCTCATGACCGAGTTCCTTTGAAAGAAATGAAGGCTGATTGGCATGCATGTCTTGATAACAATGTTGGATTCAAGGTTAGACACAGACAGCTTTACTGCAGTTGGTTCATCAAAAAACTCTTGTTTGATGTCATTCCATGGCGTGTGTTCATTAGAAACAAGTTCAAACTCTGGTAATAGTGTTGGCTTTAAGGTTTGAATTGCTAGGTCCCTTTGTGTAGCCTCAGGTCTAGTAAGCGCTTTTATCTACCTTTACAAAACTTATCATTTTCCATCTTTCATCAGTCTACAAAACTAAAATTTTGAGCACATTTTTATCCAATTACTTATTTGTACATCATGCCTTAATTGTGTAATCCTTGTTGCAGGGTTTTGCTGTGCCAAAGGAAGAGCAGAATAAAGTTGCTAAGTTCACATTCCATGGCCTGCCTGCCGAACTTAGACATGGAAGTGTTGTAATTGCGGCTATCACCAGCTGTACAAACACATCAAATCCTAGTGTCATGCTCGGGGCTGGGCTTGTTGCTAAGAAGGCTTACGAACTAGGTTTGGAGGTTAGTCTTAGCTTCTTGTATGTGTCCTCTGTTTTTAACCATTTAAGGTAACAATGTTTTCTGGGCTTGGAAATTAATGTGTAGGAAGCGAGTTAATTTGGAGCGGTATCTTGTGTTTCATAACTCTTGTGAAAATTTTGGGAGTAGTTTTGTATTATAGTTGATTACCATTCTCTCATATCAGCATTGGAACTGTAAACTTGTGGAACTTGAGTGTGTTTTTTTTTCTCTCTTTATCTCCCCCTTTTTTTGTTTGTGCGTGTGTGTTTCAGTTTTCTTCTCTTTCTTTAAGGAAAAAAAAATGGTGAACTTCAACTCTACTGTAGCTGGAAGACAAGCCTTGCCTGATATCTTAAAATGTACTTTCCATTATTATGCCCCAGGTCAAGCCATGGATTAAAACAAGTCTTGCTCCTGGATCTGGAGTTGTTACAAAGTATTTGCTTCAGAGGTATGTTGATTTCATACGATATTTCCTTTAAGAATTTTAGTTATCCCTATTGTCTCTATCTTATCCCTTTTAAGAAAAAGAAAATGTCTCTGAAAACAGTAATTTCTTGCTTTTGATTTGGTGTTCTATAGTGGGCTGCAAAAATACTTGAATCAACAAGGTTTTAACATTGTTGGTTATGGCTGCACAACTTGTATCGGAAATTCTGGAGAACTTGATGAATCAGTTGCTTCAGCAATTTCGGAAAATGGTAAATTTTATTTCTTGAATGCAAAATCTGCTTCTTCATTTTCTTTTGAAAATTGCCAGCAGTTCTCTTGGTAGTGTAAGGGGGCTTTTTCCAGAAGTGTGAGGATTAATGGATAATCTCCGGTGATATACTTAAAAAGTCTATCCAATTTTCTTACTAGTTAAATTTTCATCAACTTGCTAAAATGTGCTAATATTTTCAGTTCTAAGTTCACATCCTGATTTATTTATTCCGCATGTTTCTTCAAAAATTGAACTTTTACTCTCATTCGTTCCTTTTGATTTTCTCTAATAATTCACCTTCACTAATTTTCAGCACCTGCTTTTTACTTGTTTCTAGTTTCCCTCTGTCTTTGTTCCTTGCCCAATGTAATTTATCTGCACTAACAAATACCTCGGTCACTATTTCAGATATCATCGCTGCAGCTGTTCTTTCCGGGAATAGAAACTTTGAAGGTCGTGTTCATCCCCTAACCAGAGCTAACTATCTTGCTTCACCTCCATTAGTAGTTGCCTATGCCCTTGCTGGCACGGTAATGTATACTTTGCATTCTTATTGGTATTAACGAAAATGAAGCGTCTAATACATTTTCTTACTTTTGGATTAGTCATGCCACAATATTTTAGACAATTTAGTTTGATACTATTCATGCAATGGTGTTCCAAAAAAATTGGGCACACTGCAGATTTTCTTTTTTGTTACTTGGCCTTTCAATATTTTTCCAACCCTATTCAATGTGAAAAGTTCTATTTATCAAACTTGATTTCAAGTCGGTGATGCATCATGGATCCAAGATCACAAATTTAAATTTGGAAGTTGATATAATAATATGATAATAATAGTGGTTTACGAGGATGCTCATTTTTTCTCTTGTGAATAGCTAGTCCAGGTTGATATTGTGTTAGCAGCATCTTTAGGTCCTTATTTCTGTATTTTCAGGTTGATATTGATTTCGAGAAAGAGCCTATAGGGACAGGAAAATCGGGGAAAAGTATATATTTCAAGGATATATGGCCTAGTAATGATGAGATCGCACAGGTAAATAATCTGTGAAGTCACTTGAAAGTTGACAGTGTTGCATACTATTTTGAGCCCAAATGACGTGGAATTTTGTAACGTGACAGGTTGTTCAATCTAGTGTGTTGCCTGATATGTTCAAGAGCACCTATGAAGCCATCACAAAGGGCAACCTGATGTGGAATCAACTTTCCGTCCCTGCTTCCACGCTTTATTCTTGGGATCCAAACTCAACATACATTCACGAGCCTCCATATTTCAAAAACATGACCGTAGAACCACCAGGCCCGCATGGAGTGAAAGATGCCTATTGCTTGCTCAATTTTGGTGACAGTATTACCACCGATCACATCTCTCCTGCAGGTAGCATCCAAAAGGATAGCCCTGCTGCTAAGTTTCTTCTTGAGCGTGGGGTGGACAAAAAGGACTTCAATTCCTATGGTAGTCGTCGAGGCAATGATGAAGTGATGGCAAGGGGCACCTTTGCCAATATCCGCATTGTCAACAAGCTACTGAAGGGAGAAGTTGGTCCGAAGACTATTCATGTTCCGACAGGAGAAAAGCTTTATGTGTATGATGCAGCAATGGTGAGTTTTAACTTTGCTATTTAAAAATCCGTTGCTTCCACTTAGACTGCCATTACTAATGGAATATATTATCAACTTGCAGAGGTACAAGGCTGCTGGGCAAGACACGATAGTCTTAGCTGGAGCAGAGTATGGAAGTGGCAGCTCAAGAGATTGGGCTGCCAAGGGCCCAATGTTAGTGGTACGGGCATTGGCTCACTAATTCTTGATATTGGAATATCAATTCTCTCTTTAACTCTTACATCCCAAACGGTTTTTCTGCTTTGTTCAGGGTGTGAAAGCAGTTATCGCAAAGAGCTTTGAGAGAATCCATCGAAGTAATCTGGTTGGTATGGGAATCATTCCTCTTTGTTTCAAGCCTGGTGAGGATGCTGATTCTCTAGGATTAACTGGCCATGAACGTTATTCAATTGACCTTCCAAATAAAATCAGTGAGATAAGGCCCGGCCAAGATGTTACAGTCACAACTGACACTGGCAAATCGTTCACGTGTACTGTCCGCTTTGATACTGAGGTATGCCGATATTGTTGGAAAGAGAAAAGAGTTTGGGTCAACCCCTTTTTATACATAATTTTTAATATTCCTGAAAATTGTCTGCAGGTGGAATTGGCATACTTTGATCATGGTGGCATTCTTCCATTTGTTATCCGTAACCTAAACAAAGAGTAGACAATTTGGCTTCAAGTAAGTAGTCTCTTCACTTTGCTATCTGCTTTGATTGGTTTTGACAGTGGTATCGATTCGATCGACAGTCAATAACTAGTACTGGTATCTCAATGTTCTCTATACGACCTTTTTTCGTAATATTTCATTTGTAATATCTGGCGTGATTCATTTTGAAACCGAACCAATTTGAAGAGTTAGAAATGAAATCTAGTCTGTTTCCGGGTCCTCCTTCAGAATCTTTTTGTTTTTATACCAGTTACTAGGGTTCTTCAAGTCTGTTTGTGGTATCCATAACCAGCATTATTTAAAATTTGATTTTCATTTATGACATTAGGATCCTCAAAATTTTAACGTTGGATGGATGCGTTCTCATGTTGGTTGGTTTTTAAATTTGTTCGTTCTTATTCGTTTATTTAAAATTATGTAGGCTTATATTTGTTTGTTTAAGTTAAACAACATGTTCGCAATTAATATTCATGAATAATTAATAAACAAATAATTATATTATAAATAAAAATAAGCACCAAAATCATAATAATTTTATTAATATATAATAATGAAACAATAAACAAGTTTGGAATGATTTATTAAATGAATTTTTAATGAATGATAAATAAGTTTGTTCATAAACATAAATGAACTGAGCAAGTTTTGTTTGTGTTCAATATATTTAATGAACTAGTCTCAAAATCTTGATCATGTTCATTTATTTAGCTTAACAACTGAATATAAATGAAGAAAAATTAAATTGTTTTGTATGTTCATTTATAGCCCTATGCAATGGTAAAAGATATATTGTGCTTTCAATGGGAGACACAAGATTAAACTTTGAAAATAATATTATTGGGAGGGATAGTCACTTATCTCAAATATGGACTGTAAAACGAGCATGAAGAATAACAAAAAAATAAAGCGTAGTTTGTAACATTCTTTTTGTAACGGAAAATGGTTAGTGGTACTATTTTGTTATTTTTCGAAAGTGGAATGATTGAATTGAAACTTAAGTGATTGTTTTGTCAGCTATATTAAAGTTGAGTTATTGTTGGTGTAATTTACTCTTTAAAAATTATAAAATTTTTAAGAAAATTTAAAAAAATATATAAAGAAAGTTTAAAGAGTAAAAATTTTCTAAAATAATAAATTTGAGGACTTAAATAGTTAATTTATGATTCAAGTTTATCGTAATAAAGTATTTATTATTATTATTATTATTATTATTATTATTATTTTACTTTGATTTTTTTAAATTTATGTGCTATAACATTTGATTAATTATATTATAACAAGATTTTAATGTAACATGTTTAATTTTTAATTTAACTTAAACAATTTCACTCGATTTGGCTCGACTTGAATTTTACTTCACTTGACTCGATTAGGATGATAAAATAGGATTCACAAATTGATTAATATGAAAATTTTTTACTCAATTCAATCGATCGCTCACTCCTATCCATAGATGTCAAAGTACTATAATCATGACTAATAATTACTTTGATTTCAATAGGCATGAAAAACTCGTTGATATTAACAATTATATTGAACTTGACTTTTATGAATGTTAAAATATTCCTAAAAACGTATTTCAAAAATAATTTTGAAGATACATATTTTAATAAATAATCAATACATTTATAATATCAAATAAAAAATAAAAAATAAATATAAATTTAAACTTAAACTTAAAAATATTAATAAATAAGTAATAAATTCTGGTCTTGAACTAAAAATAATGTAATAACTCAAATCCATTGAATAAAATTAATTTATTGGCATTAAAACACAAATACACAAATAAGTAATGATTACTGAATTAATTTACAAAATATAGTGTATTTCTTTTCAATGAGATCTTTTGATTAAAATAAAGAAAGATTGGTATGCAATAAAATAAAGAAATTGGAGGTTCCAATCATTCCAAAAACTGTGACCTGTTTTCCACTTTCTTGTGTTTTCCATCTCATTTGTCTCTATTCGTTGCCTTCAGTTCCATTCCCTGTTAACCCCAATTATACACAATCCATCTCCATTCCTTTCCCTCAATCTCCCCTTCCTTCTTCATCTCTCTCTTTGATTTCTTTGTCCCAATTCCACCATGTCTGTCTTTGGAGAGGCTGCTCTTTCTGCCTTTTTGGAGCTGTTGTCTGCCAAGTTGTTTGACTCTGTACTCAACTTTGTGGCCGACCACCGGCAAGTCCACCAGCAACTCAAGCTGTGGCAATCCATATTACCCGAGATCAAAGCAGTGTTGAACCATGCAGAGGAGAAGCAGATCAAGGACGATGGTGTCAAGAATTGGTTGGGCGATCTTCAAGACTTAGCTTACGATGTGGATGACATCTTGGACGAGTTCGCTTACCAAGAGTTACGTCTCAAGCTCCAAAATACTCAAGCACAAGCCACCTCTAGTCAGGTACGGAAACTCATTCCAACCTGCTGTACTGGTGGTCATTTCTCTCCAATCGCTTTTATGTTCAATGCTAAGATGATTTCAAAGATAAAAGCAATCACCGATAGACTGAATAGTTTGAACACTCGAAGAAGTAATTTGGGGTTGAGTGAGATCATGTCTCAAGGCGCAACTTCCAAGGGAAAGAAACCCAGGCTGCAACCGACTTCCTTGATGGATGGAGCTGTGGAGTATGTTGGTAGAGCCAATGAGAAGCAAGAAATGCTTGAGTTGCTCAAAAGTAACAATTCCGATGGAGTTTGTGTCCTTTCCATCGTTGGCATGGGAGGGATGGGGAAAACAACTCTTGCTCAGCTTGTTTACAATGATCCCAGCATTAAGGAGTCTTTCGATCACAAGTCCTGGGTATGCGTTTCTGATGACTTCGATGCTGTTAACATAACAAAGACGATTTTAAGATCCCTCGATGCTGACTCACGTGATGAGAATGACTTGAACTTGCTTCAAGTCAAGTTGAAGGAGAAGTTATCCGGAAAAAGGTTCTTACTTGTTTTAGATGACATTTGGAACGAGAGTTACAGTGATTGGACCATCTTACGGACTCCATTTGGAGCAGGAACCAAGATTATTGTAACAACTCGACTCCAAAAGGTTTCGTCTAATGTGGATTCGGTGAAAGCGTTTTACTTGGATAAACTCTCGCATCATGATTGTTTATCCATATTTGCTCAGCATGCATTGAAAGGAATAAACTTTGATGGGCATCTCCAATTTAAAGAAATTGGAGAGAACATAGTGAGAAGGTGCAACGGCTTACCTTTGGCAGCAAAAGCCATTGGAAGCTTATTACGCACAGTTACGGATCATAGTGAATGGGAAAAAGTATATGAGAGCGAGATATGGGACCTACCACAAGATCCATGTGGCTTAGTTCCAGCTTTGCGATTAAGCTACCATTATCTTCCTCCTCATTTGAAACGATGCTTTGCGTACTGCTCCATATTTCCTAAAGATTATGAATTTGAAGAAGAAGAGATAATCTTGTTATGGAGAGCAGAAGGTTTCTTGCAATCAAAAGCTAAAATTCAAGGCAAAGGTTTTGGAAACCAATATTTTCAAGATCTAGTGTCAAGGTCATTTTTTCAAAGATCTAGTGAAGACAAATCCCGTTTCGTGATGCATGATCTTATGAATGATTTAGCTCAATCAGTTTCAGGAGAAATATGTTGCAGAGTGGAGGGTGAAAAGCAACAAAAGTTTTCGCATCGTTCTCGCCACTCAGCTTATGTTATCGATGATCGGTATCAGAGTGTAAAGATGTTTGAGGCATTTTATCAAATGACTTCTTTACGTACTTTCTTACGCTTAATGGCTCCAAGATATGAGGAATTCTATTTATCTAACGTTGTCTTGGATGATTTATTGCCAAGACTTAGCTACTTAAGGGTTCTTTCTTTGTGTGGGTATGAGATCTATGATTTGCCCGACTTTTTTGAAAATTTAAAACACCTACGCTACTTAAATTTTTCTAGAACCCGAATCAATCGTTTACCTGATTCTTTGTGTACTCTTTATCATTTGGAGACTTTAATATTAAGAGATTGTTTAGAGCTCAAAAATTTACCCTCGAAGATCGGAAACCTTGTCAACTTGCATTTTCTTGATATTAGAGGTGCGGATTCAATAGAAAGGATGCCCTCCGGATTTGATCAGCTAACTCAGCTTCAAACGTTATCTAATTTTGTTATAGGGGAAGGTGATGGACGTCTTATTAGAGAATTGAAAAATTTGTCAAACCTTAGAGGTAATTTTTGTCTTTCTGGATTGGAGAATGTTAATGGTCAAGATGCGAGGGAAGCTAAGTTAAATGAGAAGCTAGGGATTGATGGGTTAGAACTACAATGGGGTACAGACTTGGAGAAGAATACCAGGAAAACAGAAGTTGAAGAGCGGGTGTTGGACTTTCTTCATCCTCCGAAGAAGCTTGAGCAACTCATCATTGAGAATTACGGGGGTGTAAAATTCTCATCTTGGATAGCAGATTCTTCCCTCAAGAATTTGTCATCTTTGAAGCTTCGCAATTGTAAAAACTGCAAGTCACTACCATCAGTTGGAAGGTTGCCATTGTTAAAAGATCTTTCAATTATTGGTTTCGATCAAGTACAGAAGATTGGTGTTGAGCTCTTCGGAGAAAATCAATTGAATCCATTTGTATCATTAGAGATTCTGTCTTTTGAGAGTCTTCCAAACTGGAAGGAGTGGGACACTTGTGAAGGAGACGAGAAGGTTTTGAATCTACCCAGCCTTCATGAGCTTTCAATCAAAACCTGTCCTCAATTGTTGGGAAGGTTGCCTACCCATCTTCCTTCCTTGCAAAAACTTGAAATTCATAGGTGTATGAGTTTGGTAGTACCCATATCAAGTTTCCCGTCACTGTGTAAAGTCAGTATACAAGGGTGTGCAGAACTGGTGGATGATTGCTCTTCTCCTGCAAAGGAGGTTTCCTCTTTGCAAACTTTGTCTCTTTCTAACATTTCAAAGTTTAATATTCCAGCAGATAGGACAATGTTGAGGTTTGGAAACTCAGAACATTTTGATATTGATGGTTGGGAGGAGTTGGCATCTCTATCACGGTATGGGTTTAGTTTAGTTGGACATCGTTTCATTACCGTTCGGGGTTGTCCTCAACTGCAGTCTTTGGAAGCCGAGGAAGCCGAATTGCAACCTGACAAGATTTCACGTGTTGAATCTCTGCAGATATATGACTGTGAAAGGCTCAATAGACTGCCACAAGTCTTACATGAGCTCATATTTCTTACAGTGATGAAAATTGATAATTGTCGAAGCTTGGTTTCTTTTGCAGAGAATAACTTACCTCCTAATTTAAAAAAGCTGAGAATTAGAAACTGTGAGAATTTGGAGTATTTGGTTGATGAAAAAGAAGATAATAAGAGTATGAGTAGTACCCTCTGTCTTCTTGAGGACTTGATAATCTATAACTGTCCATCTCTAATGTCTTTGTCATCGAAGGGGCACAAAAATATTTGCAATCAGCTTCAACTTCTCGAAATTGACCAGTGCTCAAAGCTTAGTTGCCTATTTTCAAACACCAAGTTTCCCATAACGCTTAAACATTTGGGAATTTGGGGATGTCCAATGTTGGAATACATAGCCGAGGAGTTTGAGGAAACCGCTTGTCTTGAATCTATTAAAATTATAGGTTCTGGAATTAAATCTCTACCACGAGGTCTAGACAAGCTCATCCATCTGCAGAATATTTGGTTGTATTCGTGTTCAAATTTGGTTTCTTTTGAAAAAAGTGGGTTGCCCAGCACCAGCTTCAGAGCTTTTATAGTTGATGGTTGCGGAAATTTTGGAGCCCTTCCTAAGTGCATGGCCAGCATCACCTCCCTTCGAGAATTAAGTGTGGACAACTGTTCGGCTGACATATCATTTCCATCGGAGGGATTCCCTGCCAATCTCACATCACTTGCAATCTCAAACGCACCCAAGATTTATAGGTCACTTGTGGAATGGGGATTAAATAGACTCACCTCTCTTCAAGAATTGACCATCGGAGGTGTAGGGTGCTCAAACGTGGTGTCGTTCCCAGAAGAAGGGACTGGAATGATGCTGCCTCCTTCTCTCTCCCATATCTTCCTTTTAGAATTTGAGAACCTGGAATACATGTCATCCAAGGGCTTTCAAGACCTCGCCTCTCTTAAAGAATTGGAGATCTATAAGTGTCCCAAGCTAACATCTCTTCCGGAAAAAGACATGCTTCGTTCGCTTGGATATTTATGTATTTCCAGTTGTCCGTTGCTGCAAGAAGAGTGCTCAAGCGATAAAGGACGAGAGTGGTCTAAGATTTCCCAAATACCTCTTGTTCTAATTGATTTTAAAGCAGTCATCCCGAGGGAATCAGATTGAAAGATGAGCCGCACTGCAAACATATTTCTTTTTTTCCTTTCCTAATTGAAAGATTGAAAGTGGTCACATCCACTTGTAGAATGTGAGCTTTGTCTATTGTTTATTTTATACTATATAATAGGGAAGAATAAGATGAACAATTTCATATTAAACTTCAATCTTATAACATTCTCCTTATTTTCAATATATCTTTACTTATCTTCTATTTTGGGAAATTTAGGCAAAAATGTTAGAAAGAAATTGAACATTTGACCATTTGACTAAAAAAACTAATATGTCGAAAGAATACACATTTTGTTACAAAATATTTTTCTTAAGATGCATTTTCTGTTTCTCTTTTCAAAATATATCAATTTCTCCAAATTTAGGAAATATAGACCTAATTCCCTAACTTTTTTTTTATTTCAACATTTTTATCTAATTTTCTCCTATTTTTCTATTTCACTTTCTTGTTTTTTCTTTCCTATTTCAATTTTATTTCTTTCTTTTCTTCCTATCCTTTTCCTCTCTTTCCCAACCTTAGTTGTTGCTAGCATGCACTACAGCCGCACTACGACATTTGTTCTTCTGTCCAAATAATGGCATTGGTCAACTCTTTTCCTCATTCTCTTTCATTTCCAAATAATGGTGTTGGGGTTCTCCTCCGTTGATCACCTTGCTCTTTTGTAATCACTGCTTGTTCCGATGTTGTCACTAGTCGGAGAAGCCACCAAATGGTCCACATTTCCTTTATCTCTCCCGCTTCTTTTTTACTTTATTTTTTTTTGTTTTTAAAGCCGTGGACCGCATTTCACTACCGTTGCTCTCCGTCGTTGAATTGAGCCACCACCATAAATGGCCTCGCTTCTAGTTAACATGCACTGCTGCTCAGCCTTTTGTTTCTTTCCCTTTTTTACTATCACCTCTCCTGTCTAACTGTAACTCTAAAATATAGAGTTATCTTTAGCACTTCTAGATTGGTAATTCATGCAAAATTTAAGTGTTTGATAACAAATTTTGAGATTTTTATGACAACTTTGTCTTGTTGAATGATACTAAGATGAATTTGCTAATTTAATCATTTTATATACTAAAACATATGATTGCAATTTTTTAGACAATTGATGTACTCGAAGAAAAGCCAGTCTTGAAGCTCACCCTTTTGGTCCTCAATGCTGTAGCATTTTTACAACATAAGCCATGTAAAAGAGGGTTGAGATATGGTCATCTTTGGACCCAATCAAAGGCTTATTGGTCTTAGAAAATTCTCTTGACCCAACTTAAGAATTGGGTCAGCAAAAGTGGATAGCCTGCTTAAAAGATAGGAGCCCAAACTGTCCACTAAGGAGGAGAAGTCCTAACTGTCCATAGAGGTGCCCAAATCAGCCACCCAAGACTTGGATAAAGATTGAAAATCAACCACAAAATTCTCATATGTGACTGGCTAACTCCCCTCCTCATTTCAAGGTTTCTCTCCCATAAATCAAGCAAAAATTCCAAAGTCATTAAATTACTCTTCTACAATTTAAAATTTATTAAAGTTTATGATATATAGGATTCATTCAAAATTTATTGACCAACTATAATAATTAATTATAAATAATAATATGCACAAATTGCTTGATTATAGAAATGTATAATTTCACAATAAATAACAGAAATAAACAATTTACATATAAAATCATTAAATTACTCTTCTACAAGTCAAAATTTTTTTCCATTAAGTAGCTTTAAACATCACGAATGAACATATCAAAATCCAAATCAAAATTCAAATAGTTTTCTTATTAGCTCTAACATTGACTGTCAAATCAACTTGGATCTAAGCTATGTATGGGAATTGATCCACCATACCGATCATCGAATTATTGCTTGGAACTTCCTAGCCAAACTTCTTCTTCTTTTTTGAAAAAAAAAACTTAACAATCCATTGACTTAAATGAAAGCTTTCGAATAGTTGAGCGGATATTTTTGTAACTTTTTGAAGTTGATTGATCAAAACGTAAACTTACTAATAGGTTAGTGATATTGAGTATAGTTTACCCTAAATATAATTATAATGAGTCATAATTGTCATAATGTATATTTTTTTACCAAGAAAACCTTATTATTGTTATAAATATTTTATTATTAAGTGAACGTCCATTAAGATCAAGATAAATTTGATGTACTTTAAATCTCTAATATTCAATAGAAGTAGAGTTTTATTTCATTAATACTTCTTATGTCTATAAATATAAACTTTAGAAAAGTATTGTACACATCCTTATTAATCAATAAGATACATACGTATCCTTATTCTCCTATTTCTCTTGTTGTTTACTCCCATTCTTCTTTATTTCATAATAATACATTATCAACATGATCCTTCCAAATTTTTATAAACTTTTCTAATTTTCTTCTTAAGGTAGATATTTTTGTCTTTCTTTTGATTGTCATGATCCTTTTTGCTCAATTGAAATTAAAAAAAAAAAACAGCTTGAGGCTTATTTTAAAATATGGAAGTTTTGATTTTAAGAAAATATGGATTTTATTAATAAAAAAAGAGTTGTCACTGAATATTTTTGGTTATGTGTGATCAATTACCTATAAAATCACATTTTTATAAAAAAAATTTAAAGTCTCTCTAAAATTGACAATTTTTAGGTTTGCGTTGAAATCCAAAGAAAAAAATAGATTCGAGAGTCAATTATGCGTATGAAGGGTTATAGCACCATTACGACTACCAAAATTGGTACCTTATTGATTACGTGTTGTATGATAATTCTAAATTTAAGGAAATATGTTGATGATTTTGAAGAGAGAAATAGAAAATGTGTCTTAGGAAAAGCGTTTTCTATAAAACTCATTTTCTTTTGAGAAATTAGTATATTTTTACAATAGATTTATTAAAGAGAAATTGAACTCGAACACTCAATAATAAAACTACTAACATTTAACCATTTCACTAAAAAAGCTAATATGTCAAAAGAATATACATTTTGTACAAAAGATTTTTTCTAAGATGTGTTTTCTGTTTCTCTTTCCATATTAGACTTATTTTCCCAAATTTAGGAAATATCGACCAAATTCCCTAACTTTTTTTATTTCGACAGTTTTATCTAATTTTCTCATTCTAATTTTCTATTTCACTTTTTTTTTCCATTTTCCCTTTTTTTTATTCTCTCCTATTTCAATTTTATTTCTTTCTTTTCTTCCTATTCTCTTCATCTCTTTCCAAACCTTAGCTGTCGCCAGTAAGCACCATAGTTGCACTCTAGCATTTGTTCTTCGGTCCACTCTTTCATTTCCAAATTAATAATAAGGTTGGCGTTCTCCTCCGTTGATCACCTTGCTCTTGTGTCGTCACTGCTTGTTTCGATGTTGTCACTGATCGAAGAAGCCACCAAACGGTCCACATTTCCTTCCTTTTTCTCTCCCGTTTCTTTTCTACTTTACTTTTTTTTTGTTTTAAAAGCCCTTGATCACCGTTTCACTGCCATTGCTAGCCTTGCCTCTAGTCAACATGCACTACTGCTCAGCCTCTTGTTTCTTTCCTTTTTTTTTTTTACCGTCGCCTCTCCTGTCTAACTGATAACTCTAAAATATAGAGTTGTCTTTAGCACTTTTAGACTGGTAATTCATGCAAATTTTAAGTGTTTGATAATAAATTTTGGGATTTTTATGACAAATTTGTCCTGTTAAATGATACTAAGAAGAATTTGCTAATTTGATCATTTTATACACTAAAACACATGATTGCAATTTTTGAGACAGTTGATGCATTGGAAGAAAGGACAGTCTTGAAGCTCACCCTTTTGGTGCCCAATGTTATAGCATTTCTACAACATAGGTCATGTAGAAATTAAGGGTTGATATATGGTCATCTTTGGAACCAATTAAAGGCTTATTGGACTTTGGAAATTCTTTTGACCCAATACAAGAATTGGGTCAACAAAAATGGATAGCTTGCTAAGGAGATAAGAGCCTAAACCATCCACTAAGGAGAAGAAGTCCCAACCGTCTATAGAGGTGCCCAAATCAACCACCCAAGACTTAGTGAAACATTGAAAATCAACCACAGAATTCTCATATGTGACCTTCCAACTCCTCTCCTCATTTTAAGGTTTCTTTCCCATGAATCAAGCAAAAATTTCAAAGTTATCCACTCACTCATTTCAAGGCTCTCATTTGCTAAATATAGCAAATCTCTACAAGTATAAATAGCCCTAGATATTCACTCATTTCACTCATTCCTCACTCACCATCTCTTTTCCCGTTCTTCATTCTTTCACTTCCCATTTGAGAGAGCAATACAAGAGTTTGAGAGAAGCGTTGTAGAAGTTCTTTGAGTAGCAAAATTTGGAATCTTAAAAGCAATTGTGTGAAGGAGCAAAGCAGAAGGAAGGAGGAAAAGGAACACAAGCTGAGCTATAGAGAAACACCATATTTGTCTTCTAGCTACTTTCCCTTTTTTTTTTTTTAAATTTTTAATTTGTTATGAATTGATGAACATGATTGTTTAATTAACATGACTTAATTCTGTTGTTGTTAGATTGATTGCATTCTTTTAACTTAGATTGTTAAAATTTTGTTAATGATGTTATGTGCCTTGGTTGCTTATTCATTCAGATAAAATCATGAGCATGTTATGCATACATTATAAATGAGATTGTTAAAATGGTTTTTTCTTCTTCTTTTCTTTTCTCTCTTAACTTTTAAAAATCTTAGTTTAACTTTTCAAATTTTTCATGATGGAAAAAAATAAATCACAGATTGTGAGTAATGCATAAAAATGTCATAACACAAAAATTAATAGGAAATTTTGTGAATGTGATGATTAAAGGTTATGATTATCACTTCATTTCCGAAACATTAAAATTATATATATATATATCACAACTATTTTGTGCAATTTTTAGTTTCAATCAAAAAACAAACCATATAAATAAGTTATCATAATTAAATTTAGAAATTGTTGAACTGAATTTATATGATAAATTAAGGTGTAATAAAAATTAATTTCTTAAATTATTATAATTTTATAAATAAATTTATGATTTTATTCAAGTCACTAGACGATTAATGTAACACCCCTCAATCGGCTTGGTTGCCGGACTTGAGTTACAGGATGCTACATCAATATTGAAACTTTATCACATGCACACATAGTTTCAAGCAAGATCAGTTTCATGACAATTTACAACATTTACAGAGGAGTTCGCGGCTAAACAATCGTACAACCGCAGAAACAATTTAATATGTGTTTAAGGACCATTAAGCAAATCTTCAAAGAAATCAATGCAAGTATCGATACACAAGCTAATGTATTGATATTTTGTAAAATGAGTATCGATACTAACAAGAAAAAATGATACCAACTTAGCATTTTGTCAAATCTTGAATCCAAAAATTTTATCGATACTCAAGCACGGGTATCGATATTTTTATCCTAAGTATTAATACTCAAGCACTATCATTTTGACATTGAGATATCGATACTTATAACCTGAATATTGATTCCTTTGTATAAATAGACAAAAATACGAAAAAAATAGCGCAAAATTCGTGCTCAAACATTTTCCTTTTAAACATGCATCCTCAATACAATGGGTGAGTTTGGATGGGCGGTGCGTTTACTTACGATTAGTGTAAAAATAACGGTGGCAATGAGATTAGATACTGTCGCAATATCTAACGTCCAATTGACCAAACTTATAACCCAAAACAACATCAATATTTCAACTATTCAGACCCAAATAAAACCAATAAAATAAGGATAACATCCAACAAAAATCTAAAATTCCAAAATCATAATATTATTGGACATCCACCTCTCATCCCGACCTCGGCCCCATCCTCCAACCCCGAGGTCGACTGCCATTCTCTCAATTATTGGTAGATAATATTATTGTATTAGAACTAAATCTTTATATTATTGGCTGAATATTAAGTGATTATCTATTATTCCCACACGTAGCTTCAGCTATTTAGCTTGGACAGCATCTCAGATTATTTGTTATTCTAATCTTAATTTTAGTTGATGAATTAGTGTCGCTTTGGCCGAGTGGTTAAGGCGTGTGCCAGCTAAGTACATGGATTTTCCCGCGAGAGTTCGAATCTATAAGGCGACGTTAAAATTTTTGTCAACCCAGATGAGATGCCCGCCACCGGCGACGTCAGGGGTGGGTATTGGTGTTGATGGAGCCTTCTTCGACAGTTGCGTTCTAGGTCTCCTCTGTTGAGGTTTTCTTCCTATGTTGGCAGTACTGATAGTTTTGTGGTGGTTTAGCGAGGGCTTCATTCGCATCTCATTTAGCCTCTCGAGCTTGGGCCTTCTCTGCCTTTCCCTTCTTCATTTCTAGTGCTTCTTTAGCTTTAGCTACCTCCTCCAACCGGCGTTGGTCCTTTGATTTAGCCGCTTCGTCTTCCTTACTCAATTCCTTTGCCTTCCTGTTCGATTCTTCCTCCTCTGTTCTCTTCGGCTTCTCTTCTTCCGCCTCTTTGATTTAACCCCATTAGAAGCAGTTGCTGAAACACTTTCTGTAGGAGCAGATTGCATAAACTTCTTTTTCTCTACAACCTTTGCCGCAAGTACCTTTTCAGCTTTTGCCACCGCTACTTCCTCTTGTATTCGATCTTTCGAAGTTAAGCCAGACATTTTATGATCCACGAATGCTCTTCCATTTACTGCTCGACGAATTACAGGAGGCACTTCGTCAGGACCAAGTGCACGACCATCTAATGTCCTCAGTCTCCACAGTGTGCTCCTTTCATTGCATATAACATATTCTTTTCGAAATTCATCGTTGTTATTCCATTAGTCCATAAATTTCTCCACCTGAGCCATCAACTGTTTAGATCAAATATTGTACAAAATTCTTGATTTGGAAGAAATAAAACAAATGCACGACCTCACCTGGTTAACACTAAAATTTTGGAGTGCCACTTTATACCCTTTCGAAGCCAACTCATTAGCTTTATTTAAATCATCCTTGTACTGCCAAAAGTGTTTGTTCTGCAACATTCAAAAAAGAGTAGCGTCGGCATATCTTTATCTTAGTTTATCAGTTTCGGAGAGCAATGTATTGAATCAGAACCAGAACGAAAATGTAGGTTTGTCTATGCGTCTCGGGTATGATTACCTGTCCAACAAGATTATGTTCATTCACTCTAAGCTTACAGAATTTAAAAGTACCTTCTCATATGATTGTTTCTTCAAACGTTGCAACTGCGCATATGCTTCTTGTTGGATGTCATTTGCAGCTTTGAACTGGTACTGCAATTCGCTTAACTTTTCGGTTTCCTCATAGTATTTTCTCTTAGCTGCCTTCGTGATCGCCTGATAACACTCTATAATAACGTATTTTTATGTATTAATTATGTATTTATTCTGAGTATGATCTTGCTAATTTGAGCTATTTATGATCTTTTATCTTATAGGGACTAAATTTGAGGCAAAAGTGAAATTAAGGGCCAAAAGCGTGAATTTAGAGATAAAATGGGCCAATGTGCGACACAAGGAAAAGTTGGTGCCAAAAGTGCAAGCATAGAGGACATTAGGGTTGAAATGCAAAAAGAAGAGATTTTATTCTATTAAACTCTATTTTAATTATATTAGGATAATTAATATTGAGATAATTATTAAGGATTATTTTTAGGATTTTATTTTATCTTTATTTTATCTTTAATTAAATGTATTTATCTTTTAGGAATTTAAGTAGGATTAGAATATCTCCCCTAGCACTATAAATAGGGGGTGAAGTGACTCAAAAGGGGATCCCATATTTTCTTTTTCTGTAAACACTCTCTCCCCAAAAGTCTAGGCTTTTGTTCTTCTCATATTTCTTTTTAATAAAATCTTTATTTTTATTTATTTATTTTATTTTCTACCGCAACCATGAGCCACTAAACCCATCTAGCCGAAGGTTGTCAAAAATCCCCAAAAGCGTTCATGAGGCTTAGAATCCATACTTAGCCTCCTCGCTGAGTATTCATCGTTTCTCCGCACTACGGGGCTGAGGCTTCCGTCCAAGTCCCTTAAGAAGTAAGTTTTTCAATGTATGCAAAGACGACCGCTTTGTTTGTTTTGGAAAGGTTGTACAGTCGGTTCGTTAGCTTACTGCGTCAGAGGTTGGTGAGCCCAAGAGACAAAATGGCGTGGGATTCGCCATTGAGAAGCGTTGATCTAGCATAAGACGATCCCACAGAAGCGATTGTTGGCTAGAGTCAGGTTCCACTAAATTGTAAGTCTAAATCCTTGGAGTTGGTGGTCGTAGGCGTCCTCTTCCACTATAACTGGCTTATTCGGTTTGGGAAGGATCATCTAAAACCGAGGATTGAACCCAAGGCAGAACGAGACAACTAGAGGCTGGAATCTCCCATAAGAATTTTCTTTCTCTTAACTCTATTTTTAATTTCTCGAATTTTTAATTCAATATTCTTAATTCTGTTTTTATTTTATTTTTCGTTTCTAGATCCAATAATTTAATTATGCTATTATTTTTCTTTTTTTCAGGAATGTAGGTTGTCTTGGGCAAGACTCTGCTTGGGATTTCACAGAACAAGATATTTTGCAAGTCCAGTCCCTGAGGATTTGACCCTACATCCCTTTTATTATTCTTTTTCATTATTTATTAGGGATAGGATATTTTTGGTGCTTTCAACGACTGCATCAAATTTTGGCGCCGTTGCCGGGGGACTGGCAATGTACTAATCTTGTTTTTTTGTTTTTTATGACCAGATCTACTCTAGGTACTCTTGCGTTCGATTCAGAAATTGAGAAGACTGCTAGAGCCAATCGCAAGGAGACAAAGTTACGAAAAAAGCAGTCAGCTGTGGTTGGGACTCAAAGTAACCCACCGCCAGAAATCGCAGTCGACGACGAAGCTGAGTCAAAGGTTAACGAAAACCCTACTCGAACACTTGAAAGCGAAAAAGTAGAAGTCGACTCACCAGAAGAAGTGCTTAACTTTAGGGTTAACGAAAACCCGAATCTAGCACACCAACCAATGGCTCAAACGATTCGTCAACTGGCCGAAGCTCCGACAGAACAACCGCCATTGTGCATCGCGTATCCTACTATGGATACTGATTTTGAGTTGAAGTCAGGTTTAATCCAGTTATTGCCAACTTTTCGTGGGTTACAAAATGAAAATCCCCACAAGCATCTGAAAGAATTTCATATGGTTTGTCTTAGCATGAAACCTCAGGGGGTAACTGAGGATCAGATTAAATTGCGTGCTTTCCCTTTCTCCCTAGCAGATTCCACTAAGGAATGGTTATTTTATTTACCCCCTGGATCTATTACAACTTCGGTTAATCTATCTCGTTTGTTTCTGAATAGGTTTTTTCCAGCGTCTCGAGCAGCTGAGCTAAGAAGAGAGATCGTTGGAATAAGGCAAAAAGAAGCTGAGTCCCTTTACGATTATTGAGAGCGATTTAAGAAGTTGTGTGCAGGCTGCCCACAACATGGTATAACAGAGCAATCTCTCCTCCAATAATTTTACGAAGGTTTGAAGCCCATGGAGATGGTAGACGCTGCTAGTGGAGGAGCATTGCTCAACATGACTCCCCAACAAGAGAGAGACTTGATATCCACAATGGCTGCAAATTCTCAGCAGTTCTGAGCCAATACTGAACCCCCTAGAAGGGTTCACCAGCTAAGTAATACAACCTTAGAGGATAAAGTTGATAGACTTACTAATATGATGAATTCTCTTATTGCAGAAAAAGCGAAGACAACTCAATTATACGGAATATGTACTACAGCGGATCACACAACTGATGCATGTCCCAGTTTGTATGATGATACCACGGCCCATCTGGATGCTGTTGGAAATTTCCCTGGGCCACCACAAAGTCAGTACGACCCCTACGCTAATACCTACAACCCAGGTTAGAGGGACCATCCTAACTTAAGCTATGGGGCCAATCCACGAAATAACCAGCCATACCAAAATCGGTTTCTGCAACAGCCACAAGGTTCAGGTAATTTTCTAGAAACCATGGTCAATAAGTTAGTAGCTAATGTTCTTGATTTTCAACAGCAAACTCTTACTTTCCAAAAAGAGACGAAGCATTTCCAACAGAAAACCGAGGCGTCCATAAGAGAGTTGACCACATCGATCGAGAAATTGACCTCTCAAGGGAAGCTGCCGTCACAAACAGAACCAAATCCTAGGCAAAATGCAAATGCAGTGATGTTGCAAAGCGGAAAGGTACTGGAATCGATTCCTGGTAGGAATCTTGCCCAAGAAATTGCCCAGGAAAAACCCGAGAAAGACGAACAGGTCCGACCGAAGCCTCTATTGCCTAAAATTCAACCTCTATTTCCAGAACGATTCAACCAGTGTCGAAGAGGTAAAGAGGACAAGGAAATTCTTGAAACATTTAGGAATGTCGAGATCAATATTCTGCTGTTGGACGCCATCAAGCAAATACCACGATATGCTAAATTTCTTAAAGAGCTTTGCACTAACAAGTGAAAATTGACAGGTAATGAAAGGGTGAATGTTGGTGAGAATGTATCCACAGTGTTACAACGAAAAATGCCAGCAAAATGCAAAGATAGGGGCATGTTTGCAATACCATGCAAAATAGGCCATCTGGGAATTAAGAAGGCTATGTGTGATCTAGGGGCTTCTATAAATGTAATGCCATATTCTATTTATGAATCACTTAATGCGGGTTTTTTGACAAAAACAGGTGTTATCATTCAATTGGTGGACAGGTCTGTTGTGCACCCAGAAGGAGTCCTCGAAGATGTTCTGGTAAAAGTTAATGAGCTTATTTTCCCTGCAGATTTTTATGTGATCAAAATGGAGGAGGATATCACTCCTGGATCTTCAGATCTCCTGTTGGGTCGACCGTTTCTTAGTACAGCTAGTACTAAAATTGATGTTCGAAGTGGAACTCTTACGATAGAGTTTGATGGAGAGATTGTAAAATTTAATGTCTACGACGCCATTAGCCATCCAAGTGAAATCTTGAGCATAAATCGTATCGACATAATTGACTCTTTGGTGGAAGAAAATTATGAGTCAATTTATGGAGATGATTTTGAACTTGATGAAATTGAATTTGTTAATGAGTTATTATCTCCAAATACTAAACTGTTACCTTCTGTTATACAAGCACCAGAGTTGGAGTTGAAACCACTTCCTGAGCATCTGAAATATACATTTTTGGGGAAGGGTAATACCCTACCAGTCATAATCTCCAATAGACTCTCCACACATGAAGAGGAAAGTTTGGTTCATATACTAAAAAGTCATAAGGAGGCGATTGGCTGGACCATTGCAGACCTAAAAGGGATAAGCCCTTTGACGTGCACACACAGGATCTACTTGGAGAAAGACACGAAGCCGAGGCGAGAGGCGCAAAGACAGCTAAATTCGAATATGATGGAGGTAGTAAAAAAGGAAATAATTAAGCTTTTCGACGCTGACGGAATTTACCCTATTTCTGACAGTAGGTGGGTAGGTCTGGTTCAGGTCGTGCCCAAGAAAATAGGCGTGACAGTAAAGAAAAATGCTGAAGGTGACTTGGTACCTACCCGAGTACAAAATGGGTGGCGCGTCTGCATTGATTACAGGAAGTTGAATTCATACACTAGAAAAGATCATTTCCCTCTTCCTTTTATAGATCAAATGCTTGAAAGATTAGCCGGAAAAACTCATTTTTGTTGTCTTGATGAATACTCAGGTTTCTTTCAAATTCCAGTCGCACCGGAGGACCAATAAAAGACCACTTTTAGATGCCCATTCGGTACATTTGCATATAGAAGGATGCCATTCGGTCTTTGCAATGCGCCAGCCACCTTCCAAAGATGTATGATGAGTATATTTTCTGAATATGTGGAAAAAATTATCGAAGTTTTTATGGATGATTTTACTGTATATGGGAGTTGTTTTGATGATTGCCTTAAAAACCTAACGATAATTTTGAGTAGGTGCATAGAATTTAATCTTGTCTTAAATTATGAAAAGTGTCATTTTATGGTAGACAAGGGTTTAATTCTAGGTCATGTTGTTTCATCTAAAGGAATTGAAGTCAATAAGGCCAAAATTGATATTATAAATTCTTTGCCTTATCCCTCCACTGTGAGGGAAATTCGTTCTTTTCTTGGCCATGCAGGGTTTTACAGGCGCTTCATAAAAAACTTCTCGAAGGTAGCTGAACCATTGTGTGAGTTGTTGCAAAAGGATAAGAAATTTGAGTTTGGCCCAAACTGTAAGGAGGCATTTGATACACTCAAGCAAAAGTTAGTCTCCGCTCCTATAGTACAACCACCAGATTAGAAATACCCATTTGAAATTATGTGCGACGCCAGCGAGCGCAGTGTAGGAGCCGTGTTGGGGCAACGGATAGACAAAGAACCACATGTCATATGTTATGCCTCGAAAACCCTAGATGTTGCGCAGAACAACTACACCACTACGGAAAAAGAACTCTTAGCCGTTGTATTTGCTTTAGATAAATTTCGACCTTATTTATTAGGAACTAAAGTGATTATTTTTCTGATCATGCAGCTCTCAGGTATTTGATCGCGAAGAAAGAAGCAAAACCAAGGCTCATTAGGTGGATTTTACTGCTCCAAGAATTTGACATTGAGATTCGAGACAAAAGGGGATGCGAGAATTTAGTGGCTGACCACTTAAGCAGAATAAAAGTACCTTTTGACGACATCCCTATTAAAGAAGAATTCCCTGATGAGAGCCTATTCTCGACCGAGGTACGTCTCCCATGGTATGTAGATATAGTAAACTTTCTAGCCACAGGATCATTACCCACTGAGTTAGCACGTTCCGTGAGGGACAAGCTTAGACGCAACGCTCGATATTACATTTGGGATGACCCATACTTGTGGAAACACTGTTCAGACCAGATAATACGAAGATGTGTTCCAGAAACTGAGGTAACTTTTATCCTTAATTATTGTCATGCTGAAGCTTGCGGAGGTCACTTTGGCCCTAAGCAGACCGCTCATAAGGTGTTAGAATGTGGGCTATATTGGCCCACAATTTTTCGAGACGCATATAACTTCTGTAAGTCTTGCGATAGGTGCCAACATGCAGGTAACATCACTAAACGAAATCAAATGCCTCTTTCCCCGATTCATGTATGCGAAATCTTTGATGTATGGGGTATCGATTTCATGGGCCCATTTATTTCTTCATTTAGCAATGTATACATAATTCTTGCAGTAGACTATGTTTCTAAGTGGATAGAAGCAAAGCCTACTCATAATGATAATGCCAAAACTGCTATGGAGTTTTTAAAACAAACTATTTTTTCCAGGTTTGGCACACCTCGAGCCCTAGTTAGTGATCGTGGCACCCACTTTTGTAATAAGGTCATGGAGGCATTGTTGGAAAAATATGGAGTCCACCACCGTATAGCTATGGCTTACCATCCCCAAACGAACGGTCAAGTCGAGGTCTCAAACAGGGAAATCAAGACTATTTTGGAGAAAACAGTTCGTCCTAACCGAAAGGATTGGAGCCTTCGGCTAAATGATGCACTTTGGGCCTATAGGACTGCGTATAAGGGACCGATTGGTATGACCCCGTATCGACTTGTTTTTGGTAAAGCCTGCCACCTTCCAGTCGAATTGGAACATCAAGCCTATTGGGCCATTTGACAGTGTAACATGGAGTTAGAACCTGCAGGAAAGGCAAGGAAATTAGACATCCAAGAGTTAGAAGAAATTCGTAATGAGGCCTACGAAAATGCTCACATTTATAAAAACAAGACAAAGTTGTTTCACGATAAGAGAACTGCTCAAAAGCATTTTTCGGTAGGACAAAAAGTTTTACTTTATAACTCTGTGTTAAAGTTATTCCCAGGTAAGCTTCGATCACAATGGCAAGGACCTTTCATTGTTACTAAAATGTTTACACATGGAGTGGTTGAAATAGAGAGTGAGGAATCTAGAAAGCAGTTCGTAGTCAATGGCCAATGGTTGAAGCCATTTTATGAGAATTTTCAAGCCCACACGGTTGAGGAAATTCATTTGGAACCACCATAGAACCAATAACGGCGTCGAGCTAACGACGTTAAACAAGTGCTTGTTGGGAGGCAACCCAATTTTTATTTTTATTATTTTATTATTTATTATTATTTTTCTTTACTTTATTTATTACTTTCTTTATTATTTATTACTTATTTGGATATTAATCAATTTTTCTTCTTTTGCTTAAAAAAATGAAGCAAACCATTAAGCAACACTTAAAGCGCATTGAGGCCTGACTTGAAACCTTTGGCCAGCAACTGACCAAGCTCATTGCCATCATTTGTGATCACACAGGGAGTTTTTCTAAACTTTTCTACCTATTTATTTCTTTTCGTCCACATTGAGGACAATGTGCTTTCAGTAGGGGGAGGTACTCTTCGTTATTACTATAATTTTCTGCTGTGATTTTGGTTAGTGTTGCTGTTGCTGTGATTATTTTTGGCTGGTGTTGCTGCTTGAGGCTCCATTTTGTCCATATTTATTTTTTTAGAATCTCCTGCCTTTTTTCATGCCCAAGATTTTTACCAAGAATTGCCTACTGTTTGACCTACAAGCATGATTCTTATTTTCTGAGAAAATTACGAATTTTCCATAATTGATGTCATCTCCACTGTTTTATTCTTATTGGACTAAAAATAATTGTGATTTATAAAGTTAACTTTATCTTACTTTTCGGAAAATTGATCAAGTTTAAATACAAAGTGGACACTTAATATGTTCGCATGCTAAAATATGTTGATGACTATTAAGGTAATTACTGAAACTTATTTTTGACACTTGATTAATTTTTTTCTCTAAAGTCCTCAAAAAAAAAGGTTATTATTAATATAGTTTAATGTTTCCGTGGTTATGAGTGCAGCTTAAAAACGTGACTGACTGAGTAACCGGGGTAGGGTGCTTGGGTTGTCATCCTATTTCGCGTCAAAAGGTTGTGTGACGTGTTAGGTAAAACTCGCTAGCGGAATTAATTTTAAGAACATGTTAATGAAAGTATGCAGGGTGGGGTGCTTGGCATGTCATCTCTCTTCGCGTCAAAAGGTTTTATGTGTTCTTAAGAAAAATTATAATAAAGTAGGAGTTTGCTGGGCTGAGTAACCGGGGTGGGGTGCTTGGTGTTCATCTCTTTTCACGTCAAAAGGTTCAGTATATTCCTAAAGCATAAAAAAAAGAGAAAAAAACAAAAAAAAAGAAAAAAATAATTTGGGGACTAAAGGAGGAAACAAATAGAGTGTCTTGGTAGGTTTGGTAATTTACCTAATTTTCATTAAATAATTCAAGTTGATTCTAATTTTTGTGTGTATTAATGGGAAAACTTTTTCTGCTTTTACTTAAAGCAAGCTTAGGGTTCTCTTTATTTTCATATGCATTTTGACTGATTTTATAAAACTTTGGAGTTGTATTTCTTTTATGGCGGAATCTAACTTTCACAGTAGATAGGAACCATACTTGAGGGCAAGCATGGGCTAAGTAGGGGGGACTTGATAACACTCTAGAATAACGTATTTTTATGTATTAATTATGTATTTATTCTGAGTATGATCCTGCTAATTTGAGCTATTTATGATCTTTTATCTTATAGGGACTAAATTTGAGGCAAAAGTGAAATTAAGGGCCAAAAGCGTGAATTTGGAGATAAAATGGGCCAATGTGCGACACAAGGAAAAGTTGGTGCCAAAAGTGCAAACATGGAGGACACAAGGGTTGAAATGCAAAAAAGAAGAGATTTTATTCTATTAAACTCTATTTTAATTATATTAGGATAATTAATATTGAGATAATTATTAAGGATTATTTTTAGGATTTTATTTTATCTTTATTTATCTTTAATTAAATGTATTTATCTTTTAGGAATTTAAGTAGGATTAGAATATCTCCCCTAGCACTATAAATAGGGGGTGAAGTGACTCAAAAGGGGATCCCATATTTTCTTTTTCTATAAACACTCTCTCCCCAAAAGTCTAGGCTTTTGTTCTTCTTATATTTCTTTTTAATAAAATCTTTATTTTTATTTATTTATTTTCTTTTCTACCACAACCATGAGCCACTAAACCCATCTAGCCGAAGGTTGCCAAAAATCCCCAAAAGCGTTCATGAGGCTTAGAATCCGTACTTAGCCTCCTTGCTGAGTATTCATCGTTTCTCCGCACTACGGGGCTGACGCTTCCGTCCAAGTCCCTTAAGAAGTAAAATTTTTAACGTATGTAAACATGGCCGCTTTGTATGTTTTGGAAAGGCTGCACAGTCGGTTCGTTAGCTTACTACGTCAGAGGTTGGCGAGCCCAAGAGACAAAATGGCGTGGGATTCGCCATTGAGAAGCATTGATCTAGCATAAGACGATCCCACAAAAGCGATTGTTGGCTAGAGTCAGGTTCCACTAAATTGTAAGTCTAAATCCTTGGAGCTGGTGGTCGTAGGCGTCCTCTTCCACTATAACTGGCTTATTCGGTTTGGGAAGGATCATCTAAAACCGAGGATTGAACCCAAGGCGGAACGAGACAACTGGAGGCTGGAATCTCCCAAAAGAATTTTCTTTCTCTTAACTCTATTTTTAAGTTCTCGAATTTTCAATTCAATATTCTTAATTCTATTTTTATTTTATTTTTCGTTTCTAGATCCAATAATTTAATTCTGCTATTGTTTTTCTTTTTTTCAGGAGCGCAGGTTGTCTTGGGCAAGACTCTGCTTGGGATTTCACAGAACAAGATATTTTGCAAGTCCAGTCCCTGAGGATTTGACCCTACTTCCCTTTTACTATTCTTTTTCATTATTTATTAGGGATAGGATATTTTTGATGCTTTCAACGACCGCATCATCGGCTCAGCGTTTTTCAGGTTGGCTTCCTTCTTTAAAGACTGTAGAAACAGAAGAATAGAATAAGCAACCAAAATATAAGTAAGTTGAATTTTTTTCCCTCTCGAGATTTCCATCATCATACCTAAATATTCTGGTCGAATGTTTTTTGACACAGCTCGGATTTGCATACACAACTCGAGATTTCCTTCTTTAAACACAGCTCGCTTTACAAGAAATGGAAGTCTTAAAAGAATAGCTCATTTTCATGATAAATATATATTCTCATATTATGCATAGAAACTTTGATCATGCCCAATTGTTTCTTAATAGATTTAACGTTTCCTTTTGGGATTTTGAAGAAAAAGTGGTATGATGTGGAATAATGAAATACTTTTTGTTGACAGTTGTGTAAGTTGTGAATGGATTGTTGAATTTTTTGTTCAATCCATGGCAACCTTTGCAATTAAAAGGAAAAATATTTCTATTTTAAATGACAGTTAGGTTTTAGTGCTCAAAATGGTTAAATTCTTGATGGTTTTGCCAATTGGCGAGCTAAGATTTCCATGATTAGATGTTGGAGTTTTGGCAGCAAAACAAAAGCAAAAACAAAAGAGAGCAGAAGCAAAATGGAGAGGAAAGAGTTTGAACAAGAAGATAATTGAAAATTCTCATTGATTTCATTAAAAAAGTGAAAATATATGTATGTAAGTTACATGATAATTGGACAGTTACCTAATGACATAACTGCTCCCACTAATACATGACTAATACTAAACTTGAATTACACACAAAAGTAAGCTGGCATATCAGCTAGCTATTACATCAAATTCAAATCAAAATCTAATCCTACCAACTTTGTGGACAAATTACAAGGAAACTAAGTATAGTTACGTAGGAAAAAAATGAACAAAATGAACTAAAGAAGCTATTACATTCAGTTCAACTCCAACGCTTATCTTCATGTTGAGCTGCTGTTGGTCTCCATGCTGAACTGCTGCTGGTCTCTTGTTGCATTGCAGACCAATGCTCAACATTAGAGATGTGGGCTAAAATTTTTCTGGTTTTGTAGGGAAAATTTTGGTTGATAATTTTGTAATGAGAATGCTTAGCATTCAATGCACTTTAATTTAACAACTATAAGTTACATGGATAGTTTATTTAAAGGTAAACTCACATCTTATCAAAATCAAGGCTTTAGCCGACCAAAGTCGGCAACTTAGAGTACTAGATATTTAGGTTTTAACCCTTTTTATATAGTTTTAAAACCTTGGCCCTACCATATCACCTAGATAATTAAACCAAGAAAATATCCTAAAAAGGAGAAGGTAACTAAGCTAAGGGTTGTTTTCCTTTTTTCTTTTTTCACCCTAATTCCAAAGCTATGGGCAAATATTGCTGAATTTGATGATTGTTGGAAGCAACGTAAAGAAGAAGCCTGGAAGATTGCTCTAACAGCTTATGAACGGAGCCCCGAAAATTTTACCAGTCACTTGAACTATCATGTTAACAAGTAAATTATAACTTTCTATTTTATCTCTCTTTTCTCACTTTTTTTTATATATAAAAAAGGGTCCTACATTAAACATTAGAAAAGAAATTACATATATTGAAATTTGAAATATAGACTCGAATGTAACAAATTAAAAATATCTACAAGGACTAATTAAGCTAAACTCTTAGTTACTCTTGCTTCCATTACTGTCTATGTCAAATAGCAATCTGTCATATTTGTATTTTGGACCATTAATTCATAATGTTATTGAGTTGTAATAATCAGAGGCCTTTAACTTAATGATAAAAATATCATTATTTAGATGGGTGAAAGCCAATGGTTCCAATGTTAGTTCCCTTAACAAGTTACCATCTCCTGAAACTTTCTTAATTTGTATGTTAAATGCAGGCATTATATATTATATTAGATAATTTGTTGCAGGGTTCTTGAAAAAACTATGTCCAACCAACCCTTGGAATTTAAGGATGTTATTACTAATAGCATGAGAAGATCCTTGAGGGGCAAACATAAGAAGTACACTAGTCCATGCATGGCAATCAATCCAATTGATAGGTGCTGGAGATGCAAGAAGAACTCCAAGAATCGCAAAAGACTAGCAAAGTGTGTCCTTGGTTTTGGCCACAAAATCTGGGGAGGGAATAAGGGAGAATACTATTTGGTTACCGATAATTCGGGTGATGATGTCTTAAATCCTAAACCAAGAACTTTACGTCACGCTGTGATTCAAAAGAGACCATTATGGATAATTTTTGCCCATGGTATGAACATTATATTATCACAAGAGCTAATGGTTCAAAGCCATAAAACAATTGATAGTCGTGGGTCAAATGTTTATATAGCATATGAATGTGGCATTACACTTCAATTTGTGCACAATGTCGTAATTCATAACATTCATATTCATTGCACTGTTAAAAGTAATGGTGGGCTAATAAAAGACTCTAAAGATCATTATGGTTATCGCACAGTTGGCGATGGAGATGGGATTTTCATATTTGGATCATCAAGGATTTAGCTTGATTATATTTCCATGTTTGAGTGTTAGGATGGGCACATCGATGCAATACAAGGTTCCATTGCCATTACCATCTCAAATTGCCATTTCACCCCATCATGATCATGTAAGTTTTTTCTTACAATACTCAACATGGTACACATTTTGTAATCTAGTTTTCAACTAAACATTCTTGGATTTTTCTTTCAAGTGATCTTGTTAAGTGCAAGTGATACCTATTCTAAGGATCAATATATGCAAGTCACATTTGCATTCAACCATTTTGGAAAAGAATTGATAAAAAAATGCCTAGATGCCGATGGGATACTTTCATGTCGTCAACAACGACTACACTCATTGGAAATTGTATGCCATTGGAGGTAGCATGCATCCCACCATTATTAGCCAAGGCAACATGTTCATTGCTCCAGATAAACCCCTAGTTAAAGATGTAAATGAAAATATAACAAATTAATCGATAGCATTTATTAATTTTATATCGTAGTAAGCACAATGCAATTGAAAATGTACCTACGATTATTCCACTAAATTGTTTTTGTTCAATGCATTTCTATAGATAACCCATAGGAACTATGCACCAGAGTCAGAATGGAGGAATTGGATATGGAGAGCAGAAGGAGATCTGTTCATGAATGGAGCATTTTTTGTAACATCTGGGCCACCTTCACCTCCCCATTTCAAATTCAAAAAGAAGGATATAATTAAAGCTATGTCTGCAACATTTGTCGGAAGACTCACTAGATTTTCTGGGACTCTTAAATGTAAGGAAGGAGTTAAATTGCTACAAATAACTCTTAGTTCTACAAAAGTTCACAACAATTTGTTTTTCTTTGATGCATCAAAAAAATTTAGATCTCCTTTGAAAATGTGAGTATGGTATGGGCTAACAGGATATATATATATATATATATAAATGTAACCAATGTATTAAATTTTCTTAAATTTTCTTAAATTTAACAAAATTAACTAATTTTTAAGAGGGTAAATTACACAAATAGTCACTCAACTTTGATGTAGCTGACAAAATAGTCACTCTGGTTTCAATTCAATCACTCAACTTTCAAAAAATGATAAATCGGTCACTACCGTTACAAATGTAACAGAAAGTTGAGGTGGCCCATTAACTTGCCATGTTGGCATCCCACGTGGAAACAACAGCATCTACAACATCCCCTATTAACTTGTAGTTGTAGAAGAATAAGAATAAATAGAAATGAAGAAGAATAAGGAGAAATAAAGAAAAAAAAATCCCTACTCAGGTCACTTTTGATTCATCCACAGCGGCCTCTACACCATCCCCAATCTCTTACCTTACAAGAATTCGACCGTCTCCTTGACCACCCCTTTCCCTTTGCTAATTATTTCGTGTTTCTAGATCACTAAAAAAGGCAAACCATAAGAAAGTCATTTTTTGTTAATTTTTTTGAGAAAAATTTGAAACACGAAATTTAGAATCAACAAAGTAATCCTACACGATGCTGTGTGTGGACGGAGGGCTAACAAGAATCTTCTTCAACAAGAAACCATGCATCCCACTATTATTATTAGCCAAGGCAATAGGTTCATTGCTCCAGATGACCCCTTAACTAAAGAGGTAAATGAAAATATAACAAATTAATCAGTAACATTTATTAAATTTGTATCGTAGTAAGCACAATGCGACTGAAAATGTACCTATGGTTATACCACTATATTGTTTTTGTTCAATGCATTTCTATATATAATCAATATAGGAACTATACATCCGAGTCAGAATGAAGGAATTAAGTGTGGAGATAATAAAGAGACTTGTTCATGAACGGAGCATTTGTTAGAACAATTGGGCCACCCTCACCTCCCCATTTGAAATTCATATATATATATATATATATAATTAAAGCTAAGCCTACAACATTTGTTGGAAGACTCACTTTGAATATATATGACGAAATTATTGCAAGTTTAAACACATAATAAGAATGATTGTATTATTGCATCTTTAATCAAATAAAATTTAAAAATCAAATATTATTAAAGCAAAATACCATATACACGTAAATATTATTGTAAAAAATAGCATAGTAATCCTTATACTATATTTCAAGTTATATTTTAATCCTTATACTATCAAATAATATTTCAAAAAATTGAAAATTTCGATCCTATCTACGTTAGATGAACTAAAATAGTCTATTCATTAAAATTTGCCTTATAACATTCATATTGGAATGTTGAAAGGTTCTATTTTTTGAACTAAATATTTATATTATTGCCTAAATATTAACTGACCATCTATTCTTCCCACACGTAGAGCATTTAAAATTATTTGTACTTTTAATCTTAATTTCAGTTGATAAATCAGTGTTGCTTTGGCAGAGTGGTTAAGGCGTATGCCTGCTACGTACATGGGATTTTCCTGCGAGAGTTTGAATCTCGCAGGTGACGTTAATATTTTTGTCAACCCCAGATGAGATGCCCGCCACCGGCGACGTCATGGGCGGGTGTTGGTGTTGACGGAGCCTTCTTCGATCTTTTCAACTTTTTCCACCGCCACTTACTCATGTGTTCGATCTTCCGAAGTTAAGCCAGACATTCTATGATCCACGAACGCTCTTCCATTTAGTGCTCGAGAAATTGCAGGAGGCACTTCACCAGGACCAAGTGCACAGCCATCTAATGTCCTCAGTCTCCAAAGTGTGTTCCTTTCATTGCATCTAATATATTCTTTTCGGAATTCTTCGTTGTTATTCCATAAGTCCATAGATTTCTCCACCTGAACCATCAACTGTTTAGATCAAATATTGTACGAAATTTTTGATTTGGAAGAAATAAAACAAATGCATGACCTCACCTGGTTACTACAAAAACTTTGGAGTGCCACTTTATCCCCTTTCGAAGCCAACTCATTCGCTTTATTTAACTCATCCTTGTACTGCCAGAAGTGTTGGTTCTGTAAAATTCAAACAAGAGTAGCGTCGGCATATCCTTTTCGGTAATTTTACTTGAAATCGAATCTGTTGACACCATTTTTTTTGATAAAAACGGGGTCGACTTGGATTTTAAAAACGAAAACGAAAACGAAAACGGGAGTCACCACCAATTCTTTTTGATAATGTGTGATCGGGTCACCTTGAAAAGTGGTTGTTTTTAATAAACGATTTGATTTTATTAAAATAACGATTTTGGTCCACGAAATTCAAAAAACACAGGTTCGGGAGTCAGTTACGTACGAGGAAGGATTAGCACCCTCGTAACGCCCAAAAATTGGTACCTAATTGATTAATTAATGTCTTAATGTCGAAAATTGAAACCTTTAAAGAGATTTAAAGTACGATCCTTAAAAACTCGAATAACATGGATTAAGATTTAAGAGGATATTTGGCTATTTGGTCGAACGAGAAATCGAAACCCAGCACATTAGGGCACGTTTTCTCAAATTTCCAAACGTAAAACATTATCTTATGTTGAAATTTTTAAAAGGATATTTGGCTATTTGGTCAAACGAGAAAAATCGAAACCCAGCACATTAGGGCACGTTTTCTCGAATTTCCAAACGCAAAACATTGCATTATTTTGAAATTTTTAAAAAGGATATTTGGCTATTTGGTTCAACTAGAAGAATCGAAACCCAACACATTAGGGTACATTTTCTCGAATTTTCAAACGCAAAACATTGCCTTATTTTGAAATTTTTAAAAGGATATTAGTATGCGTGACAAAATGTTAATGAATACAATGGTGTAGCATAAAATGAGTAATAGCACTGAAAATAAATTAGATAAAAAAGGGCAAATCAATGACATACAAAATAACCACACATAGAAGCAAATAAAATAAAAATACATACAAAATAACAATATATATAAGCAAATAAAATCAAAACATTCTTTCAAAATAATAACGGAAATGTAGATAAAGAAATAAACAAAGAAAATGAATAGAACTATAAAAATATAAAAGATATATACATGAAATTATGGAAATATGAAAAATATATATATGCATATATTTTAAAATTATTGTATAAAATATATATAAATATATAAGTAAACATATACATACATATATACGTATGTGCATTAAGATATGTATATGTACTTGCATGTATATAAAGATTATAGAAGATATATAAAAGTATGTATATATATTTATGAAAGTAACATATGCATATTGATAGATGTTGATGTCTATATAAATATATAAAAAAACATGAGCATGCGTATATTCATATATAAATAGATTATAAAATGTGAACATGCATATATGTATATATATTATAAAATGTACGTATATATATATATTATAAAGTATATATAAAAATATAAATAAGGATGTATTTAAGTCAAAGATGTATATGCGTGTATATATATATATATTATAAAATATATGTATGAATATATGTACACAAAAATTATAAAGTATAAAAAAATACATAAGTAGGTATGTATAAAAGAAATAATAAACAGAATAATAATAACTTACGAACCGAGCAAAACAAAACTAAAAAATAAGAAAATAAAAAAGGATAAAAATAAGAAAGTTGAATAAATAAATGAGCTAAACTGATTTAGGGACTTAATCATAACCCAAACTAAATTTAAAGGATAGATTAAAATAAAGTAAACAAGTAAAAGACCAAAATGAAAAGCGCAACCAAATGGGAATAAAAGCCAAATTCGGACACATGTCCATCGTTTTAGCGCATCAGTGAGCCAGGGACGAGATCGAAAAACAAACAAAATGTCGGGGCTAAATTACAAGAAAACAAAAATGAACAAAAGGGAGTAAATTTAAAAGAAACTAAATGCGAAAGGACCAAGATCAAAAATAGACCCTTGGTCCAAAAACACGTGGATCCTTGAGGTCCAACGGGTCGGATCTCAGGTCGCCTCAAAACGGCGCCGTTTTTGTCAAATTTTGAATCTAAACATTTTACCGATACTCAGGCATAAATATCAATATATTTAATTATTTCAAGTAGAGATACTTGTGGTATAAATGCCAAATCAAGCTACTGTTTTCCTACACGATTATTCATATATGCATCTTGCACATTTTGGCTCTTTACCTTTCTTGAAGTACCCAATATTCATATATATGCATCTTGCACATTTTCACACATATTATGATGATATGATCCTTCAAAGGCTCTACAAGAAATGGAAGTCTTAAAAGAATAGCACATTTTCAAGAGAAATACATATTCATATCATACATTGATTACTAAGTTCGAGTAACCAATGAAAAATAATTATGCATAGCAACTTTGGTCATGCCCCATTGTTTCTTAATAGATTTAGTGTTTTGTTTTGGGATTTTGAAGCTTATGCAAAGAAGATACAAACAGTGGTATGATGTGGAATAATGCAATACTTTTTGTTGACAGTAGTGTAATTTGTCAGTGGATTGTTGATTTTTTTTTTTTGTTCAAAAATGACAGTTAGATTTTGGTGCTCAAAATGGCTAAATTCTCAATGGTTTTGCCAATTGGCGACATTAATGCAATTAAGAAGATAAATTAAGTTATCTGATTACTCAGCTTACTCAGCTTCAAACGTTATCTGATTTTGTTATAGGGGAAGGTGATGGACGTCTTATTAGAGAATTGAAAAATTTGTCAAACCTTAGAGGTAATTTTTGTCTTTCTGGATTGGAGAATGCTAATGGTCAAGATGCGAGGGAAGCTAAGTTGAATGAGAAGCTAGGGATTGATGGGTTAGAACTACAATGGGGTACAGACTTGGAGAATAATACAAGGAAAACAGAAGTTGAAGAGCGGGTGTTGGACTTTCTTCATCCTCCGAAAAAGCTTGAGCAACTCATCATTGAGAATTACGGGGGTGTAAAATTCTCATCTTGGATAGCAGATTCTTCCCTCAAGAATTTGTCGTCTTTGAAGCTTCGCAATTGTAAAAACTGCAAGTCACTACCATCAGTTGGAAGGTTGCCATTGTTAAAAGATCTTTCAATTATTGGTTTCGATCAAGTACAGAAGATTGGTGTTGAGCTCTTCGGAGAAAATCAATTGAATCCATTTGCATCATTAGAGATTCTGTCTTTTGAGAGTCTTCCAAACTGGAAGGAGTGGGACACTTGTGAAGGAGACGAGAAGGTTTTGAAACTCCCCAGCCTTCGTGAGCTTTCAATCAAAACCTGTCCTCAATTGTTGGGAAGGTTGCCTACCCATCTTCCTTCCTTGCAAAACTTGAAATTCATAGGTGTACGAGTTTGGTTGTTTCAATATCAAGTTTGCCGTCACTGTGTAAATTAAGGATACGAGGGTGTGCAGAACTGGTGGATGATTGCTCTTCTCCTGCAAAGGAGCTTTCCTCTTTGCAAACTTTGTCTCTTTCTAACATTTCAAAGTTTAATATTCCAGTAGATAGGACAATGTTGAGGTTTGGAAACTCAGAACATTTTGAAATTGGTGGTTGGGAGGAGTTGGCATCTCTATCACGGTATGGGTTTAGTTTAGTTGGACATCGTTTCATTTCCGTTTGGGGTTGTCCTCAACTGCAGTCTTTGGAAGCAGAGGAAGCCGAATTGCAACCTGACAAGATTTCACGTGTCGAAGCTTGGTTTCTTTTGCAGAGAATAACTTTCCTCCTAGTTCAAAAAAGCTGAGAATTGGAGACTGTGAGAATTTAGAGTATTTGGTTGATGAGAAAGAAGATAATAAGAGTATTGAGTAGTACCCTCTGTCTTCTTGAGGACTTGAAAATCTTTAACTGTCCATCTCTAATGTCTTTGTCATCGAATGGGCACAAAAATATTTGCAATCAGCTTCAACTTCTCGAAATTGACCAGTGCTCAAAGCTGAGTTGCCTATTTTCAATCACCAAGTTTTCCATAACGCTTAAATATTTGACAATTCGGGGATGTCCAATGTTGGAATACATAGCCGAGGAGTTTGAGGAAACCGCTTGTCTTGAATTTATTGAAATTATGTGTTCTGGAATTAAATCTCTACCACGAGGACTAGACAAGCTCATCCATCTCCAGGAGATTTGTTTGGATTGGTGTTCAAATTTGGTTTCTTTTGAAGAAAGTGGGTTACTCACCACCAGCTTCAGAGCTTTTGTAGTTGATGGTTGTGGAAATTTTGGAGCCCTTCCTAAGTGCATTGCCAGCAGCACCTCCCTTTGACGATTAAGTATGTACGACTGTTCGGCTGACATATCATTTCCATCGGAGGGATTCCCTGCCAATCTCACATCACTTGCAATCTCAAACGCACCCAAGATTTATAGGTCACTTGTGGAATGGGGATTAAATAGACTCACCTCTCTTCAAGAATTGACCATCGGAGGTGTAGGGTGCTCAAACGTGGTGTCGTTCCCAGAAGAAGGGATTGGAATGATGCTGCCTCCTTCTCTCACCCGTATCAACCTTTTAGAATTTGAGAACCTGGAATTCATGTTCTCCGAGGGCTTTCAAGACCTCGCCTCTCTTCAAGAATTGGAGATCGATGATTGTCCCAAGCTAACATCTCTTCCCGAAAAAGACGTGCTTCTTTCGGTTGGATATTTATGTATTTCCAGTTGTTCGTTGCTGAAAGAAGAGTGCTCAAGCGATAAAGGACGAGAGTGGTCTAAGATTTCCCACATACCCCTTGTTAGAATTGATGGTAAAGCAGTCATCCCGAGGGAATCAGATTGAAAGATGAGCCGCAAAATCTGTGATTGGTTTCTTCAGAGTGATGGGAGAGGTACAAAAAACCATTTCAAACAAGTCTAACTTTCCTTAGGAACAAGATAAGAATAGGAATCAGTATAAATTTATTTATTGATATGTGCAGGGATTGAAAGCGAAGTTGGGGAGGAAGTGAGGTTTCAGAAAGATCCATTGAAGGAAAAGTAAAAAAGATGACACTTCTGTTGTTAAATGGGTGGAATTTGTCATTTAGTGTTACAGATCTTGTAAACTTGTTTCTTCGCTTTGTCTGTTGTTTATTTTATACTTTTCTTATATAGGATAGGATATAATAGGGAAGAATAAGATGAACAATTTCACATTAAACTTCAATCTTATAACATTTTCCTTATTTTCAGTATATCTTTACTTATCTTCTATTTTGAAAATTTTAGGCAAAAATGTCATAAAGAAATTGAACATTTGACCATTTGACAAAAAAAAACTAATATGTAGAAAGAATACACATTTTGTTACAAAATATTTTTCTTAAGATGCATTTTTGTTTCTCTTTCCAAAATATATCCATTTCTCCAAATTTAGGAAATATCGACCTAATTCCCTAACTTTTTTTTATTTCAATATTTTTATCCAATTTTCTCCTATTTTTCTATTTCACTTTCTTGTTTTTTCTTTCCTATTTCAATTTTATTTCTTTCTTTTCCTCTCTTTCCCAACCTTAGCTGTTGCTAGCATGCACTACAGCCGCACTACGACATTTGTTCTTCTATCCAAATAATGGCATTGGTCAACTCTTTTCCTCATTCTCTTTCATTTCCAAATAATGCCGTTGGGGTTCTCCTCCGTTGATCACCTTGCTCTTTTGTTATCACTGCTTGTTCCGATGTTGTCACTAGTCGGAGAAACCACCAAATGGTCCACATTTCCTTTCTCTCTCCCGCTTCTTTTCTACTTTATTTTGTGCAAATAATAAAATGCACAAATTGCTTGATTATAGAAATCTATAATTTCACAATAAATAACAAAAATAAACAATTTACATATAAAATCATTAAATTACTCTTCTACAATTCAAATTTTTTTTCCATTAAGTAGCTTTAAACATCACGAATCAACAGATCAAAATCCAAATAGTTTTCTTCTTAGATATCTGAGCTTCAACATTGACTGTCAAATCAACTTGGATCTACGCTATCGAAACCATTTTTTGATAAAAAGGGTCGACTTTGATTTTGAAAACGAAAATGAATACGGGAGTTGTCACCAATCCTTTTTGATGAGGTGTGATCGGGTCACCTCGAAAGTGGTTGTTTTTGATAAACGATTTGATTTTATTAAAACAACGATTTTGGTTCACGAAATTCAGAAAAACGTGGGTTTTTTTTTTTTGCCAAAGGCCACCGTAGCCCCTCCGCAAGCGGTGATCAGAACCACTGAGACATCGGGTTTTAAACCCACTTTTATGCCCGCTCGAAAGCCCGGCCTTCGTTTCCCAAAGGACCGAAGGAGAAGGATCTATTTAAATAATTATACCAAAAGGCCCTACTTTGTAAAGGGCCGACAATGGTCCCACGGTTTAGATTTTTTTTTTAACCCTTTATTAAATAAATATACTATATCTCAATTAAATCGTAAACAATAATAGAAATATTTTAATTTTCTTTTTTCTGTCAATGAAATTTAAATTCAAAATGTTACTTTAAAAAAATATTCAACTTCTCATTATTCAATCCAATAAAGATGGTCCCCAATCATGACAACTCAATCCCAACCAAGCTTCCCTTCTCTGAGTAATTGTATGTCTACCCATTGTCTCTTGTTTTTATATTCGGGAATGACAAAACCCTTATAGCTTGTTTGGTTCGATGTAATGGGTTTACCATTACGTGCTGAATCAGTGGGCCCCACCTATTCCAGCGTTTAGTTCGCTGTAATGCCCATTACGCGCCGATTCGGTTACGTACGTATTCCTCCTTACTTACCGATTTCTATTCCCTGCCTTTTGTTCAATTTAGCTCCCGTTTAGCTTTCAAGAATTTCTATGCCCTGTTTTACCCTCATCTCCCAAGCCAAAATCCACCTCCAGAACTCTCCCTCCCAACATCAAACAGGCCAGCAAAGTATTAGCTACTACTTAAATTTAATCAACACGCCCAACTAGATATCAACCCAATATATGTCAACCACGAACAGCACCAAATAATTGAATGTAAGTGTAATTATTCAGATAGTTTTTACAAAATAATTAGTTGACAGTGTAATTGTATTGCAATTCCCACCAGTGTTGGAGTCAGAAAATTTTTTGGGGGGCGGATTTAAATTATATATTATTATGATAGTAAAAATGTAATTTCACCATTTTAATAGTATATATCTTTATAAATTTTAAATGATTAAATCAAATTTTTATTATTTTTCGGGGCAAAGTGCCATTTTACTATTCTTAATTTAAATTTTTATAAATTATAAAGGGCGTAAATAGAAAATTTTCCATTTTAAGAGGGTCAGGGCTCCTGCCAGTCTCCCTGACTTCACCACTACATGTCATGATGCGGTCGTTGAAAGCATCAAAAATATCCTATCCCTAATAAATAATGAAAAAGAATAGTAAAAGGGAAGTAGGGTCAAATCCTCAGGGATTGAACTTACAAAATATCTTGTTCCGTGAAATCTTAGACAGAATCTTGCCCAAGAAAACTTGCGTGCCTGAAAAAAAATAAAATAAAAAAATAACAGAATTAAATGTTTGGATTTGAAAACGAAAAATAAAATAAAAATAAATTTAAGAATATTGAATCGAAAATTAGAAAAATTAAAAATAGAATTGAGAGAAAGGAAATTCTTATGGGAGATTCCAGCCTCCAATTGTCTCGTTCCGCCTTGGGTTCAATCCTCGGCTTTTAGATGATCCCTCCCAAACCGAATAAGCCAGTTATAGTGGAAGAGGACGCCTACGACCACCAGCTCCAATGACTTAGACTTAAGATGTGGTGGAACCTGACTCTAGCCAACAATCGCTTCTGTGGTATCGTCTTATGCTAGATCAACGCTTCTCAATGGCGAATCCTACGCCATTTTGTCTCTTGGGCTCGCCAACCTCTGACGCAGTAAGCTAACGAACCGACTGTGCAACCTTCCCAAAACATACAAAGCGGCCGCCTTTGCATACGTTGAAAAGCTTACTTCTTTAGGGACATGGACGGAAGCATCAGCCCCGTAGTACGGAGAAACGATGAATACTCAGCGAGGAGGCTAAGTACGGATTCTAAGCCTCATGAACCCTTTTGGGGATTTTTGACAACCTTCGGCTAGATGGGTTTAGTGGCTCATGGTTGTGGTAGAAAAGAAAATAAATAAATAAAAATAAAGATTTTATTAAAAAGAAATATGAGAAGAACAAAAGTCTAAACTTTTGGGGAGAGTATTTTCAGAAAAATATAAGATGGGATCCCCTTTTGAGTTACTTCACCCCCTATTTATAGTGCTAGGGGAGATAGTCTAATCCTACTTAAATTCCTAAAAGATAAATACATTTAATTTGAAGATAAATAAAGATAAAATAAAATCCTAAAAATAATCCTTAATAATTATCTCAATATTAATTATCCTAATATAATAAAAATAGTGTTTAATAGAATAAAATATCTTCTTTTTGCATTTCAACCCTTGTGTCCTCCATGCTTGCACTTTTGGCACCAACTTTTCCTTATGTCGCACATTGGCCCATTTTATCTCTAAATTCACGCTTTTGGCCCTTAATTTTGCTTTTGCCTCAAATTTAGTCCCTATGAGATAAAAGATCATAAATAGCTCAAATTAGCAGGATCATACTCAGAATAAATACATAATTAATACATAAAAATACGTTATTCTAGAGTATTATCATGTCACACTTGTGTAATTACAATAAATTATATCTAAATTTAATTATTATGTAACTTTCCAAACACTAAATAAATTACAAACATTATACATTAATTTAGAAAGTGATAATACAAATGATATTATATTAAAATAATGAGTATTAGAATGACAGTTCAAATACTAAGAGCATAAAGAAAATGTACCTAAAATCCAATTAAATATTCCAAACTGTTAAATAAGACTAAATCCGATTATTGTATGATTAAGAAAAGCATCCTATGTTTCGAACAAATCTTAAGTCTGAAGATCATTGCTCCCGGCATTTGTGGAGTGACTGAACTTGTTAAATGTTGGTCAGCACTCTAGCGTGCTTTTAAAAGGTTCCAGAATTTGGGATCCATGTGCTTTAATTTATATCAACTTTATGGGTGAATTATTATATGTAATCACATGCTCACAACCATATATTTTAACCTTATTCGTGAACAAAAAGGACTTCAATTCCTATGGTAGTCGTCGAGGCAATGATGAAGTGATGGCAAGGGGCACCTTTGCCAATATCCGCATTGTCAACAAGCTCCTGAAGGAAGAAGTTGGTCCGAAGACTATTCATGTTCCCACAGGAGAAAAGCTTTATGTATATGATGCAACAATGGTGAGTTTTAACGTTGCTATTTAAAACTCCGTTGCTTAATCACTTAGGGTCAGTTCTTCATTGCTTTTAAAAAGTGCTTTTGAAAAGTGCTGTAAAAAAGTGTTTTTGAAAAGTGCTTTTGAAAAATTTGAATGTTTGGTATTGCTGTCAAAAAGTGCTTTTGAAGAATAAAATGTCCATTTTAGATATGATATTATAAAGTAATAAATATGTATTTAAATAATGTTTAAATTAGTTAATATTATGATATTTTAGAAAAAATATAAAAAATAATTTATTATAATTTATTTTAATAGTTTAATAAATAATATTAATTTTAAATATTTCTAAGTAATTAATATTAATTATTTTTAAATTTAATTAGAATATATAAACTATATTTAAATATAAAAATTAAATATTTGTAATTAGATATTGACACAATTGTATTATTATAATAATTATTTTTATTTTAATTAATACTTTTAACACATTTGTATTATTTTATTTTAAAATGTATTTGAATATACAACTCATATTAACATAACATAGAAAACATAAACCTAACAAATTAAAATATTACATATATTTGGATTAAAGTTTTAAAAAGGGATAATATTTATATACCAAATATAAATACTAAAAATTTTACAATAGCATTTACAATTTAAAGTGAATTCATTAAACTAGACGCTAGAGCATCTCTTGTTAATTCTATTTCAAAACCACTTGAATTGTTTGATTCACTGTCAACATCATCGTCGTCGTCATCATCATCACTTTCTTGACCATGCGCATTTTCTGAATCAATAATATTCTTATATGCCTAGTTAATATCTTCGTATTCCATAAAATCTACATCATTTCGACCGACATATTTTTGGATAAAATTGTGTATCGTCAAGGGGAAATTAATTAAGCCAAATCAATCATTTATAAAAAGATATTGTACTAACTACTGATTTTATTAATAAATTCACTCAAAAATGATTACTCCTTTGATATATTTACACAACCTTACTACTGCAACCAACAAAAATTTCCAGAGTGAAAAACACACTCATTTCTTTTGAAAAATAAAGGTGAAGAAAAACATAAACTTCAATAGAACAAGTGAGGTGCTTTGTCTATCAAAAGACCTTCAAAGAAAAATGATAACTCTGATCCCTAAATATTTCCATACACATTTATTTACCATTTGAAAAAAAATTGAAAGAGAAAGGGTGCTAAACCTTCAGTGTCTGTTTTGCTACAGTCAAGTGCTTCATAGTGTGAATACTGATGCTTTTCTTGCACTGATAATATATAAATATTTTAATTCAAGAAGACTTTTTCTTTTTCATTTCTGATAAAGATCCATACCCGTTCTAAGTTGGATAATGTGTAAACAATAAGCATTGCAAAAAATCTTTTCACCTAAATAAGAATGGTGAAAAAACAACTCAAATATGTCATAAAACCTTAAACATAAAATTGTCCCACATAAACAAAGAGAATTTTGAAGTTCTCAGATTACAATATGCCATCCTAGTTAGATAAACCTGCAGCAATCTTTATTTGTATTCTTTTAGAAAATTAAGATAATTCATTTCCTTCATTTTAAATAATACGGTAATCAAGATCATGCAAGCATTAAAAGAACTAAGAATATAACCAATAATTAAACAAGTCATCGTGTTAAAGTTGATACCTAGTGTAGCCTCTAGAACAATAAATACAATTGAACCTATAATCCAACTTAAACTCAATGACAAAAACATTAAGGAATATGTAGAAGATTTCATTATATAATACTTATTATCAAAGTGATTATTCCTTTGCAGTATCCTAGTCCATTTCATTTTGCTGATACAGTTTTAAAATTGAAAGAACATTCTATTATAAAATGTCCAACTTATAACATAAAGAGAACACCAAATTCTAAGCATTAGAGTGTGCCTGCTGCAACTCTACCTTAACAGGCTCAGCTGCTTGCAGTTCTACTTCCATCTTAGCTATTTTATCCGTAAGGCTCCTCATTTGTTATTCTCTTTCAGATGTTACAGCTCCTATCTGAGCATGTAAGATCTGCAACTCATGCTGTGCGGCAGCAAGTTCCTGTCTCAATGTCCCATGGGTAGCAGCAATTCTCTGGTTTTCTGTACCAAGTCTCTACATTTCTACATGCTGTGCAGCAAGCTTTTGTTCCATGATTTCTGGAGGTGGCAAATATCAAAATGTGCAAAAGGACCTGGACGGGGAGGAATTCCTAGACCAAATGGGTCAGAATGTACCATGTCAGGTCCAGGGAGAGGACGCCTCAGATGAGGGGGTGGAATTCGACTTTTACTTCCCATTTTTAGTGGCTACTGTATGACCTGTGCAAAGAAATACAACTCATAAGAACACTGCTGCTCTCCACTTTGATTGACTTCATTAAGAAACTTGAAAACTACTCATTCATCATGTGACATGAATAACAATCTGATATTGATGCAATGCTGGGGGATTTTAGTACATACATGCAACACAACACAGTCAAGGAACAATAAATACAATTGAACCTATAATCCAACTTAAACTCAATGACAAAAACATTAAGGAATATGTAGAAGATTTCATTAAATAATACTTATTATCAAAGTGATTACTCCTTTGCAGTATCCTAGTCTATTTCATTTTGCTCATACAATTTTAAAATTGAAAGAAAATTCTATCATAGTAATGTCCAGAATATTAGATATAAAGTAATGCATTATGTAAACACAAAGCCATAAGCAAATTGGTCTGCCACAGAAGCATTACAAGTGTCACCAAGGCAGTTGTGACCAGCATAACAACAACTTCAGCTATGCCTGAAAAAATAATTAAACGAGCATTAGAGTGAAGCATATGCTAGCAAAAGCAGCACTAGAATACTTTGAATAAACAAAAGGAAAACTGTGGTGAGAAAAGTTGCTAACCATAGGCATTGGCGAAATTTGTTGAAAATGGAAACAAAGAAACAAAGTAACTTTTTAGTGTTTGCAAAACAAGTTCGTAATTTGATGGGTTGCTTACATGAAGCATATGCCATAGACCAGCCCCCATTAACATAACATCAGGGTATTTTTTTTTTAGTCTTGAAATCCGTAAATAAATGGGTTAAATTCAATACATAAGGTGCCCAAACGAAATCCAATTTCATACCGATTTCATCAACTGAAATGCTGTAATTTCTGTGCCTATTAAACAAAGCAGTTTTAACAGAATCCATGCGTTGGGGTTCAGAACCCAGAAGCAAATTTAATAGAGAGAGGGTGAACAATCGAAGAATGTAAAATTTCTGTAAAATGTTTGCTAAACCCTAAACAATCAGAAAACAACTAAAAATAAAGCAGAATGAAATATTAAAGAGAAGAAGAAGAAAAGAAACTCACCGGCAGAAGAGGAACAAAGAACTAGAGGAAAAGAAACAAAGGCAAAGAACTTGATATGGCAAAGAACCAGAGGGAAGAACGATTTTTGGGGGAGAAAAATGGAAATTACCAGCCAAAAGCACTTTTGGCTGAAGAAAATGAGAAAATTTTAACTTCTTCATCTGGAGAAAAGGACTTCTCCGATGGCGAATTTTTTTTTGAAATGGAGGCCGTTCTTTGCTCCTTTTAAGAGAAAAGGATTTTTTATTGAAAAAGTCCTTCTAAAACTCAAAAGAGAACGGGCCCTTAGACTGCGATTACTAATGGAATATATTATCAATTTGCAAAGGTACAAAGCTGCTGGGCAAGACACGATAGTTTTAGCTGGAGTAGAGTATAGAAGTGGCAGCTCAAGAGATTGGGCTGCCAAGGGCCCAATGTTACTGGTACGGGCATTGGCTCACTAATTCTTGATATTGGAATATCGATTATCTCTTTAACTCTTACATCCCAAACGGTTTTTCTGTTTTGTTCAAGGCGTGAAAGCAGTTATCGCCAAGAGCTTTGAGAGAATCCATCGAAGTAATCTAGTTGGTATTAGAATCATTCCTCTTTGTTTCAAGCCTGGTGAGGACGCTGATTCTCTAGGATTAACTGGCCATGAATGTTATTCAATTGACCTTCCAAATAAAATTAGTGAGATAAGGCTCGACCAAGATGTCACAGTCACAACTGACACTGGCAAATCGTTCACGTGTACTGTCCGCTTCGATACTAAGGTATGCCGATATTGTTGGAAAGAGAAAGGAGTTCGGGTCAACCCCTTTTTATACATAGTTTTTAATGTTCCTGAAAAATTGTCTACAGGTGGAATTGGCATACTTTGATCACGGTGGCATTCTTCCATTTGTCATCCCTAACCTAAACAAAGAGTAGACAATTTGGGTTCAAGTAAGTAGTCTCTTCACTTTGCTATCTGCTTTGATTGGTTTTGACAGTGGTATCGATTCGATCGACAGTCAATAACTAGTACTGGTATCTCAATGTTCTCCATACGACCTATTTTTCGTAATATTTCGTTGTAATATCTGGCGTGATTCATTTTGAAACCGAACCAATTTGAAGAGCTAGAAATGAAATCTAGTCTGTTTTTGAGTCCTCCTTCAAGATCTTTTTGTTTTTCATTTATGGTATCCATAACCAACATTATTTAAAATTTGATTTTCATTTATGACATTAAGATCCTCAAAATTTTAACGTTGGATGGATGCGTTCTTATGTTCGTTCCTTTGTTTTTAAATTTGTTCCTTCTTATTCGTTTAAGTTAAACAAACATATTTATAAACGTAGAATTGAATATGTTCACTATCAATATTCATGAATAATTAATAAGCAGATAAATAAACATAAACATATGTGTATATATATATTTTTTGATATAAAAGCGTCAAATATTAATATTTATAATTATATTATAAATAAAAAATAAGCACAAAATCATAATAATTTTATTAATATATAATAATGAAACAATAAACAAGTTTTGAGTGATTTATTAAATAAATCATAAATTTTATGAATGATAAATGAGCTTGTTCATAACATAAATGAACTGAACAAGCTTTGTTTGTGCTCAATATATTTAATAAACTAGTCGCAGAATCTTGTTCATGTTCATTTATTTAGCTTAACAACCGAGTATAAATAAATAAAAACTAAATTGTTTTTATGTTCATTTATAGCCCTATGCAATGGTAAAAGATATATTATGCTTTAAATGGGAGACACAAGATTAAACCTTGAAAATAATATTATTAGGAGGGATAGTCACATATTTCAAATATGGACCATAAAATGGGAATGAAGAATAATAAAAAAATAAAGTGCAGTTTGTAACATTCCTTTTGTAACGGAAAATGGTTAGTGGTGACTGTTTTGTTATTTTTCGAAAGTTGAATGACTGGATTGAAACTTAAGTGATTGTTTTGTCAGCTATACTAAAGTTGAGTGATTGTTTGTGTAATTTACCCTTTAAAAAATTATAAATTTTTTAAAAAAATTCTAAAAAAATATATAAAGAAAGTTTAAAAGTAAAAATTTTCGAGAATAATAATTTTGATGACTTAAATAAGTTAATTTATGATTCAAGTTTATCGTAATAAAGTGTTTATTATTATTATTGTTATTTTACTTTGAATTTTTTTTCAAATTTATGTGCTATAATATTTAATTAATTATATTGTAACAAGATTTTAATGTAACATGTTTAATTTTTTAATTTAACTTGAACAATTTCACTCGATTTGGCTCGACTTGAATTTTATTTCACTTGACCCGATTCGAAAAAATTCAAATCGAGTTAGAATGATAAAATAAGATTCACGAATTCGATTAATATGAAAATTTTTCACTCGATTCAATCAATCGCTCACTTCTATCCATAGATGTCAAAGTACTATAATCATAACTTGACTCTTATAAGTGTTAAAATATCCCTAAAAAATATATTTCAAAAAACAATTTTGAAGATACATATTTTAATAAATAATCAATACATTTATAATATCAAAATAAAAAAATAAAATAGTTAATATAAATTTAAATTTAAAATTAAAATAATAAAAATAAGTAATAAATTCTAATCTTTAACTAAAAATAATGTATATAACTCAAATCCATTGAATAAAATTAAAACACAAAGACTTGTATGGCGTAAATAATTACAATTAAATAGTCATAATTATGAATTAATTTACAAAATATAATGTATTTCTTGTGTTTTCCATCTCATTTGTCTCTATTCGTTGACTTCAACTCCATTCCCTGTTATCCCCAACTATACACATTCCATCTCCATTCCTTTCCCTCAATCTCCCCTTCCTCCTTCATCTCTCTTTGATTTCTTTGTCCCAATTCCACCATGTCTGTCTTTGGAGAGGTGCTCTTTTCGCCTTTTTTGAGTCATTGTCCGCCAAGTTGCTTGACTCAGACTCAACTTTATGGCGATCACCAGCAACTCCACCAACAACTCAAGTCTGTGGCAATCCATATTCCCGAGATCAAAGCGGTGTTGAACCATGCAGAGGAGAAGCGAGATCAAGGGCGAGGTGTGAAGAATCGGTTGGACGATCTCCAAGACTTAGCTTACGATGTGGATGACATCTTGGGCGAGTTCGCTTACCAAGAGTTACGTCTCAATCTCCAAAAACTCAAGCACAAGCCACTCTAGTAAGGTACGAAACTCATTCCAACTTCTTTGTCTTGGTGGTCATTTCTCTCCATTCTCTTTTATGTTCAATGCTAAGATGATTTCAAAGATACAAGCAATCACCGATAGATGAATAGTTTGAACACTCGAAGAAGTAGTTTGGGGTTGAGTGAGATCATGTCTCAAGCCGCAACTTCCAAGGGAAAGAAACCCAGTGCAACCAACTTCCTTGATGGATGGAGTGTGGAGTATGTTGGTAGAGCCAATGAGAAGCAAGAAATGCTAGAGTTGCTCAAAAGTAACAATTCGATGGAGTTTGTGTCATTTCCATCGTTGGCATGGGAGGATGGGGAAAACAACTCTTGCTCGACTTGTTTACAATGATCCCAGCATTAAGGAGTCTTTAGATCACAAGTCCGGTATGCGTTTCGATGACTTTGATGTTGTTAAAATAACAAAGACGATTTTAAGATCCTCGATCTTTGACTCACGTGATGAGAATGACTTGAACTTGCTTCAAGTCAAGTTGAAGGAGAAGTTATCCGGAAAAAGGATGTTGCTTGTTTTAGATGACATTTGGAACGAGAGTTACAGTGATTGGACCATCTTACGGTCTCCATTTGGAGCAGGAACCAAGATTATTGTAACAACTCGACTCCAAAAGGTTTCATCTAATGTCGATTCGGTGAAAGCGTTTTACTTGGATAAACTCTCGCATCATGATTGTTTATCCATATTTGCTCAGCATGCATTGAAAGCAAGAAACTTTGATGGGCATCTCCAATTTAAAGAAATTAGAGAGAACATAGTGAGAAGGTGCAACGGCTTACCTTTGGCAGCAACAGCCATTGGAAGCTTATTACGCAAACTTATGGATCATAGTGAATGGGAAACAATATATGAGAGCGAGATATGAGACCTACCAGAAGATCCATGTGGTTTAGTTCCAGCTTTGCGATTAAGCTACCATTATCTTCCTCCTCATTTGAAACGATGCTTTGCATACTGCTCCATATTTCCTAAAGATTATGAATTTTAAGAAGAAGAGATAATCTTGTTTTGGAGAGCAGAAGGTTTCCTGCAATCAAAAGCTAAAATTCAAGGCAAAGGTCTTGGAAACCAATATTTTCAAGATCTAGTGTCAAGGTCATTTTTTCAAAGATCTAGTGAAGACAAATCCCGTTTCGTGATGCATGATCTTATGAATGATTTAGCTCAATTAGTTGCAGGAGAAATATGTTGCAGACTGGAGGGTGAAAAGCAACAAAAGTTTTCGCATCGCTCTCGCCACTCAGCTCATGTTATCGATGGTTGGTGCCACATTGTAAAGAAGTTTGAAGCATTTTATCAAATGACTTCTTTACGTACTTTCTTACCATTAATGGATCCAAGATATGACGTATTCTATTTATCTAACGTTGTCTTGGATGATTTATTGCCAAGACTTAGCTACTTAAGGGTTCTTTCTTTGGGTGGGTATGAGATCTATGATTTGCCCGACTTTTTTGAAAATTTAAAACATCTACGCTACTTAAAATTTTCTAGAACCCTAATCAATCGTTTACCTGATTCTTTGTGTACTCTTTATCATTTGGAGACTTTAATATTAAGAGACTGTCGAAAGCTCAAAAATTTACCCTCGAAGATCAGAAACCTTGTCAACTTGCATTTTCTTGATATTAGAGGTGCGGATTCAATAGAAAGGATGCTCTCCGGATTTGATCAGCTAACCAAGCTTCAAACGTTATCTAATTTTGTTATAGGGGAAGGTGATGGACGTCTTATTAGAGAATTGAAAAATTTGTCAAACCTTAGAGGTAATTTTTGTCTTTCTGGATTGGAGAATGTTAATGGTCAAGATGCGAGGGAAGCTAAGTTAAATGAGAAGCTAGGGATTGATGGGTTAGAACTACAATGGGGTACAGACTTGGATAATAATACAAGGAAAACAGAAGTTGAAGAGCGGGTGTTGGACTTTCTTCATCCTCCGAAAGAGCTTGAGCAACTCATCATTGAGAATTACGGGTGTAAAATTCTCATCTTGGATAGCGATTCTTCCTCAAGAATTTGTCGTCTTTGAAGCTTCGCAATTGTAAAAGCGCAAGTCACTATCATCAGTTGGAAGGTTGCCATTGTTAAAAGATCTTTCAATTATTGGTTTCGATCAAGTCTGAAGATTGGTGTTGAGCTCTTGGAGAAAATCAATTGAATCCATTTGCATCATTAGAGATTACATCTTTTGAGAGTCTTCCAAACTGGAAGGAGTGGGACACTTGTGAAGGAGACGAGAAGGTTTTGAAGCTCCCCAGCCTTCGTGAGCTTTCAATCAAAACCTGTCCTCAATTGTTGGGAAGGTTGCCTACCCATCTTCCTTCATTGCAAAAACTTAAAATTTATTGGTGTACGAGTTTGGTTGTGTCAATATCAAGTTTGCCGTCACTGTGTAAATTCAGGATACGAGGGTGTGTTGGAACATTTGGCAGCAGCAAATATCAAACAAGGTTGCAAAACTGAAGCATGAAGAATCGAAGCAAAAGAAACAAAGCAAAGCAGTGAACAAGGTTGAATATTCAGCAGAAATTGTAACTGAACATTAACATTTTTCATTCAAAAATTGAATAAATAAAAGGTTACAATTTTTGAATCATTTGACAGTTACCTAATGACATAACTGCTCCCACTTAACTAAACTAAAACATACATAAGTCAAAATACAAAATAAGCTGACATATCAGCTTTTACATCATCAATCCAATCACTAGCTTAATCCTACTTACATTGGAAGCTAGTTACAAGAGAACTAAACTAAATAACATTGAAACAAAACAACAAAAAACTGGTTGCTTCATTCAGTCCAAAAACCAGTCTTGCGCACCAAGCAAAATAAGTTGAGCTCGATAGCTGCTGCTTGTCTCGACAGTAGCTTGTTGCTGGCTTCATGTTGCATTGCAGTCCAGCTCTCAACACTCCTCCTTGGACTGTATGCAACACGTTCCAATTACATCTCTCAATGATTCAAATCGAGCAGCCCCTAAGGGCTTGGTCAGTATATCAGCCAATTGTGTCTCTGAGCTACAATGCACTAAGCTGACTTTCTTTGTTTGTTCAGCCTCTCGAACAAAATGCAGTTTAATTTTAAAATGCTTGGTTTTACCATGAAACACAGGGTTCTTGGCTATGGCAACTGCTGATTGGTTGTCCACCCAAATTTTAATTGCATCAGCTTGTGTTTCATTGAGATCCTGAAGCAGCTTCCTGAGCCAAATGGCACGATTGATCGCTCTCGATGCAAAGAATGTATTACTCTCTGCGTGGGTGAGCAACTGTTTGTTGCTTCTTTGAACTCCAGCAAAACATGCCCGATCCAAGTGTGAAGAAGTATCCAGAGGTACTCTTCATGTCATCAAGGGATCCTGCCCAGTCACTATCAGAGTAGCCTTCTAGTTTCAAATTCTTCCATCTTTCAAACATCACACCAAGGCCAGCTGTGCCTTTGATGTATCTAAGAACTCTTTTTGCAGCCTTTAAATGTGTCTCATTACAGCAATGCATGAACCTAGATAGTAGACTAACACCAAACATGATGTCTGGCCTGGTTGCTGTTAGATACAACAGACAACCTACTAGGCTTCGATAATGCCTCTCATCAACTCTCTGCTGATCACCACTACTTGTCAACTTTTCTCCTTGAGCCATAGGTGTACTGACTGCTTTACAGTTTTGCATGCAAAATTTGCTTAAAATCTTCAAAGCAAATGTGTGTTGGCTGATGAAGATACCTCGATTAGACTGGTGAACTTCCATGCCAAGGAAGTAAGTCATGATCCCCAAATCTGTCATCTCAAACACTTGCTGCATTTGAATTTTGAATTCATCAATGAGCTCAACTTTGCTCCCTGTCACTAACAGGTCATCCACATACAAGGAGACAATCAGTAAGGTCTCATGTCTTGACTTCTTAACATACAAGGTAGGTTCACTGAGACTTTTCACAAATCCAAACTTGGTCAGGTAAGCATCAACTCTGTCATACCAGGCCCTTGGTGCCTGTTTCAGGCCATAAAGGGCTTTTCTCAGCTTGTACACTTTGTCTTGATGTCCAGCAACTTCAAAACCTTCTGGTTGCTCGATGAAGATCTCCTCCTTGAGAAAGCCATTCAAAAATGCTGACTTTACATCTAATTGGTGAACTCTCCACTGCTTTTGAGCTGCTAAAGCAAACAGTAGCTTGATTGTGTCTAGTCTTACTACTGGAGCAAATGTCTCCAGGAAGTCCACACCATATTGTTGACTGTAGCCTTTCACCACAAGCCTGGCCTTGTGCTTGTTCAATGAGCCATCAGCATTGTACTTGGCCCTGTACACACATTTAACTCCTATGACCTTCTTGTGTTCTGGTCTACTCACCAACTCCCATGTTTGATTTTTGTTGATCATTTCCAGCTCAACTTCCATAGCTTTCATCCAGTTTCTGTCCCTTGCAGCCTCTTCAAAATCTGAAGGCTCAATCACAACAACATTGCACCTCTGATAGACATCAGCCAAAGTTCTGGTGCCCCTTACTGGTACATTATCAACAGCATCATCTCTTGGTCCTTCTTCTGCAGGTTCAGCAACCAAGTCTAACTGGTCCATTTCAGACATGTCAGCTTTAACACCATTCCAATTCCACACCTTTTCCTCATCAAACTTTACATCCCTGCTAACTAAGATCTTCTTTGCTGTAGGATCATACACTCTATAACCCTTCTTGTTACTGCTATAGCCAACAAAGATTCCTGGAGTGGCCCTGCTCTCGAGCTTGCTTCTCTTTTCCACTGGTACAAGTGAAAAACATAAACAACCAAACACTTTTAAGTGTGTTACCACTGGTTTGACTCCATGCCAAGCCTCGAAAGGAGTCTTATCCTTCACTGCTCTAGTTGGCAGTCTATTGAGCAGGTAAACTGAGGTGTTGACTGCTTCAGCCCAAAATTGAGTTGGAAGCTTGCCTTGAAACAAAAGCCATCTAGCCATATTCAGCACAGTCCTATTTTTCCTCTCACAGACTCCATTCTGTTGAGGAGTATAGACTGTTGTAAGCTGATGATGAATCCCAGCACTGTTACAAAGCTTCTGAAATCTCTCAGACACATATTCAGAGCCATTATCAGTCCTCAAGGCTCTAATTTTGCAGCCTAACTGATTTTCAGCATATGCCTTGAACTTACAGAAGGCCTCAAACACATCTGACTTCTGCTTCAAGAAGTAAACCCAGCACAACCTTATCAAATCATCTATAAACAGGACAAAGTACCTGTTCTCATTGATTGAAGGTGTTTTCATAGGACCACAAACATCAGAGTGCACCAATTCGAGCTTGTTTTGAGCTCTCCAAGCACTGTCAGTAGGAAAAGGCAGTCTAGCCTGCTTACCAAGCTGGCAAACCTTACAAACATTCCCACTAACCTCAATTTTTGAAATGTCATCAACCAAATTCAGTTTATGCAGTAGATCAATAGATCTGAAATTGGCATGGCCTAGTCTCCTATGCCACAAGTCTGTGCTATCAACAAGGCTGGTGTATGCCTTTCTTTCTACTTGGCCAACATCCAGCATAAAGCACCTATCAGTCATAGAGACTGTGACTAACTCCAAACCATTCATATCTTGAACAATACAGCAACCATTTTTAAAGACTAAGGTATAGCCTTTTTCAACCAATTGGCCTATACTAAGCAGGTTCTGGTCTAAATCAGGTACAAAAAGTACATCTGAGATCAACTTATTACCTGAACTGGTGCTAACAAGCACATTGCCTTTGCCCTTAGCCTCAATCAGCTTGCCATCTCCAATTCTGATTCTCGAGTGAAAGTTTCTGTCTAGACCCTTGAACAGCTTCTCATCTGCTGCCATATGATGTGAGCAACCACTGTCTAATAGCCAGTCATTGCTGGTCTTAGTTGCACCAATAAAACTGGTTGCTGTGAACACATGCTCCTCCTGAGCTTGCATGTCCTCAGCAGGTCTAGCTTGTTGCAGAGCAGCCTCCTTTGATTTGCCCTTGCACACCTTCTCCATATGGCCAAACTGTTTGCACTTTCTGCACTGGATATCTGGCCTAAACCAGCAGTACTTTTCTGAATGTGTTGTCTTCTTGCAGTGAGCACATGGTGGGAACACTCTTTTTGCTTCATCTCTCCCTGACTTGACCCTTCTATTATGCCAAGGCTTCTTGCCTTTTGCACTCACACTCGATCCTTCACTGGCTTTAGCCTGGAAAGCAGCTTCAGAATTCTCCTCCTGCCTATTTGCCCTCCTTTGCTCAAGTGCATACAGGGAGTTTATCAGCTCAGACAATGAAATGACTGATAAGTCCCTCGAGTCTTCAAGTGAAGAGTTTATCAGCTCAGACAACTCTGCTCTCTGTGAAGTCCACTCCCAGGAGCCTAATGCTGTTGACAATGGCCATTATCCTGTCTGAGTACTACTTGATGGTCTCAGACTCTTTCATTCTCAAATTCTCAAAATCCCTCCTGAGATTGATCACCTGCTGTTGCCTTGTCTTATCAGTCCCCATGAACTCCTCCTTCAGCTTCTCCCAGGCCTGCTTTGGTGAGTCACAGGCCATGATGCGAGTAAATATCACATCAGAGACTCCATTTTGCAAGCAAGCCATAGCCTTGTGCTTCTTGGCTCTCTCCTCAGCATGCTGCCTCATCTGTGCAATGGTGGGATTGGCCCTCAATGGAGGTGGTTCAGCATCATTCTCGATTACACTCCAAAGATTATGTGCCTGTAGGTAAGTCCTCATTTTAACTATCCAAATGTGATAGTTTTCTCCAGTGAACATTGGTGGAGGTGGTGGAGTGAAACTCATTTTGCTAGACTGAATTCAAAGACCTCGATCACTTCTAAGTTTTAGCTTTTCTTTTGAGTTGAAGAACAACAGAATACATAGGCCCCTCAAATATTCGGGCTCATGATACCATTTGTTGGAACATTTGGCAGCAGCAAATATCAAATAAGGTTGCAAAACTGAAGCATGAAGAATCGAAGCAAAAGAAACAAAGCAAAGCAGTGAACAAGGTTGAATATTCAGCAGAAATTGTAACTGAACATTAACATTTTTCATTCAAAAATTGAATAAATAAAAGGTTACAATTTTTGAATCATTTGACAGTTACCTAATGACATAACTGCTCCCACTTAACTAAACTAAAACATACATAAGTCAAAATACAAAATAAGCTGACATATCAGCTTTTACATCATCAATCCAATCACTAGCTTAATCCTACTTACATTGGAAGCTAGTTACAAGAGAACTAAACTAAATAACATTGAAACAAAACAACAAAAAACTGGTTGCTTCATTCAGCCCAAAAACCAGTCTTGTGCACCAAGCAAAATAAGTTGAGCTCGATAGCTGCTACTTGTCTCGACAGTAGCTTGCTGCTGGCTTCATGTTGCATTGCAGTCCAGCTCTCAACAGGGTGTGCAGAACTGGTGGATGATTGCTCTTCTCCTGCAAAGGAGCTTTCATCTTTGCAAACTTTGTCTCTTTCTAACATTTCAAAGTTTAATATTCCAGCAGATAGGACAATGTTGAGGTTTGGAAACTCAGAACATTTTGCAATTGATGGTTGGGAGGAGTTGGCATCTCTATCACGGTATGGGTTTAGTTTAGTTGAACATCGTTTCATTACCGTTTGGGGTTGTCCTCAACTGCAGTCTTTGGAAGCAGAGGAAGCCGAATTGCAACCTAACAAGATTTCACGTGTTGAATCTCTGAAAATAGTTTCTTCTGATAGGCTCAATAGATTGCCACAAGTCTTACATGAGCTCACATTCCTTACACTGATGGAAATTCATAACTGTCGAAGCTTGGTTTCTTTTGCAGAGAATAACTTTCCTCCTAATTTAAAAAAGCTGAGAATTAGAAACTGTGAGAATTTGGAGTATTTGGTTGATGAAAAAGAAGATAATAAGAGTATGAGTAGTACCCTCTGTCTTCTTGAGGACTTGAAAATCTTTAACTGTCGATCTCTAATGTCTTTGTCATCGAAGGGGCACAAAAATATTTGCAATCAGCTTCAACTTCTCGAAATTGACCAGTGCTCAAAGCTGAGTTGCCTATTTTCAAACACCAAGTTTCCCATAACGCTTAAACATTTGAGAATTAAAGAATGTCCAATATTGGAATACATAGACGAGGAGTTTGAGGAAAGCGCTTGTCTTGAATCTATTCTATTTTTCAGATCTGGAATTAAATCTCTACCACGAGGACTAAACAAGCTCAAACATCTCCAGGAGATTTGGTTGCTTTCGTGTTCAAATTTGGTTTTTTTTGAAGAAAGTGGGTTGCTCACCACCAGCTTCAGAGCTTTTGTAGTTGATGGTTGTGGAAATTTTGGAGCCCTTCCGAAGTGCATGGCCAGCATCAGCTCCCTTCGACAATTAAGTGTGGACAACAGTTCGGCTGACATATCATTTCCATCGGAGGGATTCCCTGCCGATCTCACATCACTTGCAATCTCAAACGCACCCAAGATGTATAGGTCACTTGTGGAATGGGGATTAAATAGACTCACCTCTCTTCAAGAATTGACCATCGGAGGAGAAGGATGCTCAAACGTGGTGTCGTTCCCAGAAGAAGGGATTGGAATGATGTTGCCTCCTCCTCTCACCCGTATCAATCTTTTCCAATTTTAGAACCTGGAATTCATGTTCTCCGAGGGCTTTCAAGACCTCGCGTCTCTTCAAAGACTGGAAATCAGTGAATGTCCCAAGCTAGCATCTCTTCCAAAAAAAGACGTGCTTCTGTCGCTTGGATATTTATCTATTTACAGGTGTCCGTTGCTGAAAGATGAGTGCTCAAGTGATAAAGGACGATAGTGGTCTAAGATTTCCCACATACCCCTTATTCAAATTGATGGTAAAAGAGTCATCCCGAGGGAATCAGATTGAAAGATGAGCCGCAAAATCTGTGATTGGTTTCTTCAGAGTGATGGGAGAGGTACAAAAAACCATTTCAAACAAGTCTAACTTTCCTTAGGAACAAGATAAGAATAGGAATGAGTATAAATTTATTGATTGATATGTGCAGGGATTGAAAGCGAAGTTGGGGTGGAAGTGAGGTTTCAGAAAGATCCTTTGAAGAAAAAGTAAAAAAGATGTCACTCGTCTTGTTAAATGGGTGGAATTTGTCATTTGAGACGAAGAAGAATTTTTTCTAGCTTTTCTCTATCAACATTTGAGAACAATGTCAAAAAGAGTCGAAAATGTATTAATAGAATAAACACAAAAGAAAATGTAAGAGAGCTTCTTGGAGGTCGCTAAATGCTATAGGCGCTAAGTGCTAGCAAATTTAGACAAGACGAGAAGAAAACGCGTGTGGTAGCGGCGCGCCCGCCGGTGATCATTTACTTTTTTTATAAAAGGAAACCTTTCGCAAGTTAAAGTCGACATTAGATAATTAAGGGGAAGAAGAGAAGGCCAAGATACAAGATGAACTTCTGTTTTAACAAATAGAGAAAGAGCAAATCAAGAATGTAATATTGGGTTTTGGTGCGAATCGAGTTTAGTCTTCATCGTCGATCATTGTCATTGGTGTTCTCATTTTAAGAACGTTTGGGGAACCAGTAGAGGGGAAAGAACGTTTGGGGAGAAGACAGGATAATTTGGTCAATTATCATACAAAAGCAATTGAAGCTGAAAAAAAAGGAGAAAAAATTAGCTTCTCCATCTGGAGAAAAACCCTTCTCTGCTGGTGAAATGTTTAAGCAAAAGGAAGTCGTTCTTCATTCCGAAAAGGACTTTTTATTGGAGTAGCATTAGTTCATCGGTTTTTCTAGAATGTGAGCTTTGTCTATTGTTTATTTTATTCTTTTACTTTACTTTTCACATTAAACTTCAATCTTAAAACATTTTCCTTATTTTCAATATATCTTTACTTGGTTTGGAAAAGGATATTCCATCCTTATTAACTTATCTTCTATTTTTATTTCAACATTTTTTTCCAATTTTCTCCTATTTTTCTATTTCACTTTCTTGTTTTTTCTTTCCTATTTCAATTTTATTTCTTTCTTTTCTTCCTATTCTTTTCCTCTGTTTCCCAACCTTAGTTGTCGCTAGCATGCACTATAGCCGCACTACGACATTTGGTCTTCTGTCCAAATAATGGCATTGGTCAACTCTCATTTGCTAAAAATAGCAAAAATTTCAAGCAAAAATTTCAAGAATTTCAAAGTTATCCACTCACTCATTTCAAGGTTCTCATTTGCTAAAAATAGCAAATCTCTACAAGTATAAATAGCCCTAGCCATTCACTCATTTCACTCATTCCTCACTCACCATCTCTTTTCCCATTCTTCATTCTTTCACTTCCCATTTGAGAGAGCAATACAAGAGTTTGAGAGAAGCATTGTAGAAGTTCTTTGAGTAGCAAAATTTGGAATCTTAAAAGCAATTGTGTGAAGGAGCAAAGCAGAAGGAAGGAGGAAAAGGAACACAAGCTGACTTATAGAGAAACACCATATTTGTCTTCTAGTTACTTTCCTTTTTTTTTAACTTTTTAATTTGTTATGAATTGATGAAGATGATTGTTTAATATTTTCTCTTTCAATTTAATTAACATGACTTAAATCTGTTGTTGTTAGATTGATTGTTGTTAAAATTTTGTTAATGATTTTATGTGCCTTGGTTGCTTTTTCATTCAGATAAAATCATGAACATGTTATTCATACATTATAAATGTAGGGAAGCAATCCAATTAACTATTTAATCCAAACATTCCTAATCCGTCTCATTCATTAGATTAGGGTTACGAAGCATTCCTGCACTAAACAGAACATTCATCATCAAAACAGAAACAATTATGCAATTCAAGAACTATCATTGAATAAATCAATAAAAAGAACAAAATTCAAATCACTTAAACAATATTAGCAAATTAATATACAATTAAATGTTAAAAATAACATATATGCCATAAAATGTACTTTTAAAAAAATATATGCTATACAATTAAAATACTATTATTATCATATAAAAATAATATTTGAAACTTAAATATATATGGGCGTGTGAAAAGCTATAAAAAATTGGATTTGTGTGCAACTGTTTGTAATTATCTGTACAATTAATCTAATTTTTATTCGTAGTTAGTTGCTCTAATTACACTTGGGAACATTTGGTTAGTTGAATCTTACATTACAGTTTGTAATATTATATTCTTAAATGAGATTACGGTGTTTGGATTCTTGAAAATTTTGGTCATCCCATTCTCACATTCTTGAATAATGTCAAGATATCGTTAATAAAATATAATTTTGTTATAGTTCATTTATTTGGTTATCTCTCGATTCGGATGGAAAACAAAAGTTAACATTTATTTTATTATATTAGTGAATATAATTTTCCCAAAATAACTGTAATTAAAAATCAAAATGGTTTTTTTCTTCTTTTCTTCTCTCTTAACTTTTAAAACCTTAGTTTAACTTTTCAATTTTTTCATGATGGAAAAAATAAATCACAGATTGTGAGTAGTGCATAAAAATTTCATAAAACAAAATTAATAGAAAATTATGTGAATGTGATGATTAAAGGTTATGATTATCACTCCATTTCCGAAACATTAAAATTATATATATGTGTATATATATATATCAACTATTTTGTGAAATTTTTAGTTTCAATCAAAAAAATAAACCATATAAATAAGTTATCATAATTAAATTTAGAAATTGTTGAACTGAATTTATATGATAAATTCAGGTGTAATAAAAATTAATTTCTTAAATTATTATAATTTTATAAATAATTTTATGATTTTATTCAAGCCACTAGACGATTAATGTAACACCCCTCAATTGGCCTGGTCGCCAGACTTGAGTTACAGGATGTTATATCACTATTGAAACTTTATCACATGCAAACATAGTTTCAAGCAAGATCAATTTCATGACTACAATTTACAACATTTACAGAGGTGTTCGTGGCTAAACAATCATAGAACCTCAAAAACAGTTTAATATGTGTTTAAGGACCATTGAGCAAATCTTCAAAGAAATCAGTTGAAGTATCGATACACAAACTAATGTATTAATATTTTGTAAAATGAGTATCGATACTAACAAGAAAAATGATACCAACTTCGCATTTTGTCAAATCTTGAATCCAAACATTTTATCGATACTCAAGCACATGTATCGATATTTTTACCCTAAGTATTGATACTCAAGCACTATCATTTCAACATTGAGATATCGATACTTATAACCTGAATATTGATACCTTTGTACAAATCGACAAAAATACGAAAAAAACAGGGCAAAATTCGTGCTCAAACATTTTCCTTTTCAACATGTATCCTCAACACAATGGGTAAATTTGGATGAGAGGTCCGTTTACCTACGGTTAGTGTAAAAATAGCGGTGACGGTGAGATTAGATACTGTAGCGATATCTAACATCCAATTGACCATACTTATAACCCAAAACAACATCAATACTTCAACAATTCAGACCCAAATAAAACCAATAAAATAAGGATAACATCCAACAAAATTTTAAAATTCCAAAATCATAATAAACCATTAAGAACATAAAAATAACCTTGGACATCCACCTCTCATCCCGACCTCGGCCCCATCCTCCAACCCCGTGGTCGACTGCCCTTTTCTCAATTATTGGTAGATAATATTATTGTATTAGAACTAAATCTTTATATTATTGGCTAAATATTAAGTGATCATCTATTCTTCCCGCACTTAGCTTCAGCTATTTAGCTTGGACAGCATCTCAAATTATTTGTTATTCTAATCTTAATTTTAGTTGATAAAGCAGTGTCGCTTTGGCCCAGTGGTTAAGGCGTGTGCCTGCTAAGTACATGGAATTTTCCCGCGAGAGTTCGAATCTCTCAGGCCACGTTAAAATTTTTGTCAACCCCAGATGAGATGCCCGCCACCGGCGACGTCAGGGGCGGGTATTGGTGTTGATGGAGCCTTCTTCGACAGTTGCGTTCTTGGTCTCCTCTGTTGAGGTTTTCTTCCTATGTTGGCAGTGCTGGGAGTTTTGTGGTGGTTTAGCGACGGCTTCATTCGCATCTCGTTTAGCCTCTCGAGCTTACAGAATTTAAAAGCACCTTCTCATATGATTGTTTCTTCAAACGTTGCAATTGCGCATACGCTTCTTGTTGGATGTCATTTGCAGCTTTGAACTGGTATTGCAATTCGCTTAACTTTTCGGTTTCCTCATAGTATTTTCTCTTAGCTGCCTTAGTGATCGCCTCAGCGTTTTTCAGGTTGGCTTCCTTCTTTAAAGACAGTAGAAACATAAGAATAGAATAAGCAACCAAAATATAAGTAAGTTGAATTTTTTTCCCTCTCGAGATTTCCATCATCATACCCAAATATTCTAGTCGAATGTTTTTTGACACAGCTCGGATTTGCATACACAGCTCCAGATTTCCTTCTTTAAACACAGCTCGCTTTACAAGAAATGGAAGTCTTAAAAGAATAGCACATTTTCATGATAAATATATATTCTCATATTATGTGTGGGTAAGCCCAATTTTACCCGGGCTGGAAACAAACCTAAACCCCTACCCATTACAACCAATACCAACCCAAACCTAGACCCAAACAATCCCAAATAAAAAACAAATGACAACCCAAAAATACAGCCCAAACCCAATGCAAACTAGGGTTTCAAAACCCTAGTTCCCCCATGTGCGCCGTACACTCCTTCTGACCCTCTGCCGACGCCGTCTGCAGGCTACCCCGTCCGTGTCACGTCTCCTCCACCGCCCTACACCTGCAAACAATGAAGAGAGACAACAGCAACAAGCAACGGGGGTTTTTGTTTTTGATTTTAGGTATAAAAACCGATTTTAAAACAGTTTGTAAAAATGAAATGTAAAAAAAAAAAGAAAAAATATTGAGAAATCAATAAAAGAATCGCAAAAATTAAAAAAAATGGTTCTTCTCTTCCTTCTTATTTTCTGTCTTCTGGTTCGTTTTCTTTTTTCTTTCGTTTTTCATTCAATCGTAAGTGTGTTTATATATATATATAAGAAAATACGTAAAATAAAAAGAAAGAGACGAGGAGAAGAGGCCTTACCTGCGCCTTGCCGGACGGAGAGGAGACGAACGGTCTCCCTTCGTTTTTCTCGGGTACGGGGCTCATCTCATAGGATTCGGCCTCGAATCCATGTCCTAGAGACGACCGGCTCCAAAAGGGACCAAAAATGGCACATTTTGTGCCTCCGACCACCGTGTGCGGTGGCCGACAGACAGCGGCCCGATGACCGGAGGCGGTCGGACCATGGCCGGACTTGAGGATTTGGGAGCTCTCTGATTTTTTTTTAAAGAAGGGTTTGAATCTGTTTTTTGTAAGGGTTTTTTTTTATATTTATACTAAATGCTAAACGGCACCGTTTTGAAACCCCTGACCCGCTCGGTGACCCGACCCGAGGGGAGGATCAGCGCGTTTTCTAAAAGGGGGATAATTTCGCGTCTAGCTCTCCGACTCTGCAGTGCGCTTCAATTCGGCCCATCTTCACTATCTTCTTTTAGTTTTTGGTTTTGCCCCGTAATTTCATTTTTGTTACAATATGATCCATTTCAACGCTGCGTTTTGGGGCTTTTTGTTTATTTTCAGTTTTGGTCCCCCTCGTTCCGCGCATGTCGCATTTTAGTCCCTTTCGTCCTTTTTTTATTTTATTTCGAATTTGCCCAGCATATTTGTTTTTATTTTGATTTAGTCTCAATTTTTAGCAATTTTATTATCTTGCTCATTATTTTTATTATTTTTAGTATTATATCCATGCTATTATTATTAGTATTATTACTAATATTATTATTACTATATAATTGCTTACATATATACGTATATATATATATATTAACTTATTTGATATAAATACATAAATACTTTTATATATCTATATATGTATATCTATATACTTTCCTATATATTTACTTTAGGTTGTAATATTCATATACAATATTTCATCTTCTTAAGTGTATATTTTTTATACATACATATACTCTTACATATTCATCATATTTGCAAAATATATTGTTTATATCATTTATACTTTGTGATTTATATATATATATACTTACATGTTCTTCATGTTTTTAAAATATTTTTTATATACTTTATGATTTATATATATACCTATATATATATACGCATTTTAATTTATGTACATATACATTTCTTTTTAAATACATATTTACTTTTTAAGTTTTATAATTCTAAATACACATGTACATATATTTTATAATTCATACATATACATATTTTTATACTTTATAGCTTAAAACTATCAACATATGTATCTATATGCATTATACACTTACATATTTTTATATAACTTATCTTTATGTACATACATATGTATGTATACACGCTTTTTTTATATTCTACAATTTTTATACCTATGTATTTGTACATCTATTTATATCTATATGCATTTTATAAATACATGTATATAAAACATACTTTTATACATCTATTATAATATATTTATTTACGCATATGTGTGTGCATTTGCTTGTTTACGTGTTTATTTACAATAATTTTAAAATGTATTCACATGTATGTATCTTTTTACATTAACACCATTTTGTTTATTTCTTTATTTTTGTTCATATTATTTAGAATGAATGCTTTAATATTATTGTTTGTATGTTTGCCATGGTGTACTATATTAGTTTGTCTTTTATTTATTTCATAGCCTTTGTTTTTATTATTTTATTTTATTGTCATCATTATTATTATTTTGCATATATTTTTACTCGAATTTATCAAAAATGAAAAATTTTAAAATATAAGTAATACTCGGTATTTGGGATCTTCGAAAAAATCAAGCCCTAATGTATTGGGTTTGATTTTCTTCGTTGAACCTAAATATTCGAGATTACTCTTTTAAAAAGGATAAAAAGTTCGTTATTGAGAATTCAATACGTTATGTCTTAACGCATTGGACGTGACACGTTGTTTTCTCGGGACGAGGATTTTTCAAAATAAACACAATATTCAATGTTTAATATTTTGAGAAATTGTGTCCTAACGTATTGGGTCGCGATTTCTTCATTTGATTTAAACAATTGAATATCCTTTTAAACTTTATTACGCGAATCTTTTCAAACTCAAGTTTTAAGCGACATCGGGAATTAAAAAAGGATCGTGTCCTAACTTACTGGTCGTGATCCCCTTTTTAATCCGAGATAGCTGAAATATCTTTCAAATAAGCATTTTTTACGTATCGAGAATTCTAGACATCATGTCCTAACTTACTGGATATGATTCTTTTTCTCGATAAATGTGAAATATGCCCCTTTTCTCAAAAATTTTCAACATACAAGGATCATATTTTTAAAATTCTTCAAAGTTTTCAATTTTCGACATTAAAGCATTAACTAATCAACCAGGTACCAATTTTGGGAGTTACGAGGGTGCTAATCCTTCCTCGTACGTAACCGACTCCCGAACCCGTTTTCTGAATTTCGTAGACCAAACTCGTTGTTTTAATAAAATTAAATTGTTTATTAAAAACAACCGTTTTTAAAGGTGATCCGATCACACCTCATCAAAAAAGATTGGTGGCGGCTCTCACTTTCGTTTTCATTTTTCAAAACCCAAGTTGACCCCGTTTTCATCCAAAAAATGGTGTCAACATTATGCATAGAAACTTTGATCATGCCCAACTGTTTCTTAATAGATTTAACGTCTCCTTTTGGGATTTTGAAGAAAAAGTGGTATGATGTGGAATAATGAAATACTTTTTGTTGACAGTTGTTTAAGTTGTGAATGGATTGTTGAATTTTTTGTTCAATCCATGGCAACCTTTACCATAAAAAGGAAAAACATTTCTATTTTAAATGACACTTAGATTTTAGTGCTCAAAATGGTTAAATTCTTGATGGTTTTGCCAATTGGCGACCTAAGATTTCCATGATTAGATGTTGGAGTTTTGGCAGCAAAACAAAAGCAAAAACAAAAGAGAGCAGAAGCAAAATCGAGAGGAAAGAGTTTGAACAGGAAGATAACTGAAAATTCTCATTGATTTCATTAAAAAATTGAAAATATATGTAAGTTACACGATAATTGGACAGTTGCCTAATGACATAACTGCTCCCACTAATATATGACTAATACTAAACTTGAATTACACACAAAAGTAAGCTGACATATCAGCTATTACATCAAATTCAAATCAAAATCTAATCCTACTAACTTTGTGGACAAATTACAAGCAAACTAAGTAGAGTTACGTAGGAACAAAATGAACTAAAGAAGCTATTGCATTCGGTTCAACTCCAACGCTTATCTTCATGTTGAGCTGCTGCTGCCTGCAGGTCTCCTTGCTGAACTGCTGCTGGTCTCTTGTTGCATTGCAGACCAATGCTCAACATTAGAGATGTGGGCTAAAATTTTTCTGGTTTTGTAGGGAAAATTTTGGTTGATAATTTTGTAATGAGAATGCTTACCATTCAATGCACTTTAATTTAACAACTATAAGTTACATGGATAGTTTTTTTAAAGGTAAACTCACGGTTTATCAAAATCAAGGCTTCAGCCGACCAAAGTCGGCAACTTAGAGTACTAGATATTTAGGTTTTAACACTTTTTCTGTAGTTAAACCATATCACCTAGATAATTAAACCAACGAAATATCCTAAAAAAGAGAAACATATAGAAAGAGAACAATAATGGAGGTAACTAAGCTAAGGGTTGTTTTCCTTTTTTCTTTTTTCACCCTAATTCCAAAGCTATGGGCAAATATTGCTGAATTTGATGATTTTTGGAAGCAACGTGAAGAAGAAGCCTGGAAGATTGCTCTAACAGCTTATGAACGGAGCCCAGAAAATGTTACCAGTCACTTGAACTATCATGTTAACAAGTAAATTATAACTTTCTTTTGAAATTACATATATTGAAATTTGAAATATAGACTCGAATGTAACAAATTAAAAATATGTACAAGGACTAATTAAGCTAAACTCTTAGTTACTCTAGCTTCCATTACTGTCTATGTCAAATAGCAATCTATCATATTTGTATTTTGGACCATTAACTCATAATGTTATTGAGTTGTAATTATCATAGGCCTTTAGTTTAATGATAAAAATATCATTATTTAGATGGATGAAAGCCAATGGTTCCAATGTTAGTTCCCTTAACAAGTTACCATCTCCTGAAACTTTCTTAATTTGTATGTTAAATGCAGGCATTATATATTATATTAGATAAGTTGTTGCAGGGTTCTTGAAAAAACTATGTCCAACCAACCCTTAGAATTTAAGGATGTTATTACTAATAGCACGAGAAGATCCCTGAGGGGCAAACATAAGAACAATAGTCCATGCATGGCGATCAATCCAATTGATAGGTGCTGGAGATGCAAGAAGAACTCCAAGAATCGCAAAAGACTAGCAAAGTGTGTCCTTGGTTTTGGCCACAAAATCCGGGGAGGGAATAAGGGAGAATACTATTTGGTTACCGATAATTTGGATGATGATGTCTTAAATCCTAAACCAAGAACTTTACGTCACGCTGTGATTCAAAAGAGACCATTATGGATAATTTTTGCCCATGATATGAACATTATATTATCAAAAGAGCTAGTGGTTAAAAGCCATAAAACAATTGATAGTCGTGGATCAAATATTTATATAGCATATGAATGTGGCATTACATGTAACACCCCTTAACCTTAAACCGTCACCGGAATAGGGTTACGGAGCATTACCGGATATATCGGATAACTTATAACTAGTTCACAAATAAATAACATACATAGCATACTTTAATCAATACGTCATATTAATTCCATTTCATACTTATAACCAATTTAAACATTATTCTACAACCGTAATCACAAAACTCTTATACTTAACCTATACATCACCTAGGTACATGCCACATTATCAAAACAAAGGTACATCACTAAAATTTCTCATTTTGAGGTCGGGATTGCTCTAGATGCTGGATAGGACACTGGTTTTCTACTAACCTGCGCACGGAAACAGCCGTACGTTGAGTATGGGAATACTTAGTGGTATTACCATAATTCAAATTTATAACATTTATCGATAAATTATATACATTCAATTTGTACCTACAATTATTCATTAATTATCTATACTTTAAATCAAGTTGATCATTAATAACAATAAGCAATATTTCAATCTTATATTTAATTGTATTCATACCTTATTTCACTATCTAAATTTTATTGGATTTTTCCACATCTCATTCTAATAACTCATTCCAATTCATACAAATCCAATCAATTTATCAACTCATTCATCATCATTTCTATTTATATTCAATTTATACTTTTAATCTTTTAATAATCAAATTAAACATTTAGACCAACATGTTTCAATAATAATAATAACTAATTTTATAAAATTGTATTCAAATTAACTCATACACTATTTCTTAATTCAATTTATACCATTAATCTTTCAATAAACATTTAATACATTAAATGAACTTGTTTCAACAACAATAATAATAATAACTGTCTTTCAATTCGATTCGTTCATTTATAATCAATTTACACTTATAATCTTTTAACACTCAATTCATTCATTAAATCCATAAATAAATTTCAATAACTTGTATTCAATTAAATTCACATATTATTTCACTATTTCAAATCATTTTATTTTCACTTCTTATTTCTCAACAATAGCTATTTCAATTTGCTTTTCTTTACTTATATTTTATATCATCTCATACTGCCAAAACCATTTCATGAACTATATCATTAGCTATTTCTTGAACCCATGGTTCATTCATTTCATTTTCATATCTCAATTTAATATCTCATTTCGATTCATATTCAAGATCATTCAATAAAATTTATATTATCAAAATTATTCATTTACCCCTATTAACTTGACTCGGACTTTGGCGGATACACAGATTCCAGCCAACACACCAATACGGCACATAGTGCCTAAAACGCTACATAGTACCTGATCAGTAAACAGTAACGATAGCAGTAACAGTAACAGTAACAATATTCAACACACAAAGTGTTGAATCTGTAACAGTAACGGTAACAATATTCGACACACAAAGTATCGAATTAGTAACAGTAACAGTAGTCGGCACATAAGTGCCTGATCAGTAAGCCGACAAAAACCCATACTCTTTCATATCCTATGGCATGCCAACTATATCCGACTAGCCCGACTAGTTAATAGGGTATTTAATTTACTTTTCAATACAATTTCCATCTCAATTCAATATCAATTAAAATTCCTTATTTCAATCAGTTTCACAATATTACAGTAATTCATTACTTTAGTATTCCATAATTCAGTTCAGTATCAGTCTGACATATCAATTTCCACTTTCTAAATTCAATTCCAATAAAATCCATATCAATCACCAATTTCAATATTCCAGTTCAATTCAATAATTCAATTCAAAACATTTCAATTTCTATTCAATAATCACATTTCAATTTCACTTTCTTAATTCAAAATTCATCTCAACTACTCACATATAATCACAATTCAATCTAATCTCATTCAATTCAATATCGATACTTAATTTCAATAATTATATTCACTTGAAATCAACTCCATTCAAAGCAATATTATCATACCAAATTTCTTACCTTATTTATTTACCATGCATTCTAATTAAAACACAATAATTAATAATAATTAGATTTGAATTATGGTAATACTAACCGAAATTTCTCTCGAGTCACTTCCTGTCCACCTTTTCCTTTCCTTTCTCGGACAATGAAACTTTCACGACATTAGCTACGTAATTAAACAATTAAAAATCATTAATAGACAATTTTATCAAAATATTTTCATTTATACCTAAACTTTACACAATTCTAATTTAATCCCTTAATAATACTAATTTTATTCTCCCAATCTAAATCCATATTCTCTCTTAATTCTTACTATAAACTCACTTTAAGTCTTTATTTTCACCATAAATCCCTAATTTTGAAATTCTCTCAATTTAGTCCCTATTAATTCAAAGCCTATAATTTATTTTACAAATCAACCTTTTACTAACTTTTAACTTGAAATTCAATCAATTTAACCCCTAATTCATCAATTAATTCAACATGAACAACATCTAAAATTTTACTAACTTTCAAAATTTCAACTTAAATCAAGTAGTATTTTGTTTTAAGATTCCAAAAACATCCAAACTAAGAGAAAAGGGATTAAATTGACTTGCCAAATTAACTTTGAACCTTAAAACCCAAATTTCCCTTTTTCTTTTTCTTTCTTTCTTTCTCCCCTGTTTCTTATCTGTTTCGTCCATGCTCCATGTTCTGTTTCTTTCTTTCTTTCTTTCTTTTATTTCATTTGCTTAATAATAATAATAATAATAATAATAATAATAATAATAATAGTCTTACTTAAATAATAAGTAAATACATAATAATCGCAAATATATGTATTTTATTTATACACTTGGATTTATTTCTACCACACATTTGTCATAATTTTGGTTTATTTTACCTAATATAATAATATAATATAATATAATATAATATAATATAATATATTTTATAATTAAATAATATTTTAATATATTTAAAACATAAAACCTAAGATTTTTATCATACTTATGCCGCCTCATTTATGGGACTTGGCATATTTACCTATTTACTCCTTTTAACTTTTCTTTAATTTATTATTTAGCTTTCACCCTACTTCAATTTAGTCCTTTTCACAATAACTCCTAATTAAGTCAAATTCACCTAATTAACTACACAACTAACTTCGTAAATATTTATAATAAATATTTACGAGTCGATTTATTGGAACGGAGTCCCGTAAATCTTTTTTTAATTCGATCCTTTTAATCAATTAACCATCGAACATTAAAATTTATTAATGAAACTTTAATACTACCCTAATGACACTCCGTAAATATTTATAAAAATATTTACGACTCAGTTTATAATATCGAGGTCTCGATACCTCATTTTTACCCAATTTACCTAATAATTTCTTTTAAATCATAAAATTCACTAATTTTAGAAATAATTCTAAAATCACGCTTAACTTATAATTATTAATTAATAAATTTTCTAACTTTTTCATCGGATTTAGTGATCTCAAATCACTGTTCTGACACTACTGAAAATTGGGTTGTTACATTACACTTCAATTTGTGCACAATGTCGTAATTCATAACATCCATATTCATTGCACTGTTAAAAGTAATGGTGCCCTAATAAGAGACTCTGAAGATCATTATGGTTATCGCACAGTTGGCAATGGAGATGGGATTTCCATATTTGGATCATCAAGGATTTAGCTTGATCATATTTTCATGTGTGAGTGTTAGGATAGACACATTGATGCAATATAAGGTTCCATTGTCATTACCATCTCAAATTGCCATTTCACCCCATCATGATCATGTAAGTTTCATCTTAAAATACTCAACATGGTACACATTTTGTAATCTAGTTTTCAACTAAACATTCTTGGATTTTTCTTTCAGGTGATCTTGTTAAGTGCAAGTGATACCTATTCTAAGGATCAATATATGCAAGTCACACTTGCATTCAACCATTTTGGAAAAGAATTGATACAAAAAATGCCTAGATGCCCATGGGGATACTTTCATGTCGTCAACAACGACTACACTCATTGGAAATTGTATGCCATTGGAGGTAGCATGCATCCCACCATTATTAGCCAAGGCAACATGTTCATTGCTCCAGATAACCCCCTAGTTAAAGACGTAAATGAAAATATAACAAATTAATTGATAACATTTATTAATTTTATATCGGAGTAAGCACAATGCAATTGAAAATGTACCTACGATTATACCACTAAATTGTTTTTGTTCAATGCATTTCTATAGATAACCCATAGGAACTATGCACCAGAGTCAAAATGGAGGAATTGGATATGGAGAGTAGAAGGAGATCTGTTCATGAATGGAGCATTTTTTGTAATATCTGGGCCACCCTCACCTCCCCATTTCAAATTCAAAAAGAAGGATATAATTAAAGCTATGTCTGCAACATTTATCGGAAGACTCACTAGATTCTCTAGGACTCTTAAATGTAAGGAAGGAGTTAAAGTGCTAGAAATAACTCTTAGTTCTACAAATGACCCCTTAACTAAAGAGGTAAATGAAAATATAACAAATTAATCAGTAACATTTATTAAATTTGTATCGTAGTAAGCACAATGCGACTGAAAATGTACCTATGGTTATACCACTATATTGTTTTTGTTCAATGCATTTCTATAAATAATCAATAGGAACTATACATCCGAGTCAAAATGAAGGAATTAAGTGTGGAGATAATAAGGAGACCTGTTCATGAATGGAGCATTTGTTAGAACAATTGGGCCACCCTCATCTCCCCATTTGAAATTCAAAAAATATATATATATATATATATATATATATATATATATATATATATATATATAATTAAAGCTAAGCCTACAACATTTGTTGGAAGACTCACATTGAATATATGTGACGAAATTATTGCAAGTTTAAACACATAATAAGAATGATTGTATTATTGCATCTTTAATCAAATAAAATTTAGAAATCAAACATTTTAAAATGTTGTGTCATCTAAATTAAAGCAAAATACCATATACACCTAAATATTATTGTAAAAAATAGCGTAGTCCTTCTATTAAAAAAGTTTGAAAATTTCGATCCTATCTACTTTAGATGAACTAAAATAGTCTATTCATCAAAAATTTGCCTTAAAACATTCATATTGGAATGTTGAAAGGTTGTATTATTTAGGTTAAACCAGTGTCGCTTTGGCCGAGTGGTTAAGGCGTGTGCCTGCTAAGTACATGGGATTTTCCCGCGAGAATTCGAATCTCTCAGGCGACGTTAAATTTTTTGTCAACCCCAGATGAGATGCCCGCCACCGGCGACGTCATGGGCGGGTATTGGTGTTGACGGAGCCTTCTTCGACAGTTGCGTGCTTGGTTTTCTCCCTATGTTGGCAGTGCAGGGAGTTTTGTGGTGGTTTAGCGACGGCCTTCATTCGCAGCTCGCTTAGCCACTCTAGCATGGTCTTTCTCCACCTTTCGCCTCTTCCTTTCTCAATTTCTCTGCCTTCCTGTCCGATTACTCCTCCTGCTTTGTTCTCTTCGGCTTCTCATCTTCCGCCTCTTCGACTTTATCCCCATTAGGAGCAGTTGCTGGAACACTTTCTGGAGGAGCAGATTGCATAAACTTCTTTTGCTCCACAACCTTTGCCGCAAGTACCGTTTCAACTTTTTCTACCGCCAGTTACTCATGTGTTCGATCTTCCGAAGTTAAGCCGGACATTTTATGATCCACGAACGCTCTTGACGAATTACAGGAGGCACTTCACCAGGACCAAATGCACGGTCATCTAATGTCCTCAGTCTCCAAAGTGTGCTCCTTTCATTGCATCTAATATATTCTTTTCGGAATTCTTCGTTGTTATTCCATAAGTCCATAGATTTCTCCACCTGAACCATCAACTGTTTAGATCAAATATTGTACAAAATTTTTGATTTGGAAGAAATCAAACAAATGCAAGACCTCACCTGGTTACTACAAAAACTTTGGAGTGCCACTTTATCCCCTTTCGAAGCCAACTCATTCGCTTTATTTAACTCATCCTTGTACTGCCAAAAGTGTAAGTTCTGCAAAATTCAAACAAGGGTAGCGTCGGCATATCCTTATATGTAATTTTACTTGAAATCGAATCATCATATGTGGAATGTTAGTTTGAGAAACTATTCCATAATATCTATTACTATTAACAAGAAAAATAAACACCATATATAATTTTATCTAATTATTCTAATGTTCCGTAATTGTTGGATTATTCCTTATCTAACATTAAACATATACTCATAAGCGCTATGCAATTTAAATAAAATAAATATAATTAATTTATAATAAATACTATTTAATTTAGTAGGTCAAAATTTATGTTAATCTATCTCTCTTCTTCAATAAAAATTCAGAGAACTTAAACAATATTAGCAAATTAATATACAATTATATGTTAAAAATAAAATATATGCCATAAAATACTTTTAAAAATATATATGCTGTACAATTAAAATACTATTATTATCATATAAAAATAATATTTTAAACTTAAATCATGTATTGGCGTGTGAAAAGTCATAGAAAAATAAGACTTGATCTGTAGTTGTTTGTAATTACCATAATTAATCTAATTTTTATTCTTTAGTTAATTACTCTAATTACACTTGGGGACATTTGGTTAGTTGAATCTTACATTACAGTTTGTAATGATACATTCTTGAATGAGATTACAATTTTGAATTCTTTAACATTTTACTCATCCCATTCTCATATTCTTGAACAGTGTCAATATATCGTAATAAAGTATAATTTTGTTACAACCCATTTCTTAGATTCTCTCAAATTCTGGATGACAAAACTAACCTTTGTTTCTATTATATTAGTGAATATAATCTTCCCAAAGTAACTGTAATTAAAAACCAAAATGTTTTTCTTTTTCTTCTCTCTTAACTTTAAAAACCTTAGTTCAAGCCATGGATTAAAACAAGTCACAAAGTATTTGCTTCAGAGGTATGTTGATAGCATATGATATTTCCTTTAAGAAGTTTAGTCATCCCTATTGTCTCTATCTTATCCCTTTTAAGAAAGAATGTCTCTGAAAACAGTCATTTCTTGCTCTTGATTTGGTGTTCTATAGTGGCCTGCAAAAATACTTGAATCAACAAGGTTTTAACATTGTTGGTTATGGCTGCACAACTTGTATCGGAAATTCTGGAGAACTTGATGAATCAGTTGCTTCAGCAATTTCGGAAAATGGTAAATTTTATTTCTTGAATGCAAAATCTGCTTCTTCATTTTCTTTTGAAAATTGCCAGCAGTTCTCTTGGTAGTGTTAGGGGGCTTTTTCCAGAAGTGTGAGGATTAATGGATAATCTCCGGTGATATAATTAAAAAGTCTATCCAATTTTCTTACTAGTTAAGTTTTCATCAACTTGCTAAAATGTGCTAATATTTTCTCTTATAATTCACCTTCGCTAATTTTCAGCACCTGCTTTTTACTTGTTTCTAGTTTCCCTCTGTCTTTGTTCCTTGCCCAATGTAATTTATCTGTCACTATTTCAGATATCATTGCTGCAGCTGTTCTTTCCGGGAATAGAAACTTTGAAGGTCGTGTTCATCCCCTAACCAGAGCTAACTATCTTGCTTCACCTCCATTAGTAGTTGCCTACGCCCTTGCTGGCACGGTAATGTATACTTTGCATTCTTATTGGTATTAACAAAAATGCAGCGTCTAATACATTTTCTTACTTTTGGATTAGTCATGCCACAATATTTTAGACAATTTAGTTTGATACTATTCATGCAATGGTGTTCCAAAAATTGGGCACTGCAGATTTTCTCTTTTGTTACTTGGCCTTTCAATTTTTTTCCAACCCTATTCAATGTGAAAAGTTCTATTTATCAAACTTGATTTCAAGTCCGTGATGCATCATGGATCCAAGATCACAAATTTAAATTTGGAAGTTGATATAATAATATGATAATAATAGTGGTTTACGAGGATGCTCATTTTTTCTCTTGTGAATAGCAAGTCCAGGTTGATATTGTGTTAGCAGCATCTTTAGGTCCTTATTTCTGTATTTTCAGGTTGATATTGATTTCGAGAAAGAGCCTATAGGGACAGGAAAATCGGGGAAAAGTATATATTTCAAGGATATATGGCCTAGCAATGATGAGATCGCACAGGTAAATAATCTGTGAAGTCACTTGAAAGTTGACATTGTTGCATACTATTTTGAGCCCAAATGAAGTGGAATTTTGTAACGTGACAGGGTGTTCAATCTAGTGTGTTGCCTGATATGTTCAAGAGCACCTATGAAGCCATCACAAAGGGCAACCTGATGTGGAATCAACTTTCCGTCCCTGCTTCCACGCTTTATTCTTGGGATCCAAACTCAACATACATTCACGAGCCTCCATATTTCAAAAACATGACCGTAGAACCACCAGGCCCGCATGGAGTGAAAGATGCCTATTGCTTGCTCAATTTTGGTGACAGTATTACCACCGATCACATCTCTCCTGCAGGTAGCATCCAAAAGGATAGCCCTGCTGCTAAGTTTCTTCTTGAGCGTGGGGTGGACAAAAAGGACTTCAATTCCTATGGTAGTCGTCGAGGCAATGATGAAGTGATGGCAAGGGGCACCTTTGCCAATATCCGCATTGTCAGCAAGCTCCTGAAGGGAGAAGTTGGTCCGAAGACTATTCATGTTCCCACAGGAGAAAAGCTTTATGTATATGATGCAGCAATGGTGAGTTTTAACGTTGCTATTTAAAAATCCGTTGCTTCCACTTAGACTGCGATTACTAATGGAATATATTATCAACTTGCAGAGGTACAAGGCTGCTGGGCAAGACACGATAGTCTTAGCTGGAGCAGAGTATGGAAGTGGCAGCTCAAGAGATTGGGCTGCCAAGGGCCAAATGCTACTGGTACGGGCATTGGCTCACTAATTCTTGATATTGGAATATCGATTATCTCTTTAACTCTTACATCCCAAACGGTTTTTCTGCTTTGTTCAGGGCGTGAAAGCAGTTATCACCAAGAGCTTTGAGAGAATCCATCGAAGTAATCTGGTTGGTATGGGAATCATTCCTCTTTGTTTCAAGCCTGGTGAGGACGCTGATTCTCTAGGATTAACTGGCCATGAACGTTATTCAATTGACCTTCCAAATAAAATCAGTGAGATAAGGCCCGGTCAAGATGTTACCGTCACAACTGTCACTGGCAAATCGTTCACGTGTACTGTCCGCTTCGATACTGAGGTATGCCGATATTGTTGGAAAAAGAAAGGAGTTTGGGTCAACCCCTTTTTATACAGAGTTTTTAATATTCCTGAAAAATTGTCTGCAGGTGGAATTGGCATACTTTGATCACGGTGGCATTCTTCCATTTGTTATCCGTAACCTAAACAAAGAGTAGACAATTTGGCTTCAAGTAAGTAGTCTCTTCACTTTGCTATCTGCTTTGATTGGTTTTGATAGTGGTATCGATTCGATCGACAGTCAATAACTAGTACTGGTATCTCAATGTTCTCTATACGACCTATTTTGCGTAATATTTCGTTGTAATATCTGGCGTGATTCATTTTGAAACCGAACCAATTTGAAGAGTTAGAAATGAAATCTAGTCTGTTTCCGAGTCATCCTTCAAGATCTTTTTGTTTTTATACCTATTACGAGGGTTCTTCAAGTCTGTTTGTGGTATCCATAACCAGCATTCTTTAAAATTTGATTTTCATTTCTGACATTAAGATCCTCAAAATTTTAACGTTGGATGGCTGCGTTTTTATGTTCGTTTATTTGTTTTTAAATTTGTTCGTTCTTATTCGTTTATTTAAAATTATGTATGTTTATATTTGTTTGTTTAAGTTAAACAAATATATTTATGAACGTATAATTGAACATGTTCACAATCAATATTCATGAATAATTAATAAACAAATAAATAAACATAAACATATGCGTCAAAATTAATATTTATAGTTATATTATAAATAAAAAAATACAAAAGTCATAAAATTTTTATTAATATATAATAATAAAACAATAAACAAGTTTTGAATGATTTATTAAATGAATTTTAATGAATGATAAATGAGCTTATTCATAAACATAAATAAACTGAACAAGCTTTACTTGTGCTCAATATATTTAATAAACTAGTCTCAAAATCTTGATCATGTTCATTTATTTAGTTTAACAATGAATATAAATGAATAAAAACTAAATTGTTTTCTATGTTCATTTATAGCCCTATGCAATGGTAAAAGATATATTGCGCTTTCAATGGGAGATACAAGATTAAATCTTGAAAAAAAAAAAAAACAAAGCGCAGTTTGTAACATTTCTTTTGTAACAGAAAATGGTTAGTGGTGACTGTTTTGTTATTTTTCGGAAGTTGAATGATTGAATTGAAACTTAAGTGATTGTTGGTGTAATTTATCCTTTAAAATTTATAATAATTTAAAAGTGAAATTTTTTAGAATAATAATTTTGAGGACTTAAATAAGTTAATTTATTATTATTATTATTTTAGTTTGATTTTTTTTAAATTTATGTGCTATAACATTTAATTAATTATATTGTAACAAGATTTTAATGTAACATGTTTAATTTTTAATTTAACTTGAACAATTTCACTCGATTTGGCTCGACTTGAATTTTATTTCACTTGACTCGATTTGAAAAAAATTCAAATAGAGTTAGGATGATAAAATAGGATTTACGAATTCGATTAATATAAAATTTTTTCACTCAATTCAATCGATCGTTCACTCCTATCCATAGATGTCAAAGTACTATAATCATGACTAATAATTACTTTGATTCCAATAGGCATGAAAAACTCGTTAATATTAATAATTACATTGAACTTAACTCTTATGAGTGTTAAAATATCCCTAAAAACGTATTTCAAAAAACAGTTTTGAAGATACATATTTTAATAAATAATCAATACATTTATAATATTAAAATAAAAATAAAATAATTAATATAACTTTAAACTTAAAATTAAAAATATTAATAAATAAGTAATAAATTCTAGTCTTAACTAAAAAAAATGTATATAACTCAAATCCACGCAATAAAAATAATTTATTGCTAACTTATGGCATTAAAACACAAATACTGCGTAAATAATTACAATTAAATAGTCATAATTACTGAATTAATTTACAAAATACTTTTGATTAAAATAAAGAAAGATTGGTACGCAATAAAATAACGAAATTGGAGGTTCCAATCATTCCATAAACTCTGACCTGTTTTCCACTTTCTTGTGTTTTCCATCTCATTTGTCTCTATTCGTTGACTTCAACTCCATTCCCTGTTATCCCCAATCATACACAATCTATCTCCATTCCTTTCCCTCAATCTCCCCTTCCTTCTTCATCTCTCTTTGATTTCTTTGTCCCAATTCCACCATGTCTGTCTTTGGAGAGGCTGCTCTTTCTGCCTTTTTGGAGCTGTTGTCTGCCAAGTTGCTTGACTCTGTACTCAACTTTGTGGCCGATTACCGGCAAGTCCACCAGCAACTCAAGCTGTGGCAATCCATATTCCCCGAGATCAAGGCAGTGTTGAACCATGCAGAGGAGAAGCAGATCAAGGACGAGGGTGTGAAGAATTGGTTGGACGATCTCCAAGACTTAGCTTACGATGTGGATGACATCTTGGACGAGTTCGCTTACCAAGAGTTACGTCTCAAGCTCCAAAAAACTCAAGCACAAGCCAGCGCTAGTAAGGTACAGAAACTCATTCCAACCTGCTGTACTGGTGGTCATTTCTCTCCAATCGCTTTTATGTTCAATGCTAAGATGATTTCAAAGATAAAAGCAATCACCGATAGACTGAATAGTTTGAACACTCGAAGAAGTAATTTGGGGTTGAGTGAGATCATGTCTCAAGGCGCAACTTCCAAGGGAAAGAAACCCAGGCTGCAACCAACTTCCTTGATGGATGGAGCTGTGGAGTATGTTGGTAGAGCCAATGAGAAGCAAGAAATGCTTGAGTTGCTCAAAAGTAACAATTCCGATGGAGTTTGTGTCCTTTCCATCGTTGGCATGGGAGGGATGGGGAAAACAACTCTTGCTCAGCTTGTTTACAATGATCCCAGCATTAAGGAGTCTTTCGATCACAAGTCCTGGGTATGCGTTTCTGATGACTTTGATGCTGTTAACATAACAAAGACGATTTTAAGATCCCTCGATGCTGACTTACGTGATGTGAATGACTTGAACTTGCTTCAAGTCAAGTTGAAGGAGAAGTTATCCGGAAAAAGGTTGTTGCTTGTTTTAGATGACATTTGGAATGAGAGTTACAGTGATTGGACCATCTTACGGGCTCCATTTGGAGCAGGAACCAAGATTATTGTAACAACTCGACTCCAAAAGGTTTCATCTAATGTCGATTCGGTGAAAGCGTTTTACTTGGATAAACTCTCGCATCATGATTGTTTATCCATATTTGCTCAGCATGCATTGAAAGCAAGAAACTTTGATGGGCATCTCCAATTTAAAGAAATTGGAGAGAACATAGTGAGAAGGTGCAACGGATTACCTTTGGCAGCAAAAGCCATTGGAAGCTTATTACGCTCAGTTACGGATCATAGTGAATGGGAAAAAGTATATGAGAGCGAGATATGGGACCTACCAGAAGATCCATGTGGCTTAATTCCAGCTTTGCGATTAAGCTACCATTATCTTCCTCCTCATTTGAAACGATGCTTTGCCTACTGCTCCATATTTCCTAAAGATTATGAATTTGAAGAAGAAGAGATAATCTTGTTATGGAGAGCAGAAGGTTTCTTGCAATCAAAAGCCAAAATTCAAGGCAAAGGTCTTGGAAACCAATATTTTCAAGATCTAGTGTCAAGGTCATTTTTTCAAAGATCTAGTGAAGACAAATCCCGTTTCGTGATGCATGATCTTATGAATGATTTAGCTCAATCAGTTGCAGGAGAAATATGTTGCAGAGTGGAGGGTGAAAAGCAACAAAAGTTTTCGCATCGTTCTCGCCACTCAGCTTATGTTATCGATGATTGGTATCAGAGTGTAAAGAAGTTTGAGGCATTTTATCAAATGACTTCTTTACGTACTTTCTTACGCTTAATGGCTCCAATGGCTCCAAGATATCATATATTCTATTTAACTAAGGTTGTCTTGGAGGATTTGTTGCCAAGTCTTAGCTATTTAAGGGTTCTTTCTTTGTCTGGGTATCTAATCTATGATTTGCCCGACCTTTTTGAAAATTTAAAACATCTACGCTACTTAAATTTTTCTAGAACCCGAATCAATCGTTTACCTGATTCTTTGTGTACTCTTTATCATTTGGAGACTTTAATATTAAGAGATTGTTCAGAGCTCAAAAATTTACCCTCGAAGATCGGAAACCTTGTCAACTTGCATTTTCTTGATATTAGAGGTGCGGATTCAATAGAAAGGATGCCCTCCGGATTTGATCAGCTAACTCAGCTTCAAACGTTATCAAATTTTGTTATAGGGGAAGGTGATGGACGTCTTATTAGAGAATTGAAAAATTTGTCAAACCTTAGAGGTAATTTTTGTCTTTCTGGATTGGAGAATGTTAATGGTCAAGATGCGAGGGAAGCTAAGTTAAATGAGAAGCTAGGGATTGATGGGTTAGAACTACAATGGGGTCCAGACTTGGAGAATAATACAAGGAAAACAGAAGTTGAAGAGCGGGTGTTGGACTTTCTTCATCCTCCGAAAAAGCTTGAGCAACTCATCATTGAGAATTACGGGGGTGTAAAATTCTCATATTGGATAGCAGATTCTTCCCTCAAGAATTTGTCGTCTTTGAAGCTTCGCAATTGTAAAAACTGCAAGTCACTACCATCAGTTGGAAGGTTGCCATTGTTAAAAGATCTTTCAATTATTGGTTTCGATCAAGTACAGAAGATTGGTGTTGAGCTCTTCGGAGAAAATCAATTGAATCCATTTGCATCATTAGATATTCTGTCTTTTGAGAGTCTTCCAAACTGGAAGGAGTGGGACACTTGTGAAGGAGACGAGAAGGTTTTGAAACTCCCCAGCCTTCGTGAGCTTTCAATCAAAACCTGTCCTCAATTGTTGGGAAGGTTGCCTACCCATCTTCCTTCCTTGCAAAAACTTGAAATTCATAGGTGTATGAGTTTGGTAGTTTCAATATCAAGTTTCCTGTCACTGTGTGAATTAAGTATACGAGGGTGTGCAGAACTGGTGGACGATTGCTGTTCTCCTGCAAAGGAGCTTTCCTCTTTGTCTCTTTCTAACATTTCAAAGTTTAATATTCCATCAGATAGGATAATGTTGAGGTTTGGAAACTCGGGACATTTTGAAATTGATGGTTGGGAGGAGTTGGCATCTCTATCACAGCATGGGTTTAGTTTAGTTGGACATCGTTTCATTACCCTTTGGGGTTGTCCTCAACTGCAGTCTTTGGAAGCCAAGGAAGCCGAATTGCAACCTGACAAGATTTCACGTGTCGAATCTCTGAAAATAGTTTCTTGTGATAGGCTCAATCGACTACCACAAGTCTTACATGAGTTCGCATTCCTTACAGTGATAGAAATTGGTAATTGTCGAGGCTTGGTTTCTTTCGCAGAGAATAACTTACCTCCTAATTTAAAAAAGCTGAGAATTAGAAAATGTGAGAATTTGGAGTATTTGGTTGATGAAAAAGAAGATAAGAAGAGTATGAGTAGTACCCTCTGTCTTCTTGAGGAGTTGTCTATCTATGAGTGTCCGTCTCTAATGTCTTTGTCATCGAAGGGGCGCAAAAATATTTGCAATCAGCTTCAACTTCTCGAAATTATTGACTGCTCAAAGCTGAGTTGCCTATTTTCAAACACCAAGTTTCCCATAACGCTTAAATATTTGACAATTGTAGGATGTCCAATATTGGAATACATAGCCGAGGAGTTTGAGGAAAGCGCTTGTCTTGAATCTATTCTATTTTTCAGATCTGGAATTAAATCTCTACCACGAGGACTAAACAAGCTCAAACATCTCCAGGAGATTCGGTTGGTTTCGTGTTCAAATTTGGTTTCTTTTGAAGAAAGTGGGTTGCTCACCACCAGCTTCAGAGCTTTTGTAGTTGATGGTTGTGGAAATTTTGGAGCCCTTCCTAAGTGCATGGCCAGCATCACCTCCCTTCGACAATTAAGTGTGTACAACTGTTCGGCTGACATATCATTTCCATCGGAGGGATTCCCTGCTAATCTCACATCACTTGCAATCTCAAACGCACCCAAGATTTATAGGTCATTTGTGGAATGGGGATTAAATAGACTCACCTCTCTTCAAGAATTGACCATCGGAGGTGGAGGATGCTCAAACGTGGTGTCGTTCCCAGAAGAAGGGATTGGAATGATGCTGCCTCCTTCTCTCACCTTTATCATCCTTTCAAATTTTAAGAACCTGGAATTCATGTTCTCCGAGGGCTTTCAAGACCTCGCCTCTCTTCAAGAATTGAAGATCTATAAGTGTCCCAAGCTAACATCTCTTCCAAAAAAAGACATGCTTCTCTCGCTTGGATATTTAAGAATTTACGGTTGTCCGTTGCTGCAAGAAGAGTGCTCAAGCGATAAAGGACGAGAGTGGTCTAAGATTTCCCACATACCCTTTGTTGAAATTGATGGTAAGGAAGGCATCCCGAGAGAATCAGATTGAAAGATGAGCCGCAAAATCTGTGATTGGTTTCTTCAGTGTCATGGGAGAGGTACAAAAAACCATTTCAAACAAGTCTAACTTTCCTTAGGAACAAGATAAGAATAGGAATCAGTATAAATTTATTGATTGATATTTGCAGGGATTGAAAGCGAAGTTGGGGTGGAGGTGAGGTTTAAAGATCCTTTGAAGGAAAAGTAAAAAAGACGTCACTTTTCTTGTTAAATGGGTGGAATTTGTCATCTTTAGACCCAATTAAAGGCTTGTTGGTCTTAAAAAATTCTCTTGACCCAACTTAAGAATTGGGTCAGCAAAAATGGATAGCCTACTAAGAAGATAGGAGCCCAAACTGTCTACTAAAGAAGAGAAGTCCTAACTGTCCATAGAGGTGCCCAAATCAGCCACCCAAGACTTGGTTAAAGATTGAAAATCAACCACAAAATTCTCATATGTGACCGGCCAACTCCCCTCCTCATTTTAAGGTTTCTCTCCCATGAATCAAGCAAAAATTTCAAAGTCATCCACTCACTTTCCTTAAAATAAAGGTCGGATTTTCAAGGCTCTCATTTGCTAAAAAAAGCCAATATCTACAAGTATTAATAACCCTAGCTATTCTGCTATCCCTTATTCACCATCTCTTTTCCTATTCTTCATTCTTTCACTTCTCATTTGTGGGAGAGAGCAACAAAAGAGTTTGAGATAAGCATTTCAGAAGTTCTTTGAGCAGCAAGGTTTGGCATCTTAAAGGCAAATCAATTCAACAAAAGTGCATTATCACATTCAACTTCGACCTTTCTAAAGTCTTTTTCCCATATTATGAAATCACCTTCTAACATGGATTTTTTTGAATATTGAATACAGAGCATATATGATAATTGGTTATCTTGCTTCGTTTTTCTATATAAATTTATTATTTTACTTTTATATATGTATGATTATTTAAAGGGTATTATGTTTAAAAAATTGTTCAACAAAAAATATATTTAAATATTGGTTTTCTTTAAAATGATTAGAAATAATTAATAAAAATCAAATTGAAGTGAGGCGAGACAAAGCGAGATGAAGATGGATGTATTCAACATCTATGGAAGTTGTAGTATTTTTCAAAAGGCACAATGACTTATTTGGCCCTCCAACTTTCCAAAATAGTAATTTTAGTCTATGTAAATTTTCGCTTTTTTTAGCCTTTAAACTTGTATTGTTTGTCAAATTACTCCAAAATGGATGAAAAAGTTAATATCTGTTTATTTTGTTGACGTGACATACACGTGAAATGCCACATGGATGCCAAATCAACAATTAATTAATTTAAAATTTTAAAATTTAAAAAATATATAATAAATTATTAACTTTTTAATATCTATTTTGGAGTGATTTGACAAACAACTAAAGTTTAAAAGTTAAAAGAGACGAAAAATTAAATAAATGACTAAAATGAATTTTTATAAGTTAGAGGATTAAAAAAATTATTATGCCATTTCTTTTAAAGGTATACATCCACGGTGGTGGCAGCCTCTCTCAATTGCCATCCTTGGTGTTATTATGTAATTTATAACACATAAATATATATATATATATATATATATTACTACTCTAACGTAAACATTAAAATAATGTTAAGATGACTATATAAAAATTTTCAATAAATAAAAAATATATAAAATTATAATTATTAAATTAAAAATATAAATATTTAAAAAAGTAAAAAAATATGGAGGGACTTAAAATCATTAAATTATTCTTCTACAGTTCAAATTTTTTTTTTCCATTAAGTAGCTTTAAATACCACGAATCAACAGGTCAAAATCCAAATCAAAATCCAAATAGTTTTCTTCTTAGATATCTGAGCTCCGACATTGACTGTCAAATCAACTTGGATCTAAGCTATGTTCTTCTACTCGTCTATGGGAACTGATCCACCATACCGATCATCGAATTATTGCTTGGAACTTCCTAGCCAAGCTTCTTCTTTTTTGAAAAAAAAAACTTAACAGTCCATTAACTTAAATGAAAGCTTTCGAATAGTTGAGCAGACATTTTTGTAACTTTTTAAAGTTGAGTGATTAAAACGTAAACTTACTAATAGGTTAGTGATCTTGAGTGTAGTTTACCCTAAATATAATTATAATGAGTCGTAATTGTCATAATGCATATTTTTTTTACCAAGAAAACCTTATTATTGTTATAAATATTTTATTTTTAAGTGGACGTTCATTAATATCAAGATAAATTTGATATAATTTAAATCTCTAATATTCAATAGAAGTAGAGTTTTATTTCATTAATACTTCTTATGTCTATAAATATAAACTTTAGAAAAGTATTGTACACATCCTTATTAATCAATAAGATACATACGTATCCTTATTCTCCTATTTCTCTTGTTGTTTACTCCCATTCTTATTTATTTCATAACAATACATTATCAACATGCTCCTTTTTCTTCTTAAGGTAGATATTTTTTTTCTTATAATCTAGCCAGAGACTTAAACTTGTGAAAAAGACGCGTTGTAATGCCATGAGGAGTGGGCATTACCTTAGGCACTGAATTCTTCCATCTCAACTCATGCAACATCTTGAAGCAATGTGGTACTATGTGACCAAGGGCACCATAGTAATGACAAATCACCTTATGAGGAAGAACATTCTTCTTGAATGGCTCGACTAACACTAGCTTAGATCTTTCACCAACTTTTTTGAAACTAGCTTCTTTAACAAAAATTGTGGGACTTGACATTACAACTTTACCTTTATCAACAAAGCCTAGGCCTCTCCTACCTTGATCCCTCCTCCCATCTACTAAAATATCATCGAGTTTGTTGCTACTGGTAGTTAAATTCTTGAGCATAAGTTTCATTTCAGCAAGCTCTTTCTTGATCTTCACACAATTGTCTGATTCCACTAAAAGAAGGGCTTCTTTGGAGGCTACTTGTTTAATCAAAACCACATTCTCAGATTGGATATGACTATATCCTTGACACTCATAGCACTTGTTGGATCTGGTGGCCTAGGTGTAGTATATTCATTTGTATACTTATATTTTTTTGAACAGATTGTTTTAATACAAATATCCATAAACTACATTAGTTCCATTTGTATATTGTTTTCAATGGTTTTTGCACGCAAAGAAAGATGAAAGTAAATATTGACTCATTAGTTATCTAACATTTTACTAATACTAAGCGACTTTATGTGGTCAGCTCCTAATACAAAAAGGCAACTTATATTAGTAGATGAACCTAAACACGTCCTTAGTTTAATCAGAGATAAGAGAATCGATTGAAAGACTAATATGCCATCTTTCAAGTCCAATTGGGGAAATTCTTTGTCTTGAACATAGGAGCAATGATCTACTATAATTTGATATGTCAAATTAGGCTCTCCATTACACTAGAGGAGTTTATTCTTAAGCAATTTAGGTGTTTTTTTTCTTTACTTTGTCGATTTTTAACTTTTATTATTAATAAATGATTTTTGTTAGTTTTATGCCCTCTTAGTACCTAACAATGTGGTGGACTTTCTTCGTACTCAGAAAAAGATTGAGCAACTCATTATTGAGAATTACGGGGGTGTAAAATCCTCAGTCTTAGATAGCAGATTCTTCCTTCAAGAATTTTTCGTCTTTGAAGCTTCACAATTGTAAAAACTGCAAATCACTACCATCAGTTGGAAGGTTGCCATTGTTAAAAGATCTTTCAATTATCGGTTTCAAGTACAAAAGATTGGTGTTGAGCTCTTCGAAGAAAATCAATTGAATCCATTTGCATCATTAGAGATTCTGTCTTTTGAGAGTCTTCCAAACTGGAAGGAGTGGGACACTTGTGAAGGAGACGAGAAGGTTTTGAAACTTCCCAGCCTTCGTGAGCTTTCAATCAAAACCTGTCTTCAATTGTTGGGAAGGTTGCCTACCCATCTTCCTTCCTTGCAAAAACTTGAAAGTCATAGGTGTACGAGTTTGGTAGTTTCAATATCAAGTTTACCGTCACTGTGTGAATTAAGTATACAAGGGCATGCAGAACTGGTGGATGATTGCTCTTCTCCTGCAAAGGAGCTTTCCTCTTGGCAAACTTTGTCTCTTTCTAGCATTTTCAAAGTTTAATATTCCAGCAGATAGGACAATGTTGAGGTTTGGAAACTCGGAACATTTTGAAATTCATGGTTGGGAGGAGTTGGCATCTCTATCACAACATGGGTTTAGTTTAGTTGGACATCGTTTCATTTCCGTTTGGGGTTGTCCTCAACTGCAGTATTTGGAAACAGAGGAAGCCGAATTGCAACCTGACAAGATTTCACGTGTTGAATCTCTGAATATAGCTTCTTGTGGTAGGCTCAATAGACTTCCACAAGTCTTACATGAGCTCACATTGTGATAGCCCGAAATAGGGCCTAATCGGAATAGTAGTTTCGTAACCACAAATTCAAAGTGAAATAGTTTAGTTTTATAAATTTTTATTAATTGCTAATTAATTGAAATATTGTGTGAAAATATGGATAGGAAATTTTAATGATTTAGTGCCTAATTGAATTTTTAGGACTAAATTGAGATAAAAATGCAAAGTGTGTCTAATTAGTGATTAAATGACTTAATTGAATTATTGTATGAAATTGGAAGTGTTTATGTGGCAATTAGACCATAAATTAGTGTTATGGACACAAAAGGGTAATTTTAGAAAAATATCTAAATAATGGGTCAAGGGCATTTTTGTCAAAAGTGAATAAAAGACAAAATAAAGTGAAAATAAGTGTCCATCTTCTTCAAAATTGAAGAGCTCGCTGCCGAAACTTTCATGCTTCAATAGTTAGGGTTTTTGATTTTTCTAAGCTCAATTGTAAGTGATTCCTTGCCCCGTTTTTAATTATTTTCATATTTTTATGCTTATTGAAGCTTGAATTTCATGTTTCTACCATTTAGTTTAGATGAAATTAAAGTTTAAAAATTGACCCATTCATGATATAGTTGTAATTTGATGAGTGATGTTAGATAATGAATGTTTGAAGTGTTAATTACAAGTTTTACTAGATGAATTTCGATGAAAATGTTGAAAGAGGACTAAATTGTGAAGGATGGTAAAGTGTGCATAAAGTTGTGATTTTGTGAAATTGAGGGCTGTTATGAGCATGAAATATGATTTAGTGAAGTTTGAAATTTAAGAATTTAGTGAATTTTATTTTTACGAGCTTCGGGACAAAAGTGGAATTTTTGAAAAGTTATTGGAAAAAAATGTAAGTTTGCCAAAATATTGTGTATGAATTTTTCTTGAATGGAATATTGATAAAATGCATTAAATTGTATTAATATAGATCAAGAAAGAAGAAATAGTGGAAGTGATCGGGGAAAAGAGAAGGTTATCGACTAAATTACAAAAATAGTCGTTTTGCGTCCGAGGTAAGTTATGTGTAAATAATTGTAATATATTTTTATAAATTGTGAATTTTATTGATATGTGAATCAATATTGAATGTGGAAGGAAAATTGTTCATGAATTATTCAAGTGATAAAGTGTTGAAAATAAAGTGTTAAGTGTAAATTCTCGGTTGAACTTAGGAATAGAAGTGGATACAAGTGACATGTCACTAGAGACCAATGTTACAGTGTTACAGTGAGTCCCGGGTGCTGGGTGATCTAGCATGTGTTGCAGACACCTGACAGCTTGTGTGAGCAGGCCCGTGGACATTTCCAGTGTTATTGATCAGTGGTAGCTTTGGCTACATTTCGTGGTACCGGCTACATATCGCTGGTAGCCGGCTACATATCAGTGTGGCACTTATGTGCTAAATCTCTACGTATCTGTGTATATTTTGAGTGTTCAACGGGATTAATAATGATTTAAAGTAAATATGAAATGAAGTGTATGCGCAGGTACAAATGAAAGAATGAGCATATGTGATAAATGTTAAGTGTATGAGTGCATGTGCAAGTGAAATGGGTAAGATTATGCATGTGTAAGTGATTGAAATTGCTAAGAAATGTTTGATTAGCTATATGAGAGAAATGTCAATTATTAAATGAGTACTTATTGTTTACATGTAACTTACTAAGCTATTTGTAGCTTACACATTTTCTTCTTTCCTTTGTTTTATAGTGACTTGAGCTTGTTCGAATTGGGGATCGTCGGAGCTCGTATCACACTATCATAGCCATCTCTGTATTATGTGTTTTTCCAAAATGTTTAAAACTATGGCATGTATAGAGTCTTAATCATTTTGAGCATGTTCTTATGATATGGCTAAGATTAGCTATTGAAATGGTTAGTAAAGATTATGTTATGGTGTTATGTATGTGTAAATGGTAGCTAATACAAAGAAGTAGTTTCTTTGACAGCAGCAGTGATATGAATGTGAAAAATAACCATAAATAGTAGAAATGTAATTAGAGAGTGAATGATATATAGAATTAAATATTATCGAGTCTATTTTTACATGAAAGAAACGGGGTAGGCAAAGGAATTTTATATTTTGAGATATTTGAATTTTAGTGAGACAGGGTCAGAATGGTTTTTGAAGTCACCTGTTCTAACTTTAGAAAATCATTATAAATTGTACATAAATAATTATGGGTCATTATTTATATGTATAGATTCCTCAGTGAGTCTATTTTCAAAAGAAACAAACGATAACCTTATATGAATTCTGTACGATGAGATAATTGATTTTAAGTGTCAAGAGGTCAGAACTGTCAAGTAGTGAAACAGGGGAGACTTTAATGAATAAAGTGTACTAATTGGCTAAGACAAAAATTGTAAAAATTTTATGGTAAGAAGGTATATGAGTCTAGTTTTAGGAAAAATTTACAGATTTAAATTTTTAGTTTTCTAACTTGAGATATAATTAAATTAGTGACAGTCGCGCAGGTGGAAAGATTTGCTATGAACAGTGAATTTAATTTTAAAAGCAAATTTTTATGCTCCGAATTGGTAAGTTAAATTGGATGACATCTCGTACTCAACTCCGGCGACGGACTCAAGTAAGGGGTGTTACACACATTCCTTACGGTGATGGAAATTCTGAGTTGTCAAGGCTTGGTTTCTTTTGCAGAGAATAGCTTACCTCCTAATATAAAAAAGCCGAGAATTAGAAACTGTCAGAATTTGGAGTATTTGGTTGATGAAAAAGAAGATAATAAGAGTATGAGTAGTACCCTCTGTCTTCTTGAGGACTTGTCTATCTATAATTGTCCATCTCTAATGTCTTTGTCATCGAAGGGGCGCAAAAATATTTGCAATCAGCTTCAACTTCTTGATATTACTGACTGCTCAAAACTGAGTTGCCTATTTTCAAACACCAAGTTTCCCATTACGCTTAAACATTTGAGAATTGGAGAATGTCCGGAGTTGGAATACATAACCCAAGAGTTTGAGGAAACCGCTTGTCTTGAATCTATTCTAATTTTTAGATCTGGAATTAAATCCCTACCACGAGGACTAGACAAGCTCATCCATCTCCAGGAGATTTGGTTGTATTCGTATTCAAATTTGGTTTCTTTTGAAGAAAGTGGGTTGCTCACCACCAGCTTCAGAGCTTTCGTAGTTTTTGATTGTGGAAATTTTTACCCAATTTTTTTTAAAGTTTGAATGATCTGGGCATGCTAGCAATGTTAAAGCAATTGAAGGTAATATTAATCGAAACTCTGGTTTTGAATTCAGTTGGAATTGAGTAATGAATTTATGATTTTTCAGTGATGCACTAATGAACGAACTAGAATGAGTTTTATTGCTAGAATATAAAGTGATGATTCATGTTTTTAGATGGTTAATGTCACATTAAAAAGAACTATTCGATTAGTGATTTAGAGATGGTCACTATTATGTCTATAATGAGAATTTGATGACATTGTTGGTTTGATGAAAATTACCATATGTTGCCTGATTTCAGAGTTTAATGTATCTAATGGTACAAAAAGATCTGAGTTTAAGATAGTGTTGATGACTTGAGCTATTGAAAGATTGTGAGTAATTATTGATTGACCTGTGGGAAGGCAAGTGTAGTTAAAAATGCTTGTATGGAAAATCCTCGTTTATTTTGTGCATGTTAGTTATTCGATTGATTTTATTTGATGATGGTCTAATTTTAGATAAATAAAAAGCTAAAGTGATGTTTCCTTTGAAAGTTTGAGAAACTCATAAATGTGTTAGTAAGTGATAAGCTAAATGAGTATAACGAGGATCGATTTTTGATTCTGAATTTTAGATTGGACCTGATTTATGTTATTATTATTCTGAAATGGAATTCGTGTACCAAAGAATTCGGAGTTATGAAAATATTTTTTTATGAAATTAAATTGATTAGTGGTTCTAAAAATTTAGTGAAATAATTTCATGAAATTTGAAAGTACCTTCTTCTGGCAAGATTTTCGGGGAAGAAAATCCCTAAAGGGGGGAGAGTTGTAACAGCCTGATTTTAGGCCTAGTCGGAACAGTGGTTTCGAGACCACAAATTTCACGAGAAAAAATTTATTTTTATTATATTTTTATGGTCTACAATTTCATGGAATGATTTCGTAAAAATTTCGTTCAAAAATTTAGACGTTTGGGCACTCAATTTAGCCAAAAGGACTAAATTGTAAAAAGTGCAAAAGTTGAGTTCTACATGTTAGTAGTGTCCAATTGGTATAAAATTTTAAATTGGAGGTCCTTATATGGTAATTAGACCATTGGTTAAGTTGGTGGACAAAAATGGACATGAGATAAGTGAAATGGGATATTTTAAAGTTAAGGGCATTTTGGTAATTTGATAATTAAAATGAATTAAAAAGACAAAATAGGCCAAGTTTTGATCATCTTCAACCCCAAGGCCAAATTTAGCATGGGTAGAAGCCATAGTTAGGGTTTTCATGCTTCCAAGCTCCATGGTAAGTGATTCTAAGCCTCGGTTTTAATGTTCTTTACGTTTTTTAGGCCCCGATAACTTGATTTAGCTTATTCTAGCAATAATTTAACCTAGGGTTCATATTTGGAAAAATACCCATAGGTGAAATGTGTTTATTTTGATGTTTTATGGTAGAATATGGAGCTTGAAATTATGTTAAACCACTTTTGCTAAGCGATTTTAAGTGAAAACGAGTAAAACGACATAATCGGTAAAAATACCTAATGTTCATAAGTAAGTGTCAGAATGGGAATTTGATGTTGCCATAGAAGGGGAAAATGTTCAGTATGCCATAAAACATAAGAATAAGAGATGAATTTTAATTTTCGAGCTTTGGGGCAAAAGGGTAAATATGCAAAAGTGTAGGGGCAAAATTGTAATTTTCCCAAAGTTTGAGTTAAGGTCTGTTTTGATGAATGTGCATGTTAAATAAGTCAAATGTGTTATTATAGTTCAAGAAAGAAGTGGAATTGACCTTGATTGGAGAAAAGAAAAGATTAATGACTAAATTGCTAAATTTCTATATTATTGCACCAACATAAGTTGTATGTAATTAATACATTGTTATAATTATTTTTGTTATATTTCGTGATAATCTATGTGAAAGGGTTGGATATGAAATAGTTATATTAAAGTTAGAAATTTGAAATTGATAGTTGATTTGTTTAAAATCAGCTTGGTTTATGGATATACCAACGGCAAGTAATGGTTGAAGTGATTTAAATCGAATTATTAAATTGGTTATGGAGTTGAGTGGAAAGATTGATATTATAATGTGCTATGGAGAAATTGTAAATTATTGGAAAGTAAGAATCTCTGTGAAACTGTCGGAATGGTAAAGATTTGAATAAGGTATCGATGAACACGTGTGTAGTACTGTGTGAAGGCTACTACGTGTATCGATAAATAATGGTCACATGTGTAGTACTAAGTGAAGGCTACAATGTGTACCGAGAAGCTTTGGTCACGTGTGTAGTACTGTGTGAAGGCTACTACGTGAACCGTAAAACTTGATCACGTGTGTAGTACTATGTGAAGGCTACTACGTGAACTGTAAAACTTGATCACGTGTGTAGTACTATGTGAAGGCTACTACATGTATCGAATGATAAAAGTAACATGGGTAGTACTGTATGAAAAACCCCAAATATTTGTTGTTATACCGACATGTTCAATGAGATATGAGTATGTGATTGGAACGTGATAAGTTGCAAAAGAGTGACTGAAGTGATGACGTATTGTATTGTGTTATAAAATAAATGGTTATAGAGCTATGTGAATGAGGGATGTTGGAATAGAATAGATTTGGATAGTGACAGTAATGTTAGTTTGAAAAATCACGAAAAATTATAGAAATTGAGTTAATGGTTGAATAAGACATGGAATTAAAGCTTAATGAGTCTACTTTCACATAAAAAGAAAGAATGGCTAAAGGAGTTATATATTTTGAGATATTGGAATTTTAGTGAGACAAGTTCTGAATGATTTCGAAATCCCCTGTTCTAACTTTGGAAAATCACTAAAAATTGTACAAAAATAATTATGGTTTATAATTTACATGCTTGAATTTCTCAATGAGTCTATTTTCAATATAAACAAACGGGAGCATCATTTAAATTTTGTACAAAGAGATAATTAACTTTTAGTGAAGAGGGGACAGAGCTGATGAGCAGTGAAACAGGGGAACTTTAAAGAATAAAGTGTACTATTTGGCTGAACCAAAAATTCTGAAAATTTTATGGTAAGAAGATATGTGAGTCTAGTTTCAGGGAAAATTAACGGATCTTAATTTGGAGCTCTATATCTCTAGATAAAAATAATTTTGTGACTCTGACTCGGATAAATAGCTTTGAATATACATGTGAGTGAATAGTAAAATTATAGTTAATGTTGTTTAAGTGTGTTATACACATTAAGGATGTGGAATGGAGAGGAGGAGGAGGAAAATTGGAAAATATATGAATGATTTGAGTATAATGGGTCATATGCTCGATTATAATTAATAGATGATGAAATAAAATGATGCTTATATTTGCACATTATTTGTCTTGGTTTAAGCTCATGTGGAAAAATAAAGTTTCATAGTATGTGTATATGGTATATTTGGAATATGTTTTAGCATGAAGTAATGTCATAAATGATTTATGAATTAACATATGTTGGTAAATTTAATTCAAGTATAAATGTTGTGTTCATCCATGCTTATAATGCTTATGTTATATGTTTATTTGGATAACATCTTTGATGTACATACTTAGGCTTTGGTCAAGTTGTGGCTGGATTATGCCACGATAAACTTATAAGTCATGCATTGAAATGGTAAGTGCCTAAATGGAAATATGCTTGTGATCATGACCGGGTGGTAAGGTTTAAATTGTGTAATCTCTAGTGAAATAGTTTATCATGTGGTTAGTTCCAAAAAGAATTATGTTTAAATGCACTAGCTTGCGACTATGGTTGAATGATATGTTTATGTCTTGTGTGATATGCATAGAAAATGGATGTGGAAAGGTAACGAAATAGTAAGTTCATATTTGAAGTGAAAAATGATGAAAAAGGGGATGATGATTTGAATTGATGTTGTTATTTAAGCTAAAGTGATATTTTTATTGCAAAATTGAGAATTTCATAAATGTGTTAATAAATAGTATAATCGATAAATGTTGAGTTAAATAGTAAATACGTATTAATGTTCAACTTACTAATATTGAATTGTACGTGAATTATATGGAAATTGCTAATGAAATGATTTGAAATAAAGGAATTATTGTGGTACTGAAATGTACACTGGATTGAGAAATTGACTTGAATTGTGAACATGAGAATTGTGAATGAAATGAGATGAACAAATGGTAAAAGCTATAAGATTTGGTTGAATGATTATGTATTGAACCTCGTAAGCTCTATTTAGCAACTCAAATATAATAATTTGAAAGTTTTAATTTAGATAAATTTTTTTCAACTCGGTATAATAGGTTAAAAATGTATGTGTTCTAGTAATGCTTCGTACCCTATTCCGGCGTTGAATACAGGTAAGGGGTGTTACATTCAATTAACTGTGTACAATTGTTTGGCTGACATATCATTTCCATCTGAGGGTTTTCCTGCCAATCTCACGTCACTTGCAATCTCAAATGCACCCAAAATTTATAGGTCACTTGTGGAATGGGGATTAAATAGACTCACAGTCACCTCTCTTCAAATATTGTGCATCGGAGGTGGAGGATGCTCAAACGTGGTGTCGTTACCAGAAGAAGGGATTGGAATGATGCTGCCTCCTTCTCTCACCCATATCATCCTTTCAGAATTTAAAAACCTGGAATCCATCGCCTCTCTTCAAGGATTGGAAATCAGTGATTGTCTCAAGCTAACATCTCTTTCGGAAAAAGACATGCTTCACTCGCTTGGCTATTTACGTAATTAGAGGTGTCCGTTGCTGAAAGAAGAGTGCCCAAGCGATAAAGGACGAGAGTGGTCTAAGATTTCCCACATACCCCTTGTTCAAATTGATGGTAAAAGAGTCATCCCGAGGGAATCAAATTAAAAGATAGTCGCAAAATCTGTGATTGGTTTTTTTCAGAGTCATGGGAGAGGTACAAAAAACCATTTCAAACATTTCTAACTTTCCTTAGGAACAAGATAATAATAGCAATTAGTATAAATTTATTTATTGATATTTGCAGGCATTGAAAGCTAAGTTGGCGTGGAAGTGGACTTTCAGAAAGATCCTTTGAAGGAAAAGTAAAAAGATGTCACTTCTCTTCGGTATTTGTATATAACCATCCTGATGCCATTGAAGAGAATTTTTGTGATTTTGGAGAATATTTTGGATTCTTAGATGTGATGAATTTGATATGGTTTAAATCATATGATATAAGCATGTGAAACATTGCTTATTTCCATCATTTTGCAGTATTGCTGTCTGATCTTTCTTATATATTTATTTATTTTTAAAGGTGATGAAAGCTAAATCGACGAGGTAGTGTTGATTTCAGAAGATCTGTTCAAGAAAACTAATGAAGACATGGGGTAGAGAGTTGGAGAATAAACAAGGAAAAAAGAAGTCGAAGAGAGGGTGCTAGACTTTCTTCGATCTTAGAAAAAGTTTGAGCAACTCATCATTAAGAATTGCGGTGGTCAAAATTCTCATCTTGGATGGCAGATTCTTGTTTCAAGAATTTGTCAGCTTCGCAAATGTAAAAGATGTGATGAATTTGGTATACTTTAATATGAGCTTGAAATTATATTTAAACCATATAACATGCTTATTTCCATCATTAATTTTGCATGATTCCCGTCTTATCTTTCTTTCTCATTTTGCATTAGTAAAGTGTTTGATTGGATCTGCAGAGTATCCTTTGTTAGACATCGTTAAACACATCCTGGTGACATTGCTATGCCAATCCTAAGTTTAGTCAATCTTTTTAAAATTTTCAAAGACAAAGTATAAATGTTGATGAGATGTTATTGGCATATTGTGATGGAGTGTCCCTTTGCAAAATTACCACACTTCAATGGGTGGAATTTGTCATTTAGTATTTTGTAAAAGGCTAGTAAAAGGGTGGGTGGTGTTTCAGTATTTTCAGATGTTTGTAAACTGTTTTTTTTGGCTTTGGGGTTTAATTTTGTAGTACCATTAGGTCATCGGTTTTTCTATAATGTGAGCTTTGTCTATTGTAATCTCGTGTTCACTTTTTTATTCTGGCAATGGAATTATTCCCAAAGTACGTATATTATTTTGATCTTTATTTTTTATTTTAATTTTGTATATACTACTTTGATATAATACGGATGAATAAGATGAACATCAATATAAATGAGTTTAATTTGACATTAAACTTCAATCTTATAACATTTTCCTTATTTTGAATATATAGTTTTATTTATTCATAAAATTATATTTATTTAAAAGTAAGATCAGTTTAACTCAATTAATTAGTTGAATTGGCCTGAAGATTTTTGTATTCATTTATTAAAATTTTTTTATTCAAATTTAATTTTAGTCGATATAGTCTTAGCTCGAGTTTGAGCGTTCTGAGGCACATTTATCCTCTTATTCAATAGTTGGAGTGAGTTATGTATAGTTCTAAGTATTGTATTTATCCCCTTATATACTTCAGCCAATGCAAGTCGTAAAGTATCAAAGAAGATTTTTGTCTTTCTTTTAATTGTCATGATCCTTTTTTGCTCAATTGAAATAAAAAAAAAAATCAGCTTGAGGCTTATTTTAAAATATGGAAGTTTTGATTTTAAGAAAAGTGTGGATTTTATTTTAAAAAAAAAAGGAGTTGTCACTAGATATTTTTGGTTAGGTGTGATCGATTACCTATAAAATCACATTTTATAATGAAATTTTAAAGTCTCTCTAAAATTGACAATTTTTAGGTATGCGTTGAAATCCAAAGAAAAAAAAAAGATTCGAGAGTCAATTACGCGTATGAAGGGTTATAGCACCATTACGACTACCAAAATTGGTACATTATTGATTACGTGTTGTATGATAATTCTAAATTTAAGGAAATATGTTGATGATTTTGAAGAGAGAAATAGAAAATGTGTCTTAGGAAAAGCGTTTTCTACAAAACTCATTTTCTTTTGACAAATTAGTATATTTTTACAATATATTTATTAAAGAGAAATTGAACTCAAACACTAAATAATAAAACTACTAACATTTAACCATTTGACTAAAAAAGCTAATATGTCAAAAGAATATACATTTGTACAAAAGATTTTTCTAAGATGTGTTTTCTGCTTCTCTTTCCAAAATAGAATTATTTTCCCAAATTTAGGAAATATCGATCTAATTCCCTAACTTTTTTTTTTATTTCGACATTTTTATCTAATTTTCTCATTCTAATTTTCTATTTCACTTTTTTTTCCTTTTTCCCTTTTTTTATTCTCTCCTGATTCAATTTTATTTCTTTCTTTTCTTCCTATTCTCTTTCTCTCTTTCCAAACCTTAGCTGTCGCCGGCAAGCACCATAGCCGCACTCCGGCATTTGTTCTTCGGTCCAAATAATGGCATTGGTCAACTCTTTTCCTCCTTCTCTTTCATTTCCAAATAATAAGTTGTGTCGTCATTGCTTGTTTCGATGATGTCGCTGATCGGAGAAGCCACCAAATGATCCACATTTCCTTTCTCTCTCCCGTTTCTTTTCTACTTTACTTTTTTTTGTTTTTAAAGCCCTTGATTGCCGTTTCACTGCCATTGCTCTCCGTGGTCGAACCGAGCCACCACCGTCAATGGCCTTGCCTCTAGTTAACATGCACTACTGCTCAGCCTCTTGTTTCTTTCCTTTTTTTTTTTACCGTCGCCTCTCCTGTCTAATTGAAAAGTCTAAAATATAGAGTTATATTTAGCACTTCTAGACTGGTAATTCATGCAAATTTTAAGTGTTTGATAACAAATTTTGGGATTTTTATGACAACTTTGTCCTGTTAAATGATACTAAGATGAATTTGCTAATTTGATCATTTTATACACTAAAACACATGATTGCAATTTTTGAGACAGTTGATGCATTGGAAGAAAAGATAGTCTTGAAGCTCACCCTTTTGGTGCTTAATGTTATTGCATTTCTACAACACAAGCCATGTAGAAGAGGGTTGATATATGGTCATCTTTGGACCCAATTAAAGGCTTATTAGACTTTGAAAATTCTCTTGACCCAATTAAAGAATTGGGTCAGCAAAAATGGATAGCTTGCTAAGGAGATAAGAGCCTAAACCATCCATTAAGGAGGAGAAGTCCCAACTGTCTATAGAGCTGCCCAAATCAACCACCCAAGACTTAGTAAAACATTGAAAATCAACCACAAAATTCTCATATGTGACCTTCCTACTCCTCTCCTCATTTTAAGGTTTCTTTCCCACGAATCAAGCAAAAATTTCAAAGTTATCCACTCACTCATTTGAAGGCTCTCATTTGCTAAAAATAGCAAATCTTTACAAGTATAAATAGCCCTAGCTATTCACTCATTGCACTCATTCCTCACTCACCATCTCTTTTCCCATTCTTCATTCTTTCACTTCCCATTTGAGCGAGCAATACAAGAGTTTGAGAGACGCATTGTAGAAGTTCTTTGAGTAGCAAAATTTGGAATCTTAAAAATAATTGTGTGAAGGAGCAAAGCAGAAGGAAGGAGGAAAAGGAACACAAGTTGAGTTATAGAGAAACACCATATTTGTCTTCTAGTTACTTTCCTCTTTTTTTTTTTTTTTAACTTTTTAATTTGTTATGAATTGATGAACATGATTGTTAAATATTTTCTCTTTCAATTTAATTAACATGACTTAAATTTGTTGTTGTTAGATTGATTGCATTCTTTTAACTTAGATTGTTAAAATTTTGTTAATGATGTTATGTGCCTTGGTTGGTTATTCATTCAGATAAAATCATGAGCATGTTATTCATACATTATAAATGTAGGGAAGCAATCCAATTAACTATTTAATCCAAGCAAGATTTGCAACACCCCTAATCCATCTCTTTCGTTAGATTAGGGTTACAGAGCATTCCTACACTAAACAGAACATTCATCATCAAAACAGAAACAATTATGCAATTCAAGAACTATCATTGAATAAATCAATAAAAATAACAAAATTCAAATCACTTAAACAATATTAGCAAATTAATATACAATTAAATGTTAAAAATAACATATATGCCATAAAATGTACTTTTAAAAATATATATGCTATACAATTAAAATACTATTATTACCATATAAAATAATATTTTAAACTTAGATATATATGGGCGTGTGAAAAGCTATAAAAAATTAGATTTGTATGTAACTGTTTGTAATTATCTGCACAATTAATCTAATTTTTATTCTGTAGTTAGTTGCTCTAATTACACTTGGGAACATTTGGTTAGTTGAATCTTACATTACAGTTTGTAATATTACATTCTTAAATGAGATTACGGTGTTTGGATTCTTGAAAATTTTGGTCATCTCATTCTCACATTCTTGAATAATGTCAAGATATCATTAGTAAAATATAATTTTGTTATAGTTCATTTATTAGGTTATCTCGATTCGGATGGAAAACAAAAGTTAACATTTATTTTATTATATTAGTGAATATAATTTTCCCAGAATAACTGTAATTAAAAACCAAAATGGTTTTTTTCTTCTTTTCTTTTCTCTCTTAACTTTTAAAACCTTAGTTTAACTTTTTCAATTTTTTCATGATGGAAAAAATAAATCACAGATTGTGAGTAATGCATAAAAAATGTCATAAAACAAAAATTAATAGAAAATTATGTGAATGTGATGATTAAAGGTTATGATTATCACTCCATTTCCGAAACATTAAAATTATATATATATATATATATATATATATATATATATATATCACAACTATTTTGTGAAATTTTTAGTTTCAATCAAAAAAACAAACCATATAAATATGTTATCATACTTAAATTTAAAAATTGTTGAACTGAATTTATATGATAAATTAAGGTGTAATAAAAATTAATTTCTTAAATTATTATACTTTTATAAATAAATTTATCATTTTATTTAAGCCACTAGACGATTAATGTAACACCCCTCAGTTGGCTTGGTCGCCGGACTTGAGTTACAGGATGCTACATCACTATTGAAACTTTATCACATGCACACATAGTTTCAAGCAAGATCAGTTTCATGAAAATTTACAACATTTACAGAGGTGTTCGCGGCTAAACAATCATACAACTTCAGAAACAGTTTAATATGTGTTTAAGGACCATTGAGCAAATCTTCAAAGAAATCAGTGTAAGTATCGATACACAAACTAATGTATTGATATTTTGTAAAATGAGTATCGATACTAACAAGAAAAATGATACCAACTTAGCATTTTGTCAATTCTTGAATCCAAACATTTTATCAATAGTCAAGCACAGGTATGGATATTTTTACCCTAAGTATTGATACTTAAGCACTATCATTTCAACATTGAGATATCGATACTTATAACTTGAATATTGATACCTTTGTACAAATCGACAAAAATACGAAAAAATAGGGCAAAATTCGTGCTCAAACATTTTCCTTTTCAACATGCATCCTCAACACAATGGGTGAGTTTGGATGGGCGGTGCATTTACCTATGATTAGTGTAAAAATTACAGTGGCGGTAAGATTAGATACTGTAGTGATATCTAACATCCAATTGACCATACTTATAACCCAAAACTACATCAATACTTCAACAATTCAGACCCAAATAAAACCAATAAAATAAGGATAACATCCAACAACATTCTAAAATTCCAAAATCATAATATTATTGGACATCCACCTCTCATCCCGACCTCGGCCCCATCCTCCAACCCCGAGGTCGACTGCTGTTTTCCCAATTATTGGTAGATAATATTATTGTATTAGAACTAAGATTTTATATTATTGGCTGAGTATTAAGTGACCATCTATTCTTCCCACACGTAGCTTCAGCTATTTAGCTTGGACAGCATCTCAAATTATTTGTTATTTTAATCTTAATTTACGCTATAAATTAGTGTCGCTTTGGCCGAGTGGTTAAGGCGTGTGCCTGCTAAGTACATGGGATTTTTCCCGCGAGAGTTCGAATCTCTCAGGCGACGTTAAAATTTTTGTCAACCCCAGATGAGATGCCCGCCACCGGCGACGTCAGGGGCGGGTATTGGTGTTGATGGAGCCTTCTTGGACAGTTGCGTTCTTGGTCTCCTCTGTTGAGGTTTTCTTCCTATGTTGGCAGTGCTGGGAGTTTTGTGGTGGTTTAGCGACGGCTTCATTCGCATCTCGTTTAGCCTCTCGAGCTTACAGAATTTAAAAGTACCTTCTCATATGATTGTTTCTTCAAACGTTGCAACTGCGCATACGCTTCTTGTTGGATGTCATTTGCAGCTTTGAACTGGTACTGCAATTCGCTTAACTTTTCGGTTTCCTCATGGTATTTTCTCTTAGCTGCCTTAGTGATCGCCTCAGCGTTTTTCAGGTTGGCTTCCTTCTTTAAAGACTGTAGAAACAGAAGAATAGAATAAGCAACCAAAATATAAGTAAGTTGAATTTTTTTCCCTCTCGAGATTTCCATCATCATACCCAAATATTCTAGTCGAATGTTTTTTGACACAGCTCGGATTTGCATACACAGCTCGAGATTTCCTTCTTTAAACACAGCTCGCTTTACAAGAAATGGAAGTCTTAAAAGAATAGCACATTTCCATGATAAATATATATTCTCATATTATGCATAGAAACTTTGATCATGCCCAATTGTTTCTTAATAGATTTAACGTTTCCTTTTGGGATTTTGAAGAAAAAGTGGTATGATGTGGAATAATGAAATACTTTTTGTTGACAGTTGTGCAAGTTGTGAATGGATTGTTGAATTTTTTGTTCAATCCATGGCAAACTTTACAATAAAAAGGAAAAACATTTCTATTTTAAATGACAGTTAGGTTTTAGTGGTCAAAATGGTTAAATTCTTGATGGTTTTGCCAATTGGCGACCTAAGATTTCCATGATTAGATGTTGGAGTTTTGGCAGCAAAACAAAAGCAAAAACAAAAGAGAGCAGAAGCAAAATCGAGAGGAAAGAGTTTGAACAGGAAGATAACTGAAAATTCTCATTGATTTCATTAAAGCAGAAGCAAAATCGAGAGGAAAGAGTTTGAACGGGAAGATAACTGAAAATTCTCATTGATTTCATTAAAAAATATAAAATATATGTAAGTTGGATGATAATTGGACAGTTACCTAATGACATGGATAGTTTAATTAAAGGTAAACTCACAGTTTATCAAAATCAAGGCCTCAGCCGACTAAAATCGGCAACTTAGAGTACTAGATATTTAGGTTTTAACACTTTTTCTTTAGTTTTAAAACCTTGGCCTTACCATATCACCTAGATAATTAAACCAAGGAAATATACCTAAAAAGGGAAACATATATAAAGAGAACAATAATGGAGGTAACTAAGCTAAGGGTTGTTTTCCTTTTTTCTTTTTTCACCCTAATTCCAAAGCTATGGGCAAATATTGCTGAATTTGATGATTTTTGGAAGCAACGTGAAGAAGAAGCCTGGAAGATTGCTCTAACAGCTTATGAACGGTGCCCAGAAAATGTTACCAGTCACTTGAACTATCATGTTAACAAGTAAATTATAACTTTCTTTTGAAATTACATATATTGAAATTTGAAATATAGAATCGAATGTAACAAATTAAAAATATCTACAAGGACTAATTAAGCTAATTAAACTCTTAGTTACTCTTGCTTCCATTACTGTCTATGTCAAATAGCAATCTATCATATTTGTATTTTGGACCATTAACTCATAATGTTATTGAGTTGTAATAATCATAGGCCTTTAGCTTAATGATAAAAATATCATTATTTAGATGGATGAAAGCCAATGGTTCCAATGTTAGTTCCCTTAACAAGTTACCATCTCCTGAAACTTTCTCAATTTGTATGTTAAATGCAGGCATTATATATTATATTAGATAATTTGTTGCAGGGTTCTTAAAAAAACTTTGTCCAACCAACCCTTCGAATTTAAGGATGTTATTACTAATAGCACGAGAAGATCCTTGAGGGACAAACATAAGAACACTAGTCCATGCATGACGATCAATCCAATTGATAGGTGCTGGAGATGCAAGAAGAACTCCAAGAATCGCAAAAGACTATCAAAGTGTGTCCTTGGTTTTGGCCACAAAATCCGGGGAAGGGAATAAGGGAGAATAGTATTTGGTTGCCGATAATTCTGATGATGATGTTGTAAATCCTAAACCAAGAACTTTACGTCACGCTGTGATTCAAAAGAGACCATTATGGATAATTTTTGCTCCTGATATGAACTTTAAGTTATCACAAGAGCTAATGGTTAAAAGCCATAAAACAATTGATATGGATAATTTTTGCCCATGATATGAACATTAAATTATCACAAGAGATAATGGTTCAAAGCCATAAAACAATTGATAGTCGTGGATCAAATGTTTATATAGCATATGAATGTGGCATTACACTTCAATTTGTGCACAATGTCGTAATTCATAACATTCATGTTCATCGCACTGTTAAAAGTAATGGTGGCCTAATAAGAGACTCTGAAGATCATTATGGTTATCGCACAGTTGGCGATGGAGATGGGATTTCCATATTTGGATCATCAAGGATTTAGCTTGATCATATTTTCATGTCTGAGTGTCAGGACGGACACATTGATGCAATATAAGGTTCCACTGCCATTACCATTTCAAATTGTCATTTCACCCCATCATGGTCATGTAAGTTTTATCTTAAAATACTCAACATGGTACACATTTTGTAATCTAGTTTTCAACTAAACATTCTTGGATTTTTCTTTCAGGTGATCTTGTTAAGTGCAAGTGATACCTATTCTAAAGATCAATATATGCAAGTCGCACTTGCATTCAACCTTTTTGGAAAAGAATTAATACAAAAAATGCCATTTTGGAAAAGAATTGATACAAAAAATGCCTAGATGCTGATGGGGATACTTTCATGTTGTCAACAATGACTACACTTATTGGAAATTGTATGCCATTGGAGGTAGCATGCATCCCACTATTATTAGCCAAGGCAACAGGTTCATTGCTCCAGATAACCCCCTAGTTAAAGAGGTAAATGAAAATATAACAAATTAATCGATAACATTTATTAATTTTATATAGTGGTAAGCACAATGCAATTGAAAATGTACCTACGATTATACCACTAAATTGTTTTTGTTCAATGCATTTCTATAGATAACCCATAGGAACTATGCACCAGAGTCAGAATGGAGGAATTGGATATGGAGAGCAGAAGGAGATCTATTCATGAATGGAGCATTTTTTTGTAACATCTGGGCCACCCTCACCTCCCCATTTCAAATTCAAAAAGAAGGATATAATTAAAGCTATGTCTGCAACATTTGTTGGAAGACTCACTAGATTCTCTGGGACTCTTAAATGTAAGGAAGGAGTTAAAGTGCTAGAAATAACTCTTAGTTCTACAAAAGTTCGCAACGATTTGTTTTTCTTTGATGCATCAAGAAATTTAGATCTCCTTTGAAAATGTGAGTATGGTATGGGTTAACAGGATATATAATGTATTAAATTTTCTTAAATTTAATAAAATTAATGCATTAGATGTAAAAATTTCTAGACTAATTTTTAAAAGGGTAAATTACACCAATAGTCACTCAACTTTGATGTAGTTCACAAAACAGCTACTCTGGTTTCAATTCAATCACTCAACTTTCAAAAAATGATAAATTGGTCACTACCATTACAAATGTAACAGAAAGTTGAGGTGTCCCGTTAACTTGCCATGTTGGCATCCCATGTGGAAAACAGCCTCTACAACATCCCCTATTAACTTGTAGTTGTAGAAGAAGAAGAATAAAGAGAAATAAAGAAAAAAAAATTCCCTACTCAGGTCACCTTTGATTCATCCAGGGCGGCCTCTACACCATCCCCATCTCTTACCTTACAAGAATTCGACCCTCTCCCCGACCACCCCTTTCCCTTTGCTAATTATTTCGTGTTTCTAGATCACTGAAAAAGGCAAACCATAATAAAGTAATTTTTTGTTAATTTTTTTGAGAAAAATTTGAAACACGAAATTGAGAATCAACAAAGTAATCCTACACGATGTTGTGTGTGGACGGTGGGCTAACAAGAATCTTCTTCAACAAGAAACCTTGCATCCCACTATTATTATTAGCCAAGGCAATAGGTTCATTGCTCCAGATGACCCCTTAACTAAAGAGATAAATGAAAATATAACAAATTAATCAGTAACATTTATTAAATTTGTATCGTAGTAAGCACAATGCGACTGAAAATGTACCTATGGTTATACCACTATATTGTTTTTTTTCTATGCATTTCTATAGATAATCAATAGGAACTATATACATCCGAGTCAGAATGAAGGAATTAAGTGTGGAGATAATAAGGAGACCTGTTCATGAATTGAGCATTTGTTAGAACAATTGGGCCACCCTCACCTCCCCATTTGAAATTCAAATATATATATATATATATATATATATATATATATATAATTAAAGCTAAGCCTATTACATTTGTTGGAAGACTCACTTTGAATATATATGACGAAATTATTGCAAGTTTAAACACATAATAAGAATGATTGTATTATTGCATCTTTAATCAAATAAAATTTAGAAATCAAACATTTTAAAATGTTATGTAATCTAAATTAAAGAAAAATACCATATACACCTAAATATTATCCTTATACTATATTTCAAATTGCATTTTAATCCTTTTATTAAAAAAGTTTGAAAATTTCGATCCTATCTACGTTAGAGGAACTAAAATAGTCTATTCATAAAAAAATTTGCCTTAAAACATTCATATTGGTATTAACGAAAATGCAGCGCCTAGTACATTTTCTTACTTTTGGATTAGTCATGCCACAATATTTTAGACAATTTAGTTTGATACTATTCATGCAATGGTGTTCCAAAAATTGGGCACTGCAGATTTTCTCTTTTGTTACTTGGCCTTTCAATATTTTTCCAACCCTTTTCAATGTGAAAAGTTCTATTTATCAAGTCCGTGATGCATCATGGATCCAAGATCACAAATTTAAATTTGGAAGTTGATACAATAATATGATAATAATAGTGGTTTACGAGGATGCTCATTTTTTCTCTTGTGAATAGCAAGTCCAGGTTGATATTGTGTTAGCAGCATCTTTAGGTCCTTATTTCTGTATTTTCAGGTTGATATTGATTTCGAGAAAGAGCCTATAGGGACAGGAAAATCGGGGAAAAGTATATATTTCAAGGATATATGGCCTAGTAATGATGAGATCGCACAGGTAAATAATCTGTGAAGTCACTTGAAAGTTGACAGTGTTGCATACTATTTTGAGCCCAAATGACGTGGAATTTTGTAACGTGACAGGTTGTTCAATCTAGTGTGTTGCCTGATATGTTCAAGAGCACCTATGAAGCCATCACAAAGGGCAACCTGATGTGGAATCAACTTTCCGTCCCTGCTTCCACGCTTTATTCTTGGGATCCAAACTCAACATACATTCACGAGCCTCCATATTTCAAAAACATGACCGTAGAACCACCAGGCCCGCATGGAGTGAAAGATGCCTATTGCTTGCTCAATTTTGGTGACATTATTGACATTATTACCACCGACCACATCTCTCCTGCAGGTAGCATCCAAAAGGATAGCCCTGTTAATATTAATATTTATAGTTAGATATTAATATTTAATAATGAAACAATAAACAAGTTTTGAATGATTTATTAAATGAATTTTTAATGAATGATAAATGAGTTTGTTCATAAACATAAATTAATTGAACAAGCTTTGTTTGTACTCAATATATTTAATAAATGAGTTTGTTTGTTTGTTCATTTATTTAGCTTAACAATCGAATATCAGTGAATAAAAACTAGATTGTTTTCAATATTCATTTATAGCCCTATGCAACGGTAAAAGATATATTGTGCTTTCAATGGGAGACACAAGATTAAATCTTGAAAATAATATTATTGGAAGGATAGTTACATATCTCAAATGTGGACCATAAAAGCAGGCATGAAGAATAATAAAAAATATAAAGAAAGTTTAAAAAGTAAAATTTTCCGAATAATAATTTTGAGGAGTTAAATAAGTTAATTTATGATTCAAGTTTATTTTAATAAAGTATTTATTATTATTATTATTTTACTTTGAATTTTTTAATTTTATGTGCTATGACATTTAATTAATTATATTGTAGCAAGATTTTAATGTAACATGTTTAATTTTTTAATTTAACTTGAACAATTTCACTCGATTTGGTTCGACTTGAATTTTATTTCACTTGACTCGATTCGAAAAAAATTCAAATAGAGTTAGAATAATAAAATATGATTCACGAATTCAATCAATATGAAAATTTTTCACTCAATTTAATCGATCGTTCCCTCCTATCCATAGATGTCAAGGTACTACAATCATGACAAATAATTACTTTGATTCCAATAGGTATGAAAAACTCATTGATATTAACAATTACATTGAACTTGACTCTTATGAGTGTTAAAATATTCCTAAAAACATATTTCAAAAACAATTTTGAAGATACAGATTTTAATAAATAATCAATACATTTATAATATCAAAATAAAAAATAAAATAATTAAGATAAATTTAAACTTAAACTTAAAATTAAAAATAATAAAAATAATTAATAAGTTCTGGTCTTTAACTAAAAAACTCAAATCCATTGAATAAAATTAATTTATTGTATGGCGTAAATAATTACAATTAAATTAATTTACAAAATATAATGTATTTCTTTTCAATGAGATTCTCTTTTGATTAAAATAAAATAAAGAAATTGGAGGGTCCAATCCTTCCAAAAACTCTGACCTGTTTTCCACTTTCTTGTGTTTTCCATCTCATTTGTCTCTATTCGTTGACTTCAACTCCATTCCCTGTTAACCCCAATTATACACAATCCAATCTCCCCTTCCTTCTTCATCTCTCTCTTCGATTTCTTTGTCCCAATACCACCATGTCTGTCATTGGAGAGGCTGCTCTTTCTGCCTTTTTGGAGCTGTTGTCTGCCAAGTTGCTTGACTCTGTACTCAACCTTGTGGCCGATCACCGGCAAGTCCACCAGCAACTCAATCTGTGGCAATCCATATTACCCGAGATCAAAGCAGTGTTAAACCATGCAGAGGAGAAGCAGATCAAGGACGAGGGTGTCAAGAATTGGTTGGACGATCTCCAAGACTTAGCTTACGATGTGGATGACGTCTTGGACGAGTTCGCTTACCAAGAGTTACGTCTCAAGCTCCAAAAAACTCAAGCACAAGCCAGCTCTAGTAAGGTACGGAAACTCATTCCAACCTGCTGTACTGGTGGTCATTTCTCTCCACTCTCTTTTATGTTCAATGCTAAGATGATTTCAAAGATACAAGCAATCACTGATAGACTGAATAGTTTGAACACTCGAAGAAGTAGTTTGGGGTTGAGTGAGATCATGTCTCAAGGCGCAACTTCCAAGGGAAACAAACCCAGGCTGCAACCAACTTCCTTGATGGATGGAGCTGTGGAGTATGTTGGTAGAGCCGATGAGAAGCAAGAAATGCTTGAGTTGCTCAAAAGTAACAATTCCGATGGAGTTTGTGTCCTTTCCATCGTTGGCATGGGAGGGATGGGGAAAACAACTCTTGCTCAGCTTGTTTACAATGATCCCAGCATTAAGGAGTCTTTCGATCACAAGTCCTGGGTATGCGTTTCTGATGACTTTGATGCTGTTAACATAACAAAGACGATTTTAAGATCCCTCGATGCTGACTCACCTGATGAGAATGACTTGAACTTGCTTCAAGTCAAGTTGAAGGAGAAGTTATCCGGGAAAAGGTTCTTGCTTGTTTTAGATGACATTTGGAACGAGAGTTACAGTGATTGGACCATCTTACGGGCTCCTTTTGGAGCAGGAGCCAAGATTATTGTAACAACTCGACTCCAAAAGGTTTCATCTAATGTGGATTCGGTGAAAGCGTTTTACTTGGATAAACTCTCGCATCATGATTGTTTATCCATATTTGCTCAGCATGCATTGAAAGCAAGAAACTTTGATGGGCATCTCCAATTTAAAGAAATTGGAGAGAACATAGTGAGAAGGTGCAACGGCTTACCTTTGGCAGCAAAAGCCATTGGAAGCTTATTACGCACAGTTACGGATCATAGTGAATGGGAAAAAGTATATGAGAGCGAGATATGGGATCTACCAGAAGATCCATGTGGCTTAATTCCAGCTTTGCGATTAAGCTACCATTATCTTCCGCCTCATTTGAAACGATGCTTTGCATACTGCTCCATACTTCCTAAAGATTATGAACTTGAAGAAGAAGAGATAATCTTGTTATGGAGAGCAGAAGGTTTCTTGCAATCAAAGGCTAAAATTCAAGGCAAAGGTCTTGGAAACCAATATTTTCAAGATCTAGTGTCAAGGTCATTTTTTCAAAGATCTAATGAAGACAAATCCTGTTTCGTGATGCATGATCTTATGTCTGATTTAGCTCAATTAGTTGCAGGAGAAATATGTTGCAGACTGGAGGGTGAAAAGCAGCAACAGTTTTCGCATCGTTCTCGCCACTCAGCTTATGTTATCAATGATCCGTATCAGAGTGTGAAGAAGTTTGAGGCATTTTATCAAATGACTTCTTTACGTACTTTCTTAGGCTTAATGGCTCCAAGATATGAGGTATTCTATTTATCTGAGGTTGTCTTGGATGATTTATTGCCAAGACTTGGCTACTTAAGGGTTCTTTCTTTGGGTGGGTATGAGATCTCTGATTTGCCCGACTTTTTTGAAAATTTACAACATCTACGCTACTTAAAATTTTCTAGAACCCGAATCAATCGTTTACCTGATTCTTTGTGTACTCTTTATCATTTGGAGACTTTAATCTTAAGAGGTTGTCGAAAGCTCAAAAATTTACCCTCGAAGATCGGAAACCTTGTCAACTTGCATTTTCTTGATATTAGAGGTGCGGATTCAATAGAAAGGATGCCCTCCGGATTTGATCAGCTAACTCAGCTTCAAACGTTATCTAATTTTGTTATAGGGGAAGGTGATGGACGTCTTATTAGAGAATTGAAAAATTTGTCAAACCTTAGAGGTAATTTTTGTCTTTCTGGATTGGAGAATGTTAATGGTCAAGATGCGAGGGAAGCTAAGTTAAATGAGAAGCTAGGGATTGATGGGTTAGAACTACAATGGGGTACATACTTGGAGAATAATACAAGGAAAACAGAAGTTGAAGAGCGGGTGTTGGACTTTCTTCATCCTCCGAAGAAGCTTGAGCAACTCATCATTGAGAATTACGGGGGTGTAAAATTCTCATCTTGGATAGCAGATTCTTCCCTCAAGAATTTGTCGTCTTTGAAGCTTCGCAATCGTAAAAACTGCAAGTCACTACCATCAGTTGGAAGGTTGCCATTGTTAAAAGATCTTTCAATTATTGGTTTCGATCAAGTACAGAAGATTGGTGTTGAGCTCTTCGGAGAAGATCAATTGAATCCATTTGCATCATTAGAGATTCTGTCTTTTGAGAGTCTTCCAAACTGGAAGGAGTGGGACACTTGTGAAGGAGACGATAAGGTTTTGAATCTCCCCAGCCTTCGTGAGCTTTCAATCAAAACCTGTCCTCAATTGTTGGGAAGGTTGCCTAGCCATCTTCCTTCCTTGCAAAATCTTGAAATTCATAGGTGTACGAGTTTGGTAGTACCAATATCAAGTTTTCCGTCACTGTGTAAATTCAGTATACAAGGGTGTGCAGAACTGGTGGATGATTGCTCTTCTCCTGCGAAGGAGCTTTCCTCTTTGCAAACTTTGTCTCTTTCTAACATTTCAAAGTTTAATATTCCAGCAGATAGGACAATGTTGAGGTTTGGAAACTCAGAACATTTTGCAATTGATGGTTGGGAGGAGTTGGCATCTCTATCACGGAATGGGTTTAGTTTAGTTGGACATCGTTTCATTACCGTTTCGCGTTGTCCTCAACTGCAGTCTTTGGAAGCCAAGGAAGCCGAATTGCAACCTGACAAGATTTCACGTGTTGAATCTCTGCGGATATATGACTGTGAAAGGCTCAATAGACTGCCACAAGTCTTACATGAGCTCATATTTCTTACAGTGATGAAAATTGATAATTGTCGAAGCTTGGTTTCTTTTGCAGAGAATAACTTACCTCCTAATTTAAAAACGCTGGGAATTAGCAACTGTGAGAATTTGGAGTATTTGGTTGATGAAAAAGAAGATAATAAGAGTATGAGTAGTACCCTCTGTCTTCTTGAGGAGTTGTCTATCTATAAGTGTCCATCTCTAATGTCTTTGTCATCGAAGGGGCATAAAAATATTTGCAATCATCTTCAACTTCTCGAAATTGACCAGTGCTCAAGGCTGAGTTGCCTATTTTCAAACAACAAGTTCCCCATAACGCTTAAACATTTGATAATTGTGGGATGTCCAGAGTTGGAATACGTAGCCCAAGAGTTTGAGGAAACCGCTTGTCTTGAATCTATTAATATTACAGTTTCTGGAATTAAATCTCTACCACGAGGACTAGACAAGCTCAAGCATCTCCAGGAGATTTCGCTGGTTTTGTGTTCAAATTTGGTTTCGTTTGAAGAAAGTGGGTTGCCCAGCACCAGCTTCAGAACTTTCAATGTTGTTGATTGTGGAAATTTTGGAGCCCTTCCTAAGTGCATGGCCAGCATCACCTCCCTTCGACGATTAAGTGTGGACAACTGTTCGGCTGACATATCATTTCCATCGGAGGGATTCCCTGCCAATCTCACATCACTTGAAATCTCAAACGCACCCAAGATTTATAGGTCACTTGTGGAATGGGGATTAAATAGACTCACCTCTCTTCAAGAATTGAGCATCGGAGGTGAAGGATGCTCAAAAGTTGTGTCTTTCCCAGAAGAAGGGATTGGAATGATGTTGCCTCCATCTCTCCTCCATATCACGCTTTTCCAATTTGAGAACCTGGAATTCATGTTCTCCGAGGACTTTCAAGACCTCGCCTCTCTTCAAAGACTGGTAATCAGTGAATGTCCCAAGCTAACATCTCTTCCAAAAAAAATGGTGCTTCTCTCGCTTGAATATTTACATATTTACAGGTGTCCGTTGCTGCGAGAAGAGTGCTCAAGTGATAAAGGACGAGAGTGGTTTAAGATTTCCCACATACCCCTTGTTCTAATTGATTTAGAAATAGTCATCCCAAGGGAATCAGCTTGAAAGATGAGCCGCAAAATTTGTGATTGGTATCTTCAGAGTGATGGGAGAGGTATTAAAAACCATTTCAAACAAGTCTAAGTTTCCTTAGGAACAAGATAAGAATAGGAATCAGTATAAATTTATTGACTGATATTTGCAGGGATTGAAAGCGAAGTTGGGGAGGAAGTGAGGTTTCAGAAAGATCCTTTGAAGGAAAAGTAAAAAAGATGTCACTTCTTTTGTTGAAAATTTCAAAGATGTTATTGGCATACAGTTCAATGGGTGGAATTTGTCATTTAGTGTTTCAGAGGTTTGTAAACTTGTTTCTTGTTAAAAATTTCAAAGACAAAAGTATAAATGTTGATGAGATGTTATTGGCATACAGTTCAATGGGTGGTGTTTCAGTAGTTTCAGATGTTTGTAAACTTCTTTCTTCGCTTTGGGGTTTAATTTTGGAGTAGCATTAGATCATCGGTTTTTGTAGAATTTGAGCTTTGTCTATTGTTTATTTTATTCTTTTACTTTACTTTTCTTATATACCATATAATATAATACGGAAGAATAAGATGAACAATTGTCACGGGGTAAAATTTTTTAAAAAACTAAAATATTTAATTGAAAATTTATTAAAAAGCGGAAGGGCTAAAGGTGAAATTAACCTTCCAACAAAAAAATTCTTAGCTCAGGTTTGGGTCGGGTCGGCCTCCCAAAACGACGTCGTTTTGGCACCTGGGGAGGCCAAATGGAACGGCGCCGTATCCTTGGGCTATATAATCCTAAAATTTTCTAAAAAATACATTTTTAAGCCTCATAAAAAAAAATTCTCCTTTGCTTTCCTCTCTAAATCGTCCTAGGATTTTTTTTTGCCAAAGGCCGCCGTAGCCCCTCCGCAAGCAGTGGTCGGAACCACCGAGACATCGGGTTTTAAACCCGCTTTTAAGCCCGCTCGAAGGCTCGGCCTTCGTGTCCCAAAAGACCGAAGGAGAAGGATCTTCCTGGCCTCCTCTCGGTCTGACTCCGGCGATGGACGGGAGCCTCCAGCGGTGGGCTTACGGAGCAAAACCGGTATGGCCTCTTTCCCCTCTTTATTTCTTACTTAATATACGTAGAAAAGAAAAAAATATATAAAATATGGACAGCAAAAAAAGAAATCCGAATCTGAAATCGAAACAATCACCTTTTAAATTTGTTTTTTGTTCTCCTTTTTTTTTAATCTTCGTAACCCCGTTTTACAAATTGGTTCTGGCTTTTATAGTCATATTACATGGTTTACTACTGTTTCTTTTATTTCTTGCCCTGTTTCTGTTGCTTTTTGTGTCCCTTTTTGCAGGTGCTGGCGGTCAAAGATGGAGGCTTGCTGTTTTGGTGTGAACGGCGGTAGCTAGGGTGTCAAGTGGCACGGTGGTGGCAGTGACTAGAGTGTCAAAAATTATTTAAGTTTTTTTTTTAAATATGTTAAGGAAAAATAAGATGATAACTGCTATATAAATTTATTATTTTATTTTTATATATGTATAATTATTAAACGAGTAAAAATGCATTATAGAAAAATACTTATATTTCATGTTTAGAATTTATTTTCAATTAAGATTATGTTTAAATATTTATTTGCCTTTAAAAATGTCGCATGCCTACTTACTAAGCTACAAGCTTATTCCTTTTACTTTTCTTTGTCTTATAGTGATATCAGTCCAGCTCTGGAGTTCGAAAAAGTCGGGAATTCATCCACACTGTCCACCACTTTTGGTATTTTGGAAATCAACATCTTAATATTATGGCATGTATAGAAAACTTAATTTTAATATAATATATGATATTTGATAAATCTTTTATTTTAGACTTTATGATGGTATTTTAAATGTTAAGTATTTGTGAGAATATAAATATTGGCTGAAAATTTGAATTTGGTTAGATTATATTTCTAAAATTTGCAGGTGAGGTTGTATATTTATAAAAGGGAATTATGTCGAAATTTTTGTAAAAAAAATAGTAATACTTCATACTCTATTTTGTCAAGGAATACGGGTAAGGGTGTTACAAAAATATTATAAATAATTAATAAAATCACATTGAAGTAAGACGAGGAGAGACAAAGATGAATGTATATAATATCTATGGAGTTGTAGTACTTTTTAAAAGGTAAAATAACTTATTTGGCCTTCTAACTTTTCAAAAAAAGTAATTTTAGTCGTTCATTTAATTTTTTAATTATTTTAACTTTTAAACTTGTATTTTATTTGTCAAATCACCCAAAATAGATGAAAAAATTAACATATGTTAACTTTGTTGACTAGACATACACGTGAAATGCTACATGAATGTCAAAATCAACAATTAATTAATTTTAAAAATTTGAATAATTGTTAATAGATATACTAGAGGCGAATCTAGGGGGATTGGTGCTAGCAAAGAGCTTGGTGGCAACAAAAAAATTTTAATGGAAAAAAAAAATAGCCTGGTGCCGCTAATGAGAAAAATGACACCAAAAAAATTAAACTTTCTAACAAAAAATACACCGGTGTTGCCAATGGCAATGGTAACACAAAAAAATTTCTATTTTTTTTAAACATTATTTTTTCTGATGGGTGTCGCCAAGGAGAACGACAGCAAAAAAAAAAAAGAAGCTTTTTACAAAAACTGACACATTTAAAAAAAACACTAGTACCGCCATTGACAATGGCGATGCTCATTAAAATATATTTTTTCTTTTTCTCTTAGAATACTAGTATTTTTATGGGGTGGACGATTATACATACTGGTGCCGCTAATGGCACGACGACACTAAAAAATTAATTTGGTAAAAATTAAGGATAACATATGATAATGGTACCATTTTGTTATCGAGTATCACGAGGGTGTTGATATCTTCCTCATGTGGAACATTATACCCGAATTCAAAATTTGTTTTGTAGACTAAAAATTATCTTTTAATAAATTTTAATTTGATTTAAAATTTTATTAAAATAATATGTTTTAACTTTTGGGGTGGCCAATCATACCTAAATAAAAATATCGGTACCAACTCTATATATTTAATATTAAATTAAATTTTACTGTTTAAATTTTAAATATTTCACAATAAACTTGACATCCATAGATAGATATGAACAAAACTCGATTCGATTTGAAAATTTTGATTTTTTTAAATTTTGAGTTAATCGAATTGAATTATTTAAATTATTCGAGTCAACTCGAATAAGTAATTTGAGTTTCGAGTTTGAATTGAGTTGAGTTGAATTTTACAATTTGAATAACTCTAATAATTTGAATAATGATTGATGAACATACCTTTTTGGTCCTTGTCAAGTTTGAAAATAAGCAAATTGATATTTCTCAACAAAATTACAAAAATTCAAAATAATTTTCAAAATTCAAAATAATTTTTAAACTCAAAATATTTATAAAATTCCAAAATTTATATTTTTCAAAAAATTATAAAATTTTAAAAAAAAGTTCTAAAAAAATTATAAAGAAATTTAAAAAATTAAAAAATTTAAAATAATGTATATAACTAAAACAATTAATTTATTGTACAAAATTTTTGATTTGGAAGAAATAAAACAAATGCACGACCTCACCTGGTTACTACAAAAACTTTGGAGTGCCACTTTATCCCCTTTCGAACCCTACTCATTCGCTTTATTTAACTCATCCTTGTACCACCAAAAGTGTTGGTTCTGCAAAATTCAAACAAGAGCAGCGTGGGCATATCCTATCGGTAATTTTACTTAGAAATCGAATCATCATATGTGGAATGTTAGTTCGAGAAAATATTCCATAATACCTATTACTATTAACAAGAAAAATAAACACCATATGTAATTTTATCCAATTACTCTAATATTCTATAATTGTTGGATTATTTCTTACCTAACATTAAACAAATGCTCATTGTTATCACCAATTAATCATAAACGATATGCAATTTAAATAAAATAAATACTTTTTAATTTAGTAGGTCAACATTTATGTTAATCTATCTCTCTTCAATAAAAATTCAGAGAACTTAAACAATATTAGCAAATTAATATACAATTATATGTTAAAAATAAAATATATGCCATAAAATACTTTTAAAAATATATATGCTGTACAATTAAAATACTATTATTATCATATAAAAATAATATTTTAAACTTAAATCATGTATCGTGTGAAAAGTCATAGAAAAATTAGATTTAAGTGTAACTGTTTGTAATTATCAGCGCCATTAATCCAATTTTATTCTTTAGTTAATTACTCTAATTACACTTGGGGACATTTGGTTAGTTGAATCTTACATTACAGTTTGTAATGTTACATTGTTGAATGAGATTACAGTATTTGAATTCTTTAACATTTTGGTCATCCCATTCTCATATTCTTGAACAGTGTCAATATATCGCAATAAAGTATAGTTTTGTTACAACTCATTTCTTAGATTATCTCAAATTCTGGATGGAAGACAAAACTAACCTTTGTTTTTATTATATTAGTGAATATAATCTTCCCAAAGTAACTGTAATTAAAAACCAAAATGTTTTTCTTTTCTTCTCTCTTAACTTTAAAACCTTAATTCAACTTTTTCAATTTCTTCATGATGGAAAAAATAAATCACAGATTGTGAGTAATGCATAAAAAATGTCATAAAAAAGAAATAGAAAATTATGTGAATCTGATGATTATCACTCCATTTTCGAAATATTAAATTATATAATTGTAAAATTTTAGTTTCAAATCTCAAACGTAATCAATTCCTCAAAAAAAACCATATAAATAGGTTATGATTATCAACATTTTGTCATATCTTAAATCCAAACATTTTACCGATACTCAAACATAAGTATCAATATATTTATCCAGTATTGATACTTGTGGTATAAATACCAAATCAAGTTACTGTTTTCCTACACGGTCATTCCAACATTGAGATATCAATACTTATACCCTAAATATCGATACTTTAATACAAATAGACAAAATACAATGCTCCAACATTTTCCTTTTCGACATGCATCCTTAACACAATATCTAACATCAAATTGACCATACTTATAATCCAAAACAACATCAATACTTCAACTATTCAGACCCAAATAAAACCAATAAAATAAGGATAACATCCAACAAAATTCTAAAATTCCAAAATCATAATAAACCCATTAAGAACATAAAAATAAACCTTGGACATCCACCTCTCATCCCGACCTCGGCCCCATCCTCCAACCCCGAGGTCGACTGCCCTTTTCCCAATTATTGGTAGATAATATTATTGTATTACAACTAAATCTTTATATTATTCGCTGAATTTTAACTGATCATCTATTCTTCCCACACGTAGCTTCAGCTATTTAGCTTGGACAGCATCCCAAATTATTTGTTATTCTAATCTTAATTTCAGTTAGTAAAGCAGTGTCGCTTTGGCCGAGTGGTTAAGGCGTGTGCCTGCTAAGTACATGGGATTTTCCCGCGAGAGTTCGAATCTCTCAGGCGACGTTAAAATTTTTGTCAACCCCAGATGAGATGCCCGGCACCCGCGACGTCAGGGCCGGGTGTTGGTGTTGATGGAACCTTCTTCGGCAGGTGCGTGCTTGGTCTCCTCTGTTGAGCTTAATCTTTCGCACCTGACCTTGTAAAGATTCACTAACATATTTTGATGGAGACTGGAAAAATCGTTTGTGCCCCTTTGGAAAAACATTATCCATTTTGAAAACAATGCACAGGTAAACAAAAAAAAAACTAGTTTTTATCTATGTATAGATACAATTAATACTCTATAATTGATTTGATTAGAAGAATAAAGAATAGAGAAAGTTTAATACTCACAATAATCAAGGAGGTGCTAGTGTATTTGATGATTAGTAAAAGGTAAATTTTCCATTTTACAACAATTAATTCCTTTAATATTGGTGTGTGTTTTTTGTGTACTAAACAAATATAGGAGTTCGTAAACATATGAACTATAGTTCTAACTTTTTGTCAAAATTGTCAGCAATATTTAGCTACACTGCTTTGGCTCTTTACCTTTCTTGAAGTACCCAATATTCAATATATGCATCTTGCACATTTTCACACATATTATGATGATATGATCCTTCGGCTCTACAAGAAATGGAAGTCTTAAAAGAATAGCACATTTTCATGACAAATACAAATTCATATCATACATTGATTACTAAGTTCGAGTAACCAATGAAATATAACTATGCATAGGAACTTTGATCATGCCCCATTGTTACTTAATAGATTTAGTGTTTTGTTTTGGGATTTTGAAGCTTATGCAAAGAAGATACAAACAGTGGTATGATGTGGAATAATGAAATACTTTTTGTTGACAGTTGTGTAATTTGTCAGTGCATTGTTGAATTTTTTTTGTTCAAAATGACAGTTAGATTTTAGTGCTCAAAATGGTTAAATTCTTAATGGTTTTGCCAATTGGCGACATTAATGCAATTAAGAAGATAAATTAAGTAAGCCAACCTAAGATTTTCATGCATAAAAATGCGGGTTAAACAAGTTTTGGCTTTGCAGAGAAAATTTTGGTTGCTAACTTGGTAATGACAATGCTTACCATTCAATGCACCTTAATTTAAGAACCATACAGTTACATGTATGGTTTATTTAAGGGTAAACTCACGGCTTATCAAAATCAAGGCTTTAGCCGACCAAAGTCGGCAATTTAGAGTACTAGATATTTAGGTTTTAGCACTTTTTTATATATTATTAAGCTTTAAAACCTAGGGCTTACCATATTACCTAAATAATTAAATCAAGAAAATACCCTAAAAAGGAGAAACATATAGAAGGAGAACAATAATGGAGGTAACTAAGCTAAGGGTTGTTTTCCTTTTTTCTTTTTTCACCCTAATTCCAAAGTTATGGGCAAATATTGCTGAATTTGATGATTTTTGGAAGCAACGTGAAGAAGAAGCCTGGAAGATTGCTCTAGCAGCTTATGAACCGAGCCCGGAAAATGTCACCTGTCACCTGAACTATCATGTTAACAAGTAAATTATAACTTTCTATTTTATCTCTCTTTTCTCTTTTTTTTTTTATATAAAAAATGTTTATAAATTAAACATAAGAAAAGAAATTATATATATTGAAATTTGAAATATAAACCCATTGAATGTAACAAATTAAAAATATCTACACGAACTAACTAAGCTAATCTCTTTGTTACTCTTGTTTCGATGATTGTCTATGTTATATTAGCAATCTATCATATTTGTATTTTGGACCATTAACTCATAATGTTATTGAGTTGTAATAATCATAGGCCTTTAGCTTAATGATAAAAATGTCACTATTTAGATGGATCAAAGTCAAAGGTTCCAATGTTAGTTCCCTTGACAAGTTACCATCTCCTAAAACTTTCTTAATTTGTATGTTAAATGCAGGCATTATATATTATCTGAGATAATTTGTTGATAATTTGTTGCAGGGTTCTTGAAAAACCTATGTCCAACCAAGTCTTAGAATTTAAGGATGTTATTACTAATAGCACGAGAAGATACTTGAGGGGTAAACATAAGAAATACACTGGTCCATGCATGGCGGTTAATCCAATTGATAGGTGTTGGAGATGCAAGAAGAACTGGGCTAAGAATCGCAAAAGACTAGCAAAGTGTGTCCTTGGTTTTGGCCACAAAACTCGTGGAGGGAGTAAGGGAGGATACTATTTGGTTAACGATAATTCTGATGATGATGTCGTAAACCCTAAACCAGGAACTTTACGTCATGCTGTGATTCAAAAGAGGCCATTATGGATAATTTTTGCCCATGATATGAACATTAAATTATCACAAGAGCTGATGGTTCAAAGCCATAAGACAATTGATGGTCGTGGAGCAAATGTTCATATAGCATATGGATGTGGCATTACACTTCAATTTGTGCACAATGTCATAATTCATAATATTCACATTCATCGCGTTGTTAGAAGTAGTGGTGGCCTAATTAGGGACTCTGAAGATCATTATGGTTTTCGCACAGTCGGCGATGGAGATGGGATTTCCATATTTGGATCATCAAAGATTTGGCTTGATCATATTTCCATGTCTGAGTGTCAAGACGGACTCATCGATGCAATACAAGGTTCCACTGCGATCACCATCTCAAATTGCCATTTCACCCATCATGATCATGTAAGTTTTACCTTAAAATACTCAACATGGTACACATTTTGTAACCTAGTTTTCAACTAAACATTCATGGATTTTTCTTTCAGGTGATCTTGTTAGGTGCAAGTGATACCTATTCTAAAGATCAATTTATGCAAGTCACACTTGCATTCAACCATTTTGGCAAGGAATTGATACAAAGAATGCCTAGATGCAGATGGGGATACTTTCATGTCGTCAACAATGACTACACTCATTGGAAATTGTATGCCATTGGTGGTAGCACACATCCCACCATTATTAGCCAAGGCAATAGGTTCATAGCTCCAGATGACCCCCTAACTAAACAGGTAAATGAAAATATAACAAATTAATCAATAACATTTACTAATTTTGTAATCGTAGTATGCACAATGTGACTGGAAATGTACCTATGGTTATACCCCTAAATTGTCTTTGTTTAATGGATTTCTATAGATAACCAATAGGAACTATGCATCAGAGTCAGAATGGAGGCATTGGGTATGGAGATCAGAAGGAGACCGGTTCATGAATGGAGCATTTTTTGTAACATCTGGGCCACCCTCACCACCCCGACTGAAATTCAAAAAGAAAGATATAATTAAACCTAAGCCTGCAATATTTGTTGGAAGACTCACTAAATTTTCTGGGACTCTTAAATGTAAGGAAGGAGTTAAGTGCTAGAAATAACTCTAGATTCTACTGAAGCTCACGACAATTTGTTTTCCTTTGACGCATTAAAAAAATTAAATCTCCTTTGGAAATGTGATTATGGTATTGGCTAACTTTATATATATATATATATATATATATATATGTAACCAACGTATTAAATTTTCTTAAATTTAATAAAATTAATGCATTAGATGTAAAAATTTCTACAATGGCGAATTTCAAATTTAACACATAATAAGAATGATTGTATTATTGCATCTTTATCAAATAAAAATTAAAATCAAACATCATCCAATGCAAAATATTTTAAAATGCTATGTCATCTAAATTAAAGCAAAATACTATATACATATTTACCATAATAACCTTTGTATTATGCCTCAAATTGCATTTTGGTCCACGTATAGAATAAATGACATTTCAATCATTTGTATGTTAGGTGGATTAAAATAGTGCATTCATTAAAAATTACCTTAAAAGATTCTATTTTGGTGTTTAATAGATAAGGAATAATAACAAATTTAATCCTCAATCATATAGCTTTATTCAATTTGACTCATACTCTTTTATTTAGAGGAAATTGACATCAATACATTGATCATTAATTAAAGAAGATCTTTCAAATAGTTTGTTGTTGGGGATCGACATGTATAAACAACGAGAGAGAAGGAAAAGAGAAAATTGGGTACACATAATTTATGTGGAAAAACTCTTTCAATCAAGAGGATAAAAAACTACGAGTAAAAGAGACTTCACTAATGATCAAACAAACGAAGAGCACAAGATGGAAAATTTCAAAACAAATCCTAACCCCAAATGCAAACGCTCTGGCTAAAACACAAAATTCCTTTTAAACTCTCTAAAACTCTTTCTTGGTTTTCTCTCTAATGTTGTTAATTTGACTAAAGCTTCTCTGGAGTAATCAAAGTTTGAGTGGAAGAACGAGTCTTGTTTGACTGTAAAAATCCAACTGCATTGCTTGAGGAATACGTCACGTCGTTGCGATGTCACATGCTTTCTCATCGAGACTTTGCTGTTGCGTTGTTATGACATCCCATGCTTCCTCGTTGGACCTACAATCAATAGGGTGAACCTTGCAATTTTACCTTTTAAAATTTATGTTATAGAATTTTTTTTATTAAGATAATACAATGTAAAATTAATTTATTAATTATATTCTTTGTATTATTACATAAAAAAAACCAATAGTTCAATGATAGTATATAATTAACAAAAATTTAATGGCTTTGGAGATGATTAAAATCGTCCCTAAAAAATTTAAACACAACTTAAATCATCCCCAATAGATTTAATATTTATTATATAAATATTTCACTTTTACCCACATATTACATAATCTAAGGATTAGTATTTAGTACGCTATCAGTATATATTTTTTATTCCACTAAGCTTGACATGTGTCTTATTTTAAAAAATATTTTTTTTAATATTTAATTATGTAACACCCCAAACCCGGTCTAGACGTTACGGTTGAATCTGACGATGTCACATGGAATGGGTTTTGAAATCCAATTCGTCAAGTGAAAACCGTTCCAATTTAATAGTCTTTATTTAACCCAGAAAAACACATGTTCGTTGTTATGTTTCAAATCGTAACTTTTTAATGGAAGCTTTGGAAAGCATTTATTTCAGAAAGCTCGTTCATGTTGTAAAAAACCTTTGCTTTTAGCAAAATCAAATTTTACCGTGTCTAGTAGTGACAAAATCTTAAAGCAATTAAAAATCCAAAATAAAACCAAACAGTCCAAAGTCCCCAAAATTACATTACAGATACCCAATAATAATAGATGGAAATCATGTAAAACCAGAAACTGAAACAAGGCGATTCAAAACAGATGTGGTAGTCACTGTCGAGTCCTCCACTGCACCGATCCGTTTAAAACTGGGGGTTATATGTACAGATTAAATAGAAAAGGGTGAGTTTTAGCAAACTCAGTGTGTAACCCCAACAGATAACATGCATACAGATACACATCAGAAATCAATATGATATAGTATGGGGCCTATGCCCATCATAGAATTAGTTTGGGCCTTAGCCCATTTAGATATAGTCCCAGATACAAAATGTAAAAGCAGAAAATCAGAATCCTACCCACCATCCTTTACACACCATCTCCGTCCATCCCTACACAACATGTGGGGATTAAATCAACCCACTCATCCCTACATACCATGTTGTATCAAAATGAGGCACATAATCAGAAGTTTCAGCAAAGCTGCCATATAACAGGCTTAATAGCCTTTCAGACACTTCCTCCAAATATCATCAGCCCACCCCGATGCAATGCAACGTACAATAGAATGTCAGGCTATTATGCAGTTTATCAAATCATACACTTAGTTCAGTATTCATGCTCAGTTAAACATCATACAATTAGATCACATAATTTGGGGTCTAAGTAATGCTTACCAACCCTACTGTAAGTCCACAGTCGACTTGGGCGACCTATGCAACCATAGAGAAAAATTCAGAAAAATAGGCTCACATGTCTATGTGGCCTACCCGTGTGGGCCCACACGGCCCAAATTGACCTTGGCCGTGTGATCCATTTTTAATGTAATCCAATCTAGCTAAATATTTATATATGCTTTCACTATTTACTTATATATTCAATCAAAGTTGTCTACTTAAGTCATTGTCACTAAATTATTTATATCTTGAGCTACATAATTTCAAATTAAGATTTGCTTGATGTTTTTGAAACTAGGCTCAAATACCTTTCTACCATAAAATTTTTAGAATATTATAGTTTATCAAATAAGTATAGTAAAATCTTCAAATTTATCCCTATCCCGCTATTTGACAACTTCAACCATTCCTTACTAAAATTTATTTCTCTTAGTATGGAATTTGGATGATGTTTTGTTTGTTTCTCTTAAAAATAGACCCATTAAGGATTTAAAATATAACTTTAAGTCCCTAATTATTTTTTTTTACAATTTTTGATGATTTTCCAAAGTCAGAACAGGGGAATCCAAAATCATTCTGACCTTGTCTCACAAAATTTATTAGATCTCATAATTTACAATTCCATTGCTTACATTTGTTTCTTCCATGAAAAAATAGACTCAATAAACTTTAATTTCACATTTTATTCAACCTCTAACTCAATTTCCACTATTTTTGATGATTTTTCAAAATTATACTACTGCTGCTGTCCAAATCTATTTCAGTGCAAAATGTTGATTTCCAAGTTTATAACACCTTTATTTCCTTTCTCTACAATTTTTCACATCATTTTCTCTTATTTCTCAACAGCAAGCAATTTCAGCTTTCTATTGAATCCCGTTTTTTGCGTTTCGGGTACACGCTTGGTTTCATTTGAAGCTGAATCGGACTTCGAGCACTCCAGAACCTAAATATTGATCAATCCAACACCATAATCAATCTTACCTCGCGATTAATCAAAATCTCAAAATCAAAATACTTACCCATAAAATGATGAGCACTTACCACAAAACTTCAAATCGCCACGTTTATGAAAAACACAATGAGAGCCTTAATCCTCGCGAAATGCTGTTACCAAAACCCCCAAAATTAGACTATTAAACAGAAAATAATATCTTAAAATGAAACCCAACAACTTACCGAATTTGCACAATTGCTGCTTAACGCTACAAAATAAAAAGGAAAGAATGGTTTAACGGAAACAAGGGAATTTCGACAGTAGTAGAGGAATGAAAAGAAAAGAAAACTGAGTAAGAAGTAAACAAAAAAATTCGACAGATATGGGAGGAGAGAAAACGTCAAAAAGATGGAGAGAAAACCGACTCTCTTTTTTTTCGAAAAAGGAAAAAGTGATCAGATTTTAGATATTTTCTCCCATAATCCCCTAATTCACTCCTAAAATCGCTTCCCCACTTCCCACTACACATCCACCACTCAGAAACCCAGTTCAACACAACTCTTGCCGAAAACAGGAGCAAAAATACAACCGTCCCGGAAATTTAAACCCATAACCTCCCTCACACCAACACTCCACTTAACCACTAGACCAACAAGCTTATTCTATTATATTTTTACAAACTTTTAACTAGAAGGCTACTAACCAGAGATAAGGCTTTATTCATAAAAATATCAAAATTTTCCCAAGTCAAGGCTTGAACTAGGAACCTTCCACACACACCCAAAACACTTAATCATTGAAGCAGACAAACAGTTGTCACACATTCACAAAAACAAAATTTAAAACTTGGGGCGTTACAAACTATATCTCTATAGGACACTTATTAACTCTTTGACTCTACCTGTAAAATCTAAAAACTCTACTAAGAATGTGTCAAACAATTTTCCCATAATCTAATATTATTAGTTTTAGATAATAAATAATTTTTAATCATTGAGCATTATTTTTTTGGCTTTTTAAAATTTTTTTAAAATTTAAATTAGTAAAAATAAATTTACACTTTGGACCCCTAAAATTATAAAAATTTAATTTAATTATTTAAAAATTACAAAGATATAGACTATTAAAAATTTAAAATTTTCATTTCGATCCCCCTAAAAGTTTTTTCTAGCTTCGCCCCTGCTCAGTAATATAAAATAAACAAATAAATATTAGAAGCTAGGCATAGAAAATAGTAAATAATTGGTTCCGCCTGACTAATCGGCGGCACCGCTTTCCTCTTTTAAAAAAATATTTTTTTTGGGTGTAGCCTGATCAATCGATGGCTCCCATATTTAAAACCAAAAATACAAATTTTTTTAACAGTATATGCATAAAAACAAAATTTTTTTTATTAGTGTTGCCGATGTCTCAAGCGACACCTTATTATTTTTAATAATTTTTAGCTGAAAAGAAAAATAAAATTGGTGTTTTAATTTTTGGGATAGTGGCCGATGGGTAACATCTGTGGCAGGCCGTCAGGATGTGACCCGTCGATCATTGACCCAAAAATTAAAATACTAAATTTTTTTTCTTTTCAACTTAAAAAAAAAAAAGCCTTAATCGGTATCTGAAAATTTTGGATTTGAAGTGAGAAAAGAAGTTTTGAAACTCAGTATCTGAAAATTGCAGTTAAGTTTCTTTACTGATATTTTAGAAGGTTACTAATTGTTTTGACATTTTAATTTTTTTATATTATAATTTATTTTGCTTTTCCATTTTCGGTCCTGTAGCCTCAATCGGTCTAGATAACATAGCACAAGCCACTCCTTTTTCGTCTCTCAATGACCCTCAAACAAATTAGTTGCTTAATGAAGAAAAGGCAGAGTTGGATTTTTCTTCTTTTAATCAGAACCTGTGTGTATTTTGACGCCACACCGGTTCACAGCACCATATTCAACCGACCAAGCTCTTCCATTTCTGAGCCATTCAGATCTTTATGATTTCTGATATCATCCAACTTGGCTTTTCTTTTCTTTCCAATCTTTAACTGCCAACTTCAAACTCCTCATCTTACCCGAAAATAGTAGGATGTACACTCCCATCTCCCCCGTTACTTTATTCGTAAGACTCGAACACTCCGTTTTGGAAAGCCATGCTTGAAATTTTTGAACGGACGCAGCCCCCAATCTATTGATTCATTTAATAACAATACTGAAATATGATTAGATACTAATTTATTAATACCTTACTGAATAAAAACCTTGACACGAAGCAGCCATTGTACTACCAATAAAACTCCATCCCCTATTATAATTACACCTCCAGACCCCCTTTAGCTACCGAAAATCAAAATCAGAATAATCATCACTCCATACATTCCTAAAAACCTCGATGATAACCAATTCTAAGTTTGATTCATGAATAAAACACGTATGCACTATAGCTATACAAATAACTCTACTAACACAGTAGTAAATCCCCTGACAAAATCCTCATACCTTCCATCATGTTAGAATTGTGTGGCTCAAATTCTTGTGAAAATAAAATATAAGTGGCAAGATAGGGTGATTTACAAGTGGCATCCGTATAGAAGTTTACTTCAATTGGGCTTTGATTAGAATATGGTTTTACAAACTAATAAATAGACGTAGTTGTCTCTCCTCTTGTATTATTCAAATTCGACATAGTGAATTATCTTTTCCTCTGCCAGTAGTTTTTTTCCCGAAAGGATTTTCACGTAAAATTTTGTGTGTTCTTCTTCTTCTCTTTTCAATTCTTAGCTATTGTCGACGATTTATTTTTTTACACACCAGAAAATAACACAAAAACAGTGAAAGAAAACCATAAACTACTCAAAAACTAACCTGCTTGGGACAGACCGGTACCTACCCGTTCCTCTGGGACATGGTACTACAGACCTTCTAACCTCATTATTTCATCAACAACTTCTTGCTCGTTACCTCTAACGCTAAAACCCAACTTTTTTCTGACTTCCCACGCATTCCTTGCATCCCTGAGAATCAATCTTTTCCTATTACTGATATCTAAATTCAAAAGAGAAGCATTAACGTTAGCATGCTCTCTATCCAAAAGTCCTTTTCCTTTTTGTCTCCTTAGCGCCCAATCTCTCTTCTTCTTCTCCATAATGGTGAGAATCCTATATTGAATATCAAACATCAAACGAATCTTACGGCCATGTTTCTTCCTATTAAGGTTTGATGTCGATTCACCCCCTGAAGCCCTTTCTTCTCTCTCTTTCCATACTTCCCAACTAGTCGATAAACTTTGCTAAGTCTACCAATAACCTATTCCATAAAATCACAAAACCGTTTAACCTATTTATAGCCTTTCGCCCGTTCATCATTTTATCATATCTCACAAAACCGAATCTTCTTCCACTCTTACTTTTTTTCACAGGAATGAATGCATCAATGACCTCTCCATGGTACCTAAACAACACCCATAGACCATTCCAGTGCATGGTCACCAGAATGTTATGTACAAAAACTATTATCGAATTCTTCTCCTTCTCTTTAATTCCCAACAACTTTAAGATCTAAGAGTGCACACCATGTCAACCCAATGCCAGAGAAAATGTTAACCAGTGATGCCACTGTCTCAGTTATCTTTCCTATAATAATAATAATAATAATAATAATAATAATAAAATTTTATTATATATATAATTATATTGGTTATTATATTAAAAATATTGTATATTGTATAGTATATAATATTATACCGTAAATGGTACATATATAATTAAGGTTTATTTATATAAATATATTCTAAAAACTAAAATGGTGAATTCTAAACTAAGTTTCAAAATCAATACTTTTAAAATTGAGAACCAAATTAATTAGATTAGTTCAAAACCAAATTTCAATTTGGATTTAAATAAATATTTTAAAAATACATAAATAAATTTAAAAATTTAATGTTTAAATTTAAAAACTAAAGGATAATGTAAAAAGTAATTATCTTTCCTATAATAATAAAAGTAAACTTATATTTTCTCCTATATATATCACATCACAGCTATGTTTTATTATTGAGAATTAAATATTCACAATGATTAATATGGGTTTAAAAATGTTGTTTTTTATTTCTCTCTTTCAATGGGTTTTATTGGTTCAATCTTTGGAACCATTTGTTTATGATGTCAACTTTGCAAGAGCTATTGGAGATGGATAGACTGTGTTAGAGTACTGTTATAGTAAAAGTTGTTATTCAGTCAGTTAGTAGCTAAGCAGTTTCTGAGTCAGTTAACAGTTAAAAGTTAGTTACAGTAGCAGTTAGTCTGTTTTAGCTCACGTGCTCTCATGTTTGTATAAATACATGCAAGCCTGCATGTTCAGAGAATAATCAAGAATATATCATTTCTCTATTTTCTATCTTAGTTTTATAATCTTACATGGTATCAGATGTAAGTTTTTCCTGGTTTTTTTTCCGCTGTGCAGTTTGAGTAGTTGATATGGCCGACAACTCTTCTGACGGAGTGCTTGATAGTCGGTTCTTTTCTACAAAGCGAATAAGTGTTCTGCTTGACGACAACACCTATTTGCTATGGCGCCAGCAAGTCCTTTTGGCTGTAAAAGCGCATAAACTTCAACGCTTCTTGGATGATCAACAGGATCCGCCTATTCAGTATGTTGCTGATGATAGTGGTGGCTTGCATGAGAATCCAGAGTTTGCACTTTTTGAGCAACAAGATAGTGCACTTGCGTCGTGGTTGCTTTCCTCCATTAGTCAAATGGTGCTTCCCCATCTTATTGGCATGGACACCAGTGCCAAGATTTGGAATACGGTTGTTGCTTTGTTTGGCAGTAAAATAACTTCTAAACTGATGGCTTATAGAAGATCTTTTCATTCTCAATGCAAAGGTGAATTGAGCATGAAGGAATTCTTGATGAAGGTTAAAAGTTGCTGTGACAACCTCGCTAGTTGTGGTGAAATTATTGGAGAGCATGAGCATGTTACTGCGATACTCAATGGTCTTCCTCCAGACTATGAGTCTGTTATCACTATTATTATCGCGAGTCAGATACCCTACACAGTCCAAGGGGTAACCTCCATGCTTCTTGACACTGAAGCTCGGCAGCAGGTAGTAAGCAATAAGATTTCCAGTTCTGCAAACATGGTGTCCTCTGAATCTTCAGATGCTTCTGGTTCGTTACCGGCTTATCGGCCGTCACCTACAACTCGAGGACGTGGGCGAGGGCGTTCGTCCAGCTCAAGAATTCAATGTCAGCTTTGTGGGAAAGCTGGTCATCTTGTTGATCGATGCTATCATCGTTTTGACTCGTCCTACAAAAGTAGCAACTACAGACCCCCTCCACAAGCAAATGCATTCCTGGTTGGTTCCAGTCCTCCTTCACCTTGGTTTCCCTCTTCTCCACATAACTCTCAGTGGTATTTCCCAGGTTGGTGTCCTTCTACTCCCTCACCTGTCTGGTCTAACTCATTTGTTGGTAGTGCTCTGCAACAGGTCAATATACCACAACAGGTCAGTATGACTCCCTCAAGTGCAACACAACCTCAGGCATATGTTGCCACTCCTGAAATAGTGGCTGATAATGCATGGTATCCGGATTCTGGTGCCACGCATCATCTTACAAATTCAGCTACCTTGGTTGGTGATAGTGGGACATATAACGGACCAGGTAAGGTCTTTGTAGGCAATGGTTCAGCATTACCTGTTTTGTGCACTGGGCAGTCCTCGTTACTCACACGATCTCGACCGTTGTACATGCGATCGTTACTACTTGTGCTTGGCATCACTAAAAATCTCTTATCAGTGTCAAAGTTTGCTAAAGATAATCAGGTAATGTTTGAGTTTTTCCCTTATCAGTGTCAGGTGCGTGATCTGAGGACCAGAGAAGTGCTTCTTCAAGGGTCAGTGCATCATGGTTTATATCGACTTCAGCTCAACAAGTCTCATATCACTAGTCCATTGTCCTCTACTGCTCAATGTTTTGCTACCAGCTCCAGGCTTCTTATTAGTGTCTGCCACTCTAGACTAAGCCATCCATGTCGAGATACGCTTACAAAGGTATTACTCCGATGTAATATACAATTTATACATAGTAATAAAGTTGTTGATTGTATTACTTGTCATATGGGAAAAGTGAGTAAGCTTCCATTTTCAAAGTCGAATACAAAGTATACTTCACCCTTACAGTTAGTGGTAGCTGACGTTTGGGGACCTGCACCTGTTGTATCTAATGGTTTTAGATACTATGTTGCCTTCACTGATGCGTATTCACGCTACTCATGGCTTTATTTTTTGAAAAATAAGTCTGATGTACTTACGACGTTCCCACAGTTTCATCTTCAAGCTGAATGGATGCTTGGTACAAAACTCAAAGTTCTTCAAACAGATGGGGGAGGAGAGTTTCAATCTTTGAAGATTTATTTGTGTCAGCATGGGATCTTACAGCGGCTCACCTGTCCATACACATTAGCTCAAAATGGGCTTGTAGAATGGAAACATCGACAGGTAGTTGAAACTGGTCTGTCCATGGTAGCTTAAGCAAACATGCCCGTGGTGTTCTGGAATGAGGCGTTTTGCACTACAGTCTTCTTGATTAATAGGTTACCCTCCAAACCCTTAGATGGTATATCTCCATATGAAAAATTATTTGAAACCAAACCAGACTACTCATTTTTCGAGTTTTTGGCTGTCTTTGCTTCCCTAACCTTAGACCTTTCAATAAAACAAAGCTGCAGTTTCGGTCAGCCCCTTGTGTTTTTCTTGGCTACTCCCCATTATACAAAGGCTACAAGTGTCGAGACCCTACTGGAAAAATCTATATTTCTCATCATGTCATGTTTAATGAGACTATTTTTCCCTATAAAACACATAGGTCAACAGTCAGTCCATTCCCTACTGTTTTTCAGAAAAATGCAAAACTTCTTGTCATACATCCTAGTAATGTAGCTCACTCTCACGTCACATCTAATGTCCTCTCCACTAATCCATCCCCACCACCTGTCTCCTCCACTCCAACGCCTACAACACCTCCTTCCCAGTCCATATCTTCTCCTTTAGCTCACACCTCACCCACTTCGTAGATCATGTCACCTAGAAACTCATCACCTATGCGAATCCAATCCACCCAACCTGCACCGATAAACACTCATTCCATGATCACTAGGAGTAAAGTTGGCATTTTCAAACCAAAAGCGTATCTGAGCATGACACCTTCTTCGACCAGTGATGTTCCCTCTGACATCCATACCGCAATGGCGTTTGAATGCTGGCGAGTGGCAGTTCACAGTAAGTTGCAAGCCTTGGCTCAAAATAATACATGGTCTTTATGTCCTCTTCCTAAGCATCGACAAGCAATCGGTTGCAAGTGGTTATTCAAAATTAAGAAGGCTGATGGTTCCATTGACAGGTACAAAGCAAGACTAGTGGCAAAAGGGTATTCTCAGCATGCCGGTCTTGATTTTCATGCCACTTTCAGTCCAGTTGTTCGAGCCTCTACCATTTGCACCATTCTTGCGTTAGCTGTTATGCAAGAGTGGGTTGTGCGTCAAGTTGATATCAACAATGCCTTTCTTAATGGTGAGCTCACTGAGGAAATCTATATGGCACAACCCCCTGGTTTTGAAGTCTCAGGTGCATCTGGTCAACCACTTGTGTGTAAATTAAATAAAGCTCTCTATGGCTTGAGACAAGCTCCTTGAGCGTGGTTTCAAACTCTTAAGAGTACCTTGTCACTCAGCTTGGCTTTCGAGCATCCAAAGCTGATTCGTCTTTGTTCATTCGAGTGGCTGCAGGAAATTGTCTGCTTCTTATGGTATATGTCGATGACATATTGATCACTGGTACCAGTAGCCAAGATATAGATGCTGTGGTTCACCAACTTCACACCAAATTTGCTCTTAAGGATATGGGAATTCTTAGTTTTTTCTTGGGAATTGATGTTCAACGAACATCCCAAGGAATGTTGCTCAGTTAGAAGAAGTATGTTGCTGAGTTGCTTCTCAAGACTGGCATGCTCGGTGCAGCACCTACACCGACACCCATGGCTAACACACCCAAGCTAGTGGCCTCCGATGGAAGTCCTCCTTTTTCAGATGTACATCTGTATCGAAGTACTGTAGGAATGCTACAATATGTATGTATCACACGACCAGATTTGGCGTTCTGTGTAAACAAGCTAAGTCAGTACATGAGTTCTCGTAGTGTCACTCATTGGCAAGCTGTAAAACGTGTGTTAAGGTATCTAGCTGGCACTATGGATCATGGTCTGTATCTTACAGTAGGTTCATTAGAGTTGGTATGCTATTCTGATGCTGACTAGGCCTCATCCATTGATGATCGTCGGTCTACATCGGGGTATGTGATATACTTAGGATCTAATCCGGTTACCTGGTGCTCAAAGAAACAGTCGGTGGTATCCAGGTCATCTGCTGAAGCAGAATATCGTAGTCTCGCCAACTGCGTCTCTGAACTGCTGTGGATCCAACAATTGCTGAATGAAGTCAGAATGCCTCTGTTAAAGTTACCAACTGTCTGGTGTGATAATTCTTCGGCAGTTTCAATAGCTGAAAATCCTACACATCATGCTAGAATAAAGCATGTGGAAATAGATCATCATTTTGTTCGAGAAAAGGTTCTTGCTGGAATGTTGCAGGTCAACTTTGTTCCCTCGGATCAACAGGTTGCAGACGTTCTCACTAAACCAGTTACTCCTAAGTTGTTTGCATCATTTCGACATGCACTACAAGTGGTGTCATTAAAAGAAATGAGTGATCAAAAATCAAAAATGCTGAGGGAATGTTAGAGTACTGTTATAGTAAAAGTTGTTATTCAGTCAATTAGCAGCTAAGCAGTTTCTGAGTCAGTTAACAGTTAAAAGTTAGTTACAGTAGCAGTTAGTCTGTTTTAGCTCACATGCTCTCATGTTTGTATAAATACATGCAAGCCTGCATGTTCAGAGAATAATCAAGAAAATATCATTTCTCTATTCTCTATCTTAGTTTTATAGTCTTACAGACTGATGATACAGAGGTTTATTTTCTTCTTAAGTGCTATAGTAGGGAAGTTTATGATATTCTGATTGTTTATTTATGTAACTATTTTAGGCCTTCAAGAATGCATGGAATGTTGTCTGTAGTTCTTATATCTCTTCAGGGATATTTCGTGCTCCTCATGGAAAAATATTTTTGCTGCAACCCTTGACTTTCAATGGTGAATGTCGATCAAAAAATATTACTTTTCACGTAGTAATAATAATAATAATTATTTTCATTTTTTTAATGATATTATTGACAAAATTTTTGGGTTGTTCAGATTGATGGCATACTCATTGCCTTAAGCGATCCATCTTCATGGAAATGCAATGATACAAATTGTAACAATTGGATAACCTTTCAACATTTTGATGGCCTCATCATTCAAAGGGACCGGAAGCCTCCATGGCCAATGACAAAAATGGTGGCAAATAAAGTGGCAAGTCTATCACACAAATACTATTAATTTGGATATTTTGCAGTTTTTTATTCATAATATTTGCTTCAACACAAAGACGTAGTTTTTTTTTTTTTAACTTTTTCTTATTCTGATTATATTTGTCAATTTTTCTATGTCGACAGCTTTTTTTCATCTCAAAAAGCAGCGGTATGCAAATTGATCATGTCCTTGACTTATTAAAAATTATGTGATTTTTTCTTAACAAGCATTTAGTTTCAATTTTATTTATCTTTATTGTTAATGTGCATATTCGTGGCTTAAATTCCGTGAATAGTCGAAAATAGCATATTTCAATTGAAAGATCTTCATCCGCTCATGCCTTTAAACTCAATATCAAAGCTTCAAAAGATAGCCAATGTTATTAAGACTGGTATTAAAATAAAAGTATTTATTTTTATAACATAATATATGTAGTTTCATATAACAAGTATTGGGTTTGACTTTTTTTCCCTTTATTAAGGTGATGATCGTATAGGGATTGGAGATGGGTCAAAATACATTAACATTAAACAGATTTTTTGTGGTCCTGGTCATGCAATTAGGTAATTTTTATATAAAAAATCATTTATTTGTTTGTTTTTGTTTTTCACCTTTATAGAATTAGGTATTTTGAATTTAGAAATTTTATGACATCTTTTATTTATTACTCAAACTTTTTACTTATTTAGTTTTTATTTTTACTTTTTATGAAGTATTGGAAGTCTTGGTAAAAATGAAAGAAATGAGACAGTTGAATACGCTAACTTTTATACTACAGGAATGGAGTTAGAATAAAGACATGGCAAGTAATTAATATTTTCATTAAATGCATTTTATGATTAATTTTATGTTATATTTAACTAATTATCATATTATGTGTACAGGAGGACATGGATATGCAAGACATATAAGATTTGAACGCATATCGTTTAGTAAAGTAATTGGACCTATTAATATTGATCAATACAATTGTCCTCCTCATCAACATTGCAAGAATTATGTAAGTTTTATTTTAATTAATGTAATCATTGTTTTCACGAAATTTAACATATATATTGTAATGATATTTTTCTATTTTGTTTTTTTAATTTTACAGAGTACAACTGTGAAGGTTAGCGATATCTTATATAATGATTTAAGAGGGACAACAAATAGTGAAATTACGGTAGAACTTTCTTATAGCGAGTCAGTTCCATATAAAAATATCCGCATGAAAGACATACAATTAGATTACGGAATAAATAGTAAAATATACTATGGGCAACCCAAATCTCATTGAATGTTGTTCAAAGTTGGGAGGAAGGAAATGTTCATCCAAATGTTCCTTGTTTAACAAAAAAATTAAGTTATTAACTTTTTGGTTTTGGATGTAATAATTAGGTTATATTTTAGTTGGGAAGGAAATGATTATCCAAATGTCCCTTCATCTACATTTATAAAAAAATAAATAGCGAAATTTTCTACAAAAAAGAACCCTTGAACTAAAGTTTTAGGATTGTAAACTTGTTTTCTTTAACAAATATTTTGGTACACTTACTTTAAAGATTCGGGTATAATTTGGTTTGTAGTTTTCTCTTCAAACAAAATCAAGTACTGGTTTTAGTAAGAAACCCAATCAGTTATGGTTTCCAGCCATGGTATTATATAAGCAATTTCATGGATTGCATTGAGGCATTCCACCTTACTTTGCTTTCGAATTAGCAGGGTTGATCATTTCAAAGACATTTGAGTCCCGAAAGCCAATTTGTGTGGTTAAAATTTAAGTTTGTGATAGTTTTATTTGCAACACTTAGAGATCATGGCAGATAGAAGCTTTCACATTGCAATGTACCCATGGTTTGCCCTAGGTCATATCACTCCATATGTCCATATGGCCAACAAACTAGCAGAGAGAGGCCATAAAATTTCCTTCTTTTTACCGGCCAAAACACAACACAAGGTTGAGGCTTTCAATCTCCATCCACATCTCATAACCTTTATTCCAATCGAGGTTCCGCATGTTGAAGGTTTACCTCTCGGCGCCGAAACAACAAATGATGTCCCTTTCCCTTTGCATCCTCTCATTATGACCGCTATGGACCTCACGGAACCTGATATTGAAGCTTACCTTCGTCAACTCAAACCCCATTTTGCTTTCTATGATTTCACTTGTTGGTTGCCCGCGTTGACTCGCAGGTTAGGTATCAAGTCCGTGGTTTATTGTATCATTAGCTCTGCCACCATTGGCTATCTTCTTAGTCCAGCAAGAAAGACTCTTGAGAAAGGTATGACAGGGTCCGATCTTTTAGAGCCTCCACAAGGTTTCCCTTCTTCAAGTATTAGGTTACGCGCACATGAAGCCCAAGCATTAGCCGCTGTAACAACTATGGATTATGGAAGCGGCCTTTCATTTGTAGAACGCCAATTGATGTCTTTAAGCGATTGCGATATTATTGGTTTCAAGACATGCAGGGAAATCGAAGGGCCCTACGGTGAATATATTGGGAGCCAATTTGGAAAGCCAGTCATTTTCGCAGGTCCAGTAGTGCCAAATCCACCTAAAATAGCACTAGAAAAACAATGGGAAAAGTTATTAAGCAAGTTTCAACCTAAGACTGTGATTTTTTGTGCATTCGGAAGTGAGTGTGTTTTGAAAAAGGACCGATTTCAAGAATTGGTTTTAGGCCTTGAGTTAACAGGTTTGCCATTTCTAGTTGCCCTAAAACCACCGATGGGAGCCGAAACGATCGAGTCAGCCCTGCCAGAAGGATTCCAAGAAAGATTAGAAGGAAGAGGGATACTTTATGGAGGTTGGGTACCACAACAACTAATCTTAAGGCATCGCTCTGTAGGGTATTTCGTCACTCATTGCGGCTCGGGCTCTTTAGCAGAGGCCATGGTGAGTGATTGCCAATTGGTGCTGCTACCCCATGTCGGAGATCAAATAATTAATGCAAGATTGATGGCTGGAGACCTAAAAATCGGAGTAGAGGTTGAGAAAGGTGATGAAGATGGAGTATTTACAAAATATGATGTTTGCAAAGCAGTAAAAACAGTAATGGATCATGATAATGAGTTGGGGAACGAGGTAAGGACCAACCATGCTAAATGGAAGGAGTTCCTTTTAAAACCAGGACTTGAAAACTCTTACATGGATGATTTTGTTAAGCAACTGCACACATTGGTGTGATGATTTCTAATGTGAATTTATTTCTAAATTGTAATATTATCTTTTTTTTAAATTATTATTAACATAATTTGATTTCTAAAATCTTTTAATTAGTATCACTAACTAACACCAAAATATAATAATTGATTATAAATTAATATTTATTATCACGAAAGTGAAAATTTGTGAAATTATTTCAGTCATCCACTCAACTTAATTTTCCATATCTTGGCCCGATTTGTCGTAGTGGTTAATTTGGTAAATGATGAATTGGTATTTTGTTGGGATTAGATTATATTTGTAACCTCTTCGATTCAGTTTAGATATTAGACCTGAATTCAGAAGATTACATTGGCTATCAAAATGGCCCAGTAAGCTAATGCATTTTATAAAACAGTCGTTTTAATATATTCGTTTATTTTAAAAGAAAACTTAGCTTATTTTCATAAAAATTCACGAGTTAACAAAAACCGATTAAGTAAAATATTTTCCTTGTAACGGTGACTACTTTTAAAACTTAGTTAATTTTCAGTTTATATATTCCTCAAAATTTAATTGAACAACTAACAATGAAAAAATGATATTCAACTTTGTTTTAATTAAGTAAAATCAGAATTATTTTATGCATAATTAATTCTAATTTCATGTTTCAATATCCTAAATTCAAATTAAATGTCATGCCTGCTATATGAACCCTAAACTTTAAGTCCCATGCCACAATTCAACTAAAGCATTGCAGTTCCAAAATAGTAGAAATTTCAAATAATAAATCTAAAATACTTTTTAATAAAAAGATCAACCTGAGTCGAGCCTTCTATATGCCGAGTCCGCATCCTAACTTGATGAGTTGTTTGTAAAGATGGAAATAATGGGGGAGTGAGCTTAAGAAACTCAGTATGTGTCCAATCACATGAAAATCAATGTGTATCAGTAAGCATAACATACAAGATAACAATTCTTAGCATAAACACATTTGTATAGTGATCTATCGTAATTCGTTGTAACATATTAAACTATTTTCCGTACATAATGAGCTTGTAGGAAACCAATTTAGTTATGTCTTTGTTTAGCTTTCATTTTTAGGTCGCAGATAATAAAATGAGCAATTTTGACTATTTATATGACTGTGTGGGCCAAGAGAGGCCTAAAGGTAGACTAACATGTTCAGTGAGTGTGTAAGACACAATCTAGAGGCATGTAGGTAGTAGATTGCTTGAAATGTTGCAACACGAAGCGAGGATGTCGCAACATAACAAAAGAATTATCAAATGAGTAAACTGCCTTCAGTGTCACGACACAACCCTGAAGACATGCCCAAGCTAGTAAATTGTCAGTCGTATCGCGACACCGACGCGGAAAGATCAATCAACATTGGCACAGTATACATAGCTTCAATTAGAAAATTAAATGGAAATAAATGTGTTTATGAGTCGGGTTCAGATAGGGTTGGGCTTATGCATAATATTAACACTTTTTATTCTTGCTTAAGCCCGACCTAAAATATAGGTTTAAAATCTTGCTCAATTCTACCTATATTTGTAAATAGATAATTCATGTCTATTTTAGGTCTGCCTATATTTATTTTTTAAAATTATAAATATATATTTTTAATTTAATATCTAATAATTTAATATTTTAGTTATTAAAATCTTATACGTAATCATCTTAAATTTTTTAATGTTTACATTATAATAGTATTATCCATGGCTTATTGTAGATTTAATTTTATGTATTATAAACAATATAATATATAAAAATAACATAATGTAAAACTTTAAAACTTTAAAAAAAAAATGGGTTAAACCAAGTTTTAAATGTTAAAACTTGAGCACAATTTATATTTTAAACGGATTTAATACTTTTGGCCAAACCTTATTAAATTTCAAACCGACATAGAAGAGACCTTCAACTGTAACATTGTCAGTTTACCCATGGCAATTAGAAAAACAATGGAAAGTAAGTAGAGGAGAGCAATTTTTGGTTTAAACTGATAAAACCGACTCAACAGGTTTAGCCAATTTCGGTTTGGGCGGTTTTTTTTGTTATGAGTTCGATTTTTGTTGGTTATTTTAATCATTTATTAGTTTGGTCAGTTTTTGTGAATTATGTTAAGTTAAATTATTTTAATAAAAAAATTAAAAATATGACATAAGTCCTTATACTTTTTAAAACTTTAAAATTTATTTTTTGTACTTTTATTTACAAGAATTTCGTCCTCTATTTTATAAATTTTAAAACAATAAACTGAAACGATCGAAAAAACTCAAGTCCTTCCTTGCTTGCCTAGTGATGCCGTTGAAGTCCAGGTTGAGGCCATCAATAGGCCGAACACCATCCTTCAACGCAAAGAAAAAACCACCGACCGTTTCCTTTAGCTTTACAACAAATATAAAGCAAAATGGTAATAGCATTAATATTTGCCCAAAACCGAGTAAATTCGAAGTCGCCTACCGCAAGCGCCGAGCGACTGAAGAAACAAGAAGTCAGTGATATGGTTGTCGGCTTGACACCACCAAGACGAGGCCAAAGCCGTCGCTAAACCACCACAAAACTTCCGGCTTTGCCAACATAAGGAGAAAACCTCAACAGAGGAGACCAAGCACGCAGCTGTCGAAGAAGGCTCCATCAACACCAACATCCGCCCCTGACGTTGCCAGTGGCGGACATCTCATCTGGGGTTGACAAAAATTTAACGTCGCCTGAGAGATTCGAACTCTCGCGGGAAAATCCCATGTACTTAGCAGGCACACGCCTTAACCACTCGGCCAAAGCGACTTTCACATCTCTTTAATGAATGTTAACTAAGAAATAATTTGAGATACCACGTTGAAAATAAATAGCTCAAGCTACGTGTGGGAAGAACAGATAATCACTTAATATTCAGCCAAATTATAAAGATTGAGTCAAAGTGTTTTAGTTTTCATGATAGTGGTTTGAAATGGATTGGATTGGTTGGATTGAAAATTGGTTGGTTTATCAATTCTGAAAAAGGTATTAGATTAGTTTACTTGCGACATGGACGGGTTGAATTGGGCAAAAAGTAAGTTGAACCATTTTTTATTTTATTTTATGATTTTTGATGATTTGTTTAATCAAATTGGCCAAACCGAATAGACTGTTGGTCTAATCGATTCGAGCATCGATCTAGTTTTGAGAATCTTAGTTTTAATACAATAATATTAGCAATTAAAAATTGGGAAAAGAGAGAATATATTATTTGGCCCTTGAATTATTTTAAATTATTTAAGATGTCTTTTGAAAACCACCTAATAATTAAAATTGAATGTAATTATTTGTAATTACATTACACATGATACTTTGGGTAACCACTAGGTACCATTAAATTAAGTGTAATTAGAGCAGTCAACTACACTCCAATTCTTGGGATTGCATTTGGACACTACATAGTAATTTGATGAAAGTGTAATTACGCCTATTGTAATTACAAGAGATTTTAACTCCCTAGACATGTTTAGCCAACAGTTTAATTACATCATAATTCTCTTTGTCATGTTTGATAATATAAATTATAATTAAATAATTACTGATAAGTGTAAAACATAACATATTTTAGCCTTATTCTTAGCGCATATTTGGGTGATTATGTGACATTAAGTGTATATTCATATTTTGATGCTTAAGAGGGCACTTGGGAGTAATAGGAGTGAAAAATGGGTGGAAATTAGAACATTGGAGCATTTTGGAAGCTGTACACATGCATCAGACTTTCGCACGGCCATGTGTCCAAGGCATGTCAATTTTGGGAACCATGTGTGCTAACAAATGGAAGTCACAATTTTTAAGGTTTTTTTTTTGGCACTTTGAGAAGGTATAAATAAGGAAATAAAAGAGAAAAGATGCAATCACCAAGAGATAGCACAAAAATTGCCAAAAAGAACACATTGAAGTCAACTTTCAAGCAGTTCCCATCAAGATTCAAGAGTCCAAGCTGATTTTCAAGGGGGTTATCATGGATTTATTTTATTTTAGTGATTATATTGTATTTTTTTGTGTCTATTCTCTTAATACCTAGTGATTATATTGTATTTTAGTGATTTCTAGTTTTATGGATAGAATATTAGTTTCTTTGTTTTTAATTTTGAATGCTTAATTATTCTAATTGGGTTGATAATTTTAGAGTGTCTATCCATGTTTGATGTGAATAAGTCTGAGGTTGAATAGACCCTTCTTGTGACTAGATCTTGCATAATTAAATGGAATTGCATGCAATACTAGAAATAAGATGACATAAAACTACCAGATTAGAGTCAAATCTAATAAGGGTCTATATAATGAATTAATGTTATAATAGAGGTTTTAATTAGAAAGAAATTTCAATTAGTCAACCTAGAGTTAGTTGCTCTTATGCTCGAAAGAGGTATTAGCATAAATTAGGGATTTCTATGGATCAAAGAGCTAAGAAAAGAAATTGCATAAATTAGATTGAGAATTATAGATGAAATTTAGGTGAATTCTTATCTAGGTATTGTGTTATCACTTGGTTGATACTTGATTGTTTTTGTGTTTTAGTCTTGGTACATTCATTAGTTAATTTAAATAGTTTATTTTATTTCTAATCAGTCCTTTAAATTATTAGGTTAAATAATAGAAAGGTGATAATTACTAGTAATTATAGTCCTTGAGAAATTGATATATGTGCTCACCATAGCTATACTATTAATTTATAAGTGCATTTGCCTTAGTCAATTTATTAGTTAGTTTAGTGGACATCAATTACATAATTTTAAAATTTTAAAAATATTAATTATGATAAAATTATCAATAACACTTGAGAAAAATTCTCTAAACAAATAGTACGACTTAAAATCAAATCATTGTATGTAATATGTTAGTCCAAGAAAGTATCGACAATACAATTACACTTAACAAGAAAATAAACACCCTAATTACACTAATATTTCATATTATTGGGTTATTCGCTCTCTAGCACTAAATATATACTCTTTGTCATCATCAATTAATCATTGGTTAAGTATAAATAATTAAAACTAATTTAGTTTAAATTAGTACAATTTATTTATTCTAAATACAATTTTATTTTATTTTATGTTTTAATAGGTCAAAATATATAAGAAATTATTTCTAGTTAATAAAAAATTAAATTATCTAAAATAAGATTAATAAAATAATATATAATTATATTTTAGAAAAATATATCCTAATTAACCTTTTTTTTAAGGAAATTCATATATTAATAAACAGAAAATAGAAACAATCAACTCCTATAGCTGAGAGATTCCTACTAACCTAAGCCAGCAGGCTTACTCCATACACAATCCTATGTCTCTCTGACATACCGGAATCAACAGTAAAATGATCTGAATCTAAAATAAGACAAAGCGAGGTGGGGGGAACATCACACGTTTGAATATCAACATTAAGCAAAGCTACTCGAGCAATGTTTTAGTGATTGGAAAGGATGTGATTAATTCGATCGATATGTTTTAGTGATTTATTTTAATTAATTTTTATTTAAGTGTAGTTCTTGTTCAAAGTATTAATGATGCTTGGAGCAATACACTATTGATAAAATAATTTAATCCGTAGTTGTTATCTAAATTACTAAGAACAAATTGGCGTAGTTTAATTGAGTACTGTCTAGTTGGGTGACGTCAAGTGAGTTAGCAATCTAGTTTAAACGGCCTGCATAGTCGAGATAGTTGACTTGAATCAAGTTCTTCTCGTTCGTAAGGCTATTGAAGAATTAAATCATGGGAATTGATCTCGAGGTTGTTTGTTTGATAAGAGTTAATTGTCGGGCTATTTCCACAGTTAATTTACCACAAAGGAAGAATTGCATATTTGAGGTTGTTCCTCGGCTTCTATAAATGACTTATCCTCAAAGGGATTCATAGTTTTGTGATCAATTCAAAATCAAAACCGAAGTCGTGTCTAGGCTAGAGTTTTCAACATATTGGTTGAATTCATTTTAATTTTGGAATTTCATTAATCTATCTTATTTTTATTTTATTTAGATTTTTATTATTTACTCACACTATAATTTAAAAATCAGTTTAAATTCCGTAGGTCAACAAAGGTTGTAGGTACGAAACTAACCACAAACCACTCTGGTTGTAAGAATCTCGAAATTAACCAAACCTTTCGCCGTGAAAACAACCAACTTCATTTTTGGTGGATTCGACACCCATCACGTAGCCTTAGAATGCTTAAAGTTTGGGTCTCACATGTAAAGTTGAAAACATTTGGTTAAAATATGTTATTGGTCCCTATATTTAAAAAGTTGACATGTTGATTAGACAGGCTTTATAAACAGAAACTACAAACAACATTAATGATTGGACTAAAACTTTTTAAATTGTAAAAATAAAAAGATTGAAATCTTAACTTTTAATGTACAAAGACTAAATCACACATTTTAATATCGCCTAAGAGATTCGATCTCTCGCGAAAAAATTCCATGTACATAGCAAGCACACGCCTTAACCACTCGGCCAAAGTAACCTTCACAAGTCTATGATGAATGTTAAATTAAGAGATACCATCGAAAATATATATTCAGCCAAAAAAGATAAAAGATGGAGTCAAGTATTTTTGTTTTTTCAAGTTAAATAATAATTAATTTTAAATATAAAAAATATTGATTTAAATAATTATTTACTTAATTTTTAAGTAGTAATAATATTTTAATTAATTATGATATTTTTAATTATAAAATTAAATTAAATTATAATCATAATTTAAGATTGGTTAAGTATGTTTTATTTTATAAGAATTTATAATCCTAAAATAAATATAACAGTTTGCAAGCAAATCGAATATAGATTAAGTTGACTTGGAAGTAAATACACAAACAAAATCATTCAAATAATTGATTTATTTCAACATTTGAACTAATCACTCTAAATGCATTATTTAACAATTAAATAAAAATTACCGATTGAGTATTAGTTCAATTGGCATTGATATTGTTGCTAGTGCAGGAGGACATGTGTTTGAATGCGTTGAAATGCATTATCCTCCTAATTAAATGGTTGAGGAGAGATTATGAGTGGTTTTAGATAGTGCTTGGATCAGGGGCGTAGCTAGATGGCTGGCAGGGGCCCAATCCCCTAAAATAGAATTTTTTTTATTTAGGTCATTTAAAATTTTAAATTAGTAAAGGTAAAATTTTATTTTGGCCTTCCCTAAAAATTATAAAAGTTTGATTTAATCCTTTAAAATTTATAAAGATATAGGCTATTAAAATGGTGAAATTACATATTCACTATCATAAAAAGTACAATTAAATTTCGACACTCCTAATAAAATTTTTTGCCCTGCCTTGAATTACAATAAGTTATTTGGGATGCATTTGAAAACAACTTAATAAATCAATTTAAGTGAAATTATTAATTTGTAATTGCATATGCATGACATGTTTGGGTAACCATGGGGTCCACTAAATTAAGATGTGTTTGGTTCACTAATCTTACATTAGGTTTTATAAAAGATTACGGATAAAATATAAGATTATCTTATTTCAAATTCAAGTGTTTGGTTAACGAATATAAAGTTACCTAAAATACTATATTGTTATAGAATTTTGATTTTTATAAATTCACTTCTTTTAACAATTTTTACTCTCTTACCTTTAAATTTACACCTATTACGACATCTTGACACCGTTCAAGAATGTGAGAATGGGATGACCAAAATGTTGAGACCCCAAACACCATAATCTCATTCAAAAATGTAATATTATAGAATGTAATGTAAGATTCAACCAACCAAATACCTCCAAGTGTAATTAGAGCAACTAACGCATAATAAAAATTAGCATAATTGTGCAGGTAATTACAAACAATTACACTAAAATCCAATTTTTCTATTGCTTTTCACACACCTATACATGACTTACATGATTTAAGTTTAAAATATTATATTTTATATGATAATAATAGTATTTTAGTTTTATAGCATATATATTTTTAAAATGCCATATATTTTATTTTTAACATATAATTGTATGATTAATTGGTGATGACAATGAGTATCTTTCTAATGTTAGGTAATGTTAGGTAGGGAATAATCCAATAAATATGGAATACTAGGGTAATTGGATAAAATTGCATATAATATTTATTTTTCTTGTAAATAGTAATAGTATTATGGAATACTTGCTCGAACCGACATTTCACATACGATGATTCGATTTTAAGTTTTGTTACTTGATTAAATATTTTTAATCAAGTATTATTGATAATATTTATAAAAAGTAATATATTTTTTAATTTAAAGTTTATATAGTTGTGTAATTACAATTTATGCTATTAAATATGACATAGACAGTTATGATGTAATTTCTAAGCACGTCTAGAAAATTATAATTTCTTAAAATTGCAAGAGGGTGTAATTACTTCCTTAGTAATTACTCTTTTATCCAATTACTACTTCATGGCGTCCAAAGAGTCCCTAATGTAACACATTTGCCTAAAAAAATGTTTGTAGTGAATCGTGATACTTTCTATTAACATGATACATAAGATGGAGAATTTGTGTACTTGGTAGATTCCTAAGAAAGAGAGGTGGGTCACAATATGTAATTTTAAGTACCAAATTTTTCCTAGATGAAATCACTCATAGACATGTATTCATTCTTGTTAAACTTCAAGGAAAAGTAGAAAATATAAGAGTTAAACTTTAGACGTGTTGGGTATTATCCTTAAGGAAATTTTGCTCATTGCGTATCCTCAATATTCAACAAGTTTTTTTTTTTTTTTTTTTGTTACAAGAGCAGGAGGAGGAACAACAAAACCTAAAGAAAATACTTAGGAACGAGAGAGAATGAAAATATCTCAAGTGCTTGGAGGATATGGTTTTAAATCAAAATAAAGAGTTCCAATTTTCTGTGCAAATGGAATAGAAGCAAGAGATTGAATGAGTTGAATATAAGGTATGCTTTTCTACTTGTCAATGGATACCAATCCACCGTATCAATCGCCGAATCGTCGCTTGTGGCTCGCTAGCCGAACTTTAAAAAAAAAAACCTTAACTGTCTAATGACTATTTTGTAATTTTTTAAAATTAAATAACAAGAATATAAACTTATTAATAATTCAATGACCTTTTTAATATAGTTTAACCAAAAATAAACTAAGGACTAAAAACAAAAAATAGTAAAATACTTAACGTCGCCTGAGAGATTCGAACTCTCGCGGGAAAATCCCATGTACTTAGCAGGCACACGCCTTAACCCCTCGGCCAAAGCGACACTGCTTTACCAACTGAAATTAAGTTTAAAATAACAAAAAATTTGAGATGCTGTCCAAGCTAAATAGCTGAAGCTACGTGTGGGAAGAATAGATGATCAGTTAATATTCAGCCAATAATATAAAGATTTAGTTCTAATACAATAATATTATCTACCAATAACTGGGAAAAGGGTAGTCGACCTCGGGGTTGGAGGATAGGGGCGAGGTCGAGATGAGAGGGGGACTGTCAAAGGCTCTAAGGTGGCAACCACCTATTTCTGGGCTGTTCAAATGTAATGTTGATGTTTCTGTTTTTGTAGATGAACTGACTGTTCGGATCGGGCTGGTTCTTCGAGACAGTCGTGGTGATTTGATAAAAGGTCATTTAGCCCTCGTTAGCTGCGGCGCTCGCCATCCGGGAGGCCTTCTTGTGGCTGAAATCTAATCATTACGATCACACCATTGTTGAGTTGCGCGTCGGTGGTACATGCATTGAATCAATATATTGTTGACGACTCGGAGTATAGTGGTTTAATTTTGTACTATTTAATATTGAGTACTTTGTTTTAGCAATTATCTTATAGTTGGGTATATCCGTCGGCCAAGAAGGCAGTCCATTCGCTTTTATGGCTAGCCTTATTACATGCAAATCACACTAAATAATTTATTTTACCATTTTGAATCTATATCCTGAATTAACAATAATACACATATTAATTTAGAAGACCCAATCGATTTAAAAATATTTTTAATATAAAAATATTATTATTTAAATACCGACAAAAGGTTTATAGATCTTTAAATAAAGATTTACCTATTGAAAAATAGGATTGCTTTTGCAATTTTAGAAGAAAAGAATCAGAATGAATTTAACAAATTTAATATTACTATATTAATAAAATTATTTCTAAATTATATTATTGTAAATAAATTTGAATGCCCGGATACACATATTATATTATTTTAATATGATAAACTATAAAAATAATTTCTTATGTTTGTTTAAGTTTATATTTTAGTCACATATGTTTCAATTATTATAATTTAATCACTAATATTATCGATTTATAATAATTTCATCATTATGCATTATCCTCCATCCATTAAAAGTATAACAAAAATCACATGTGACTCGTTAAATGTTGGGGTGAATGCCAGGTTATTAAGAAATTATTTTATGGATCCTTCTGACCAAGTCATCCATGGTCCGTTTTTAATTATTTAATAATATTTTAGTAATTTATTTCATGTCATTGATATATAATTTTAGTAATTTTTTTTTATCTTGAACCCCCGAACCTTAAACATCAAATCCTAAACCATAAACATCAAATTCTGAACCCTAAACCTTTAACCTCAAATCTCGAACACAGAACCTAAACCCCTCGAACCTTGAACCCGGAACCTAAATCTTGAACCTCGAATCCTAATCTTGAATTTAGGGTTTGTGGTTCGAGATTTGAGTTCGAATTCGAGGTCAGAGTTCAGGATAAAAAATTACCAAAATTATGTATCAATTACTAAAATTTTCAGCTTCTAAAAGGAGTGTTTTTGGGCAAATTTTTGGTTTGGGAGAAACATTTTTTTCTCTCAAAAAGCTGCTTGTTTAGGAATATTTTGCCTCAAAAGTGTTTCTTAGAAGCAATACTAAACAGACCCTAATTTATCATAAGTCCTAATGTTAATGATCAAATCGTAATAATTGAAACATCAGTAATCATAAATTTAAACAACAATAATGGACTATTTTTATAGTTTAATCATTTTAATATTATAATTGTTGAGATGCATTTGGTATAACTTTAAGTATTCCACACATAGCACGAGTCAATTTTTGTTAAATCTCCGAATAACACCGAAAGTGTTAAATTAATTAGCTTAGGATTTAAATTATAAAATAAAAAATATTTTTATAATTTTAATTTAAGTTAAAATTTAATAAAAAATTAATTTCTGTAAATAATAAAAAAAATATTCCTTTCAAGAGTTTGATATAAAGTCAAAGACTTTTTCTGCTTTTTCTCTTTTTACTTCTATATAATATGATAGATGAATATCAATTATTACTCTTAAACTAATTTGTGCTCTACCTTTCCGGGATTCTGCAGCATTGTATTTTGATTTGCTTAGTTTTGAGTTTTGATTCTAACGTAGAGCGAATATGACGAAAGCGGAGGTGACGTTGTTGCATGTAGCCGCGGACGTGGATGTTGTAGCTGAGAAAGACAATGAAAAGAGATATCTTCTCAATAGCGCCAAAGTGAGTTGCGTTAAGGTTGGCTCCGGCAGCTCGGATGTCGATGTTAATGGAAACGACTCCGTTAATGGAGTTCTAGTGGAATCGGATGGCAATTGCATTGTCGAAGAAGACCACGAAGTGAAATCCGAATCTGATTCGGTCACTATTACTATGAATCAGCAGGAGGCGGATAAGGTAGATGAGAAAGAGAATGAAACGAGATATCTTCTCAATGGCGCCAACACGAGTAGCGTTAAGGTTGGCACCGGCAGCACGGATGTTTATGTTAACGTAAATGGAAGCGACTCCGTTAATGGAGTTGTTGTGGAATCGGGTGACAATTGCATTGTCGAAGAAGACCACGAAGTGAAATCCGAATCTGATTCGGTCACTATTACTATGAATCAGCAGGAGGCGGATATGGTAGATGAGAAAGAGAATGAAACGAGATATCTTCTCAATGGCGCCAACACGAGTAGCGTTAAGGTTGGCACCGGCAGCACGGATGTTTATGTTAACGTAAATGGAAGCGACTCCGTTAATGGAGTTGTTGTGGAATCGGGTGACAATTGCATTGTCGAAGAAGACCACGAAGTGAAATCCGAATCTGATTCGGTTACAATTACTATGACTCAGCAGGAGGTGGATATTGTAGCTGAGAAAGAGAATGAAACGAGATATCTTCTCATTGGCGCCAACGCGATTTGCGTTAAGGTTAGCTCCGGCAGCTCAGATGTTTATGTTAATGGAAACGACTCTGTTAATGGAGTTGTAGTGGAATCGGATGGCAATTGCATTGTCGAAGAAGACCACGAAGTGAAATCCGAATCTGATTCGGTCACTATTACTATGAATCAGCAGGAGGCGGATATGGTAGATGAGAAAGAGAATGAAACGAGATATCTTCTCAATGGCGCCAACACGAGTAGCGTTAAGGTTGGCACCGGCAGCACGGATGTTTATGTTAACGTAAATGGAAGCGACTCCGTTAATGGAGTTGTTGTGGAATCGGGTGACAATTGCATTGTCGAAGAAGACCACGAAGTGAAATCCGAATCTGATTCGGTTACAATTACTATGACTCAGCAGGAGGTGGATATTGTAGCTGAGAAAGAGAATGAAACGAGATATCTTCTCATTGGCGCCAACGCGATTTGCGTTAAGGTTAGCTCCGGCAGCTCAGATGTCTATGTTAATGGAAACGACTCCGTTAATGGAGCTGTAGTGGAATCAGATGGCAATTGCATTGTCGAAGAAGACCATGAAGTGAAATCCGAATCTGATTCGGTCACTATTACTATGAATCACCAGGAGGCGGATATAGTAGATGAGAAAGAGAATGAAACGAGATATCTTCTCAATGGCGCCAACACGAGTAGAGTTAAGGTTGGCACCGGCAGCACGGATGTTTATGTTAACGTAAATAGAAGCGACCCCGTTAATGGAGTTGTAGTGGAATCGGGTGACAATTGTATTGTCGAAGAAGACCACAAAGTTACTATCAGTATGAATAAGCAGGAGGGGGAGAAACCTGTTGAAGAAAAGGGAGGGTATGTTGAAGAAAAATCAGGGGATGGAGATGATTGTTTGGCTAAACAAACTGTTCAGGACGCTGCTGTTGTTATTGATTCCAGTGTTCTAAAGAGTGACAGTGCTTCGGATAGTTCCATAGTTATTGATTCCAGTCTTAAACAGAGTGATGGTAAAGTTGATTGTTCGGTTGAAACTGATGTTAATTCCATAGTTATTGATTCAGTTACTGTGGATGATGATGCTACACATATAGAAATCAAAACCGACAGTGATTCTAGTAAGTCTTCTACCACAGTAGAAACTGATGCAAACTTCGTTGTTGGTAGTATATCGTTTGTAGTTGATGTTCAAAGTAATCAATATAATGGTAATCTGGCTGATTCGGAGATGGGTTCGCAACTGGTTGATAAGTCTTTGGACGTGGTTTCGGGTTTGAAATCGGAAACAAATGTTAGTTCTGATTCTATATCGGTTGTAGCAAGTAATTCTTCAGAGAGAACTTGTGGTATCACGAACGGAGGAATTGAGTTTAGTAGTTTCGACGATGAGGCTGAAAGGAAAATACCGTTAAACTACATGATCAGGGTCCCGAGAAACAATGACGAAAGTTTAAAAGTAGAGATTAGACTTGCTCAAATTAAGGTTGATGAGAAAAGTCGAATTCGAGAAGGGATTCGAAACGATATGCAAAGCACGAGGGTTACTTGTAAGGAATATGGCAATGATTTTAATGCTGCTGTATCTCAAGAACGAAAGGCTCGAGACTTGCATAGGTCCAAATGTCGGGAAATAGAGTCGATGCAATCCGTGTTGGATATTGAAGATATTGATATCAAGGTAACCTGTTTTTAGTCTTTTATGGAAGAGAATGATGTGATTATTTGTTCTAATTATATACTCTGTAAGCAGATACGAAACATGGAATGGACAATACAACACCAAACTCTACCACTAAAGGATGAAAAGAAATTTATTAGTGATATCAAGCAATTAAAGCAAACTCGTGAAAAGCTGTCATCTACCATGAGTAGACAGGACGAAAATCAACAAGGTTTGGACCGGAAAGAGCGTCTGAAGGCATTAAATGTACATCTGCCTTGTTAGCTTTTGACATTCGACTAGTATATATGGTTGCTTCTTCGATTCTTCTGTTTCTACAGTCTTTAAAGAAGGAAGCTGACCAATTGAAAGCCAACCTCAAAAACGCTGAGGCGATCACTAAGGCAGCTAAGAGAAAATACTATGAGGAAACCGAAAAGTTAAGCGAATTGCAGTACCAGTTGAAAGCTGCAAATGACATCCAACAAGAAGTGTATGCGCAGTTGCAAAGTTTGAAGAAACAATCATATGAGAAGGTACTTTTTAAATTCTGTAAGCTTAGAGTGAATGAACATAATCGTGTTGGACACGTAATCATATCCGAGACTCACAGACAAACCTGTATTTTCGTTCTGGTTCTGATTGAATACATTGCTCTTCGAAACTGATAAACTAAGGTAAAGATATGCCGACGCTACTCTTGTTTGAATTTTGCAGAGCAAACACTTCTGGCAGTACAAGGATGATTTAAATAAAGCGAATGAGTTAGCTTCGAAAGGGGATAAAGTAGCACTCCAAAATTTTTGTAGTAACCAGGTGAGGTCGTGCATTTGTCTTATTTCTTCCAAATAAAAAATTTTGTACAATATTTGATCTAAACAGTCGATGGTTCAGGTGGAGAAATTTATGGACTTGTGGAATAACAACGATGAATTCCGAAAAGAATATGTTAGATGCAATGAAAGGAGCACACTTTGGAGACTGAGGACATTAGATGGCCGTGCACTTGGTCCTGGTGAAGTGCCTCCTGTAATTCCTCGAGCACTAAATGGAAGAGCGGTCGTGGATCATACAATGTCCGGCTTAACTTTGGAAGATCGAACACAAGAGTTGGTGGCGGTGGCAAAAGCTGAAAAGGTACTTGCGGAAAAGGTTGTGGAGCAAAAGAAGTTTATGAAATCTGCTCCTCCAGAAAGTGTTTCAACAACTGCTTCTAATGGGGATAAAATCGAAGAGGCTGAAGAGGAGAAGCCGAAGAGAACAAAGGAGGAGGAGGAATCGGACAGGAAGGCAGAGGAATTGAGAAAGGAAGAGGAAGCGGCTAAATTAAAGGAGCAACGCCGGTTGGAGGAGATAGCTAAAGCTAAGGAAGCACTAGAAAGGAAGATGCGAAAGGCAGAGAAGGACGAAGCTCGAGAGGCTAACCGAGCTGCAAAAAAAGCTGAAAAGAAAGAAAAGGTTAACTCTCTTAAAATTATCCCTAGTTTATTTTCTGTTTAGTCACTTATTCCTTAAGTATCAACATTTTTCGGTTGTTTCCTTGTTGATCAAGCAACATTTTTCGGTTGTTTCCTTGTTGATCAAGCAACATTTTTCTTTCTTCAGAAACGAGAAAAGAGGGCTAAGAAGAAGGAAAACCGAAAAGCCGTCGCAACAGCTGGTGACACGGGCATTGAAGACGAAGCTCTATCCGCTTGTTCGACTTTTGAAACTCTTGTTGAAACTTCGAAAGAAATCGAAAACAAAGAGAAACCCATTGCGGCTACTACGGAAAGGCCTCAAAAGGCATCAAAGTTTGTGAAACAAACCAAAGTAACATCTATTCCCCCTCCTATTCGAAATCGGGGTAAGCAAAAGAGGCGGCCATGGATGCGGGTCATTTTAACCTTTTTGGTTATTTTGGCTTTGTTTTTTTTAGGAAATTATATCTAATTATCTCCATAAATAGGCAATTCTTTCCTAGTTTTCTTTTGTATTAAATTAGTATAGTAGTTATTTATTATTATTTGCTTTATGCATGGAGAAAGGGAGACATGTAAAGATGATCTACTATAATTGTTCCTCTAATATATTCCCTTCATTTTCACTCCCATTCCTTCCAAACTATGCTTTGTAATAATAATTTATTTTTAAAATGTGATTTACACATAAATGATTTCATCATTGCATTTTGAAATTTTAAAAGGAAAGATAAGGTTTGGTTAGACTAAAGTTGATGACCAGACTCGAATTTGTAGTGTAAGTCTAATCAAATATTGATTCAGATTTAAGATTTAAGATATTTGCAATAAAAGTTGTGGAACCAAAGATAGAGTCATTGTTTTAAACAAGTTTTAATAAATTGATTTATTTCAAAGTCTAAAAAGAAAAAAATTCTAGTTATTTGTTTGAGGCAATTGATGTAATCATTTTATGTTTATTTATATCAATCAAATCATTACATGACTTGAAATAATTTAATTTAAGGGTTAATGTATACAAAGTTTTCGACTCTATTTGATTGAAAAATTGAAAAAATTAAATTTCAAGTTAATTGAATTGTGTTATTGAATTATTCGAGTAAACTCAAATAAGTAATTGAGTTTCATTTCAAAATCTTACTGCAAACATAAAAATACTTTAAAATTCTTATCTCTTAAAAACATAGGGTTCCATCGGTTATGGTGCATTAGGTGTGTTTACGAGCAATAAATAATATGTCCATGAAAACAAATACTAAAACCAAAATTTTACGTTCCAAAACAATTTAAAATTTAAATCCAAAACAAACTTATACCAAATTATGTGAACTAAGCTCGAGTCACCGAAAGTCTTAAGTCCGAAGATCACCTATTAAACAAACGAGTGAGCTAGAAACCGAGTTTATGACTCAACCCACAAACAGTATTTCTACTTATAACAAACACAAATATAAAAATATAAACACAAAATTTTACTTATAATGTACAAATTACGGAACATATATCATATCAGAATGTTATATTCCAAAACAAATACCAAATCAAAATGTCATATTTTTAAAAATCATATATCATAATGTGATATCATATTATAACAAATCATTAATGTTTGACTTTTCACTAATATCATATCATAATGTTTGTTTAAATTTATATAATGTTTCACTTTTCACTTCCCTTTTTGATTATCAATGATTTATAAAACTGGTATTTGACTTTCTTTTTATCTTTTTCTTTCATTGTTCTTGATTTGTTTTCAGAAGAATCTGAGAACAAGAAACTAAAAGCAGCAGCAACAAGATGGATATAACCAACGATTCGCCCATCGTCGGGCTCGCAATGGAGAGCCAAGAAAATGATGGAGATGATGACTCCTGGTTCTGGTGAGGCAATGCTACGGGTCAAGTTAAGAGGCTTCGAGTATACCATCGGAAAACCGTCGTGTTGTTTGCGTTCAATGAGATTTATGGCTCCTGCGAATACACTTCTAATGACTAAATTATCATAAATTTCGTCACAATTAAAACATCATGATTAAAATGTAAATTTAAATAACTATAAGGATTTAGCGAATAATATAAAGATTTAGTTCTAAATAATTCAACCTTTCAACATTCCAATATGAATGTTTTAAGGCAATTTTAATAAATAGACTATTTTAGTTCATCTAACATAGAAAGGATCGAAATTTTCAGTTTTTTTCAATAGAAGAATTAAAATGTAATTTGAAATATAGTATAAGGATTACTATGCTATTTTTATCAATAATATTTACATGTATATGATATTTTGCTTTAATTTAGATGACATAACATTTTAAAATGTATGGTTTTTAAATTTTATTTGATTAAAGATGAATAATACAATCATTCTTATTATGTGTTTAAACTTGTAATAATACCATCACATATATTCAGAAGAATTGAGAGTTATTTCTAACACTTAACTCCTTCTTTACATTTAAGAGTCCCAGAGAATTTAGTGAGTCTTCCAACAAATGTTGCAGGCTTAGCTTTAATTATATCCTTCTTTTTAATTTCAAATGGGGAGGTGAGGTGGCCAGATGTTACAAAAATGCTCCATTCATGAACCGATCTCCTTCGATCTCCATATCCAATTCCTCCATTCGACTCGGTGCATAGTTCCTATGGGTTATCTATAGAAATGTATTGAACAAAAACAATTCAGTGGTATAACAATAGGTACATTCGGTTGCATTGTGCTTACTACGATATAAAATTAATAAATGTTACCGATTAATTTGTTATATTTTCATTTACCTCTTTAGTTAGGGGTCATCTGGAGCAATGAACCTGTTGCCTTGGCTAATAATGGTAGGATCGTGCTACCACCAATGGCATACAATTTCAATGAGTGTAGTCGTTGTTGACGACATGAAAGTATCCCCATCGACATCTAGGCATTCTTTGTATCAATTCCTTGCCAAAATGGTTGAATGCAAGTGTGACTTGCATATATTGATCTTTAGAATAGACATCACTTGCACCTAACAAGATCACTGAAGAAAAATCCAAGAATGTTTAGTTGAAAACTAGATTACAAAATGTGTACCGTGTTGAGTATTGTAAGGTAAATCTTACATGATCATGATGGGTGAAATGGCAATTTGAGATGGTGATGGCGGTGGAACCTTGTATTGCATCGATGAGCCCATCTTGACACTCAGACATGGAAATATGATCAAGCCAAATCCTTGATGATCCAAATATGGAAATCCCATCTCCATCGCCCACCGATGAAAACCATAATGATCTTGAGTCCCTAATTAGGCCACCACTACTTCTAACAACGCGATGAATGTGAATGTTATGAATTATGACATTGTGCACAAATTGAAGTGTAATGCCACATCCATATGCTATATGAACATTTGCTCCACGACCATCAATTGTCTTATGGCTTTGAACCATTAGCTCTTGTGATAATTTAATGTTCATATCATGGGCAAAAATTATCCATAATGGTCTCTTTTGAATCACAGCGTGACGTAAAGTTCCTGGTTTAGGGTTTACAACATCATCATCAGAATTATCGGTAACCAAATAGTATTCTCCCTTATTCCCTCCACGAGTTTTGTGGCCAAAACCAAGGACACACTTAGCTAGTCTTTTGCGATTCTTGGCCCAGTTCTTCTTGCATCTCCAGCACCTATCAATTGGATTGATGGCCAGGCATGGACCAGTGTACTTCCTATGTTTACCCCTCAAGGATCTTCTCGTGCTATTAGTAATAACATCCTTAAATTCTAAGGGTTGGTTGGACATAGGTTTTTCAAGAACCCTGCAACAAATTATCGACAAATTATCTAATATAATATATAATGCCTGCATTTAACATACAAATTAAGAAAGTTTCAGGAGACGGTAACTTGTTAAGGGAACTAACATTGGAATCATTGGCTTTCATCCATCTAAATAATGATATCTTTATCATTAAGCTAAAGGCGTATGATTATTACAACTCTATAAGAGTTAATGGTCCAAAATACAAATATGATAGATTGCTATTTGACAAAGACAATAATGGAAACAAGAGTAACTAAGAGTTTGGCTTAGTTAGTCCATGTAGATTTTTTGATTTGTTACATTCAAGGGTCTATATTTCAAATTTCAATATATGTAATTTATGTTCTTTATGTTTAATGTATGACCCTTTTGTATATAAAAAAGAAAAGAGAGATAAAATAGAAAGTTATAATTTACTTGTTAACGTGATAGTTCAGGTGACTGGTAACATTTTCTGGGCTCGGTTCATAAGCTGTTAGAGCAATCTTCCAGGCTTCGTCTTCACGTTGCTTCCAAAATCATCAAATTCAGCAATATTTGCCCATAGCTTTGGAATTAAGGTGAAAAAAGAACAGAGGAAAACAACCCTTAGCTTAGTTACCTCCATTGTTGTTCTCTTTCTATATGTTTCTCCTTTTTAGGATATTTTCTTGGTTTAATTATCTAGGTGATATGGTAGGGCCTAGGTTTTAAAACTATATAAGAAGGGTTAAAACCTAAATCTCTAGTACTCTAAGTTGCCGACTTTGGTCGGCTAAAGCCTTGATTTTGATAAGCGGTGAGTTTACCTTTAAATAAGCCATCCATGTAACTGTATAGTTCTTAATTGTTTTAAACAAGTTTTAATAAATTGATTTATTTCAAAGTCTAAAAGAAAAAAAATTCTAGTTATTTGTTTGAGGCAATTGATGTAATCATTTTATGTTTATTTATATCAATCAAATCATTACATGACTTGAAATAATTTAATTTAAGGGTTAATGTATACAAAGTTTCCTGACTCTATTTGATTCGAAAAAATTGAAAAAAATTAAATTTCAAGTTAATTGAATTGTGTTATTCGAATTATTCGAGTAAACTCAAATAAGTAATTCGAGTTTCGAGTTGACACAGCCAAGCCATACGGGCGTGCGAGAAGCAAAGGAAATTACACACGGCCTGTAACACCCCTAACCCCTATTCATTGCCGAACTAGGGCTACAGGGCATTACCGAACAAAGCGTGTTTTATCACAATCATTAACTCACCAAGGAATAACTATTCTTTTAAATTCATTATCAGAGTTAAAATATTCACGGAACAATTAAAGGACTAATCATAACTTACGAATCACTCTATTTAAAAAAATTTCGAACCCGAACTTACATATATAAACAATAGAACATGTTCATCGCTTAAACCATTCAAACAAATAATTTTACAAACTTACCACCATAAACGAACTCAAATAATCTAGGTATATTCAAATTTATATTTAATTCATTATATAATATAAGTTTACAATTACATGTTATACTATAATCTTTAGCCGCAATTACCGTTATATCAGTTGAGTCATAACCATATCATCAATATAATACAAGTGTCAATACCGAATATTATAGGTAATTACAACTTCAAATCAAACATTATTTAAGACTCCAATGTCTAATACAAAACATGATCTAATTTGATATTCATTGACAAAACATGTCCACCAAATCAAACATAAACTTAACAACTATATTTCATATATAATAAGTTAAGGTCAAATTATTAAAAATCAATTTTAATAGACATGTAATCAAGAGTTCATAACCTAGCCGAATATACATAGGTAATGATATCATTTCAAAACAATTACTCAAAAATATAAAGACCAAAATCAAGCTTTCAACAACAACCCATAGCTGAAATCATATCCTATCGAAATCAAACAAATCATGCACACATATGGTATACTTACTAAAACCGATCCATACACACACTTTCAATTTAATATCCTCCAATACATGTACATTAGACATTTAGTTCAACTCATAACAATCCAACTCAAATGCATAAAAATTATTTATACTATATCCGAATATAAGTAAGTAGAACCCCCATTTTATATCTTTTTACCAAATACCAAAACCAATGTCAAACAAAAAGAGATAAGCCATCTTCGCATGGCTTTTTATGTACACGACCAAAATCAAACCGAAATATTTACTAGCTTATACATGCCATAAGTTCAAAATGAAAATTTTAAAAGTACCGAAAGTAGTCGACAGTGTGATTGACTTCACTGATGATCCCCGAGCACGTAACGACCTCCAAGACAAATAAATATAAAAAGTAAGTTAACTTAGCTTAGTAAGCTTTAAGCAGAACATATAAAATATATATTTTCATAGGCAATTTATCAAAGTCGAATATACATATATAATAACATTACTACATTCATTTATCTCAAGTCATTTTAGCCATAGCAATTTGATATTACAAAAGCTTCCAAACATTTTCTTCTAATTGACATAATGCCGAATATACTTATTTTATATACACATTATCTTATAATAGCTATTTGTATCATTTTTTTATATATATATATAACCAACCAAATTATTTACTTAATTATCAAATAGGTAATGAAGCATCACATACCTGACTAATTTAATTCCTCAATCTCATTTGGTACCACATCAACTTAAAACTTACTAGGCACGAGTATTGAAATGATACACCGGCACGAAGCCTGCTAGGCCTAAAGCCTGATTTGGTACACCGGCATAAAGCCTGCTAGACATAAAGTCTGAAATAATTCACCGGCAGTAAGTCTGCTAGGCACAAAGCCAAAATTAATTCACCGACAATAAACCTACTAGGCACAAAGCCTGAATTTCACTGATACAAAGTTGGTCTTACACATAACTATTATATAAGAAATTCTAAATATGCTTTAAGATTCATATAAGGCTTCTCAATCATCGTATCTCAACAAAAATCAAATTTATACTCAAATCTTACTAATAAAGATACATTCGGCTAATGTATATAAAATCCATACAATTAAAATTCAGCTTATATAACTCATATATATTCTAATTTAACAACGTTTAATTGCTAAAAGACTTACCTCGGGCGATGAAAATTGAAACAAGGCGATTAATCGACGACTTTGGTTTTTCCTCGATCCAACTCCGATTTCTTTGGTTCTTGATCTAAATGTATTCAAAATAAACTAATTTAAATATAATTCCATTCAATTTATTCCAAAAACACATAAATGGGAAAATTACCATTTTACCCCTCATATTTTACATTTTTTTTGTAATTTAGTCCCTATTGCATAAAACACAAAATACACAAAATTTGCACACACCATGCTAGTGTCGAATGTTCCTTGTCTTCATACAAGTCCACACATTTCATTTATTTCACATTTTAGTCCCTCAAAAATTTATTTTCTAAATTTAGCCCTAAGTACTCAAATTCACCAAAAATTCAAAGACAAAACATGTTAATCTAACACATATATTTCATATTTCATCATCTAACATCATAAAACTCAAACATTCATCAATGTCACATTTCAAAATCTTCAACAATGCACAAAATTAAGACATGGGTTTTGAAGCATTCGAAGCAATGATCTCAAAAACGTAAAAATTATCAAAAACCAAACAAAGAACTAACCTTAATCAAGCTTTAAACATGGCCGAATATTGCTAGGCTTCTTTTTCTTTTTTCTTTTGTTTGAATTCGGCTAGGAGAAGATGATAATAATCTTATTTTTTTATGTTTTATTTAACATATATATATATATATATATATTAGTTATATTAATTAGTTTACCTATTTAACCTTAATAATAATAATAAACCAACATATATATCACAAGGTTATACTTGTCCTTTGCCACCCACTATCTTTTTTTTGGCCTAATTGCATCTTCAAACCTCCAATTTATAAAGACAACAACAATTAGGTGATTTTAGATTTAATCCCCTAAATTTTCATTTTACGCGATTAAGCCATTCTCTTTAATCGGTTACTCAAACGACAAAAATTAAAACACGAAAATTTCACACAATCAAATTCACACATAATAAACATACAAAATAATATTAAAATATTTTTTCAACTCAGATTTGTGGTCCCGAAACCACTATGTCCGATTAGGGTCAAAATCGGGTTGTTACAACTCTCCCCCTTTAGGGATTTTCGCCCCTGAAAATATTACTGGTGAATAAGTTCGGGTAACGCTTTTTCATTGCATCCTCTGGCTCCCAAGTTGCTTCCTCAACTCCATGTTTATGCCACAGTACTTTAACTAACAAAATTTTCTTGTTCCGTATTTCTTTAACCTCACGAGCCAGAATGTGAATCGGTTCTTCTTCATATGACATATCGGACTTAATCTCAATCTCTGTCGGCTTAATCACATGTGAAGGATCAGATCGGTATCTACGGAGCATCGAAACATGAAATACATTGTGAATCTTTTCTAGTTTAGGTGGAATAACAATCTATAAGCAATCGGCCCAATACGCTCTATAATCTCATACGGTCCAATAAATCTCGGACTCAATTTGCCTTTACGACTGAATTTGAGTATTTTCTTCCACGGCGAGACTTTCAAAAACACTTTGTCCCCGATCTGAAACTCTATACCTTTTCTTTTCAAGTCTGCATACGATTTCTGATGATCCGATGTTGTTTTCAGACTATCCCGAATCACTTTCACTTTCTGTTCAGTCTCTTTAATCAAATCGACCCCGTGTATCTTATTCTCATTAAGCTCGGTCCAATACAATGGTGTATGACATTTACGACCGTACAAAGCCTCGTGAGGTGTCATTTTGATGCTAAACTGAAAGCTATTATTATATGCAAATTTAATCAAAGGTAATTATCGTTCCCACGTACCTTCAAACTCGAGAATGCAACATCTCAACATATCCTCAAGTATCTGAATAATTCGTTCGGACTGACCATCTGTTTGCGGATGGAAAGCTGTGCTAAAATGTAGTTTCGTACCTAAATCATCTTGTAATTTCTTCCAAAATCGCGATGTGAACCTCGGGTCTCTGTCTGAAACAATGGAATTAGGTACCCGTGTAATCTCACAACCTGAGAAATATATAATTCAACAAGTTTATCAAGTGAGTAATCAGTACGGACGTGAACAAAGTGAGCCGATTTTGTCAATCTATCAACAATAACCCAGATTGCATCTTTGTTGCTTGGTGTCAACGATAAACCGGATACAAAATCCATCGTGACTCGGTCCTATTTCCATTCAGGTATCGTGATCGGCTGAAGCAATCCAGAAGGTACTTGTTGCTCGGCTTTTACTTGCTGACATATTAAACGTGAAAATTTTTAGGTTGTTTCTCTAAATTGAAGTATTATCTTGAAGTTTGAGATTTACAAGATTGACATCAAAAACCATGATTTTTTGTGAGATTTTCAGCCTTTAGAGCATACATTTTTCTTACTCATTTTATTATTGGTTATGAGTGTGTCAATTTGATTTGTTATTCTAGAAACTTGTGTCGATTATACATGTCGAGCCCACACATTTTGATTTGATACACTGAGATGATAAAAGGCACTTAGGTTTTAACCCACTTATCCCATAAAAGCCTATCTACATAATTAACCCTTAGTGAACCCCGTTGAGCCTAACACACCGTTTCTTAAATTATCCATTAATGTTAACCCATAACTCATTTTTTGTTCGTTGAGAATTTTTCTCGTTTTATTGACTCCCCTTTTTTTCGAGATTTGATTTGGTTAGTTACTTAACTATGCTCTTTTGTTTGATTTGCTGAATTATTTCTTATTGTTAGAAAAAAAAAGAAATTGAAAAAAAATAAAAAATATATATTTTTACATTTTGATTATTATTTAGTTCTATAAGCTTGAACAGTTAAATTCATATTTTGAGAAGAAGCTCGTTTTCTTATTCTTGAATATTTCTTTATTTATGCACTTGTTTTTAATTCAATATTTGTTATTTTTCTAGTTTGGTAATTTATCAATTTGATCTCAATTTTAACCATCTTTTTCGGTATTTCTCTACACCCTTAATCCAAGCCCCATTACAACATCTTAAAGAAATTTTGATTTGTGTATCATATCATTTTATAGTGGTGGAGATTTGATTTTCATGCAAGCCTATGGTAATGACTTTTCATGTTTGACTATTGAGTGCTTATTCTTGAACCTTAAGCACTTTGAGTGATTTGAATGAATCTTTAGTGAGGATGTCGACTCTTGTCGATTTTAAATTAAAGGTAATTACTTAGATAAGGAGAAACACCTATGTTTTCATGTTTAAAAATTTTAGCTTGGATTGTTTGAGACTTTAGTGTTCTTTTAGTTGAATAGCCAATGCATGATTATTTATAGATTATTTTTGAGACATTATTGATGGGAATTACAAGTTGAGAAATATTATTTTTAATGTGAGTCGAGGATTTTGCTTCAGGACAAGCAAATGCTTAAGTGAGAGGATATTTGATAAGCTGTAAAAGTAACATGTTTTAATCTCATTCTTAATGCATTTTTGGCTGATTAATTATGTAAGTTAGTGAATTTGATGCTCCTAGTCCTTTAAATTCATGTTTCTATACTTAGGAGAGCATTTTGGAGCTAAAGAAGCGAAAAACGAGCCAAAATCGGACAAATAGAGCTGTTTTTAGGATCCACACTGCCTGGGCATTTCCACACGGGCTGCCCACACGCATGGAATACGTCACTTTTTGTGCAATGAAAATATTATTCGAGATAGACTGACCCGCAACAAAACTAAACTGATTATGTTTGCTTATTTTCGGAATTAACGATCTAGGTCTATTGACAATTGTCTTTGTGATTATCTTATAAAGCATCATACATAAACAGATCGATCTAAATTGAGTAATCAATTCTGGACTTTGGACTTTTGGTAGCAGCACAAGCAACGTTTTGTTCTGATGTGGATCCAATAGTTGCTCCCCCCCCCCCCGGCAAAAAAAAAAAACTTTCCAGACCATGCAACAAACTGAAGAAGCGACAACTTCCCATTGCATTTGAAGAAACTTTGCCTGAAAGCCCTCAACACTTGGAGCTTTCAACGGAGCCATACAAAAAATCGACCTACGAATCTCTTTATTAGAGGCTTCTAACAACAAGCTCTCCTTATCAACCATTTACAACGAAGGGAACTTAGTTCGACAAGGAAACACTCCATCAACAGAATGACCAATAGAGTATAGATGTTTAAATGCATTTTGATCTATTAAATTAAATAGTATTTATTATAAATTAATTTTACTTATTTTAACTAAATTTCATAGCGCTTATGATTAACTGGGGATAACAATCAGTTTATTTTAATGTTAGATAAGGAATAATCCAATAAATATGGAATATTAGAGTAATTGGATAAGATTGCTTATGGTGTTTATTTTCTTGTTAATAGTAATAGTATTATGGAATACTTTCTCAAACTAACATTCCATGTACGATGATTCGATTTTACGTTTTGTTTCTTGTTCAAAGAATTTTTTTCTCAAGTATTATTGATAATTTTTATAAAAGTAATATTATTTTTTAATTTAAAAGTTATGTAGTTGTGTCATTACAATTTATTCTATCAAACATGACATGGAGAATTATGATCTAATTACACCCTATCAACTAAGCACATCTAGAAAATTATAATTCCTGAAAATTGCAAAAGGGTGTAATTACTTCCTTAGTGATTACGCTTTTATACAATTACTGCTTTATGGTGTCCAAAGCGTCCCTAATGTAACACATTTGTCTAAAAAAAATGTTTGTCGTGATACTTTCTATTAATATGATACATAAGTTGGAGAATTTGTGCTCCAGGTAAATTCTTAAGAAAGAGAGGTGGGTCACAATATATAGTTTTAAGTAACAAGTTTTTCCTAGACGGAATCACTCTTAAACATGTATTCATTCTTGTTAAACTTCAAGGAAAAGTAGAAAATATAAAAACTAAACTTTAGACGGGTTGGACATTGTCCTTAGGAAATTTCGTTCATAGTGTATCATCAATATTCAACAAGCTATTTTGTTACATGAACAACAGGGAGGAACAACAAAACCTAAAGAAAATACTTAAGAACAATAGAGAAAAAAACATATCTCAAGTGCTTGGAGAATATGGTTTTAAATCAAAATAAAGAGTTCCAATTTTCTATGCAAATGGATTAGAAGCAAGAGATTTTTTTTAGAAGCAAGAGATTAAATGAGTTGGATATAAGGTATGTTTTTCTACTTGTCAATGAATATTAATCTACCGTATCAATCATGGAATTGTCGCTTAGGGCTTGCTAGCTGAATTTTAAAGGAAAAAAAATCCTAACTGTCTAATGACTATTTTGTAATTTTTTAAAATTAAATAACCATAATATAATTTAATTAATAATTCAATGACCTATAATGTAGTTTATCCAAAAATAATATAAGGACTAAAAGCAAATTTAAACCAAAAAAAATAGTAAAATAATTAACGTCGCCTGAGAGATTCGAACTCTCGCGGGAAAATCCCATGTACTTAGCAGGCACACGCCTTAACCACTCGGCCAAAGCGACTTCAGTGAATGTTAAGTTAATAAATACTTTGAGATGCCTTGTCGAAAATGCAAAGGTTGTGGAGCAAAAGAAGTTTATGCAATCTGCTCCTACAGAAACTGTTTCGGCAACTGCTTCTAATGGGGATAAAATCGAAGAGGCGGAAGAAGAGAAGCCGAAGAGAACAGAGAAGGAGGAATCAGACAAGAAGGTAGAGGAATTGAGTAAGGAAGATGAGGGTTTTTTACAAAAATAATATAAAAAAATAAAAAAATTTACCAAAATGTTATACATTTTTTTTATTTACCAAAATATATATAATTTTTTTTATTTACCAAAATATATCAAAAAAAACCAAAAAAACAAAAAAAAATAAAAAACAGAAAAAAAAAACCTGGACCGATTTGACAGTTCCCTGGGTCAAGGGAACATCATTATGCACCAAAGAAGGAACCTCTGGCGGCACCAAACAAGGGTTCCTGTTGGCGGCACCAAACAAGGGTTCCTGTTGGCGGCACCACTCGTGTTATAAACACGAACTCGGTCCCAATGAAACAAGAAAAATTAGAAGAAAAGAAAAGAAAGAAGAGGTGCATGGAAAAAAAAAGAAAAGAGAGAAAGAGAAGAGAAAATCAGGTATTTTTTAAAAATAATTGATTATGTTATTGTTATTGTTTTGTATAATTTGTATTTTTTTGTTTTAGTTTAGTTATTAAGATTAAAATCAATAAAACTCAACTTAATAGTTTTAGTTAGGGTTTTATTATCAAAATATTACAAAAAATAAAAATTTTATAGTATTATTATTATTATTATTATTATTATTATTATTAAGATGTTAGTTAGTATTATTGTTAGTAAAAATTAGTATTATTTTGTAGTTAGTTATTAATAATTTTAGTTAGTATTATTTTGTATATAAAATTATTAATATTATTATTGTGTTAGTTATTAGGATTAGTGGTTAAATGGCTTTCATGTACAAAATTGAATATTGAAACATTAGTTTTTTTTATTTAAGTTATTTATTTTATTATCCGTGCAAGATGTTTTACGAGATTTTGTTTATTTTTTGACAGATTAAATATTGAAGATGGATGCTAAGTTTTTTCTATGCGTTTATTTCGACGGAGTCATCTTAACAACAAGTGTTGGATGTGTATTTGAATGTCAGCAACAAATAGCAATGAGATTTAATAGAAATGTCTCGTTTGATGAAATGAAGGCAAGGATTAATGCAAAAATTTTAAGACGTTGTGGGAGAAGGATAGTAAAAATTTTCTACAAGTTTCCAGTTTCGACAAATCCAGTCAAATTCGTCGAAATGGAACTTGCAGACGACAAAGACGTTGAGACAATGGTCGATCTCTACTGTGGGAATGGGAGTGACAAGAATGCACCGATTCACTTATTTGCTGAGTTAGTCGGTATGGAGCAAAATGCATCTGATGAAGAAGACGGGGCTGAAGAACCGCGGATGGTGGCTCCAATATCATACGTTGATAGTGAATCAAGTATGGGTAGGATCGGTATCGACCTGAATATTACACCCGATGTTGATATGGTTGGTGGTGAAGAAGAAGGTGGTTGCGAAGAAGAAGGTGGTGGCGATCATTGGGATGAAGAGGTCGATAGTGACGGTGATCCCGATGTGGACGATATACCTGATGATATCGACGATGAAGACATTAACGCTTCTTCGATCGGGGAGCAGATGCGGCATATTTTGGCCGGGCGAGTATGGGCCGGGCGAGTAGGATCCGAATAGTTCAAAGTCGTATGCATATTCGCCTCGAAGCTCAAGAAATTGTCGATGCTCGCAATTCGGATGATAGCTATCTGAACCGACAAACCCATTGTTCGAATCTGGCCGGGCTTCGCCGCTCGTGGTTCCGGAGAATAATATGCCATGGGATCGCATCACGCCGTCATTGTGGACGATCCCCTATGTCGCCTGCATGTGCGGGGATTACAACCGACCGCCTCCGTATAAATATGGCTTCCCGCAACTAATGTACCATTGCATATACTCTTCTGATGGTTGCGAGTCAGTAGCCATAACCATCTGAAGTCTTCGATGAAATCGATCATTCCACAGCGCCACAAATTTTCGGTGCTTAATTCCCCAATCTATCACTGATTTTCCTCTCTTATTCTTGCCGTGCACTTCTCCCACCTCACACGGCGGATCCGGGATAGGTTGGATTGCACCAAACTGCCGTAGCACTCGATCCCCGTTATACCACTCGACCATGTTAAAATTTATAATTGGTGCGTTAGTGCACCATATGTACGAATGCACGTACGCAGACGAGGGTACCACGGCGGTAATTTCTGGCGTTCGGTACGGCGTCCATATAAACTGCATGATTAATAACATGGTTATAATTACCCATAACGTGTGCGTAAGATATAGAAAGTAAGATGTCATGAATATGACTACAGCATGAATATTAGAATAGCATCTTACCCCATCCCGGGCATACTGTTCAATCATGAGGCGATATAGCGGGACATTGTACGACTGCCCGATACCCGGACGACCACTCCACCTACAAAAAACAAATATAGCGTTTAGAGTTGGTTGGTAACATTAGTCAATATATTATGACTACAAATAACGAGAAGTTATATTTTATCACCTGCTCAGCAGTGGATAAACATACGATTGGTGTCTAACCGATGCCAAAAATGGCATCCGATACAGCGCCCAGGACTGCAGCAGTGAGAGGCATCCGCCAATGTCGCGAACTTTCGGATCTGTCGCCCGACAAAGCTCTCGATACAAGACTGCTAGCACAGCTGAGCCCCAGCTATAGGAGCTAACACTAGACAAGTCAGCTAATAGGGGCAAGTACATCAAATGCACCTTGTCGTTGCTTGCATCAGGCATCAGTTCTCCCCCTATGATATGCATGATGTACGCTCGAGCAGCGCACATCAACTTCGCTTTCGGTGGTCATCCGATAATTGTTCATACTTGGCTTTCACCATGTAAATGATACGCCTGAAAATATGACTCACCGTTCTCGGTGAGTCTCCTAAAAGCCGATAGCAAAGTGCATCCGGATCGGTAAATGTAGATATTCCGTTCACGGGACTCCGTCAATTGGGAGCCCAAGCCGCAACGCTACATCCTCCAAGGTCACCGTGCACTCCCGCACGGAAAATGAAAAGTGTAGGTCTCCGGCGCCACCGCTCCACTAGCGTAGATATTAAATGAAAGCGCAATACGGTGTAATGGATCGTGCTACGGACCCAAATCCGCTAGCTCTAAATGCGGCATCAACCGTGCATCCGAGTATTCTTCAAAACACTCACACGGCCCTTAAAACTCGAGTGCGAGTCCCGATAGTGTAAAATTACGTAAAAATTTTACGATAACATTATTTCTTTGTACGCCTATCCTTTTAAATAAATAATAAATAATAACTCATACGCGTTATTAACCGCATCGATATGTGGCTTTTTTTGCTAATCAATGAAGCCATTGCGAAGCCTGCAAGTTGAAAAAAAAGTTAGTAAAAAACTCTTACTTCGGCCATTTGTTCGTATTTTTTTCTCCGCATTTTATTACTTTAAAAATATCTTCATTTCTAATTTTATAATTTTACATAATGTTTTAAATTTATTAATTTAGTGTGTTTTAAAATTAATTTACTGTAAAAAACCATTATCCCGCCATTTACTCGTATTATTTAGTGTATTTAGTGTAAAATTAATTTATAAATTTACTGTGTTTTTTCCTTTTTTTATTCTTTTTTGGTTTTTACTTTTTTTTGAAATATTTTGGTAAATAATAAAAATTATATATATTTTGGTCAATAAAAAAGTTATAATATTTTGGTAATTTTTATTTTATATTATTTTTTATAAAACCCATAATAAAACATTACAAAATAATAAAATATTTAAAAATTACCAAAATATTATATATATTTTTATTTACCAAAATAAAAAATTACTAAAACCGGTTTTTATTTGGTGTAAGAAAAAATCCTTATCCCCCATTTGCTCAGATTTTTTCCGATTTTATTTTCAATAAAATATATTTATTTTTATTTTATTACTTTATATTATTTCATTACATTTTTTTAAAATATTTGTATTAACTATTTCTCAATTTTTAAAAGTTAGTAATACACTATTATTTTGGCCATTTGTTCGTATTTTCTCTCCGCATTTTATTATTTTAAAAATATCGTAATTTTAAATTTTATAATTTTATACTTTTTCAGTGCATTATGTTTACAATTTATTAAAGATATAATTTTTTCGCATTTTCTTACTTTCGTGAATATATAATTTTCGTTTTTTCTTTTCGTATTTTATGTTTTCTTAAATATATTTCTTTATCATTTTACTTTTAATGTTATTTTCCTAACAAAACTAATTTCATAAAAAATTCCTAATCAACATATAATGTACATACCATTAATTTTTCATGCTAAATATATCTCAAAATTATATATCCTAAATAAATTAATAAAATACGTAAAATGTACTTAATATTATTTTTTAACACACAAATATTGCAAAAATCTTAAATTAATAATAATAATTACCTTATTTTCTTTTTTTTTCCTTCCTCCACCCTTAATATTTAAGGTGGTGCCGCCAACAAGGAATCCTTGTTTGGTGCCGCCAACAAGGTTTCCTTGTTTGGTGTCACAAATGATGTTCCTTGACCAAGGAACCGTCCAAATCGGTCCAGATTTTTTTTTGTTTTTTTGGTTTTTTTTTTGATATATTTTGGTAAATAAAAAAAATTATATATATTTTGGTAAATTAAAAAAATGTATAACATTTTGATAATTTTTTATTTTTTTATATTATTTTTGTAAAAAACCCGGAAGAGGAAGTGGCTAAATTAAAGGAGCAACGCCGGTTGGAGGAGATAGCTAAAGCTAAGGAAGCACTAGAAAGGAAGAGGCGAAAGGAGGAGAAGGCCGAAGCTCGAGAGGCTAAACGAGCTGCTAATTAAGCCGTAGCTAAACCACCACAAAACTTCCGGCACAGCCAACATAGGGAGAAAACCTCAACAGAGGAGACCAAAGCACGCAACTGTCGAAGAAGGCTCCATCAACACCAACACCCACCCCTGACGTCGCCGGTGGCGGGCATCTCATCTGGGGTTGACAAAAATATTAACGTCGCCTGAGAGATTCGAACTCTCGCGGGAAAATTCCATGTACTTAGCAGGCACACGCCTTAACCACTCGGCCAAAGCGACACTGCTTTACCAGCTAAAATTATCATCTAAATAACAAATAATTTGAGATGCTGTCCAAGCTAGCTGAAGCTACGTGTGGGAAGAATAGATGATCAGTTAAAATTCAGCGAATAATATAAAGATTTAGTTCTAATACAATAATTGGGAAAAGGGCAGTCGACCTCGGGGTTGGAGGATGGGGCCGAGGTCGGGATGAGAGGTGGATGTCCAAGGTTATTATTATGTTCTTAATGGGTTTATTATGATTTTGGAATTTTAGAATTGTGTTGGATGTTACCCTTATTTTATTGGTTTTATTTGGGTCTGAATAGTTGAAGTATTGATGTTGTTTTGGGTTATAAGTTTGGTAAATTGGATGTTAGATATCGTGACAATATCTAATTTCATTGTCACCACTATTTTTACACTAACCATAAGTAAATGTACCGCCCATCCAAACTCACCCATTGTATTGAGGATGCATGTTTAAAAGGAAATTGTTTGAGCACGAATTTTGCACTGTTTTTTCGTATTTTTTTCGATTTATACAAAGGTATCAATATTCAGGTTATAAGTATCGATATCTCAATGTTGAAATGATAGTGCTTGAGTATCAATACTTAGGGTAAAAATATCGATACTCGTGCCTGAATATTGATAAAATGTTTGGATTCAAGATTTAACAAAATGCTAAGTTGGTATCATTTTTTCTTGTTAGTATCGATACTCATTTTACAAAATATCAATACATTAGTTTGTGTATCGATACTTGCATTAATTTCTTTGAAGATTTGCTGAATGGTCCTTAAACACATATTAAATTATTTCTAAGGTTGTATGATTGTTTAGCCGCGAACACCTCTGTAAATTTTGTGAATTGTCATGAAATTTATCTTGCTTGAAACTATGTGTGCATGTGATAAAGTTTCAATATTGATGTAGCATTCTATAACTCAAGTCCGGTGACCAGGTTGATTGAGGAGTGTTACATTAATCGTCTAGTGACTTGAATAAAATCATAAATTTATTTATAAAATTATAAAAATTTAAGAAATTAATTTTTATTACACCTTAATTTATCATATAAATTCATCAGATCAACAATTTCTAAATTTAATTATGATAACTTATTTATATGGTTTGTTTTTTGATTGAAACTAAAATTGCACAAAATAGTTGTGATATATATATATATATACACAGATACATATATATAATTTTAATGTTTCGGAAATGGAGTGATAATCATAACCTTTAATCATCACATCCACACAATTTTCTATTAATTTTTATTTTATGACATTTTTGATGCATTACTCACAATCTGTGATTTATTTTTTCCATCATGAAAAAATTAAAAAGTTAAACTAAGGTTTTAAAAGTTAAGAGAGAAAAGAAAAGAAGAAAAAAACCATTTTGATTTTTAATTACAGTTATTTTGGGAAAATTATATTCACTAATATAATAAAATAAATGTTAACTTTTATTTTCCATCATATGAGATAACCAAATAAATGAACTATAACAAAATTATATTTTACTAATGGTATCTTGACATTATTCAATAATGTGAGAATGGGATGACCAAAATTTTCAAGAATCCAAACAACATAATCTCATTTAAGAATGTAATATTACAAACTGTAATGTAAGATTCAACTAACCAAATGTTCCCAAGTGTAATTAGAGCAACTAACTACAGAATAAAAATTAGATTAATTGTGCAGATAATTACAAACAGTTACACACAAATCTATTTTTTATAGCTTTTCACACCCATATATATTTAAGTTTCAAATATTATTTTTATATGGTAATAATAGTATTTTAATTGTATAGCATATATATTTTTAAAAGTACATTTTATGGCTTATATGTTATTTTTAACATTTAATTGTATATTAATTTGCTAACATTGTTTAAGTGATTTGAATTTTGTTATTTTTATTGATTTATTCAATGATAGTTCTTGAATTGCATAATTGTTTCTGTTTTGATGATGAATGTTCTGTTTAGTGTAGGATTGCTCCGTAACCCTAATCTAACGAAGGAGACGGATTAGGGGTGTTACAAATCTTGCTTGGATTAAATAGTTAATTGGATTGCTTCCCTACATTTATAATGTATGAATAACATGTTCATGATTTTATTTGAATGAATAAGCAATCAAGGCACATAACATCATTAACAAAATTTTAACAATTTAAGTTAAAAGAATGCAATCAATCTAACAACAACAGAATTAAGTCATGTTAATTAAATTGAAAGAGAAAATATTTAACAATCATGTTCATCAATTCATAACAAATTAAAAAGTTAAAAAAAAAGAGAGGAAAGTAACTTGAAGACAAATATGGTGTTTCTCTATAGCTCAACTTGTGTTCCTTTTCCTCCTTCCTTCTGCTTTGCTCCTTCACACAAATGCTTTTAAGATTCTAAATTTTGCTACTCAAAGAACTTTTACAATGCTTCTCTCAAACTCTTGTATTGCTCTCTCAAATGAGAAGTGAAAGAATGAAGAATGGGAAAAGAGAAGGTGAGTGAGGAATGAGTGAATAGTTAGGGCTATTTATACTTGTAGAGATTTGCTATTTTTAGCAAATGAGAGCCTTGAAATGAGTGAGTGGATAACTTTGAAATTCTTGAAATGTTTGCTTAAAATTTTTGCTATTTTTAGCAAATGAGAGTTGACCAATGCCATTATTTGGACAGAAGAACAAATGTCGTAGTGCGGCTATAGTACATGCTAGCGACAACTAAGGTTGAAAAGAGAGGAAATGAATAGGAAGAAAAGAAAGAAATAAAATTGAAATAGGAAAGAAAAAACAAGAAAGTGAAATAGAAAAATAAGAGAAAATTGGATAAAAATGTTGAAATAAAAATAGAAGAATATTTAATAAGGGTGGAATATCCTTTTCCAAACCAAGTAAAGATATATTGAAAATAAGGAAAATGTTATAAGATTGAAGTTTAATGTGAAATTGTTCATCTTATTCTTCCCTATTATATCGTATAAAATAAACAATAGACAAAGCTCACATTCTAGAATAACCAATGATCTAATGCTACTCCAAAATTAAACCCCAAAGCCAAGAAACAAGTTTACAAACATCTGAAACTACTGTAACACTAAATGACAAATTCCACCCATTTAACACGAGAAGTGACATCTTTTTTACTTTTCCTTCAAAGGATCTTTCTGAAACCTCACTTCCACCCCAACTTCGCTTTCAATTCCTGCAAATATCAATCAATAACTTTATACCGATTCCTATTCTTATCTTGTTCCTAAGGAAAGTACTTGTTTGAAATGGTTTTTTGTACCTCTCCCATGACTCTGAAGAAATCAATCACAGATTTTGCGGCTCATCTTTGAATCTGATTCCCTCGGGATGACTGCTTTACCATCAATTGCAACAAGGGGTATGTGGGAAATCTTAGACCACTCTCGTCCTTTATCGCTTGAGCACTCTTCTTTCAGCAACGGACAACTGGAAATATATAAATATCCAAGCGAGAGAAGCATGTCTTTTTTTGGAAGAGATGTTAGCTTGGGGCAATTATCGATGTCCAATCCTTTAAGAGAGGCGAGGTCTTGAAAGCCCTCGGAGAACATGAATTCCAGGTTCTCAAATCCGAAAAGCATGATATAGGTGAGAGAAGGAGGCAGCATCATTCCAATCCCTTCTTCTGGGAATGACACCACGTTTGAGCATCCTCCACCTCCGATGGTCAATTCTTGAAGAGAGGTGAGTCTATTTAATCCCCATTCCACAAGTGACCTATAAATCTTGGGTGCGTTTGAGATTGTAAGTGATGTGAGATTGGCAGGGAATCCCTCCGATGGAAATGATATGTCAGCCGAACAGTCGCGCAATCTTAATCGTCGAAGGGAGGTGATGCTGGCCATGCACTTAGGAAGGGCTCCAAAATTTCCACAACCATCAACTCCAAAAGCTCTGAAGCTGGTGCTGGGCATCCCACTTTCTTCAAAAGAAAACAAATTTGAACACGAATGCAAACAAATCTCCTGGAGCTGTTTGAGCTTGTCTAGTCCTCGTGGTAGAGATTTAATTCCAGATCTGAAAAATAGAATAGATTCAAGACAAGCGGTTTCCTCAAACTCTTGGGCTATGTATTCCAACTCCGGACATTCTCCAATTCTCAAATGTTTAAGCGTTATGGGAAACTTGGTGTTTGAAAATATGCAACTCAGTTTTGAGCAGTCAGTAATATAGAGAAGTTGAAGCTGATTGCAAATATTTTTGCGCCCCTTCGATGACAAAGACATTAGAGACGGACACTTATAGATAGACAACTCCTCAAGAAGACAGAGGGTACTACTCATACTCTTATTATCTTCTTTTTCATCAACCAAATACTCCAAATTCTCACAGGTATCAATTGTCAGCTTTTTTAAATTAGGAGGTAAGTTATTCTCTGCAAAAGAAACCAAGCCTCGACAACCGCGAATTTCCATATCTGTAAGGAATGTGAGCTCATGTAAGACTTGTGGCAGTCTATTGAGCCTTTCACAGTCATATATCCGCAGAGATTCAACACATGAAATCTTGTCAGGTTGCAATTCGGCTTCCTTGGCTTCCAAAGACTGCAGTTGAGGACAACTCGAAACGGAAATGAAACGATGTCCAACTAAACTAAACCCATACCATGATAGAGATGCCAACTCCTCCCAACCATCAATTGCAAAATGTTCTGAGTTTCCAAACCTCAACATTGTCCTATCTGCTGGAATATTAAACTTTGAAATGTTAGAAAGAGACAAAGTTTGCAAAGAGGAAAGCTCCTTTGCAGGAGAAGAGCAATCATCCACCAGTTCTGCACACCCTCGTATACTGAATTTACACAGTGACGGGAAACTTGATATTGAAACTACCAAATTCGTACAGCCATGAATTTCAAGTTTTTGCAAGGAAGAAAGATAGGTAGGCAACCTTCCCAACAATTGAGGACAGTTTATGATTGAAAGCTCACGAAGGCTGGGGAGTTTCAAAACCTTCTCGTCTCCTTCACAAGTGTCCCACTCCTTCCAATTTGGAAGACTCTCAAAAGACAGAATCTCTAATGATGCAAATGGATTCAATTGATTTTCTCCGAAGAGCTCAACACCAATCTTCTGTACTTGATCGAAACCAATAATTGAAAGATATTTTAACAATGGCAACCTTCCAACTGATGGTAGTGACTTGCAGTTTTTACAATTGCGAAGCTTCAAAGACGATAAATTCTTGAGGGAAGAATCAGCTATCCAAGATGAGAATTTTACACCCCCGTAATTCTCAATGATGAGTTGCTCAAGCCTTTTCGGAGGATGAAGAAAGTCCAACACCCGCTCTTCAACTTCTGTTTTCCTTGTATTATTCTCCAAGGCTGTACCCCATTGTAGTTCTAACCCATCAATCCCTAGCTTCTCATTTAACTTAGCTTCCCTCGCATCTTGACCATTAACATTCTCCAATCCAGAAAGACAAAAATTACCTCTAAGGTTTGACAAAGTTTTCAATTCTCTAATAAGACGTCCATCACCTTCCCCTATAACAAAATTAGACAACGTTTGAAGCTGAGTTAGCTGATCAAATCCGGAGGGCATCCTTTCTATTGAATTCGCACCTCTAATATCAAGAAAATGCAAGTTGACAAGGTTTCCCATCTTCGAGGGTAAATTTTTGAGCTTTGAACAATCTCTTAATATTAAAGTCTCCAAATGATAAAGACTACACAAAGAATCAGGTAAACGATTGATTCTGGTTCTAGAAAAATTTAAGTAGCGTAGATGTTTTAAATTTTCAAAAAAGTCGGGCAAATCATAGATCTCATACCCACCCAAAGAAAGAACCCTTAAGTAGCTAAGTCTTGGCAACAAATCCTCCAAGACAACGTTAGATAAATAGAATACCTCATAACTTGGAGCCATTAAGCGTAAGAAAGTACGTAAAGAAGTCATTTGATAAAATGCCTCAAACTTCTTTACACTCTGACACCGATCATCGATAACATAAGCTGAGTGGCGAGAACGATGCGAAAACTTTTGTTGCTTTTCACCCTCCACTCTGCAACATATTTCTCCTGCAACTGATTGAGCTAAATCATTCATAAGATCATGCATCACGAAACGGGATTTGTCTTCAATAGATCTTTGAAAAAATGACCTTGACACTAGATCTTGAAAATATTGGTTTCCAAGACCTTTGCCTTGAATTTTAATTTTTGATTGCAAGAAACCTTCTGCTCTCCATAACACGATTATCTCTTCTTCTTCAAATTCATAATCTTTAGGAAATATGGAGCAGTAGGCAAAGCATCGTTTCAAATGAGGAGGAAGATAATGGTAGCTTAATCGCAAAGCTGGAATTAAGCCACATGGATCTTCTGGTAGGTCCCATATCTCGCTCTCATATACTTTTTCCCATTCACTATGATCCGTAACTGTGCGTAATAAGCTTCCAATGGCTTTTGCTGCCAAAGGTAAGCCGTTGCACCTTCTCACTATGTTCTCTCCAATTTCTTTAAATTGGAGATGCCCATCAAAGTTTCTTGCTTTCAATGCATGCTGAGCAAATATGGATAAACAATCATGATGCGAGAGTTTATCCAAGTAAAACGCTTTCACCGAATCGACATTAGATGAAACCTTTTGGAGTCGAGTTGTTACAATAATTTTGGTTTCTGCTCCAAATGGAGCCCGTAAGATGGTCCAATCACTGTAACTCTCGTTCCAAATGTCATCTAAAACAAGCAACATCCTTTTTCTGGATAACTTCTCCTTCAACTTGACTTGAAGCAAGTTCAAGTCATTCTCATCATGTGAGTCAGCGTCGAGGGATCTTAAAATCGTCTTTGTTATGTTAACAGCATCAAAGTCATCAGAAACGCACACCCAGGACTTGTGATCAAAAGACTCCTTAATGCTGGGATCATTGTAAACAAGCTGAGCAAGAGTTGTTTTCCCCATCCCTCCCATGCCAACGATGGAAAGGACACAAACTCCATCGGAATTGTTACTTTTGAGCAACTCAAGCATTTCTTGCTTCTCATTGGCTCTACCAACATACTCCACAGCTCCATCCATCAAGGAAGTTGGTTGCAGCCTGGGTTTCTTTCCCTTGGAAGTTGCGCCTTGAGGCATGATCTCACTCAACCCCAAATTACTTCTTCGAGTGTTCAAACTATTCAGTCTATCGGTGATTGCTTTTATCTTTGAAATCATCTTAGCATTGAACATAAAAGCGATTGGAGAGAAATGACCACCAGTACAGCAGGTTGGAATGAGTTTCCGTACCTTACTAGAGCTGGCTTGTGCTTGAGTTTTTTGGAGCTTGAGACGTAACTCTTGGTAAGCGAACTCGTCGAAGATGTCATCCACATCGTAAGCTAAGTCTTGGAGATCGCCCAACCAATTCTTGACACCCTCGTCCTTGATCTGCTTCTCCTCTGCATGGTTCAACACTGCTTTGATCTCGGGGAATATGGATTGCCACAGCTTGAGTTGGTGGTGGAGTTGCCGGTGATCGGCCACAAAGTTGAGTACAGAGTCAAGCAACTTGGCAGACAACAGCTCCAAAAAGGCAGAAAGAGCAGCCTCTCCAAAGACAGACATGGTGGAATTGGTACAAAGAAATCAAAGAGAGAGATGAAGAAGGAAGGGGAGATTGGGGGAAAGGAATGGAGATGGATTGTGTATAATTGGGGTTAACAGGGAATGGAGTTGAAGTCAACGAATAGAGACAAATGAGATGGAAAACACAAGAAAGTGGAAAACAGGTCACAGTTTTTGGAACGATAATCTCATTCCAATTTCTTTATTTTATTGGGTACCAATCATTCTTTACTTTAATCAAAAGATAATCTCATTGAAAAGAAATACATTATATTTTGTAAATTAATTTAATTGTAATTATTTACGCCATACAAGTATTTGTGTTTTAATGCCATAAGTTAACAATAAATTAATTTTATTCAGTGGATTTGAGTTATGTACATTATTTTTAGTTAAAGACTAGAATTTATTACTTATTTTTATTAAAGTTTTATTAATATTTTTAATTTTAAGTTTAAATTTATATTAATTATTTTATTTTTATTTTGATATTATAAATGTATTGATTATTTATTAAAATATGTATCTTCAAAATTTTTTTCGACATACGTTTTTAGAGATATTTTAACACTCATAAGAGTCAAGTTCAATGTAATTGTTAATATCAGTGAGTTTTTCATGCCTATTGAAATCAAAGTTAGTATTAGTCATGATTATAGTACTTTGACATCTATGGATAAGATTGAGCGATCGATTGAATCGAGTGAAAAATTTTCATATTAATCGAATTCGTAAATCCTATTTTATCATCCTAACTCTATTTGAATTTTTTTTTCAAATCGAGTCAAGTGAAATAAAATTCAAGTCGAGCCAAATCGAGTGAAATTGTTAAAGTTAAATTAAAAAATAAACATGTTACATTAAAATCTTGTTACAATATAATTAATTAAATGTTATAGCACATAAATTTAAAAAATTCAAAGTAAAATAAGAATAATAATAATAAATACTTTATTAATACAATAAACTTGAATAATAAATTAACTTATTTAAGTCCTCAAAATTATTATTCTAGAAAATTTTTACTTTTAAACTTTCTTTATATATGATTAAATGCTAAAGTTACATATTTTATGTAATTAAATTGGTTAATTTATGAGAATGCACCACTAATTTTTTTCATATTTATTGAATTTTGTGCAAGAGTGTAATTTGGGACTAAATAGAAGAAAAAGAAAACAATTGGGCTAGATTGAAGAAAGAAGCAAAGAAGAAGGGCCAAAGCAGAATTTTTCCAAGAATAATTAGCTGAAATTGTTGACTTAGTGGGAGATTATTTTGGGATATTTTTATATCATGGAATATTTTTCCTTGATTTTCTATACTAGTTGGCTCTTAATTTAGCAATGCCACTAGTATAAATAGAGGCTACATTGTTCATTTTAATCATCAAGTGAAATATAAAGCTTTTATCTTTCAATACATTCTCTCCTTTCTACTCACAAATTTATTCTGTTGCTTTTAGTTTCTTTTTCTTCAATTTATTAATTCCTAGTTAGCCACCAACTTAAACCATTTGCAATTCATTTTCCAAATTCCCTTTTTATTTCCAGTAGCTAACATCCACTTTAATTCGTTATCAAATTTCCAGCCCCATACTCAATCACGCCACCCATCTTTTTCACCCATTTTACCTTATTTAATTTATCCAATACCACCATGCCCCAAACCTTAGCCAACTAAATCCATTTTCAGCTTTAGGCCGAAATTAGCCTCGTCAAAACCCGTGAGTTACGAACCCGAGCAAATTAACTCCTAAATTCCAGTACTTATTTTTTCTCCAGATTAAGAGTATGATTTTGTCAGCTCATAAAGTCAGATCAACACTAAGTCGAAAAAGACGTCATTTGAGTTAGTGTGGTTAGACGTATAGTTGGAATTCCGAAAGGAACGTTTCTAATCGGTTTTCTGTGAACACATTAGCGTGCCAAGTGGAGATAGTTGTTTGGTTCCGTCAAGGGAAGTAGTAACCAGATTTAAATTTCCTACGCGGTTGAGGACATTGGTTCGAGCTAGGCTCTTCTAGAACGAAAAGCCGTCGGAGTTCTAAATCACGAACGTTTCATGGTTGTTCGATCGGTAAGGGTTAGTTATTGGACGTTCCATAACTAATTTACACAATGAAGAGTTGGTGTCCGAGGCGTCCTTGGTAGCTATAACTAGCTTATTGGAAATGAGGAGTTCATCTAATTTCAAGGATTGATTTAAAGATGAGGAAAAATCCGTGCCTAAAGCTGAACTTATTCTAATTAATTTTTCTTCAAATTTATTTAACTGCTTTTTATTATTTCATTTTCAACTTTTACTTTTTATGCGTTTTATTTATTTATTTCAGGTTCCAGGTTTTCGATTTTATCCTCCCCCCTAATATCTTGGGCACGACAACTGCCCCGACATAAATCTGGTCAAGAGAGCAACAATTTGCAGTAAACCCAGTTTCTGAGGGATCGGCCCTACTCCCTATACTGCTTAAATTTTCAAAATTAGGTGTAGGTTTATATTGGTGGATTCAACACCTATCAATATATTTTTTTAGAATTTTTTTAAAAATTTATAATTTTTTAAAGGGTAAATTACACCAACAATCAGTCAACTTTAGTATAGTTGACAAAACAATCACTTAAGTTTCAACTCAATCATTCAACTTTCAAAAAATAACAAAACAGTCACCACTAACCATTTTCTGTTGCAAAAGAAATGTTACAAACTGCGCTTTGTTTTTTTATTATTCTTCATGCCCGTTTTATAGTCCATATTTAAGATATGTGACTATCCCTCCCAATAATATTATTTTCAAGATTTAATCTTGTATCTCCCATTGAAAGCACAATATATCTTTTACCATTGCATAGGGCTACAAATGAACATAAAAAACAATTCAGTTTTTATTCATTTATATTCGGTTGTTAAACTAAATAAATGAACATGATCAAGATTTTGAGACTAGTTTATTAAATATATTGAACACAAACAAAGCTTGTTTAGTTTATTTATGTTTATGAACAAGTTCATTTATCATTCATTAAAAATTCGTTTAATAAATCATTCAAAACTTGTTTATTGTTTCATTATTATATATTAATAAAATTATTATGACTTTTGTGCTTATTATTTATTTATAATATAACTATAAATATTAATATTTGACATTTTATATCTAAATATATATAATCATATGTTTATGTTTATTTATTTGTTTATTAATTATTCATGAATATTGATTGTGAACATGTTCAATTATAAGTTTATGAATATGTTTGTTTAACTTAAACATACAAATATAAACATGCATAATTTTAAATTAAACGAAGAAGAATGAACAAATTAAAAACAAACAAACAAACATAAGAACGCATCCATCCAATGTACGTTAAAATTTTGAAGATCTTAATGTCATAAATGAAAATTAAATTTTAAAAAATGCTGGTTATGGATACCACAAACAGACTTGAAGAACCCTAGTAATAGGTATAAAAACAAAAAGATCTTGAAGGAGAACTCGGAAACAGACTAGATTTCATATCTAACTCTTCAAATTGATTCGGCTTCAAAATGAATCACGCCAGATATTACAACGAAATATTACGAAAAACAGATCGTATAGAGAACAATGAGATACCAGTACTAGTTATTAACTGTCGATCGAATGATACCACTGTCAAATCCAATCAAAGCAGATAGCAAAGTGAAGAGACTACTTACTTGAAGCCAAATTGTCTACTCTTTGTTTAGGTTACGGATAACAAATGGAAGAATGCCACCGTGATCAAAGTATGCCAATATCAAATTGTCTACTCTTTGTTTAGGTTACGGATAACCAGATTACTTCGATGAATTCTCTCAAAGCTCTTGGCGATAACTGCTTTCACGCCCTGAACAAAGCAGAAAAACCGTTTGGGATGTAAGAGTTAAAGAGAGAATCGATATTCCAATATCAAGAATTAGTGAGCCAATGCCCGTACCAGTAACATTGGGCCCTTGGCAGCCCAATCTCTTGAGCTGCCACTTCCATACTCTGCTCCAGCTAAGACTATCGTGTCTTGCCCAGCAGCCTCGTACCTCTGCAAGTTGATAATATATTCCATTAGTAATCGCAGTCTAAGTGGAAGCAACGGATTTTTAAATAGCAACGTTAAAACTCACCATTGATGCATCATATACATAAAGCTTTTCTCCTGTCGGAACATGAATAGTCTTCGGACCAACTTCTCCCTTCAGAAGCTTGTTGACAATGCGGATATTGGCAAAGGTGCCCCTTGCCATCGCTTCATCATTGCCTCGACGACTACCATAGGAATTGAAGTCCTTTTTGTCCACCCCACGCTCAAGAAGAAACTTAGCAGCAGGGCTATCCTTTTGGATGCTACCTGCAGGAGAGATGTGATCGGTGGTAATACTGTCACCAAAATTGAGCAAGCAATAGGCATCTTTCACTCCATGCGGGCCTGGTGGTTCTACGGTCATGTTTTTGAAATATGGAGGCTCGTGAATGTATGTTGAGTTTGGATCCCAAGAATAAAGCGTGGAAGCAGGGACGGAAAGTTGATTCCACATCAGGTTGCCCTTTGTGATGGCTTCATAGGTGCTCTTCAACATATCAGGCAACACACTAGATTGAACAACCTGTCACGTTACAAAATTCCACATCATTTGGGCTCAAAATAGTATGCAACACTGTCAACTTTCAAGTGACTTCACAGATTATTTACCTGTGCGATCTCATCATTGCTAGGCCATATATCCTTGAAATATATACTTTTACCCGATTTTCCTGTCCCTATAGGCTCTTTCTCGAAATCAATATCAACCTGAAAATACGGAAATAAGGACCTAAAGATGCTGCTAACACAATATCAACCTGGACTTGCTATTCACAAGAGAAAAAATGAGCATCCTCGTAAACCACTATTATTATCATATTATTATATCAACTTCCAAATTTAAATTTGTGATCTTGGATCCATGATGCATCACGGACTTGAAATCAAGTTTGATAAATAGAACTTTTCACATTGAATAGGGTTGGAAAAATATTGAAAGGCCAAGTAACAAAAGAGAAAATCTGCAGTGCCCAATTTTTGGAACACCACTGCATGAATAGTATCAAACTAAATTGTCTAAAATTTTGTGGCATGACTAATCCAAAAGTAAGAAAATGTATTAGACGCTGCATTTTTGTTAATACCAATAAGAATGCAAAGTATACATTACCGTGCCAGCAAGGGCGTAGGCAACTACTAATGGAGGTGAAGCAAGATAGTTAGCTCTGGTTAGGGGATGAACACGACCTTCAAAGTTTCTATTCCCGGAAAGAACAGCTGCAGCAATGATATCTGAAATAGTGACAGAGGTATTTGTTAGTGAAGATAAATTACATTGGGCAAGGAACAAAGACAGAGGGAAACTAGAAACAAGTAAAAGCAGGTGCTGAAAATTAGTGAAGGTGAATTATAAGAGAAAACCAAAAGGAACCAATGGGAGTAAAACTTCAAGTTTTGAAGACACATGCGGAATAAATAAATCAGGATGTGAACTAGAACAATCAAGAAGGAAACATGATTTAAAATGAAATAAGGATTGGCCTAAAATCTAGAACTGAAAATATTAGCACATTTTAGCAAGTTGATGAAAATTTAACTAGCAAGAAAATTGGATAGAATTTTTAAATATATCACCGGAGATTATCCATTAATCCTCACACTTCTGGAAAAAGCCCCCTAACACTACCAAGAGAACTGCTGGCAATTTTCAAAAGAAAATGAGGAAACAGATTTTGCATTCAAGAAATAAAATTTACCATTTTCTGAAATTCCCGAAGCAACTGATTCATCAAGTTCTCCAGAATTTCCGATACAAGTTGTGCAGTCATAACCAACAAGGTTAAAACCTTGTTGATTCAAGTATTTTTGCAGCCCACTATAGAACACCAAATCAAGAGCAAGAAATGACTGTTTTCAGAGACATTTTCTTTTTCTTAAAAGGGATAAGATAGAGACAATAGGGATGACTAAACTTCTTAAAGGAAATATCATATGCAATCAACATACCTCCGAAGCAAATACTTTGTAACAACTCCAGATCCAGGAGCAAGACTTGTTTTAATCCATGGCTTGACCTGGGGCATAATAATGGAAAGTACATTTTAAGATATCAGGCAAGACTTGTCTTCCAGCTACAGCAGAGTTGAAGTTCACCATTTTTTTTTCCTTAAAGAAAGAGAAGAAAACTGAAACACACACGCACACACAAAAAAAGGGGGAGATAAAGAGAGAAGAAAAACCATACTCAAGATCCACAAGTTTACAGTTCCAATGCTGATATGAGAGAATGGTAACCAACTATAATACAAAACTACTCCCAATATGGCCAAATTTTCACAAGAGTTATGAAACACAAGATACCGCTCCAAATTAACTCGCTTCCTACACATAAATTTCCAAGCCCAGAAAACATTGATACCTTAAATGGTTAAAAACACAGGATATATACAAGAAGCTAAGACTAACCTCCAAACCTAGTTCGTAAGCCTTCTTAGCAACAAGCCCAGCCCCGAGCATGACACTAGGGTTTGATGTGTTTGTACAGCTGGTGATAGCTGCAATTACAACACTTCCATGTCTAAGTTCGGCAGGCAGGCCATGGAATGTGAACTTAGCAACTTTATTCTGCTCTTCCTTTGGCACAGCAAAACCCTGCAACAAGGATTACACAATTAAGGCATGATGTACAAATAAGTAAATGCATAAAAATGTGCTCAAAATTTTAGTTTTGTAGACTGATGAAAGATGGAAAATGATAAGTTTTGTAAAGGTAGAAACAAAGGCTTACTAGGCCTGAGGCTACAAAAAGGGACCTAGCAATTCAAACCTTAAAGCCAACACTATTACCAGAGTTTGAACTTGTTTCTAATGAACACACGCCATGGAATGACATCAAACAAGAGTTTTTTTGATGAACCAACTGCAGTAAAGCTGTCTGTGTCTAACCTTGAATCCAACATTGTTATCAAGACAAGCATGCCAATCAGCCTTCATTTCTTTCAAAGGAACTCGGTCATGAGGCCTAGTAGAAAGCATCAAAGAAAACTGTCAATAAGTAAATTATAATAAAGAGGCATTAAAAGAAAAGAGGTAATGTGCATACCGCTTCGGCCCTGAGATACAGGGTTCAACTTCGGCCAGGTCCAACCGTTAAAAGGAACTGTATGCTCCTTGTTGAGGCTGCTCATGGAAATAGAGTCAAGAATGATGATACCATCTGAAAATGTATTTCTACCAGCAAGGGTTGAGGAAATTTTACCTCATTGTAGTCGACAAACATCTTGTTTGCACGCAAATAACCTTCTATCATTGATACCTGATGTATAAAAAGCATATGTCAAACCACCCAGTATAACACTGGGCAAGGTAGCACAATATAGAAACCCATGGAAAATTGAACTCACTGTCTCATCACTTCTACCAGTTAGCTTAAGATACTGCAGTGTTACATGATCTACAGGGAAAAAGCCCATGGTTGCTCCATATTCAGGCGACATATTTGCTATTGTGGCTCGATCAGCCAATGATAATTCACCCATTCCCTCACCGACATGCAAATTAAAAATAATAAATGATGATGAAGGCATGTACATTGGATAATAATGGTAAATATATATATATCTCTGTTGATAGACTTGTGATAAGAGAACAAACCGTAAAACTCAACAAATTTGCCAACAACACCATGTTTCCTCAACATCTGTGTCATGGTCAAAACCAAGTCGGTGGCCGTGACACCATCACGCAATTTGCCAGATAGCTTGAATCCAACGACACCAGGTAACACCATGCTCATTGGCTGTCAACTTTGCAAAGTAGAGCATTAGAAAAAATAGCAAAACCAAAATTTCAGCTAGATAACTATGCTTCCTCCATTATTGTTCTCTTTCTATATGTTTCACCTTTTTAGGATATTTTCTTGGTTTAATTATCTAGGTGATATGGCCTAGGTTTTAAAACTATATAAAAAGGGTTAAAACCTAAATATCTAGTACTCTAAGTTGCCGACTTTGGTCGGCTAAAGCCTTGATTTTGATAAGCTGTGAGTTTACCTTTAAATAAACTATCCATGTAACTTATACTTCTTAAATTAAAGTGCATTGAATGGTAAGCATTCTCATTACAAAATTATCAACCAAAATTTTCCCTACAAAACCAGAAAAATTTTAACCCACATCACAAATGTTGAGCATTGGTCTGCAATGCAACAAGAGACCAGCAGCAGTTCAGCATGGAGACTAGCAGCAGCTCAACATGAAGATAAGCGTCGGAGTTGAACCGAATGCAATAGCTTCTTTAGTTCATTTTGTTCATTTTGTTCCTACGTAACTTTACTTAGTTTCCTTGTAATTTGTCCACAAAGTTAGTAGGATTAGATTTTGATTTGAATTTGATGTAATAGCTAGCTGATATGTCAGCTTACTTTTGTGTGTAATTCAAATTTAGTATTAGTCATGTATTAGTGGGAGCAGTTATGTCATTAGGTAACTGTCCAATTATCATGCAACTTACATATATTTTCAATTTTTTAATGAAATCAATGAGAATTTTCAGTTATCTTCTTGTTCAAACTCTTTCCTCTCCATTTTGCTTCTGCTCTCTTTTGTTTTTGCTTTTGTTTTGCTGCCAAAACTCCAACATCTAATCATGGAAATCTTAGGTCGCCAATTGGCAAAACCATCAAGAATTTAACCATTTTGAGCACTAAAATCTAACTGTCATTTAAAATAGAAATGTTTTTCCTTTTTATTGTAAAGGTTGCTATGGATTGAACAAAAAATTCAACAATCCATTCACAACTTACACAACTGTCAACAAAAAGTATTTGTTGGTGCAAAGAGACAACAGCAGACTGTTTTCAATCTTGCTTGGATAGCAAGCCTCGAGCCTTGCTGAAGAAACAAACTCAGAAGCAAGAACAGAAACACATGCGAATAGAAAACAAAAAATTGAGAGAGTATTTTTGAATGAAAAGAGCTGATATTTTCATTAACTACATCAAGAAGGCATAGTGCCATTACATATAATAGATAACAACAACAAAATGAACAAGTCATTACCTAATGACATACCTAACACCACTAAATTTACATTGGAAATTGTTAATCAGCTTGCTTAAGTTTCTTTGCTAATTTTCAGTCAATCAATCAACAAAAACATCATAAGGTTTACCAACTTAGTTCAACATGAACTAGATTACAAAATAATAATTAAAAAATACAATCAAAACATAACAAGTAGTTAGGCAACTTCAAGCTCCAGTTTCTGCACTTCATAGCTTGACTGCTTGCTGCCACTTCTCCTTGCATGGCCACCTTTGCATGTCTTGCATGGGAACTAAATTCAACACTCCTCCTTAGTTTCCATGCTAGTTACACCTAATTGCCTTCTTAATTTAACAAATTTAGACACATTGAGTGCCTTTGTAAAGATATCAGCAATTTGCTCTTCTGAATTGCAATGAACCAGCTCGATTTCATGAGCTTGCTCCATCTCCCTTATGACATGTAGCTTGATGTTGAAGTGCTTTGTTCTGCCATGAAAGATAGGATTCTTTGCAATTGCAACAGCAGATTTGTTGTCATAGTAAATCTCTGTTGCCTTTCCTTGATTTTGGTTCAAATCAACTAGGATTTTTCTAAGCCATATGGCTTGATTTACAGCAGATGCAGCAGCAACATATTCAGCTTCTGCTGTTGACTATGCTACCAGACTTTGCTTTTTAGAACTCCAGCAAAACATGCCTGAGCCAAGACTAAATGCATATCCAGATGTGCTCTTCATGTCATCACAAGATCCAGCCCAGTCACTATCAACATAGCCTATCAGCTTCATGTTTTCAGCCCTTTTGAACAATACACCATGATCAATGGTGCCTTTGATGTATCTTAGCACTCTTTTAGCTGCTTGAAAGTGCTGATCATTGCAGCAATTCATGTATCTGGATAGCACACTAACAGCAAACATGATATCGGGTCTTGTTGCAGTCAAATACAACAGACTACCAATGAGACTTTTGTATATAGTCTCGCAAATTGGTTCACCACTCCCTTGCCTCGAAAGCTTCACTCCAACAGCCATTGGTGTTCTTGTTGGCTTGCAGTTCTTCATAGAGAACTTATCCAGGATCTTCATAGTAAAAGAACTTTGACTAAGAAAGATTCCCTTTGTTGTTTGCTTCACTTCCATTCCAAGGAAGTAGTTCATTCTGCCTAAATCAGACATTTCAAACATTTCCATCATTTTTCTTTTGAAATCTTCCAGTATTCTTCTGTCTCCTCCAGTCACCAATAAATCATCAAAATAGAGTGACAGGATAAGCTGAGTTTCAACTTGGTTCTTCTTCACATACAGTGTTGGTTCACTGGGACTTCTCTCGAATTCCAAACTGAGCAAGTAAGAATCAATTTGAGCATACCAGGCTCGAGGAGCCTGTTTCAGGCCATACAAAGCCTTTTTCAGTCTGTACACCATATGTTCTTTACCAGTGATCACAAATCCTTGAGGCTGCTCGATGTAGATCTCTTCTTCCAGGAAACCATTGAGAAATGCAGACTTAACATCAAGCTGATGAATGGTCCACTGATGTTGAGCAGCCAAGGCAACTATCATTCTAACTGTGTCAAGCCTGGCTACTGGTGCAAATGTCTCCAGGTAGTCCAGACCATACCTTTGGCTAAAACCTTTGACAACAAGCCTGGCTTTTAGCTTGTTCAGACTGCCATCTGCATTCTGTTTTGCTCGATAGACCCATTTTACGCCAATGGTCTTCTTTCTAGCAGGTTTATCAACTAGCTCCCATGTCTGGTAATTCTCAATCATGTTGATTTCATCGACCATAGCTAGTTTCCAGCCTTCATTTGCCTCAGCCTCTTCAAATCTGCTAGGTTCTGCTATTGCAACCTGTGCCCTTTCATATATATCATCTAGGGGCCTTGTGCCTTTCACAGGCACATCATCAACATCCATTTCAGGTCCTAGCTGCTCAAGTTCAGCTTGATTAGGCACCGGTCTTCAAAGCCGCTCGCTCATTTTCTCCCAATTCCAGCAGGCTTTTTCATCAAAGATGACATCTCTGCTCACCTGGACTTTGTTTGTCAAGGGATCCAAAACCCTGTAGCCCTTCTTGAATGAGCTATAGCCTACTAGAACACCTGGTTGAGCCCTTTCAGAGAGCTTGTCTCTCTTTGCTGCTGGTATTTGTGCATAACACAGGCAACCAAACACCTTCAGATGTGCCAAGGAAGGCTTGAAACCGAACCAAGCCTCGAAAGGTGTCTTGGATGCAAGAGCTTTGGTAGGGAGCCTATTCTGAAGGTAAACAGCAGTGTTTACTGCCTCAGCCCACATGGTCTTGGGCAGTTTCTTCTCAAACAGGAGACATCTTACCATATCCATCAGACTTCTGTTCTTTCTTTCAGCTACCCCATTCTGCTGAGGTGTGTAGACATTTGTAAGCTGGTGTTTGATACAACATCATTGCAAATGGCTTGAAATCGAGTGAAGTGTACTCATGCCATTATGCATCCTTATTGATTTGACTTGCAACTTTGTTTACGTCTCTACAGTAGCTTTAAACTTCACAAACACTTGAGCTACCTCGGACTTGTGTTTCAGAAAGAAAATCCAGCAAAACCTTGTAAAATCATCAATGAATAGGATGAAATACATTATTCTTGAGTGATTCATCCTCATAGGTCCACATACATCGAGTGCACCATTTGCAATTTTTCGGTGGCTCTCCATCTTTGAGTTTCTTTGGGAATGGTAATCTTGCCTGTTTTCCTATCTGGCACACTTCACACACATCATCATGCTCCACTGAGTTGGTGAAGTTCTCTACCAGGCCTTCTTTGGCCAATCGAGCCATTGACCTGAAGTTGGCATGCCCGAGCCTTTGGTGCCAAAGCTTGGAATCATCAACAGAGGCAGTGTAAGCTGACTTTGAGTCACTTGGCCAATGGACCTCAAAGCATTTATCAGTCATTGTGACTGTCATAAGGCTTGATCCACTTAGATCAGCAATGTGGCACTGTTTATCCTTAAACACAACAGAATAGCCCTTCTCAAGCAATTGAGCTATGCTGAGAAGGTTTCTGTCAATTTCAGGTACTAGCAAGACATTTGAGATGACTTTGTTGCCTGTAGGAGTACATATCAGCACCTCTCCTCTTCCTTCAGCCCTTATGAACTGACCATTTCCAACCTTGACCTTGGGTTTGCAACTTCTATCCAAGGTTTTAAACAAGGAGGCATCTGGTGACATGTGGTTAGTGCAACCACTGTCCAATAACCAGCCTTTTGAACATTTCTTTTCAGCAGCTAAGCAAGAAATAGCAAAGACCTGCTCTTCTTGGTCACTGCTATCCTCAGCTACTCGAGCTTCAACCTTTGGTTGTTGAAATTGACTCTGCCTCGGCTTGGTTTTGTTTTTGCAAACCCTTTCAACATGGCCTTTCTTCTTGCAGTGTTGACATACTGCATCTGGCCTAAACCAGCATCTGTCTTCTGGATGACCTGGCCTTGCAATGTTTGTAGGGCTGGTCATTGCTCCTTGCAGTATCAGGCTTAGACCTGCTTTTCCAAGGCTTTTTGCCTCTTGGAGCATTGGTGCTCGAGGCTTCTCTGGCCTTGGTATTGAATGCAGCTTCCTGGTGATCTTCAGCTCTGCTAGCTCTTCTTTGTTCCTGAGCATAAAAAGTGTTAATTAGCTCAGTCAAAGAGATGCTAGCAAGATCTCTTGAGTCCTCTAAGGAGGATATCTTTGCCTCATATCTCTCGGGCAAAGTGGAGGACTTTCTCCACAATTCTTGCCTCATCAAAGTGCTCACCAAGGAGCCTTATCTTTGTTAACCACTTGTCATAATTCTATCGCTGACATGCTTCTTGCTTTCTTCTTCCTTCATCTTGATTCTCAAATCCTTCTCAAATTCAATAGTGCTTTGTTGCCTTGTCCTTTCAAAGTGCCTTGAAACTCCTCCTTAAGCTTGTCCCAAGCCTGTTTTGGAGTCTCACAGGCCATAATTCTGGTGAAGATGACATCTGACACACAGTTTTGGATGCAGGACATGGCTTTGTGCCTTTTGGTCCTCTCATCAGCATGTTGTCTGATCTGAGCTACTGTGGGGTTGGCCCTCAGTGGTGCTGGCTCAGCATCTGTGTTGACAACTTCCCACAGGTCAAAGGCCTGCAGGTAAGTCTTCATCTTGACCAGCCATATGTGAAAGCCTTCTCCATTGAAGACTGGTGGGGCTGCTGGTGAAAATCCTGAAGAAGCCATCAGGTTCCTTGATTTTAAGCAACAGGTCCACTAAGACAAGGGCTTTAGATACCAATTGTTGGTGCAAAGAGACAACAGCAGACTGTTTTCAATCTTGCTTGGATAGCAAGCCTCGAGCCTTGCTGAAGAAACAAACTCAGAAGCAAGAACAGAAACACATGCGAATAGAAAACAAAAAATTGAGAGAGTATTTTTGAATGAAAAGAGCTGATATTTTCATTAACTACATCAAGAAGGCATAGTGCCATTACATATAATAGATAACAACAACAAAATGAACAAGTCATTACCTAATGACATACCTAACACCACTAAATTTACATTGGAAATTGTTAATCAGCTTGCTTAAGTTTCTTTGCTAATTTTCAGTCAATCAATCAACAAAAACATCATAAGGTTTACCAACTTAGTTCAACATGAACTAGATTACAAAATAATAATTAAAAAATACAATCAAAACATAACAAGTAGTTAGGCAACTTCAAGCTCCAGTTTCTGCACTTCATAGCTCGACTGCTTGCTGCCACTTCTCCTTGCATGGCCACCTTTGCATGTCTTGCATGGGAACTAAATTCAACAGTATTTCATTATTCCACATCATACCACTTTTTCTTCAAAATCCCAAAAGGAAACGTTAAATCTATTAAGAAACAATTGGGCATGATCAAAGTTTCATGAAAATGTGCTATTCTTTTAAGACTTCCATTTCTTGTAAAGCGAGCTGTGTATGCAAATCCGAGCTGTGTCAAAAAACATCCAACTAGAATATTTGGGTATGATAATGGAAATCTCGAGAGGGAAAAAAATTCAACTTACTTATATTTTGGTTGCTTATTCTATTCTTCTGTTTCTACAGTCTTTAAAGAAGGAAGCCAACCTCAAAAACGCTGAGGCGATCACTAAGGCAGCTAAGAGAAAATACTATGAGGAAACCGAAAAGTTAAGTGAATTGCAGTACCAGTTCAAAGCTGCAAATGACATCCAACAAGAAGCGTATGCGCAGTTGCAACGTTTGAAGAAACAATCATATGAGAAGGTACTTTTAAATTCTGTAAGCTTAGAGTGAATTAACATAATCGTGTTGGACACGTAATCATATCCGAGACTCATAGACAAACCTGCATTTTCGTTCTGGTTCTGATTCAGTACATTGCTCTCCGAAACTGATAAACTAAGATAAAGATATGCCGACGCTACTCTTGTTTGAATGTTGCAGAATAAACACTTTTGGCAGTACAAGGATGATTTAAATAAAGCGAATGAGTTGGCTTCGAAAGGGTATAAAGTGGCACTCCAAAATTTTTGTATTAACCAGGTGAGGTCGTGCATTTGTTTTATTCCTTCCAAATCAAGAATTTTGTACAATATTTGATCTAAACAGTTGATGGCTCAGGTGGAGAAATTTATGGACTAATGGAATAACAACGATGAATTCCGAAAAGAATATGTTAGATGCAATGAAAGGAGCACACTGTGGAGACTGAGGACATTAGATGGCCGTGCACTTGGTCCTGATGAAGTGCCTCCTTTAATTCGTCGAGCAGTAAATGGAAGAGCGTTCGTGGATCATACAATGTCTGGCTTAACTTCGAAAGATCGAACACAAGAGGAAGTGGCGGTGGCAAAAAGCTGAAAAGGTACTTGCGGCAAAGGTTGTGGAGAAAAAGAAGCTCATGCAATCTGCTCCTACAGAAAGTGTTTCAGCAACTGCTTCTAATAGGGGTAAAATCAAAGAGGCGGAAGAAGAGAAGCCGAAGAGAACAGAGGAGGAGGAATCGGACAGGAAGGCAGAGGAATTGAGTAAGGAAGATGAAGCGGCTAAATCAAAGGACCAACGCCGGTCGGAGGAGGTAGCTAAAGCTAAGGAAGCACTAGAAAGGAAGAGGGGAAAGGCAGAGAAGGCCAAAGCTCGAGAGGCTAAACGAGCTGCTAATGAAGCCGTCGCTAAACCACCACAAAACTTCCGGCACAGCCAACATAGGGAGAAAACCTCAACAGAGGAGGCCAAAGCACGCAACTGTCGAAGAAGGCTCCATCAACACCAACACCCACCCCTGACGTCGCCGGTGGCGGGCATCTCATCTGGGGTTGACAAAAATATTAACGTCGGCTGAGAGATTCGTACTCTCGCGGGAAAATCCCATGTACTTAGCAGGCACACGCCTTAACCACTCGGCCAAAGCGACACTGCTTTACCAGCTAAAATTATCATTTAAATAACAAATAATTTGAGATGCTGTCCAAGCTAAATATCTGAAGCTACGTGTGGGAAGAACAGATGATCACTTAATATTCACCCAATAATATAAAGATTTAGTTCTAATACAATAATATTATCTACCAATAATTGGGAAAACGGCAGTCGACCTCGGGGGTTGGAGGATTGGGATGAGAGTAAAGCCGTATTTAGGGGGTTGACAAGACTCGAGTTTAACGCTGTTTTAACATTTAAAAATAAATTTTAAATTATTTAATGTTATTTTAATATTTATCTTATAATTAGCTACGTCGATCAACCAATAGAACAACTTATACTCGCTTTCACATATAATCTTATTGTATGTCAATTACACTGAATAATCTATTTTATCATCTTTTAGATGTTTTGAATGATAATAATGTTCCAGTTTTGATCCTTTTACTTCGGCTTCAAAGCCGTAGAAACTGAAAAAAAAAAAACCCCTTGAAACTGACACCTAAAGAAGCCGATCAGTCCTTGACTTTATCATCTCACTGTAGAAATCCACCAATTTGGCATTTGAGAGGGTTACATTTAGCCCTCGGTTTCGGAAGGTCTTGTCATGGCTGAAAACTAATCATTACGATCACATCATTGTTGAGTTGTGCAACGATGGTGCATGCATTGAATCAAATATATTATTGATGACTCGGAATTTAGTTGTTTAATTTTAGATTTTAGCATTAATACGTCAATCGGCCAATAAGGCAGTCCATTCATTTTTATAGGTAACTTAATTACATGCAAATCACTTTAAATGATCTATTTTACTGTCTTCGATATTAGATGTTTTGAATGATAATAATACTTTTGTTCTGAAAATTAAATCAAATAATTTTAATTAACTCAAAAAAATACAATTTTCATGTTCTTTATTGTTCTTAATGACTATATATTAATTTGATTTTTGGATTTAAGTATGTAAATAGATTATAAGATTATGACTTTAATTGATTTATTTTGCAGGGTTTAAATAAAAATTAATCAAAGTTAAGCTGAATATGAACATCAATTAAATCGAAAAAATATTTTTTCCATTAATTCATCATGCTTAGACCCGGCTAGATGTTCATTCCTTCAACACTAAAAACATTCCTAGCTTTCCATAAACTAGCTTCTACGATGAATTTTTTTTTTTTACTTTGAACGATGTACGATAAGAAACTTAGATATAAGAATTTTTGGATAATTTATTTTTTTAGTTCATGAATTTGACAATTAGATCCATCTTGGTATCTGTATTTTTTATTCGTTTTAATTATTGAACTTGACAATTAGATCCACCATTTTGATCCATGAATTTGAATTCTCTCGAGGTTTGATAATGTGACCAATATTATTAAAACAGAGTACTAAATCAATTATTTGTAAAACATATGCTAATTGTTTGTGTATTGAGTCCTTCAAATTTGTGTTTTGTTTTAATTCACTCCCTGGATGCCATGATATATAATTTTTTTAGTTTTAAGACACTGTGCTATTATTTTTAATATGGATCATATTATTTTATAAAATAATGGACAAAAAATATGGATTTGTAAAAACAAAAAGGAATTATCAAGTTTTTAAAAATATATTTTAATAATTTTATTATAGACTCTAATTATATAGAAGGATAATATGTTTCAACGCATTCGAATCAACATCTTCCTACATTGACAATAATATTTATGTTAATCGAGTTAAAACTCAATCGACTTAAAAATAACTTTTTAATATAAAAATATTATTATTTTTAAATACTTAATGATCTTTAAATAAAGATTTACCTATTGAAAAATAGGATCGCTTTTGCAATTTTGAGAAGAAAAGAATCAACTGAATTTAACAAATTTAATATTACTATATAAATAAAATTATTTCTAAATTATATTATTGCAAATAAATTTGAATGCCTGGGATACACATATTATATTGTTTGTTTGTTTGTTTAATTTTATATTTTGGTCACTTATGTTTCAATTATTATAATTTAATCATTAATATTCTCGATTTATAACAATTTGATCATTGTGCACTGTCCTCCATTAAAAGTGTAAAAAAAAAATCACATGTGACTCGTTAAATGTTGGGCCAGGTTATTGAGAAATTGTTTTGTGGACCATTCTGACAACGTCATTCATGGTCAATTTCCAATTATTTAATAATATATTAGTAATTTTTTCTATATTATTAATATATAATTTTAATATTTTTTTACCCTGAACCTTGAAGAACCCTAAACCTTGAACCTGAACACTAAACATCGAATCCTAAACCATAAATATCAAATCCTGAACTCTAAACATTGAACCTCGAATCTCAAACTTGAACCCTAAACCCTTCGAACCTTGAACCCTAAACCTCGAACTTGAATTTTGAACCTCAAATCTTGAGTTTAAGGTTCGAGGTTCAAGGTTAAAGTTTTGACTTTGAATTCGAGGTTTAAAGTTTGAGATTGAGATTTGGGGTTCAAGAGTTCAGGGTAAAAAATTACAAAAATTATGTATCAATTACATGAAAAAATCATTGAAATATCATTAAATGATTAGAAAAGAACATGGATGATGTGGTGGAAAAGATCCCTAAAATAATTTCTCCCTCTTATTAATTTTTAAATTTTTTCTCTCTCCCATAAGGTGCGGTGCGACCCTCAAATTATTGCCCCATTAAAAGCATTATATTTTTCTTCCCCTATTCGAAAATTTTCTTTTTCCATTGATTTCATTTCGAAGTTGAGTTTGAATAGCTTCCCTCCATCATCAATCTTTGGAAAAAAAGGCTTTCTTTCCGGCGACAAAATCTGATTGGTGACTTTATCGATTTTTCAATGGAGACTGTAGAAAGGTCTGCCCTTATCGATATAACAAATGATTCACCCATTATCGAGCTTGCAATGTAGAGCGAAGAAAATAAAGATGACGACTCTTGGTTCTGGTGAGGCATTGCTAAGGGTCAAGTTAAGACTTTGTTGCTAAAGGTTAAAGAAGAAGTTGAAGTTTCGAGTATTTCATTGGGAAATCATTGTGTTCTTCGCGTTCAATGGGACTTATGGCTCCTGCAAATACACCATAGGTTGAGGGTTTAAAAGTGATGGCTCTTCCTGTTGTTGAGGAAAAATTGAGGATCTTTGAGGTAACCCGAAACCCACAAAAAATAAGGGTCAATTATACCAACTGTCACTCAACTTTCAGGTAGCTGACAAAACAGTCACTCTAGTTTCAATTCAGTCACTCAACTTTTGAAAAATAACAAAACAGTCAAAAAATATAAGGGTAAATGACAAAATAGTTCTTCAACTTTGATATCAATGACAAAACAGTCACTCAACTTTCAAAAAATAACAAATAGGTCCTACTAAATTTAAAAAATCGGACACCTAAAAAGAAGAACAAATAAAACCCTTGAATGAATTCTTCTTATTCAGAAAGAAAGCAGAGAACCATGGCTTCCTCATTGTCATTAACCCAAAATACCATTCAATATCCTTTCTAGATTACCCTTAGGTCCGTAACTCGATTCAAATCTCTTTCCAATGACTGGGTTTACCTCACCTCGACCCCAAATTTCGTTGCCGACCATCTTCGCCGCTCTTCTTCTAATCCATCTCTCATCCTCCTTTGCTATAATACCTAGTCCGATTTTGAATTTGGGATCTTGCTAATCACTGACTCGACCCATAATTTCACTTGTCGAAATTTGGTTGTCCCTTTGGAGGAACTGCTTTCTTTGTTCCCAAAAATCATGGGTTCAATCGATTATTTGGTTTATCTGGATGCTCCTCTTGTTTTGATTTTGATTTTGTTTTATACAACTTGACAATGTTGGCAATGAAGTTAGTGTTGTTTAGCTTAATCAACAACCCTTTTGTTTATATCATCATATCCTATGAAGATCTCGACAAATCTGATTTTTTTTGGTTCTTAAATCGCTTGAATGTTGCTTTGGAGGATTTTCTCCTCATCGGTTTAGTTGTGGGCACTGATAGTTTGACCCAAAATTGTCTTCAATCCCATTTCGATCTAGTTTCAGAGTTAATGGCTTTAGGCGATAGAAAGAGACAGTCGGATCCCAACCGTGTGGCTCCTCTATTAGGGGGTTGAAAAAGAAAAAAAAATCTATGGTGGTGGTTTGGAGGTCAACGATGGTGACGCTAAAGATGGTTCTGGTGGAGATGGTGACGGCGAGATTGTTGGGATGGAGAAGAAGAAGTATAAACATATTGGGCCATTTATGCAAAAAGTAAAGATATTGGGACATTTATGAAAAAATGAAAAAGGAAGGACGAAGAAAAATAGTCACTCAACTTTGCCTCGTCTAACATGGCAAGTTAATTAATCACATTAGCTAATTTACTAGTCATGCCACCTGTCTCGTTAGGTCTATAACCAAAAATGTTAATGGGTGACTAATTTGTCACTTTTTGATAACGTTAGTGACTGATTTGTTAATTTTTTGTAAAGTTGAGTGGCTGAATTGAAACTTAGCCTCATCCAACGTGGCAAGTTAACTGGCCACGTCAGCTAGTTAACTGGCCACATCACCTGTCCCGTTAGGCCTGTAACAGAAAATGTTAATGGGTGACTATTTTGTCACTTTTTGATAACATTAGTGATTGTTTTGTTATTTTTTAAAAGTTGAATGACTGAATTGAAACCAAAGTGAATGTTTTGTCACCTATCTCAAAGTTAAGTAATTGTATGTAATTTACCCAAAAACTAATGACATGACACCCACCTCTGCATTTAATGCATGATTTCCATTACCGTGGCGTGAGTCAATTTCCTAATAAAAATCCTAATAGCACCGAAAGTGTTAAATTAATTACATTAGAATTTAAATTTATAAAATAAAAATAATTATTTTTATAATCTAATTTAATTTCTGAGCTAAATTCAGTTTTAAAATTTAATAAAATAATTAATTTCTGGAAATAACAAAAAAAATATTTTTTTTTAGGATTTTGACTTGGAATCAAACACTTTGGTTTTTCTCTTTTTACTTCTATATAATATGATAGATGAATATTTATTATTACTCTTAATCTAATCTGTGCTCTAACTTTTCCGGCTATTCTGCAGCATTGTGTTTCAGTAAGTTTTGATTTGCTAAGTTTTGAGTTTTGATTCTAACGTAGAGCGAATATGACAAAAGCGGAGGTGACAGTACTGTTGCATGTAGCCGCGGAGGTGGATATTGTAGCTGAGAAAGGGAATGAAAAGAAATATCTTCTCAACGCGAGTTGCGTTAAGGTTGGTTCCGGGAGCTCGGATGTTTATGTTAATGGAAACGACTCCGATAATGGAGTTGTAATGGAATCGGATGGCAATTGCATTGTCGAAGAAGACCACGAAGTGCCAACCGAATCTGATTCGGTTACTATTACTATGAATCAGCAGGAGGTGGATATTGTAGCTGAGAAAGAGAATGAAACGAGATATCTTCTCAATGGCGCCAACATGAGCAGCGTTAAGGTTGGCTCCGGCAGCTCGGATGTTTATGTTAACCTAGATGGGAACGACTCCGTTAATGGAGTTGTAGTGGAACCGGGAGACAATTGCATTGTCGAAGAAGACCACGAAGTGCAATCCGAATCTGATTCGGTTACTATTACTATGAATCAGCAGGAGGTGGATATTGTAGCTGAGAAACAGAATGAAACGAGATATCTTCTCAATGGCGCCAACACGAGTAGCGTTAACGTTGGCTCCGATGGCTCGGATGCTTATGCTAACCTAGATGGCAACGACTCCGTTAATGGAGTTGTAGTGGAATCGGGTGACAATTGCATTGTCGAAGAAGAACACGAAGTGAAATCCGAATCTGATTCGGTTACAATTACTATGACTCAGCAGGAGGTGGATATTGTAGCTGAGAAAGAGAATGAAACGAGATATCTTCTTATTGGCGCCAACGCGATTTGCGTTAAGGTTGGCTCCGGCAGCTCAGATGTCTATGTTAATGGAAACGACTCCGTTAATGGAGCTGTAGTGGAATCAGATGGCAATTGCATTGTCGAAGAAAACCACGAAGTGAAATCCGAATCTGATTCGGTCACTATTACTATGAATCAGCAGGAGGCGGATATAGTAGATGAGAAAGAGAATGAAACGAGATATCTTCTCAATGGCGCCAACACGAGTAGAGTTAAGGTTGGCACCGGCAGCACGGATATTTATGTTAACGTAAATGGAAGCGACTCCGTTAATGGAGTTGTTGTGGAATCGGGTGACAATTGCATTGTCGAAGAGGACCACGAAGTGAAATCCGAACCTGATTCGGTTACAATTACTATGACTCAGCAGGAGGTGGATATTGTAGCTGAGAAAGAGAATGAAACGAGATATCTTCTCATTGGCGCCAACGCGATTTGCGTTAAGGTTGGCTCCGGTAGCTTAGATGTTTATGTTAATGGAGCAGTAGTGGAATCGGATGGCAATTGCATTGTCGAAGAAGACCACGAAGTGAAATCCGAATCTGATTCGGTCACTATTACTATGAATCAGCAGGAGGCGGATATAGTAGATGAGAAAGAGAATGAAAGGATATATCTTCTCAATGGCGCCAACACGAGTAGCGTTAAGGTTGGCACCGGCAGCACGGATGTTTATGTTAACGTAAATGGAAGCGACTCCGTTAATGGAGTTGTAGTGGAATCGGGTGGCAATTGTATTATCGAAGAAGACCACAAAGTTACTATCAGTATGAATAAGCAGGAGGGGGAGAAACCTGTTGAAGAAAAGGGAGGGTATTTTGAAGAAAAATCAGGGGATGGAGATGATTGTTTGGCTAAACAAACTGTTCAGGACGCTGCTATTGTTATTGATTCCAGTGTTCTAAAGAGTGACAGTGCTTCGGATAGTTCCATAGTTATTGATTCCAGTCTTAAACAGAGTGATGGTAAAGTTGATTGTTCGGTTGAAACTGATGTTAATTCCATAGTTATTGATTCAGTTACTACGGATGATGATGCTACACATATAGAAATCAAAACCGACAGTGATTCTAGTAAGTCTTCTACCACAGTAGAAACTGATGCAAACTTCGTTGTTGGTAGTATATCGTTTGTAGTTGATGTTCAAAGTAATCAATATAATGGTAATCTGGCTGATTCGGAGATGGGTTCGCAACTGGTTGATAAGTCTTTGGACGTGGTTTCGGGTTTGAAATCGGAAACAAATGTTTGTTCTGATTCTATATCTGTTGTAGCAAGTAATTCTTCAGAGAGAACTTGTGGTGTCACGAACGGAGGAATTGAGTTTGGTAGTTTCGACGATGAGGCTGAAAGGAAAACACCGTTCAACTACATGATCAGGGTCCCGAGAAACAATGACGAAAGTTTAAAAGTAAAGATTAGACTTGCTCAAATTAAGGTTGATGAGAAAAGTCGAATTCGAGATGGGATTCGAAACGATATGCAAAGCACGAGGGTTACTTGTAAGGAATATGGCAATGATTTTAATGCTGCTGTATCTCAAGAAAGAAAGGCTCGAGACTTGCATAGGTCCAAATGTCGGGAAATAGAGTCGATGCAATCCGTGTTGGATATTGAAGATACTGATGTCAAGGTAACCTGTTTTTAGTCTTTTATGGAAGAGAATATGTGATGATTTGTTCTAATTATTTACTTTGTAAGCAGATACGAAACATGGAATGGGCAATACAACATCAAACTCTACCACTAAAGGATGAAAAGAAATTCATTCGTGATATCAAGCAATTAAAGCAAACTCGTGAAAAGCTGTCATCTACCACAAGTAGACAGGACGAAAATCAACAAGGTTTGGACCTGAAAGAGCGTCTGAAGGTATTATATATACATCTGCTTTGTTAGCTTTTGACATTCGACTTACTTATGTTTTGGTTGCTTATTCAATTCTTCTGTTTCTACAGTCTTTAAAGAAGGAAGCTGACCAATTTAAAGCCAGACTCAAAAACACTGAGGCGATCACTAAGGCAGCTAAGAGAAAATACTATGAGGAAACCGAAAAGTTAAGCGAATTGCAGTACCAGTTCAAAGCTGCAAATGACATCCAACAAGAAGCGTATGCACAGTTGCAATGTTTGAAGAAACAATCACATGAGAAGGTACTTTTAAATTCTGTAAGCTTAGAGTGAATGAACATAATCGTGTTGGACAAGTAATCCTATATGAGACCTATAGACAAACCTGCATTTTCTTTCTTGCTCTGATTGAATACATTGCTCTTCGAAACTGATAAACTAAGTAAAAGTACGCTACTCTTGTTTGAATGTTGCAGAGCAAACACTTTTGGCAGTACAAGGATGATTTAAATAAAGCGAATGAGTTGGCTTCGAAAGGGGATAAAGTAGCACTCCAAAATTTTTGTATTAACCAGGTGAGGTCATGCATTTGTCTTATTTCTTCGAAATAAAAAATTTTGTACAATATTTTATCTAAACAGTTGATGGTTCAGGTGGAGAAATTTATGGACTTATGGAATAACAATGATGAATTCCGAAAAGAATACGTTAGATGCAATGAAAGGAGCACACTTTGGAGACTGAGGACATTAGATGGCCGTGCACTTGGTCCTGGTGAAGTGCCTCCTGTAATTCCTCGAGCACTAAATGGAAGAGCGGTCGTGGATCATACAATGTCCGGCTTAACTTTGGAAGATCGAACACAAGAGTTAGTGGCGGTGGCAAAAGCTGAAAAGGTACTTGCGGAAAAGGTTGTGGAGCAAAAGACGTTTATGAAATCTGTTCCTCCAGAAAGTGTTTCAACAACTGCTTCTAATGGGGATAAAATCGAAGAGGCTGAAGAAGAGAAGCCGAAGAGAACAAAGGAGGAGGAATCGGACAGGAAGGCAGAGGAATTGAGAAAGGAAGAGGAAGCGGCTAAATTAAAGGAGCAACGCCGGTTGGAGGAGATAGCTAAAGCTAAGGAATCACTAGAAAGGAAGAGGCAAAAGGCTGAGAAGGCTGAAGCTCGAGAGGCTAACCGAGCTGCGAATGAAGCTGAAAAGAAAGAAAAGGTTAACTCTCTTAAAACTATCCCTAGTTTATATTCTGTTTAGTCACTCATTCCTTAAGTATCAATATTTTGCGGTTGTTTCCTTGTTGATCAAGCAACCTTTTTCTTTCTTCAGAAACGGGAGAAGAGGGCAAAGAAGAAGGAAAACCAAAAAGCTGTCGCAACAGCCGGTGACACGGGCATTGAAGATGAAGCTGTATCTGCTTGTCCGACTTCTGAAACTCTTGCTGAAACTTCGAAAAAAACCGAAAACAAAGAGAAACCCGTGGTGGCTACTACGGAAAGGCCTCAAAAGGTATCAAAGTTTGTGAAACAAACCAAAGTAACATCTATTCCCCCTCCTATTCGAAATCGGGGTAAGCAAAAGATGCGGCCATGGATGCGGTTCATTTTAACCCTTTTTGTTATTTTGGCTTTGTTTTTTTTAGGAAATTATATCTAATTATTTGATTGTGGGCTGCAAGGGTTGGGATCTCTATAAATAGACAATTTTTTCCTTTTTTTTTTTTTTTTGAATTTTGTATTAAATTATTGTAGTATTTATTTTTATTATTTTTATAATATTTGTGGATGGAGAAGAAAGACTTTAATTATTATTGCGATTTCTTTTTCAACTCGATTATAAAAAGTTACAAAATAGTCACTTAATTATTAGTAAATTTTTTAATCATCTAATCATTATATGTTTATTTATATCAATCAAAGCTACATTTAAAAAGAAAGGATGAATACATAAGAGGTCCTCCATCTCCAACAATTATAAAGTTAGTAATAGTCTAAGTTCAAGAAAATTCGAGTTTGTAATGATTCGAGCTCAAAAATTTTGTGTTTGTGAAAGCTTGAACCTGAAGCAATCCAAGTTTGAGACCAATTTAAGCCCAAACCCATAGTGATGAGCTCATTATTCAAAACCTAAAAATCCTTGAATTTATAATTAAACATTAACAAACATTAATAATTAATATAATTATATGATAATATCTAAAATAAAACAAAATATATGTAACACCCTAAATTTGGTGACGTTATGGCTGAATATGGAGAAATTACATTAGTTTATTCAAAAAATCCAGAAATTTAAAAAACTTTAGAAGTTGTGAGTTGTGAATTCTGAAAATATTATTTTTAGCAAAATACTTACAAACTCCTTATGAAATCCGCATCGACCTTATTAATTTTATGAAAAAAAAAAACCGCTTACTTCAATACTCAGATTTGCAGCAAAAATTTTCGAGTAGCTAATTCGAGAATCGTGATTTAGGTTAGAAAAAAACGTATAATTTACTGATTGTTCATATTCTAAAACTTCCATTGTAAATTTACGTAAAATTTAAAGCCAAACTTTTCTTTAACTTAATAGAAAAGAAGTACAAAACTTAAGCCAAATAACAAAATCCAAAACCAATATCAAATCCGAAACATAGTCCAAATATCACAAATCTAGAAAACTTAGTTTTATTTTTTTTAATAAAAATAATCCCGAATGTTTAATCAATTGAGTTGTAAATGACATAATAATTAATTTCAAAATCTTACTGCAAAATAAAAATACTTTAAAAATTCTTATCTCTTAAAAACATAGGGTTCCATCAGTTATGGTGCATTAGGTGTGTTTACGAGCAATAAATAATATGTCCATGAAAACAAATACTAAAACCAAAATTTTACGTTCCAAAACAATTTAAAATTTAAATCCAAAACAAACTTATACCAAATTATGTGAACTAAGCTCCGGAGTCACCGCAAAGTCTTAAGTCTGAAGATCACCTATTAAACAAACGAGTGAGCTAGAAACCGAGTTTATGACTCAACCCACAAACAGTATTTCTACTTATAACAAACACAAATATAAAAATATAAACACAAAATTTTACTTATAATGTACAAATTACCGGAACATATATCATATCAGAATGTTATATTCCAAAACAAATACCAAATCAAAATGTCATATTTTTAAAAATCATATATCATAATGTGATATCATATTATAACAAATCATTAATGTTTGACTTTTCACTAATATCATATCATAATGTTTGTTTAAATTTATATAATGTTTCACTTTTCACTTCCCTTTTTTGATTATCAATGATTTATAAAAACTGGTATTTGACTTTCTTTTTTATCTTTTTCTTTCATTGTTCTTGATTTGTTTTCAGAAGAATCTGAGAACAAGAAACTAAAAGCAGCAGCAACAAGATGGATATAACCAACGATTCGCCCATCGTCGGGCTCGCAATGGAGAGCCAAGAAAATGATGGAGATGATGACTCCTGGTTCTGGTGAGGCAATGCTACGGGTCAAGTTAAGAGGCTTCGAGTATACCATCGGAAAACCGTCGTGTTGTTTGCGTTCAATGAGATTTATGGCTCCTGCGAATACACTTCTAATGACTAAATTATCATAAATTTCGTCACAATTAAAACATCAGTGATTAAAATGTAAATTTAAATAACTATAAGGGATTTAGCGAATAATATAAAGATTTAGTTCTAAATAATTCAACCTTTCAACATTCCAATATGAATGTTTTAAGGCAATTTTAATAAATAGACTATTTTAGTTCATCTAACATAGAAAGGATCGAAATTTTCAGTTTTTTTCAATAGAAGAATTAAAATGTAATTTGAAATATAGTATAAGGATTACTATGCTATTTTTATCAATAATATTTACATGTATATGATATTTTGCTTTAATTTAGATGACATAACATTTTAAAATGTATGGTTTTTAAATTTTATTTGATTAAAGATGAATAATACAATCATTCTTATTATGTGTTTAAACTTGTAATAATACCATCACATATATTCAGAAGAATTGAGAGTTATTTCTAACACTTAACTCCTTCTTTACATTTAAGAGTCCCAGAGAATTTAGTGAGTCTTCCAACAAATGTTGCAGGCTTAGCTTTAATTATATCCTTCTTTTTTAATTTCAAATGGGGAGGTGAGGGTGGCCCAGATGTTACAAAAAATGCTCCATTCATGAACCGATCTCCTTCTGATCTCCATATCCAATTCCTCCATTCTGACTCTGGTGCATAGTTCCTATGGGTTATCTATAGAAATGTATTGAACAAAAACAATTCAGTGGTATAACAATAGGTACATTCCGGTTGCATTGTGCTTACTACGATATAAAATTAATAAATGTTACCGATTAATTTGTTATATTTTCATTTACCTCTTTAGTTAGGGGGTCATCTGGAGCAATGAACCTGTTGCCTTGGCTAATAATGGTAGGATGCGTGCTACCACCAATGGCATACAATTTCCAATGAGTGTAGTCGTTGTTGACGACATGAAAGTATCCCCATCGACATCTAGGCATTCTTTGTATCAATTCCTTGCCAAAATGGTTGAATGCAAGTGTGACTTGCATATATTGATCTTTAGAATAGACATCACTTGCACCTAACAAGATCACCTGAAAGAAAAATCCAAGAATGTTTAGTTGAAAACTAGATTACAAAATGTGTACCGTGTTGAGTATTGTAAGGTAAATCTTACATGATCATGATGGGTGAAATGGCAATTTGAGATGGTGATGGCAGTGGAACCTTGTATTGCATCGATGAGCCCATCTTGACACTCAGACATGGAAATATGATCAAGCCAAATCCTTGATGATCCAAATATGGAAATCCCATCTCCATCGCCCACCGTGCGAAAACCATAATGATCTTCAGAGTCCCTAATTAGGCCACCACTACTTCTAACAACGCGATGAATGTGAATGTTATGAATTATGACATTGTGCACAAATTGAAGTGTAATGCCACATCCATATGCTATATGAACATTTGCTCCACGACCATCAATTGTCTTATGGCTTTGAACCATTAGCTCTTGTGATAATTTAATGTTCATATCATGGGCAAAAATTATCCATAATGGTCTCTTTTGAATCACAGCGTGACGTAAAGTTCCTGGTTTAGGGTTTACAACATCATCATCAGAATTATCGGTAACCAAATAGTATTCTCCCTTATTCCCTCCACGAGTTTTGTGGCCAAAACCAAGGACACACTTAGCTAGTCTTTTGCGATTCTTGGCCCAGTTCTTCTTGCATCTCCAGCACCTATCAATTGGATTGATGGCCAGGCATGGACCAGTGTACTTCCTATGTTTACCCCTCAAGGATCTTCTCGTGCTATTAGTAATAACATCCTTAAATTCTAAGGGTTGGTTGGACATAGGTTTTTCAAGAACCCTGCAACAAATTATCGACAAATTATCTAATATAATATATAATGCCTGCATTTAACATACAAATTAAGAAAGTTTCAGGAGACGGTAACTTGTTAAGGGAACTAACATTGGAATCATTGGCTTTCATCCATCTAAATAATGATATCTTTATCATTAAGCTAAAGGCGTATGATTATTACAACTCTATAAGAGTTAATGGTCCAAAATACAAATATGATAGATTGCTATTTGACAAAGACAATAATGGAAACAAGAGTAACTAAGAGTTTGGCTTAGTTAGTCCATGTAGATTTTTTTGATTTGTTACATTCAAGGGTCTATATTTCAAATTTCAATATATGTAATTTATGTTCTTTATGTTTAATGTATGACCCTTTTGTATATAAAAAAAGAGAAAAGAGAGATAAAATAGAAAGTTATAATTTACTTGTTAACGTGATAGTTCAGGTGACTGGTAACATTTTCTGGGCTCGGTTCATAAGCTGTTAGAGCAATCTTCCAGGCTTCGTCTTCACGTTGCTTCCAAAAATCATCAAATTCAGCAATATTTGCCCATAGCTTTGGAATTAAGGTGAAAAAAGAACAGAGGAAAACAACCCTTAGCTTAGTTACCTCCATTGTTGTTCTCTTTCTATATGTTTCTCCTTTTTAGGATATTTTCTTGGTTTAATTATCTAGGTGATATGGTAGGGCCTAGGTTTTAAAACTATATAAGAAGGGTTAAAACCTAAATCTCTAGTACTCTAAGTTGCCGACTTTGGTCGGCTAAAGCCTTGATTTTGATAAGCGGTGAGTTTACCTTTAAATAAGCCATCCATGTAACTGTATAGTTCTTAAATTAAAGTGCATTGAATGGTAAGCATTCTCATTACAAAATTATCAACCAAAATTTTCCCTACAAAACAAAAATAATTTTAACCCACATCTCTAATCATGGAAATCTTAGGTCGCCAATTGGCAAAACCATCAAGAATTTAACCATTTTGAGCACTAAAATCTAACTGTCATTTAAAATAGAAATGCTTTTCCTTTTTATTGTAAAGGTTGCCATGGATTGAACGAATGACAACCTACATAGGTTACTTGTAAGGAAGATGGCAATGATTTTAATGCTGCTGTATCTCAAGAACGAGAGGCTCGAGATTTGCATAGGTACAAATGTGAGGAAATAGAGTGGATGCAATCCGTGATGGATTTTGAAGATATTGATGTCAAGGTAACCTGTTTTCAGTCTTTTATGGAAGAGAATGATGTGATTATTTGTTCTAATTATATACTTTGTAAGCAGATACGAAACATGGAATGGACAATACAACACCAAACTCTACCGCTAAAGGTTGAAAAGCAATTCATTCGTGATATCAAGCAGTAAATGGAAGAGCGTTCGTGGATCATACAATGTCTGGCTTAACTTCGAAAGATCGAACACAAGAGGAAGTGGCGGTGGGAAAAGCTGAAAAGGTACTTGCGGTAAAGGTTGTGGAGCAAAAGAAGTTTATGCAATCTGCTCCTACAGAAAGAGAACAGAGAAGGAGGAATTGAGTAAGGAATAGGAAGCGGCTAAAGCTACGGAAGCACTAGAAAGGAAGAGGCGAAAGGCGGAGAAGGCCCAAGCTCGAGAGGCTAAACGAGATGCGAATGAAGCCGTCGCTAAACCACCACAAAACTCCCAGCACTGCCAACATAGGAAGAAAACCTCAACAGAGGAGACCAAGAACGCAACTGTCGAAGAAGGCTCCATCAACACTAATACCCGCCCCTGACGTCGCCGGTGGCGGGCATCTCATCTGGGGTTGACAAAAATATTAACGTCGCCTGAGAGATTCGAACTCTCGCGGGAAAATCCCATGTACTTAGCAGGCACACGCCTTAACCACTCGGCCAAAGCGACACTAGTTTATCAACTAAAATTAAGATTAAAATAACAAATAATTTTAGATGCTGTCCAAGCTAAATAGCTGAAGCTAGGTGTGGGAGGAATAGATGATCACTTAATATTCAGCTAATAATATAAAGATTTAGTTCTAATACAATAATATTATCTACCAATAATTGAGAAAAGGGCAGTCGACCTCGGGGTTGGAGGATGGGGCCGAGGTCGGGATGAGAGGTGGATGTCCAAGGTTATTTTTATGTTCTTAATGGTTTATTATGGTTTTGAAATTTTAGAATTGTGTTGGATGTTATCCTTATTTTATTGGTTTTATTTGGGTCTGAATAGTTGAAGTATTGATGTTGTTTTGGGTTATAAGTATGGTCAATTTGATGTTAGATATTGTGTTGAGGATGCATGTTGAAAAGGAAAATGTTTGAGCACGAATTTTGTCCTGTTTTTCTATATTTTTGTTGATTTGTACAAAGTTCTCGATATTCAAATTATAAGTATCGATATCTCAATGTTGGAATGATAGTGCAAGAAAATAGTAGCTTAATTTGGTATCAATACCTTTTCACGAGTATCGATACTTAAGGTAAAAATATCAATACCTATGCTTGAGTATCGATAAAATGTTCGGATTCAAGATTTGACAAAATGCTAAGTTGGTATCGTTTTTCTTGTTAATATCAATACTCATTTTACAAAATATCAATACCTTAATTTGTGTATCGATACCTATGTTGATTTCTTTGAAATTTTGCTCAATGGTCCCGAAACACGTATTAAACTGTGTTTGAGGTTGTATGATTGTTTAGCCGCGAACACATCTGTATATGTTGTAAATTTTCATGAAACCGATCCTGCTTGAAACTATGTATACACATGTGATAAAGTTTCAATAGTGATATAGCATCCTATAGCTCGAGTCCGGAGACCAGATCAGGTGAGGGGTGTTATATTAACCGTCCAGTGAGTTGAATAAAATCTTAAATTTATTCATAAAATTATAATAATTTAAGAAATTAATTTTTATTACACCTTAATTTATCATATAAATTCAGATAAAAAATTTCTAAATTTAAATATGATAACTTATTTATATGGTTTATTTTTGAGGAATTGATTACCTTTGAGATCTGAAACTAAAAATTTCACAATTATATAATTTTAATGTTTCGAAAATGGAGTAATAATCAAAACATTTCATCATCACATTCACATAATTTTCTATTTATTTTTTTAATGATATTTTTATGCATTACTCACAATCTGTGATTTTTTTCCATCATGAAGAAATTGAAAAAGTTAAAGTAAGGTTTTTAAAGTCAAGAGAGAAAGAAAAAAACCATTTTGGTTTCTAATTACAGTTATTTTGGGAAAATTATATTCACTAATATAATAAAAATAAAGGCTAATTTTGTCTTCCATCCATAATCTAAGATAATGTAACGTTATTTTGGGTTTTAATTACTGTTTAAGAATGTGAGAATGAGATAACCAAAATGTTAAAAATTTAAATATCGTAATCTCATTTAAGAATATAATATTACAAACGTGATATAAGATTCAATTAACTAAACGTTCTCAAGTGTAATTAGAGCAACTAACTACAGAATAAAAATTAGATTCCAAGTAATTACAAATAATTACACACAAATCTAATTTTTATGGCTTTTCACACTCTCATACATGATTTAAGTTTAAAATATTGTTTTTATATGGTAATAATTGTATTTTAATTTTATAGCATATATATATTTTAAAAGGGCATGTATTTTATTTTCAACATGTAATTGTATATTAGTTTGCTAATATTGTTTAAGTGATCTGAATTTTGTTATTTTTATTGATTTATTTAATGATAGTTCTTGAATTGCATAGTTGTTTTTGTTTTGATGCTAAATGTTCTGTTTAGTACAGTAATACTTCATAACCCTAATTCGAGGATAGAAACGGACTAAGGGTGTTACAAATCTTGCTTGGATTAAATAGTTAATTGAATTGCTTCCATGCATTTATAATGTATGAATAACATGTTCATGATTTTGTCTGAATGAATAAGCAACCAAGACGCATACAAATATTAGTAGAATTTTAACAATCTAAGTTAAAAGAATGCAATCAATCTAACAACAATAGAATTAAGTCTTTTTAATTAAATTGAAAGCAAAAAAAATAATTAGCAATTGTCGAAACCACTTTTTAGAAACAAAAATTTAGTATTGACTAAAAAAAATGAAAATTGGATTCGCCATCGATCTTTTATTGAGGTATGATCGGATCACCTTAAAAATAATTTTGGTCTACGAGTTTAAAAAAAAAAAGGGTTTGGGAGTCAATTACATATGAGGAAGGATTAGCACCCTTGTAACGCCCAAAATTAGTACCGAATTGATTAAATAGTATCTTAATGTCAAAAATTTGCAAAGATTTTAAAATGCGGTCCTTTTATCTTTGTATAAATCAAATTATATGCTAAGACCCTCTTATTTCGGAGAAATAATATGTCACACCCAATGAGTTAGGATATGATATTTCACGTCCTCAAAAATGAGTTTGTCCTTTAAAAAAAACTCATGCAATGAAATTTAAAAGGATATTCATTTGTTTAAGTCAGATAAAGAAATCGAAGCTCAATACGTTAGGGCACAATTTCTCAAAATCCCAAACATTGAATATTGTCTTTATTATTTTTTAGAAAAATCTTCATCTCGAGAAAACAATATGTCATATCCAATGCGTTAGGATACAACGTATCAAATTCCCGAGAATGAGCTTTTTATTTATATGTTTTGATAAAAGAATATTCTCGATTATTTAGATTCAACGAGAAAAATTAGAACCCAATACGTTAGGGCTCAATCCTCTTGAAGATCCCAAATACCAAGTATTGCGTTATCTTATGGATAAAACGATTTTAATGCTTAAATGATATCAAATGTAACCTTTTAAATGAATAAAATGTGCTGGAATGATAATGTATAACGCGAAACGATAATTCGTAAGCCAAAATATACAATAATAAACACTAATAATCAAAAGATGAATACAAACAAACATAGCAACGATAATCTCAACCTTACATTATGCAAATACCGATATCAACATCTAAAAATTAAATGAATTAATAATCAAATTTAAAAGATACACTAAAAATTGATAGCGAAAGGAGAAATCATAATAGATAAATTATACTTACAAAAGACTCAAAATAAACTATATATATATATATATATGAATTTGGAATAGATTCAAAATAGATTTTTTTTTAAAAACAAACCGTACATAAAATAATAGTATTATATAGGAAATATTATCAAAATATAATGTACAAAGCAATACATATATATTAATCTACATAAGTAGTATATGTTAATTGAAAAAAACCTTAATAATAATATATGTAACACCCTAACCCATATCCTTCTCGAATAGGGTTATAGAGCACATCGAGTTTACAAATTAATTTTAGACATTTCATTTCATCAAGCATTCATATTTATAACCAATCAAAATCAAAACATTTATGAGCTATCATTAACCAATTTAACTTGTACAAGTCATTATAACCAAAATCAAATCATCCAAAATTACCAATAGAACCAATGGATAATGTGATATATCTCCAACAAGCTTCCAACCCAATCGAGCTTCCGATAATCATTTCAAAACATATAATAATTATACCTATTACCAATAATAATTCAATTCCAACAATAAACACACATATATATAATATTCATTACCAAATAGCATTCACTTATATTAAAATTATACAAAATATAGTTCATACGAATTTACCAGGCTAAATTGCAGAAATAGCAAAATTTAGGGACATTTTGGAAAATTTCTATTTTTCTCGAATTTTCACCCAATCTTGGTCTAAATTAATATTTCATTCAATTTACTAATTTAAATAATACAACAATCCATTTCATGCAATTTGGTCACTTTTTGACATTTTTACAAATTTACCCTTAAAGTTTCACATTTGTTCAATTTAGTCCCTAAACCTAAAACAGGTAAATTGACCATTTTTAACGAAAACTCATGCTAGTTGAATAATCATATATTTTCCTCCTCCTCCTCTCCATTCCACATCCTTAATGTATACAATATGCTTATATGTAACATTATCTATAATTTCACCATTTATTTATATATTCATTCAAAGTTGTTCACTTGAGTAATAATCACTAAATTATTCATATCTTGAGATATGGAACACCAAATTAAAATCCAATAATTTTTCCCAAAACTAGACTCACATATCTTCTTACCATAAAATTTTCAGAATTTTTAGTTTAGCCAATAAGTACAATTTATTCTTTAAAGTCAGCCCTGTTCTGCTGTCTGACAGTTTCGACCCTTCTTCACTAAAAATTAATAATCTCATTGTACGGGATTCAGATGATGTTCTTGTTTGTTTCTATTAAAAATATACTCATTAAGGATTTTAATTTTGTAAATTTTAACCCCTAATTATTTTTCTACAATTTTTGATGATTTTCCAAAGTAAGAACAGGGGAACCCTAATTCATTCTGATCTTGTCTTAGAAAATTCATTATATCTCATGATTTACAATTTCATTACTTACATAATTTATTTTATAAGAAACTAGACTCAATAAGCTTTAGTTCCATATTTTTCTCATCCTCTAATTCGATTTCCATGATTTATGGTGATTTTTCAAAATTAACCTTCTCTGTGGTCCAAAACTGTTTTAGTGCAAAATCTTGATTACTAAATTTATAACACCCTTATTCCCTTTCTCTATAGTATTTCCCATCACTTTCTCTTATTTTTCTTCACTAAAATATCAAGAACATAGAACCTTACATAATAAAATCCTACATTAACATCAATTTCATACTTTTCAATAATATCAAACTCAAAAATATATTGAAATCTTGATGTTCTTACCTTGCTCTATTGATTTCAATCTTTAGCTTGATTTTCTCTCTCATTCATCCTCTATTTCTTGAATCTAGCTTGATATTCTAACTCCCCATAGTCTCCTTATCAATTTTCTCTCTTGGTGATTATGGAAATTTCTTTGAATTCTAAGTGAAAATGGTGGATTTTTGGTAAAAAGGACCACATTGTAAAGAAAAGAAAACTTTCTTTCTTTCTTCTTCTTCTCACGTTGGTGCATGGGAAAGATGATAATTCTCTTCATCTTTCCTCTCTTTTATATTAATCATTTAATAATAAAATAATAAAAAATCACCTAGGATAGTATAAAATGAATTATAGAGTGAATGATATATTGATTTAAAGGCTGTTGAGTCTATTTTCATATAAAAATAACGGTGCAGCAAAAGGAATTTTATATTTTAAGATATGTAAATTTTGGTGAGACAGGGTCAGAACAGTTTTGGTGTCCCCTGTTTTGAGTTTAGAAAATCATTAAAAATTGTACAAAAATAGTTATGAGATGTAGTTTATATGTATAGATTCCTTATTGAGTCTATTTTCTGTAGAACAAGTAAGAACTTCATATGAAAATCTTACAGTGAGAAAACTTATTTTTAGTGACAAGAGATCAGGACAATCAGGTGGTGAAACAGGGGAGACTTTAACTAATAGACTGTACTAATTGGCTGAACCAAAAATTCTAAAAATTTTATGGTAATTATATATATGAGTCTAGTTTCAGGGAAAATTTATGGAATTAAATTTCGAGTCCCGTATCCCAAGTTATAATTAATTTAGTAACTAATGCGCGATTGGACAGATTGCTGTATATAGTTAAATTTATTTTCAAAACAAATTTTTATGTTTCAATTTAGTAAGATAAGCTAAGTAATACCTCGTGCTCGACTCCGGCAACGGTCTCGGGTAAGGGGTGTTACAAAGATAACCAATTATTATACATGCTCTATATTCAATATTTAAAAAAATACGCTCTACCATGATGGAAGGTGTTTTCATAATATGGAGAAAAGACTTCAGAAAGGTCAAAGTTGAATGTGATAATGCACTTTTTGGTGAATTGATTTGCCATCAAGATGCTAAACTTTGCTGCTCAAAGAACTTCTGAAATGCTTCTCTTAAATTATTTTGTTACTCTCTCCCACAAATGGGAAGTTAAAGAATGAAGAATGGGAAAATAGATGGTGAATAAGGGATAACAGATAGCTAGGGTTATTTATACTTGTAGATATTGTTTATTTTTAGCAAATGAGAGCCTTGAAAATTCGACCTTTATTTTAAAGAAAGTGAGCAGATGACTTTGAAATTTTGCTTGATTCATGGGAGAGAAACCTTGAAATGAGGAGGGGTGTTGGCCAGTCACATAAGAGAATTTTGTGGTTGGTTTTCAATCTTTAATCAAGTCTTGGGTGGCTGATTTAGGCACCTCTATAGACAATTAGTACTTCTCCTCCTTAGTGGACAATTTGGGCTTCTATCTTCTTAGCAAGCTATCCATTTTTGCTGACCCAATTCTTAAGTTAGGTCAAGAGAATTTTCTAAGACCAATAAGCCTTTAATTGAGTCCAAAGATGACCATATCTCAACCCTCTTTTACATGGCTTATGTTGTAGAAATGCTACAGCATTGAGGACCAAAAGGGTGAGCTTCAAAACTGGCTTTTCTTCTAGTACATCAACTGTCTCAAAAATTGCAATCATGTGTTTTAGTATATAAAATGATCAAATTAACAAATTCATCTTAGTATCATTCAACAGGACAAAGTTGTCATAAAAATCTCAAAATTTGTTATCAAACACTTAAATTTTGCATGAATTACCAATCTAGAAGTGCTAAAGATAACTCTATATTTTAGAGTTATTAGTTAGACAGGAGAGGCGACAGTAAAAAATGGGAAAGAAACAAAAGGCTGAGCAGCAGTGCATGTTGACTAGAAGCAAGGCCATTTATGGTGGTGGCTCGATTCGACAACTGATAGCAACGATAGTGAAACACGGTCCACAACTTTAAAAATAAAAAAATAAAGTAGAAAAAAAGTAGGAGAGAGAAAGGAAATGTGGACCATTTGGTGGCTTCTTCGATTAGTGACAACATCGGAACAAGCAGTGATGACAAAAAAGCTAGGTGATCGACGGAGGAAAACCCCAACGCCATTATTTAGAAATGAAAGAGAATGAGGAAAGAGTTGACCAATGCCATTATTTGGACAGAAGAACAAATGTCGTAGTGCGGCTGTAGTGCATGCTAGTGATGGCTAAGGTTGGGAAAGAGAGGAAATGAATAGGAAGAAAAGAAAGAAACAAAATTGAAATAGGAAAGAAAAAATAAGAAAGTGAATTAGAAAAATAGGAGAAATTTGGATAAAAATATTGAAATAAAAAAAAGTTAGGGAATTAGGTCGATATTTCCTAAATTTGGAGAAATGGATATATTTTGGAGAAAGAAACAGAAAATGCATCTTAAGAAAAACATTTTGTAACAAAATATGTATTCTTTCGCATATTAGTTTTTTTATTCAAATGGTCAAATGTTATAAAAATTTTAAAAATTTTAATTAATAAATATATTATAAAAATACTAATTTGTAAAAAGAAAATAAATTTTGTAGAAAGCACTTTTCTATTTCTATCTCTAAAATCTAACATATTTCCATAAATTTGAAAATTTTCAGCCTAACTCACTAATTTTCTTTTTGACGTTTTTGCCTAAATTTTCAAAATAGAATATAAGTAAATATATATTGAAAATAAGAAAAATGTTATAAGATTAAAGTTTACTGTGAAATTGTTCATCTTATTCTTCCCTATTATATCCTATATAAGAAAAGTAAAGTAAAAGAATAAAATAAACAATACACAAAGCACACAAAATTAAACCCCAAAGCCAAGAAACAAGTTTACAAACATCTGAAACTACTGAAACACCACCCATTGAACTGTATGCCAATAACATCTCATCAACATTTATACTTTTGTCGTGACACCTTTTGTCCTTTTCCTTCGAAGGATCGGATCTTTCTGAAACCTCACTTCCACCCCAACTTCGCTTTCAATCCCTGCAAATATCAATCAATAAATTTATACTCATTCCTATTCTTATCTTGTTCCTAAGGAAAGTTAGACTTGGTTGAAATGGTTTTTTGTACCTCTCCCATGACTCTGAAGATACCAATCACAGATTTTGCGGCTCATCTTTCAATCTCATTACCTCGGGATGACTGTGTCACCATCAATTTCAACAAGGGGTATGTGGGAAATCTTAGACCACTCTCGTCCTTTATCGCTTGAGCATCCTTCTTCCAGCAACGGACAACTGTAAATTTTTAAATATCCAACCGAGAGAAGCACGTCTTTTTCCGGAAGAGATTTTAGCTTGGGACACTTACCGATGCCCAATTCTTTAAGAGAGGCGAGGTCTTGAAAGCCCTTGGATGACATGTATTCCAGGTTCTCAAATTCTAAAAGGAAGATACGGGTGAGAGAAGGAGGCAGCATCATTCCAGTCCCTTCTTCTGGGAACGACACCACGTTTGAGCATCCTCCACCTCCGATGGTCAATTGTTGAAGAAAGGTGAGTCTATTTAATCCCCATTCCATAAGTGACCTGTAAATCTTGGGTGCGTTTGATATTGCAAGTGATGTGAGATTGGCAGGGAATCCCTCTGATGGAAATGATATGTCAGCCGAACAGTTGTACACTCTTAATTGTCGAAGGGAGGTGATGCTGGCCATGCACTTAGGAAGGGCTCCAAAATTACCACAACCATCAACTACAAAAGCTCTGAAGCTGGTGGTGGGCAACCCACTTTCTTCAAAAGAAACCAAATTTGAACATGAAAGCAAAAAAATCTCCTGGAGATGGATGAGCTTGTCTAGTCCTCGTGGTAGACATTTAATTCCAGAACTCAAACTTAGAATAGATTCAAGACAAGCGGTTTCCTCAAACTCTTGGGCTATGTATTCCAACTCCGGACATTCGTCAATTATCAAACGTTTAAGCGTTATGGGAAACTTGGTGTTTGAAAATAGGCAACTCAGCTTTTCGCACTGGTTAATTTCGAGAAGTTGAAGCTGATTGCAAATATTTTTGTGCCCCTTCGATGACAAAGACAGTAGAGACGGACACTTATCGATAGACAACTCCTCAAGAAGACAGAGGGTACTACTCATACTCTTATTATCTTCTTTTTCATCAACCAAATACTCCAAATTCTCACAGTTTGTAATACTCAGCTTTTTTAAATTAGGAGGTAAGTTATTCTCTGCAAAAGAAACTAAGCTTCGACAATTACCAATTTCCATCACTGTAAGGAATGTGAGCTCATGTAAGACTTGTGGCAGTCTATTTAGCCTATCACAATAAGCTATCTTCAAAGATTCAACACGTGAAATCTTGTGAGGTTGCAATTCGGCTTCCTCTGCTTCCAAAGACTGCAGTTGAGGACAACCCCAAACGGAAATGAAACGATGTCCAACTAAACTAAACCCATACCGTGATAGAGATGCCAACTCCTCCCAACCATCAATTTCAAAATGTTCTGTGTTTCCAAACCTCAACATTGTCCTATCTGCTGGAATATTAAACTTTGAAATGTTAGAAAGAGACAAAGTTTGCAAAGAGGAAAGCTCCTTTGCAGGAGAAGAGCAATCATCCACCAGTTCTGCACACCCTTGTATACTTAATTCACACAGTGACGGTAAACTTGATACTGAAACTACCAAACTCGTACACCTATGAATTTTAAGTTTTTGCAAGGAAGGAAGATGGGTAGGCAACCTTCCCAACAATTGACGACAGTTTTTGATTGAAAGCTTACGAAGGCTGGGGAGTTTCAAAACCTTCTCGTCTCCTTCACAAGTGTCCCACTCCTTCCAGTTTGGAAGACTCTCAAAAGACAGAATCTCTAATGATGCAAATGGATTCAATTGATTTTCTCCGAAGAGCTCAACACCAATCTTCTGCACTTGATCGAAACCAATAATTGAAAGATCTTTTAACAATGGCAACCTTCCAACTGATGGTAGTGACTTGCAGTTTTTACAATTGCGAAGCTTCAAAGACGACAAATTCTTGAGGGAAGAATCTGCTATCCAAGATGAGAATTTTACACCTCCGTAATTCTCAATGATGAGTTGCTCAAGCTTTTTCGGAGGATGAAGAAAGTCCAACACCCGCTCTTCAACTTCTGTTTTCCTTGTATTATTCTCCAAGTCTGTACCCCATTGCAGTTCTAACCCATCAATCCCTAGCTTCTCATTTAACTTAGCTTCCCTCGCATCTTGACCATTAACATTCTCCAATCCAGAAAGACAAAAATTACCTCTAAGGTTTGACAAATTTTTCAATTCTCTAATAAGAGGTCCATCACCTTCCCCTATAACAAAATTAGATAACGTTTGAAGCTGAGTTAGCTGATCAAATCCGGAGGGCATCCTTTGTATTGAATCCGCACCTCTAATATCAAGAAAATGCAAGTTGACAAGGTTTCCGATCTTCCAGGGTAAATTTTTGAGATTTGAACAATCTCTTAAGATTAAAATCTCCGAATGATAAAGAGTACACAAAGAATCAGGTAAACGATTGATTCGGGTTCCAGAAAAATTTAAGTAGCGTAGATGCTTTAAATTTTCAAAAAAGTCGGGCAAATCATAGATCTCATACCCACCCAAAGAAAGAACCCTTAAGTAGCTAAGACTTGGCAATAATTCATCCAAGACAACGTTAGATAAATAGAAATCCTTATAACTTGGAGCTACTAATGGTAAGAAAGTACGTAAAGAAGTCATTTGATAAAATGCTTCAAACTTCTTTACACTCTGATACGACTCATCGATAACATAAGCTGAGTGGCGAGAACGATGCGAAAACTTTTGTTGCTTTTCACCCTCCAGTCTGCAACATATTTCTCCTGCAACTGATTGAGCTAAATCATTCATAAGATCATGCATCACGAAACGGGAATTGTCTTCACTAGATCTTTGAAAAAATGACCTTGACACTAGATCTTGAAAATATTGGTTTCCAAGACCTTTGCCTTGAATTTTAGCTTTTGATTGCAAGAAACCTTCTGCTCTCCATAACAAGATTATCTCTTCTTCTTCAAATTCATAATCTTTAGGAAATATGGAGCAGTAGGCGAAGCATCGTTTCAAATGAGGAGGAAGATAATGGTAGCTTAATCGCAAAGCCGGAATTAAGCCACATGGATCTTCTGGTAGGTCCCATATCTCGCTCTCATATACTTTTTCCCATTCTCTATGATCCGTAACCGTGCGTAATAAGCTTCCAATGGCTTTTGCTGCCAAAGGTAAGCCGTTGCACCTTCTCACTATGTTCTCTCCAAATTCTTTAAATTGGAGATGCCCATCAAAGTTTCTTGCTTTCAATGCATGCTGAGCAAATATGGATAAACAATCATGATGCGAGAGTTTACCCAAGTAAAACGCTTTCACCGAATCAACATTAGATGAAACCTTTTGGAGTCGAGTTGTTACAATAATCTTGGTTCCTGCTCCAAATGGAGCCCGTAAGATGGTCCAATCACCGTAGCTCTCGTTCCAAATGTCATCTAAAACAAGCAACATCCTTTTTCCGGATAACTTCTCCTTCAACTTGACTTGAAGCAAGTTCAAGTCATTCTCATCGCGTGAGTCAGCATCGAGGGATCTTAAAATCGTCTTTGTTATGTTAACAACATCAAAGTCATCAGAAACGCATACCCAGGACTTGTGATCGAAAGACTCCTTAATGCTGGGATCATTGTAAACAAGCTGAGCAAGAGTTGTTTTCCCCATCCCTCCCATGCCAACGATGGAAAGGACACAAACTCCATCGGAATTGTTACTTTTTTAGTTAAATCAGTCCTTCTTTCAAATTAAGTCAAATTATTACAATTTTTTGAATGGAGATATTGACTAAAAACCTTAAATTTTTAGGTATGACAACTTGAATGACAATCTAAGTGTACTTTATGCTATTTTTTTCGAATTTATATATTTAGAATTTTTATTTGTTTGAATATTTTATAATTTTTGAATTATTTGTTCACGTACTTAAACTTTGTTAAAAATTAAGATTTTAGTTTTCACTTTTGTTTAAAAAAAAAGAGGAGGAAATTTGACTTCTTTTAAAGAATAATGGTCAAATTTAGCTCAAAATAAGAATAAAGGTCAAGTTGACATAAAGATGTAAGCATTAAGGACTAAATTTGGAATTATACCTATTGATCCTTGTATCTAATTACATTATATAAATAGTAAGTGATGACTGCTTTTATTCTGCAGGAATCAGCTACTGTAAAAAAGCCTAATTGTCTAAAAGCAACATTCTTTTCGGTGCCAGAGAATATGAAGGTATAGTATAGTAATATAGCAATTTGTATCCTTATATATTTCACTTTTTTCAATGAAAAATAATATCCTACATATTTCTGATAATTTATGGATTGTATATAAAATTTTCAGAAACCTGATGTTTAATTTGTTTCAAATGTGCAGCAAATGCCGAACAGAAGCTTTACAGGTTGCTGCTGTTGCATATGGTATGTTTACTGTTAGTAACCTTAATTGATTCAATCAAATAAAAACATATTTAATTCATGTAATGGATTCTCAGGGGTTAATTCGGTGGCCTTACATGGACCGGAAAAGGACAAGCTAATGATATTAGGTGAAGGGGTGGATGTAGCATGCTTGACTGAGGCATTGAGGAAGAAGCTTTGCCATGCAAACATTGAAATAGTTGAAGTAAAAGAACCATCACCACCCAAACCACCAGCTCCACCGACACCGCCTCCTCAAATTATATACTGTCAACAACCGCCACAGTTTGAATGTTGCAGAGTGGTTGCTGATCCTTCTCCAGCTCCTTGTACTATTATGTGAATCTAAAATGACACGATTAATTAGCAATTATAACTTCAATTACGGTATGTTTTCTTCGTCGGTTTTATATCAATTTTAGGTACCAAAACAGTAATCTATGTTATCCCATTCGATTGAAGTAGATCTTTATATATTCAAAAGATTTGTTCTATGTTTATATGCAAAATGTGCACATGAGGATTGGTTTTATATCAGTTTTAGGTGCCAAAACAGTAATCTATTTTATCCCATTGGATTGGATTTGAATTTACATATTCAAAAGATTTGTACTATGTTTATATGCAAACCGTGCATATGAGGACAAGAATCACCTATGACTCATTCTACAAGGATATGTTTTTACTGAAACTATGAACAGTATGCTCAATTCGAAAATTAAAATATAATTTTATTATTGCATTGACTTATATTTTTATATATTTTTAAAGATTAAATTAAATTTTTTTTACTATTTTAAAGGGATTAAAGTGATTTTTTTTGGTTTTAGGGTGGCCTGACCCCTACCAGTTCCCTTGGCGTCGGATAAGATGTTGGGTCTAATCTCTTTGAGGTAAAATAAAGAAATTCTTGATGCAAATTGCATTAAGGAAAAATGAGAACTCAAGGAAGAATAGCTATCAACCCAAAATATTAGTTTTTATGAAGGGTATTCTTTAAAATAGAACCTTCGTTGATGTTGTATAAGATAACTGAATGGAAAAGGAAAAGTCAGCACAGCACATGGAGATCCCGAGAAAGGAAGAGACAGAGCGTATTGCGTATATATTTAATGGATTCTAGGAATTTACTTAGAAAACTATATATGCATGGTCCAGCTTACATATGCATTGTCCAGCTTATCACGATTCTCTCTGCTACTATGGGTTGATATGTACTGCTTCAATTCTAGATTAGTCTAAGTAATTTAAGTTTAGTTTCCATAGTTTTTTTTTGTCTATTTTGAGCAAAATCGATTCATACTGATTAGAATATGTTAAAAACTGAACATCGATAATGGTAATATAAAAACATTGTTAAAAAAAAAGAACACAAATTTTTGTAGAAATCCTTTCGGAGAAAAACCACGGGCAGAGGAGAAAAAATTCACTAATGTCGAATTCGAATAATACAAGAGGAGTTTCGACTACATCTATTTATAGGTTGAAAAACCTAATTCTAATCAATGTTATACAATCTCATACATAGTCATAATTCAATACTTTCACAATTTATTGGTATGTTCAACATGCCCTCAAATTATCAAATACATTCAGTGAGTAAGATTATCGATCCAACTTTCAATTTACCTTCAAGGTGGTATAATTTAACAAATCACAATTTCATGTACATTTACAACTTTTGTTGTGTGCATGTATAGCAATCTTTCTAACATTTCATAGCAAATCACTTGTACGAATATATCATGTATAAGCTTTACTTTCATTCAAAAACATGCTATACATACAACCAATCATACATCAAACTAACCAAACATTCATGACAACGTCAATCATTCAGTCATTATTTTGAAACTAACCAATCATACATGTTTGCCGCAGTTTTCGTCGAAAAAGATCCTTTTTTACCTCTAAATTTTGATTTTTTTGGTTTAAAATTGAATTTTGAAACATTCAAATCATTATTTTCCTTATTTATTTGAAGTAAACACCGAATTTTTTTTACAGAATTGTTGTATTATTTTTTCTGATTTGACATGTGTATGGAATATGTCCGATAAATCATTAGAACGTAAGTAATATAATTAAGATAATAACAGTATTTTTATAATATGTCAATCAATTAGTTTAGCTTAATTGGTTAATATGCTTGTTTTTTTCCTTAGTACCTTGGTTCAAATCTTGTTGGTAATAATTTTGAATCTTTTTGTACTTGTTGCATTTATTTTTTAATCAATTAACTCTTCAATATTACATTAATTGACAATTTGAGCTACAATATTATGAATATTAACTACAATACATAATTTGAGCTACATATTACAGTAATACATTAATATGTATTATTAGGGGCAAAATACCAAAAAAATCCTATTTTTTTAAAATTTACCGAAATGGGCCCGGCATTTTATTATTTACCGGAATGGGCGATTTTCCCCAAAATCGCGTTCACATCAGCGCGATGTCAGGGGACGTGTCAGCAAATCGCGTCCACATCAGCGCGCTTTGCTTATGTGGACACAAATCGCACCTACGAGGATGCGGTTTTCTGACACGTCCCCAGACATCGCGCTGACGTGGACGCGATTTCGGAGAAAATGGCCCATTCTACTAAATAATAAAATACTGGGCCTATTTCGATAAATTTTAAAAAAATAGGACTTTTATGTGTAATTTGCCCTAAACTTAAGAGTCATTTTTTTAATAAATATAATTAATTTTCACCAAATATGCCATAATGTAGAAACTTATAGTACCCATGTTTAAAATATTTCATATTTTTATACATTTACAGTTTAGTAATTTACAACATTTGGGTAGTTATTAGGATTATGTTTGTGTCAAATATATAAATATATAAGGAATAAAGTTCTTTCACATCAGCGTTTTTTCCCTTGTGTCGTGGACACATTTTTGCTCGTGCTCAGATTAAATTTTCAAAAAAATATTTTTTAAAAATATTACAAAAATAGATCAATTTTTTAAAAATTTACGAGAATAAGCCTTTATAAAGATCCAAAGTGGCAATACAATTCCTGCTACCAATTAATGTGAAAATAAAATTTACAGACATATTTTTATATAACTAATTATATTTTACAATGTGGAAAATGAGACTTTGAGTTTATATAAATATCTGTTTTGTAAGTTTTATTTTCATATTAATTTGTGGCACAAAAAAAAAAAAGAAATGGTGCTGTCACTTTGGGTCTTTATAAAGACTTATTCTCGTAAATTTTTTAAAAAATTGGTCTTTTTTTGAAATGTTTAAAAAAATGATCTTTTTCTGAAAATTTAGTTCGAGCACGGGCAAAAGCACATCCATGTCAACGTGCTTTTGCCTGATACAAGGACAAAAGCGCTAACGTGGAAACGTTTTTCTAGGTTATCCCCTAAAAACGCTTCCATATCAGTGCGTTTCTAGATTTTCAATCCATACTCGTAATTATTTTTAGAAGCAGCTCATTTCCGTAAAAAAATTCAGGAATGAGCCTTTAGGTACTATGCCCAAATTAATTAAGTAATTATGACTATCTAATTGTAATTATTTATGCCATACAAGTATTGTGTTTTAATGCATAATTTAACAATAAGTTAATTGTTTTAGTTACATACATTATTTTAAATTTTAAATTATTTTTATTTTTATTTTTATTTTAACTTTCTTTATAATTTTTAAAACTTTTTGAAAATTTTATAATTTTTGAAAAATATAAATTTTGGAATTTTTATAAATATTTTGAGTTTAAAATTTATTTTGAATTTTGAAAATTATTTTGAATTTTTGTAATTTTGTTGAGAAAGATCAATTTGCTTATTTTCAAACTTGACAAGGACCAAAACGGTATGTACATCAATCTGTTATTCAAATTATTAGAGTTATTCGAATTGTAAAATTCAACTCAATTCGAACTCGAAACTCGAATTACTTATTCGAGTTGCCTCAAATAATTCAAATAACTCAATTCGATTAACTCAAAATTAAAAAAATTTGATTTTTCCAAATCGAATCAGGTTTTGTTCATATCTATCTATGGATGTCAAGTTTATTGTCAAATATTTAAATTTTAAACAGTAAAATTTAATTTAATTTTAAATATATAGAAATGGTACCTATATTTTTTATTTAGGTGTGATTTGTCACCCCAAAAGTAAAACATATCATTTTAATAAAATTTTAAATCAAATTAAAATTTATTAAAAGATAATTTTTAGTCTACAAAACAAAATTTGAATTCGGATGTAATGTTCCACGTGAGGAATATATCAATACCCTCATGATGCTTGATAACAAAATGGTACCATTAGTCATATGTTATCCTTAATTTTTACCAAATTAATTTTTGAGTGTCGTCGTGCCATTAGCGGCACCAGTTTGTATAATTGTCCACCCCATAAAAATACCGGTATTTTAGGAGAAAAAGAAAAAAAAGAAAAAATTATTTTAATGAGTGTCGTCGTTATCATTGGCGGTACTAGTGTTTTTTTTAAATGTATCAAAGTTTTTGTAAAAAGTTTTTTTTTCTGTCGTTCTCCTTGGCGACACCCATCAGAAAAAATAATATTTTAAAAAAATAGAATTTTTTTTGTGTTGCCATTACCATGGGCAACACCGGTGTATTTTTTTGTTAGAAAGTTCGATTTTTTTAGCGTCATTTTTCTCATTGGCATCACTAGGCTATTTTTTTTTCCATTAAAATTTTTTGTTGCCACCAAGCTCTTTGCCGACACCAATCCTCCTAGATTCGCCTCTAGTATATCTATTAATAATTATTCAAAATTTTAAAATTAAAATCATTAAAAAATATTTTTTAATAAGTTTAATAATTTTTAATTTTTTTAAAAATTAATTAATTATTGATTTGACATTCATGTGGTATTTCACGTGTGTCACGTCAACAAAATTAATATATGTTAATTTTTCCATCCATTTTGGGTGATTTGATAAACAAAAGCAAGTTTAAAGTTTGAAAGAAGTAAAAAATTAAATAAATGAGTAATTTTTTTATAAAGTTAGAAAGCCAAATAAGTCATTTTACCTTTTAAAAGTACTACAATTCCCATAGATATTATATACATTCATCTTTGTCTCTTCTCCTCTTAGTTCAATGTGATTTTTATTAACTATTTCTAATCTTTTTAAAGGCAAACAAATATTTAAACATAATCTTAATTGAAAATAAATTATAAATATAAAATATAAGTGTTTTTCTATAATGCATTTTTATATTTTTACTCTTTTAATAATTATACATATATAAAAATAAAATGATAAATTTATATAGCAGTTATCATCTTATTTTTCCTTAACATATTTAAAAAAACTTAAATAAATTTTGAGATAAATAATTTATTTGAGGTAAAAAGAAAATGAACAATAATTAACTTAAACATAAACAAATGCTAAAATATGTTGTTAGTCCCTATATTTTTATAAAATTTGAGATTTAGTCCATATACTTAAAAAGTTAAAAATCAATTCTGCTACATTTTTACTTTAAAAATTTTAGTTCAATCATTATCGTTATTAATAGTTTATATTAAAACTTGTTAACTTGACATGTTTATTTTCCGTCAAACATATGTTACATTACATGAGGGCAAACCTAGTCATGATGTCAATATGACTTTGGTAAATACATGCAATTTTAATGATTGGGCTATTATTTTTAAATAAAAATGTAGGAGGAGCTAATTTTAAATAAAAATGTAGGAGGAGCTAATTTTTAACTTTGTAAAGTATAGGGACTAAATATGAAATTTGGTCAAATTACAAGGACTAAAAGCAGATTTTAACAATAAATAAATGTTTTAATTTATTTTATCCAATAAAAGAAAATAGAGGGTTGATTTTGTATTTTCACTCCTTCGATAACCTTTGCTTCCATTTCAATTCAAGTTTTTCAAAAATCCAAAGGCCGGCCTTTTTCTCGTTTAGTTTCCTTTTCATTTTCCCAGTAAACAAACAAAACTCATTAACATCGTTTCGAAGCCAAAACAAGACTGAATTCATGGTGAAAGGAGGGCAAAACTTGCCGGCTGACGTCATCCAAATAATCGATCAGCTAGAGCGCCATTGCTTATCTCCCGATGGATCTCTTATCTCCAAATCCGCCTACTACGATCTCCAGCTCGTATTCTCTATTAAAATTTGATTTTTTTTCTTGTGTAATTCCTTCATCTTCTTTTTTCAAGTAATCTGATGAATTTCGATTTTCAGGCGAGGGAGGAAATGTCGAGAGAAAGATTACGCTACTTAGAAGCAATGGTGATATTCTAATTTAATTTTCATTTACTGGATTTTTTTTTTTGTTATGAATTTCGTAAGAAAATGAAATGTAAAATTCTTGTCAATTTTTGCAGGCAATTTACTGTGAAGCAATGGCTATGGTGGAAGAGTATCAGCAAGCAGTTTCCGTGGCGAATCTTGGAGGGATTCGAGATATTCAAGGTTTTTATCCGCAGCTTGGATTGAAGAATTTTCCTCAGGTTTCATATTCATTTCATTAATTTTTATTTTCTAAATTTTCTTTTTGAATGTTTGCGGTTAAAGGAGAAACTTATTGGACATTAGATATATGAATTTCTTTTGGAACAAAAAGAAAGTGCAATTGATATTTTCTTGAAAGGTTAGATTTTAAATGGTATGATTTTCAATTTTAATTTTTAATTTTATAAGGAAAGTGCAATTAATACCTGTTTCCAACCCTCACACTTGAGTAAGGAATAGCAGAGTTTGCAACTTCTTTATAAAATTGTTAAGACGAAAGTAAAGAAAAAGCGTTTTATGAAAAATAAGCAGCAAAAGTGATAAGAAAACAGTCTTTATAGTTGGGAATCTGATAAGGGTTCTACTCTGTGTTTATGAACTTTAGGTTTATGAGACTCTAGAGCATCGATTAGTTGTTGCAGAAGCGGCTCAAAGATTGAGACTTCCACTAATATCTAAAGATGGGGAAATTCATGAGGAAGAAATTGAGAAATGGAGTACTATGTCACGGAGTTCGCTTGATAGTACTAGTACCAGTGTCACTATCAGCTCGAGTTCAAACTCATTGAATTATGCAAATAGTGCTGCAACCAGTGGTGCAGCTGCAAATAATACTGGTGATTCAGGAGAACCTGGTGTTGGTGGTGTGCCTAATCGTTTTCTTGGAATCACACCTGCTTATTTGTGGCAAACTCAGCTTCAACGAGTACCATTGTCAATGGTATGAAAACTTTGTTTCATGATTGCAGATGGAAGTTTTAAGATCTTTAATTACAAATGCGGCCCTTGTTTCAATTGTCATAAACTTTCTTACAAGATCATGACACATTTCTATAATTTTTATTAATTTGCAATTTTAGGATATGGCTGACTATCAGTTAACTCTTTCAAGGGAGATTGATGCTCGGTTGAAATCTAAGTGTGACAAGTTAGCTGATGCCTTTGTTGATGATATTGGTACGTTCATATATCTTTATCCTTTTTCACTTCTCAACATGCCTAATAGTTTATATATCCCCATTGTTTTAACATGTTGTCGGAAACAATGCATCCTTCATAATGTTCTGTCCCAAAATTCCTCACTGGTTTGTGACATCAATCCTTAGATCTTGTTGCCCATCATTTTATTGCAAAAGGCGTAGATTACATATGACGAAATTAGAATGTGAGAGAAAATATATGAAGCATATTTGCTTCTTGGAATTGTGGTCCCGTAGGGGTACTATTCTTTTTGTGCTGCAGACTCATCTTCTGGAAGTCAAAGTTCAAGCTCTCAGCATCCAGAAAGGTATTAGTTACTTTCTCCACCTTTTTGATGTGGTTCGCTTAGATGCTTGATGTTGATTACCTGTTTGTGATATTTATTTTACCAGGGTTAAGTTTATAATTGAGGAGATTGAGAGGGAAGAAGCAGCTTTGCGAGAGGATCTCTATTCCGCAGATAGGAAATTTGCAGAATATTATAATGTAGGTTAATAGAAATCCATATGAGACTGAGTTCTCTTAACAGGAGTTTTTCGTGGATCACATAGTGTTTTGAGAACGGGTTTGCTCTATATTTTTCACGACGCGTGATGTAAAACAATCTCTCTTATCAGGTCCTAGAGCAAATACTTGGAGTGCTCATTAAGCTCGTCAATGATTTGAAGTTGCAACATCAACATCAATATGTAAGCTTTTATACTCTGGGAGTTATTTTCCAGCGTCTGTTGAGGGTTTTATATGTTCTTCCATGGACTGATCTTTAAACTCATCTTTTACTTTGCAGGATGAATTACAGAAGACGTAGATCTGCAAAAGGTGTGAGACCATGAGTGCAAAACTAAGGTTTGTGGCCCTATATTTCTTGCTGTATTGTGGATAGCTCCCATTCTTATCATTTTTTTAAGCGTCTCTTTTATTTGTTTATTTTAAAGCAAAACTGGAGTAGCATAAGAGACACTTTGTTTTGATCTAAATCTGGCTTCTATTGTCTCAGGGTGTTGGAGCATGTTCTCTTGCTTGAAACTTATACACAAGAGTCGATACCAGCACTACACAAAATACGGTACTTTTAAGAGTGATATACATAATTATCAATACAAATTACGGTTCGATTTTTGGCCATAACCATGTCCAACATTGTTGGCAGGAAATATCTTGTCGAGGCTACCGAAGAAGCCTCTCCTGCGTATAATAAAGCTGTATGTAAAATCTTCTTTACCTGGTTTGGTAGCCTAATGTTTGATTAGAATATACTTGGTTTTTCATTCAAAATTATGCATATTTTCGTAACTCAGGGTTGTTTCTGATTCGGGTTTTTCTTCTTTCTTGCCTGTCTCAATATCAATTTGTGCTACAACCCTTTTAAACAGGTAACACGCCTACGTGAGTATCAAGGTGTCGATCCTCACTTCGATACAATTGCAAGGCAGTACCATGATGTTGTTAAGGTAACATCAGCTTCAAAATTAACTGGTGTTTCACTCAAGTTTCCTTTTGAACAAAACATTAACGCCGCCGGTTTACGTTACAGAAACTAGAAAATATGCAATGGACGATTCACCAAGTCGAGATGGACCTCAAGCGCTTACCAGATCATGCGAGCTCATAATTTTCGGATCCCATTCGATTTCACCAGTTGAATGGTTTGTATCATCCTTTTTGTTTCTATGGTTGGATCTAGAACGATTTTGAACAAATCCCCCAGTCAATTGCTTGTCGTGTTCCATAAACTAACGTTGGTGAAAAGGATTCTTTGTGTGCTATATGATCCCTTTCAGTTTGATTCCCTCGGGATGACTATTTTACCATTAATTTCAACAAGGGGTATGTGGGAAATCTTAGACCACTCTCACCCTTTATCGCTTAAGCACTCTTCTTTCAGCAACGGACAACTGTAAATATGTAAATATCCAAGCGAGAGAAGCACGTCTTTTTCCGGAAGAGATGTTAGCTTGGGACATTCGCCAATGTCCAATTCTTTAAGAGAGGCGAGGTCTTGAAAGCCCTTGGATGACATGTATTCCAGATTCGCAAATTCTAAAAGGATGATATGGGTGAGGGAAAGAGGAAGCATCATTCCAGTCCCTTTTTCTGGGAACGACACCACGTTTGAGCTTCCTACACCTCTGATGGCCAATTCTTGAAGAGAGGTGAGTCTATTTAATCCCCATTCCACAAGTGACCTATAAATCTTGAGTGCCTTTGAGATTGTAAGTGATGTGAGATTGGCAGGGAATCCCTCCAATGGAAATGATATGTCAGCCGAACAGTTGCGCACCCTTAATCGTCGAAGGGAGGTGGTGCTGGCCATGCACTTGGGAAGGGCTCCAAAATTTCCACAACCATCAACTACAAAAGCTCTGAAGCTGGTGGTGAGCAACCCATTTTCTTCAAAAGAAACCAAATTTGAACACAAAAGCAACCAAATCTCCTGGAGATGTTTGAGCTTGCCTAGTCCTCGTGGTAGAGAATTAATTCCAGATCTGAAAAATAGAATAGATTCAAGACAAGCGGTTTCCTCAAACTCTTGGGCTATGTATTCCAACTCTGGACATTCCCCAATTATCAAATGTTCAAGTGTTATGGGAAAACTTGGTGTTTGAAAATAGGCAACTCAGCTTTGAGCATTCGGTAATTTGGAGAAGTTGAAAGCTGACTGCAAATATTTTTGTGCCCCTTCGATGACAAAGACATTAGAGACAGACATTTATAGATAGACAACTCCTCAAGAACACAGAGGGTACTACTCATACTCTTATTATCTTCTTTTTCATCAACCAAATACTCCAAATTCTCACAGTTTGTAGTACTCAGCTTTTTTAAATTAGGAGGTAAGTTATTCTCTGCAAAAGAAACCAAGCCTCGACAATTACCAATTTCTATCACTGTAAGAAATATGAGCTCATGTAAGACTTGTGGCAGTCTATTGACCCTTTCACAGTCATATATCAGCAGAGATTCAACACATGAAATCTTGTCAGGTTGCAATTCGGTTTCCTCTGCTTCCAAACACTGCAGTTGAGGACAACCCCAAACGGAAATGAAACGATGTCCAACTAAACTAAACCCATACCGTCAATTTCAAAATGTTCTGAGTTTCCAAACCTCAACATTGTCCAATCTGCTGGAATATTGAACTTTGAAATGTTAGAAAAAGACCAATTATCATACATATATAAAAGTAAAATAATAAATTTATATTGAAAAACGAAGCAAGATAACCAATTATCATATATGCTCTATATTCAATATTCAAAAAAATCCGCTCTATCATGTCGGAAGGTGTTTTCATAATATAGGGAAAAGACTTTAAAAAGGTCGAAGTTGAATGTGATTATGCACTTTTTGTTGAATTGATTTGCCTTCAAAATGCCAAACTTTGTTGCTCGAAGAACTTCTAAAATGCTTCTCTCAAACTCTTTTTGTTGCTCTCTCCCACAAATGGGAAATGAAAGAATGAAAAATGAGAAAAGAGATGGTGAATAAGGGATAACAGAATAGCTAGAGTTTTTTATACTTGTAGATATTGGCTATTTTTAGCAAATGAGAGCCTTAAAAATCCGACCTTTATTTTAAGGAAAGTGAGTGGATGACTTTGAAATTTTTGCTTGATTCATGGGAGAGAAACCTGGAAATGAGGAGGGAAGTTGGCCAGTCACATAAGAGAATTTTGTGGTTGGTTTTCAATCTTTAACCAAGTCTTGGGTGGCTGATTTGGGCACCTCTATGGACAATTAGGACTTCTCCTCCTTAGTGGACAATTTGGGCTTCTATCTTCTTAGCAGGTTATCCATTTTTGCTGACCCAATTCTTAAGTTGGGTCAAGAGAATTTTCTAAGACCAATAATCCTTTAATTGGATCCAAAGATGACCATATCTCAACCCTCTTTTACATGGCTTATGTTATAGAAATGCTACAGCATTGAGGACCAAAAGGGTGAGCTTCAAGGCTGGCTTTTTTTCTAGTACATCAATTGTCTCAAAAATTGCAATCATGTGTTTTAGTATATAAAATGATCAAATTAGCAAATTCATCTTAGTATCATTCAACTGGATAAAGTTGTCATAAAAATCTCAAAATTTGTTATCAAACACTTAAAATTTGCATGAATTACCAATCTAGAAGTGCTAAAGATAACTCTATATTTTAGAGTTATCAGTTAGACAGGAGAAGCGACAGTAAAAAAAGGAAAGAAACAAAAGGCTAAGCAGTAGTGCATGTTGACTAGAAGCAAGGCCATTTATGGTGGTGGTTCGATTTGACAACGGAGAGCAACGATAGTGAAATGCGGTCCACGGCTTTAAAAATAAAAAAATAATAAAGTAGAAAAGAAGCGGGAGAGAGAAAAGAAATGTGGACCATTTGGTGGCTTCTCCGATTAGTGACAACATCAGAACAAGCAGTGATGACAAAAGAGCTAGGTGATCCGCGGAGGAGAACCCCAACACCATTATTTGGAAATGAAAGAGAATGAGGAAAAGAGTTGACCGATGCCATTATTTGGACAGAAGAACAAATGTCATAGTGTAGCTGTAGTGCATGCTAGTGACGGCTAAGGTTGGGAAAGAGGAAAAGAATAGGAATAAAAGAAAGAAACAAAATTGAAATAGAAAAGAAAAAACAAGAAAGTGAAATAGAAAAATAGGAGAAAATTGGATAAAAATGTTGAAATAAAAAAAAAAGTTGGGGAATTAGGTCGATATTTCTTGAATTTGGAGAAATAGATTTATTTTGGAGAAAGAAACATAAAATGCATCTTAAAAAAACATTTTGTAACAAAATGTATATTCTTTCGACATATTAGTTTTTTAATCAAATAGTCAAAAGTTAAATTTCTTTTGACGTTTTTACTTAAATTTTCAAAACAGAAGATAAGTAAAAATATATTCAAAATAAAGAAAATGATATAAGATTGAAGTTTAATGTGAAATTGTTCATTTTATTCTTCCGTATTATATGTATATAAGAAAAATAAAGTAAAAATAAACAATAGACAAAGCTCACATTCTAGAATAACCGATGAACTAATGATACTCCAACATTAAACCCCAAAGCCAATAAATAAGTTTACAAACATCTGAAACTACTGTAACACTACACTAAATGACAAATTCACCCATTTAACAAGAGAAGGGACATCTTTTTTACTTTTCCTTCAAAGGATCTTTCTGAAACCTCACCTCCACCCCAACTTAGCTTTCAATCCCTGCAAATATCAATCAATAAATTTATACTGATTCCTATTCTTATCTTGTTCCTAAGGAAAGTTAGACTTGTTTGAAATGGTTTTTTGTACTTCTCCCATGACTCTGAAGAAACCAATCACAGATTTTGAGGCTCATCTTTCAATCTGATTCCCTCGGGATGACTGCTTTACCATCAATATCAACAAGGGGTATGCGGGAAATCTTAGACCACTCTCGTCCTTTATCACTTGAGCACTCTTCTTGCAGCAACGGACAACTGGAAATACATAAATGTCCAAGCGAGAGAAGCACGTCTTTTTCCGGCAGAGATGTTAGCTTGGGACATTCACTGATATGCAGTCTTTGAAGAGAGGCAAGGTCTTGAAAGCCCCTGGAGAACATGAATTCCAGGTTCTCAAATTGGAAAAGCATGATATAGGTGAGAGAAGGAGGCAGCATCATTCCAATCCCTTCTTCTGGGAACGGCACCACGTTTGAGCATCCTCCACCTCCGATGGTCAATTCTTGAAGAGAGGTGAGTCTATTTAATCCCCATTCCACAAGTGACCTATAAATCTTGGGTGCGTTTGAGATTGCAAGTGATGCGAGATTGGCAGGGAATGCCTCCGATGGAAATGATATGTCAGCCGAACAGTTGTACACACTTAATCGTCGAAGGGAGGTGATGCTGGCCATGCACTTAGGAAGGGCTCCAAAATTTCCACAATCTATAACTTTGAAAGCTCTGAAGCTGGTGCTGGGCAACCCACTTTCTTCAAAATAAACCAAATTTGAACACGAATACAACCAAATCTCCTGAAGATGTTTGAGCTTGTCTAATCCTCGTGGTAGAGATTTAATTCCAGAAACTGCAATATTAATAGATTCAAGACAAGCGGTTTCCTCAAACTCTTGGGCTATGTATTCCAACATTGGACATTCCCCAATTATCAAATGTTTAAGTGTTATGGGAAACTTGGTGTTTGAAAATAGGCAACTCAGCTTTGAGCATTCGGTAATTTGGAGAAGTTGAAGCTGATTGCAAATATCTTTGTGCCCCTTCGATGACAAACACATTAGAGACGGACACTCATAGATAGACAACTCCTCAAGAAGACAGAGGGTACTACTCATACTCTTATTATCTTCTTTTTCATCAACCAAATACTCCAAATTCTTACAGCTGCTAATTCTCAGCTTTTTTAAATTAGGAGGTAAGTTATTCTCTGCAAAAGAAACAAAGCCTTGACAACTCAGAATTTCCATCACTGTAAGGAATGTGAGCTCATGTAAGACTTGTGGCAGTCTATTGAGCCTTTCACAGTCATATATCCGCAGAGATTCAACACGTGAAATCTTGTCAGGTTGCAATTCGGCTTCCTCTGCTTCCAAAGACTGCAGTTGAGGACAACACGAAACGGTAATGAAACGATGTCCAACTAAACTAAACCCATACCGTGATAGAGATGCCAACTCCTCCCAACCATCAATTTCAACATGTTCTGAGTTTCCAAACCTCAACATTGTCCTATCTGCTGGAATATTAAACTTTGAAATGTTAGAAAGAGACAAAGTTCGCAAAGAGGAAAGCTCCTTTGCAGGAGAAGAGCAATCATCCACCAGTTCTGCACACCCTTGTATACTGAACTTACACAGTGACGGGAAACTTGATATTGAAACTACCAAACGCGTACAGCCATGAATTTTAAGTTTTTGCAAGGAAGGAAGATGGGTAGGCAACCTTCCCAACAATTGAGGACAGGTTTTGATTGAAAGCTTACGAAGGCTGGGGAGTTCCAAAACCTTCTCGTCTCCCTCACAAGTGTCCCACTCCTTCCAGTTTGGAAGACTCTCAAAAGACAGAATCTCTAATGATGCAAATGGATTCAATTGATTTTCTCCGAAGAGCTCAACACCAATCTTCTGTACTTGATCGAAACCAATAATTGAAAGATCTTTTAACAATGGCAACCTTCCAACTGATGGTAGTGACTTGCAGTTTTTACAATTGCGAAGCTTCAAAGACGACAAATTCTTGAGGGAAGAATCTGCTATCCAAGATGAGAATTTTTCACCCCCGTAATTCTTAATGATGAGTTGCTCAAGCTTTTTCGGAGGATGAAGAAAGTCCAACACCCGCTCTTCAACTTCTGTTTTCCTTGTATTATTCTCCAAGTCTGGACCCCATTGTAGTTCTAACCCATCAATCCCTAGCTTCTCATTTAACTTAGCTTCCCTCGCATCTTGACCATTAACATTCTCCAACCCAGAAAGACAAAAATTACCTCTAAGGTTTGACAAAATTTTCAATTCTCTAATAAGACGTCCATCACCTTCCCCTATAACAAAATTTGATAACGTTTGAAGCTGAGTTAGCTGATCAAATCCGGAGGGCATCCTTTCTATTGAATCCGCACCTCTAATATCAAGAAAATGCAAGTTGACAAGGTTTCCGATCTTCGAGGGTAAATTTTTGAGCTTTCGACAGTCTCTTAATATTAAAGTCTCCAAATGATAAAGAGTACACATAGAATCAGGTAAACGATTGATTCGGGTTCTAGAAAAATTTAAGTAGCGTAGTTGTTTTAAATTTTCAAAAAAGTCGGGCAAATCATAGATCTCATACCCAGACAAAGAAAGAACCCTTAAATAGCTAAGACTTGGCAACAAATCCTCCAAGACAACCCTAGTTAAATAGCTAAGACTTGGCAACAATTCCTCCAAGACAACGTTAGATAAATAGAATTCCTCATCTCTTGGAGCCATTAAGCGTAAGAAAGTACGTAAAGAAGTCATTTGATAAAATGCCTCAAACGTCTTTACACTCTGACACCCATCATCGATAACATAAGCTGAGTGGCGAGAACGATGCGAAAACTTTTGTTGCTTTTCACCCTCCACTCTGCAACGTATTTCTCCTGCAACTGATTGAGCTAAATCATTCATAAGATCATGCATCACGAAACGGGATTTGTCTTTACTAGATATTTGAAAAAATGACCTTGACACTAGATCTTGAAAATATTGGTTTCCAAGACCTTTGCCTTGAATTTTAGCTTTTGATTGCAAGAAACCTTCTGCACTCCATAACAAGATTATCTCTTCTTCTTCAAATTCATAATCTTTAGGAAATATGGAGCAGTATGCAAAGCATCGTTTCAAATGAGGAGGAAGATAATGGTAGCTTAATCGCAAAGCTGGAATTAAGTCACATGGATCTTCTGGTAGGTCCCATATCTTACTCCGATATACCTTTTCCCATTCACTGTGATCCGTAACTGTGCGTAATAAGCTTCCAATGGCTTTTGCTGCCAAAGGTAAGCCGTTGCACCTTCTCACTATGTTCTCTCCAATTTCTTTAAATTGGAGATGCCCATCAAAGTTTCTTGCTTTCAATGCATGCTGAGCAAATATGGATAAACAATCATGATGCGAGAGTTTATCCAAGTAAAACGCTTTCACCGAATCGACATTAGATGAAACCTTTTGGAGTCGGGTTGTTACAATAATCTTGGTTCCTGCTCCAAATGGAGCCCGTAAGATGGTCCAATCACTGTAACTCTCATTCCAAATGTCATCTAAAACAAGCAACAACCTTCTTCCGGATAACTTCTCCTTCAACTTGACTTGAAGCAAGTTCAAGTCATTCTCATCACGTGAGTCAGCATCGAGGGATCTTAAAATCGTCTTTGTTATGTTAACAGCATCAAAGTCATCAGAAACGCATACCCAGGACTTGTGATCAAAAGACTCCTTAATGCTGGGATCATTGTAAACAAGCTGAGCAAGAGTTGTTTTCCCCATCCCTCCCATGCCAAGGATGGAAAGGACACAAACTCCATCGGAATTGTTACTTTTGAGCAACTCAAGCATTTCTTGCTTCTCATTGGCTCTACCAACATACTCCACAGCTCCATCCATCAAGGAAGTTGGTTGCAGCCTGGGTTTCTTTCCCTTGGAAGTTGCGCCTTGAGACATGATCTCACTCAACCCCAAATTACTTCTTCGAGTGTTCAAACTATTCAGTCTATCGGTGATTGCTTTTATCTTTGAAATCATCTTAGCATTGAACATAAAAGCGATTGGAGAGAAATGACCACCAGTACAGCAGGTTGGAATGAGTTTCTGTAGCTTACTAGTGCTGGCTTGTGCTTGAGTTTTTTGGAGCTTGAGACGTAACTCTTGGTAAGCGAACTCGTCCAAGATGTCATCCACATCGTAAGCTAAGTCTTGGAGATCGTCCAACCAATTCTTGACACCCTCGTCCTTGATCTGCTTCTCCTCTGCATGGTTCAACACTGCTTTGATCTCGGGGAATATGGATTGCCACAGCTTGAGTTGCTGGTGGACTTGCCGGTAATCGGCCACAAAGTTGAGTACAGAGTCAAGCAACTTGGCAGACAACAGCTCCAAAAAGGCAGAAAGAGCAGCCTCTCCAAAGACAGACATGGTGGACTTGGGACAAAGAAATCAAAGAGAGAGATGAAGAAGGAAGGGGAGATTGAGGGAAAGGAATGGAGATGGATTGTGTATAATTGGGGTTAACGGGGAATAGAGTTGAAGTCAACGAATAGAGACAAATGAGATGGAAAACACAAGAAAGTGGACCCTCTAATTTCTTTATTTTATTGCGTGCCAATCTTTCTTTACTTTAATCAAAAGATAACCTCATTGAAAAGAAATACATAAAAGATCCACATCAACGTTTTTTTTCTTGTGTCCACGTGTTGTGGACACTTTTTTCAGACTAAATTTTTAAAAAATATTATTTTTTTAATATTATAAAATTATATTAATTTTTTAAAATTTATGAGAATAAACTTTTATAAAGATCTAAAATGGTAGCACTATTTTTTTATTCTTTTTTTTGTGTCCCTAATTAATATGAACATAAAATTTATAGAACATATCTTTATATAACTAATTATATTTTATAATGTAGAAAATGAGACTTTGAGTTTATATAAATATTTATTTTGCAAGTTTTATTTTCATATTAATTGTGGCACAAAAAAAAAGAAATGATACTATCACTTTGAGTCTTTATAAAGGCTTAATCTCGTAAATTTTCAAAAAAAAAGGTCTATTTTTGAAATATTTAAAAAATGACCCCCTTTTTTTGAAAATTTAGTCCGAGCATGGGTAAAATTGCGTCTACGTCAGCCTGTTTTTGCCTGATACAAGGAAAAAAGCATTGACGTGGAAGCATTTTTCTGAGTTATCCCCTAAAAACGCATCAATGTCAATGCGTTTTTAGATTTTCAGACCATACTCATAATTATTTTTAAAAGCTACCCATTTCCGTAAAAAATTTCGGAAATGAGCCTGGTACTATATCCAAATTAATTCAATAATTATGACTATCTAATTGTAATTATTTACGCCATACAAGTATTGTGTTTTAATGCATAATTTAACAATAAATTAATTGTTTTAGTTATGTACATTATTTTAAATTTTAAATTATTATTTTATTTATTTTAATTATTTTAATTATTTAACTTTCTTTATAATTTTTAGAACTTTTTGAAAATTTTATAATTTTTAAAAAATATAATTTTATAAATATTTTGAGTTTTAAAATTATTTTTGACTTTTGAAAATAATTTTGAATTTTTGTAATTTTTGTTGAGAAAGACTAATTTGCTTATTTTAAATTTGACAGGGACCAAAAGGGTATGTACATCAATCTCTTATTCAAATTATTAGAGTTATTCGAATTGTAAAATTCAACTCAATTTGAACTTGAAATTCGAATTACTTATTCAAGTTGACTCGAATAATTCAAATAACTCGATTCGATCAACTCAAAATTAAAAATTTGATTTTTCAAATCGAATCGAGTTTTGTTCACATCAATTTAACAATGTCAAGTTTATTGTGAAATATTCAAATTTTAAACAATAAAATTTAATTTAATTTTAAATATATAGAGTTGGTATCGATATTTTTATTTAGGTGTTATTGGCCACCTCAAAAGTAAAACATATTATTTTAATAATATTTTAAATTAAATTAAAATTTATTAAAAAGATAATTTTTAGTCTACAAAACAAAATTTGAATTCGGATGTAATTTCCACATGAGGAAGATACCAGCATCCTTATGATGCTTGATAACAAAATGGTACCATTAGTCATATGATATCCTTAACTTTTACTAAAATTAATTTTTAAGTGTCGTCGTGCCATTAGTTGCACCAGTATGTATAGTCGTCTACCCCATAAAAACATCGATATTCTAGAAGAAATTTATTTTAATGGGTGTCGTCGTTGTCATTGGCGGTACTAGTGTTTTTTTAAATGTGTCAAAGTTTTTGTAAAAAAAATTTTTTCTGCTGTCGTTCTCTTTGACGACACCCATTAAAAAAATAATGTTTTAAAAAATAGAATTTTTTTTGGTGTTGCCATTGCCATTGGCGACACCAGTGTATTTTTTTGTTAGAAAATTTGATTTTTTTTGTGTATTTTTCTCATTGGCGGCACCAGGCTATTTTTTTTCCATTAAAATTTTTTTGTTGCCACCAAACTCTTTGGTAGCACCAATCCCCCTAGATTCACCTCTGGTATGTCCATTAACAATTATTCAATTTTTTAAAATTAAAATTATTAAAAATATATTTTTAATATGTTTAATAATTTTTAATTTTAAAAATAATTTATTATACAGTTTTTGAATTTTAAAAATTAATTAATTATTGATTTGACATCCATGTGGCATTTCACGTGTATGTCAATCAACAAAGTTAACATATGTTAATTTTTATATCCATTTAAGGTTATTTGACAAACAAAACACAAGTTTAATGGTTAAAAGAAGTAAAAAATTAAATGAATGATTAAAATTATTGTTTTTAAATTAGAAGGTCAAGAAAGTCATTTTACCTTTTAAAAGTACTACAACTCCCATAGATATTATATACATTCATCTTCGTCTCTACTCCTCTTACTTCAATGTGATTTTATTAACTATTTCTAAACTTTTAAAGGCAAACAAATATTTAAACATAATCTTAATTGAAAATAAATTATAAACATAAAATATAAGTGTTTTTCTATAATGCATTTTTACATTTTACTCTTTTAATAATTATACATATATAAAAATAAAATGATAAATTTATATAGCAGTTATCATCTTATTTTTCCTTAACATATTTAAAAAAAACTTAAATAAATTTTGAGATAAATAATTTATTTGAGGTAAAAAGAAAATGAACAATAATTAACTTAAACATAAACAAATGCTAAAATATGTTGTTAGTCCCTATATTTTTATAAAATTTGAGATTTAGTCCATATACTTAAAAGTTAAAAATCAATTCTGCTACATTTTTACTTTAAAAATTTTAGTTCAATCATTATCGTTATTAATAGTTTATATTAAAACTTGTTAACTTGACATGTTTATTTTCCGTCAAACATATGTTACATTACATGAGGGCAAACCTAGTCATGATGTCAATATGACTTTGGTAAATACATGCAATTTTAATGATTGGGCTATTATTTTTAAATAAAAATGTAGGAGGAGCTAATTTTAAATAAAAATGTAGGAGGAGCTAATTTTTAACTTTGTAAAGTATAGGGACTAAATATGAAATTTGGTCAAATTACAAGGACTAAAAGCAGATTTTAACAATAAATAAATGTTTTAATTTATTTTATCCAATAAAAGAAAATAGAGGGTTGATTTTGTATTTTCACTCCTTCGATAACCTTTGCTTCCATTTCAATTCAAGTTTTTCAAAAATCCAAAGGCCGGCCTTTTTCTCGTTTAGTTTCCTTTTCATTTTCCCAGTAAACAAACAAAACTCATTAACATCGTTTCGAAGCCAAAACAAGACTGAATTCATGGTGAAAGGAGGGCAAAACTTGCCGGCTGACGTCATCCAACTAATCGATCAGCTAGAGCGCCATTGCTTATCTCCCGATGGATCTCTTATCTCCAAATCCGCCTACTACGATCTCCAGCTCGTATTCTCTGTTAAAATTTGATTTTTTTTCTTGTGTAATTCCCTCTTCTTCTTTTTTCAAGTAATGTGATGGATTTCGATTTCAGGCGAGAGAGGAAATGTCGAGAGAAAGATTACGCTACTTAGAAGCAATGGTGATATTCTAATTTAATTTTCATTTACTGGATTTTTTTTTTGTTATGAATTTCGTAAGAAAATAAAATGTAAAATTCGTGTCAATTTTTGCAGGCAATTTACTGTGAAGCAATGGCTATGGTGGAAGAGTATCAGCAAGCAGTTTCCGTGGCGAATCTTGGAGGGATTCGAGATATTCAAGGTTTTTATCCGCAGCTTGGATTGAAGAATTCTCCTCAGGTTTCATATTAATTTCATTAATTTTTATTTTCTAAATTTTCTTTTTGAATGTTTGCGGTTAAAGGAGAAACTTATTGGACATTAGATATATGAATTTCTTTTGGAACAAAAAAGAAAGTGCTATTAATATTTTCTTGAAAGGTTAGATATTACAAACCTAAAATGGTTAAAAAGGTATGATTTTCAATTTTAATTTTTTATTTTGTAAGGAAAGTGCAATTAATACCTGTTTCCAACCCTCACACTTGAGTAAGGAATAATGGAGTTTGCAACTTCTTTATGCAATTGTTAAGACGAAAGTAAAGAAAAAAGCGTTTTATGAAAAATAAGCAGCAAAAGTGATAAGAAAACAGTCTTTATAGTTGGGAATCTGATAAGGGTTTTTACTCTGTGTTTATGAACTTTAGGTTTATGAGACTCTAGAGCATCGATTAGTTGTTGCAGAAGCGGCTCAAAGATTGAGACTTCCACTAATATCTAAAGATGGGGAAATTCATGAGGAAGAAATTGAGAAATGGAGTATTATGTCACGGAGTTCGCTTGATAGTACTAGTACCAGTGTCACTATCAGCTCGAGTTCAAACTCATTGAATTATGCAAATAGTACTGCAACCGGTGGTGCAGCTGCAAATAATACTGGTGATTCAGGGGAACCTGGTGTTGGTGGTGTGCCTAATCGTTTTCTTGGAATAACACCTGCTTATTTGTGGCAAACTCAGCTTCAACGAGTACCATTGTCAATGGTATGAAAACTTTGTTTCATGATTGCAGATGGAAGTTTTAAGATCTTTAATTACAAATGAGGCCCTTGTTTTAGTTGTCATAAACTTTCTTACAAGATCATGACACATTTCTATAATTTTTATTAATTTGCAAATTTAGGATATGGCTGACTATCAGTTAACTCTTTCAAGGGAGATTGATGCTCGGTTGAAATCTAAGTGTGACAAGTTAGCTGATGCCTTTGTTGATGATATTGGTACGTTCATATATCTTTATCCTTTTTCACTTCTCAACATGCCTAATAGTTTATATATCCCCATTGTTTTAACATGTTGTCGGAAACAATGCATCCTTCATAATGTTCTGTCCCAAAATTCCTCACTGGTTTGTGATATCAATCCATAGATCTTGTTGCCCATCATTTTATTGCAAAAGGCATAGATTACATGACGAAATTAGAATGTGAGAGCAAATATATGAAGCATATTTGCTTCTTGGAATTGTGGTCCCTTATGGTACTGTTCTTTTTGTGCTGCAGACTCATCTTCTGGAAGTCAAAGTTCAAGCTCTCGGCTTCCAGAAAGGTATTAGTTACTTTCTCCACCTTTTTGATGGGGTTGGCTTATATGCTCGATGTTGATTACCTGTTTGTGATATTTATTTTACCAGGGTTAAGTTGATAATTGAGGAGATTGAGAGGGAAGAAGCAGCTTTGCGGGAGGATCTCTATTCTGCAGATAGGAAATTTGCAGAATATTATAATGTAGGTTAATAGAAATCCATATGAGACTGAGTTCTCTTAACAGGAGTTTTTCATGGATCACATAGTGTTTTGAGAACGGGTTTGCTCTATATTTTTCACGACACGTGATGTAAAACAATCTCTCTTAACAGGTCCTAGAGCAAATACTTGGAGTGCTCATTAAGCTCGTCAAAGATTTGAAGTTGCAACATCAACATCAATATGTAAGCTTTTATACTCTGGGAGTTATTTTCCAGCGTCTGTTGAGGGTTTTATATGTTCTTCCATGGACTGATCTTTAAACTCATCTTTTATTTTGCAGGATGAATTACAGAAGACGTGGCTCTGCAAAAGGTGCGAGACCATGAGTGCAAAACTAAGGTTTGTGGCCCTATATTTCTTGCTGTATTGTGGATTGCTCCCATTGTTATCATTTTTTTAAGCGTCTCTTTTATTTGTTTATTTTAAAGCAAAACTGGAGTAGCATAAGAGACACTTTGTTTTGATCTAAATCTGGCTTCTATTGTCTCAGGGTGTTGGAGCATGTTCTCTTGCTTGAAACTTATACACAAGAGTCGATACCAGCGCTACATAAAATACGGTACTTTTAAGAGTGATATACTTAATTATCAATACAAATTACGGTTCGATATTTAGCCATAACCATGTCCAACATTGTTGGCAGGAAATATCTTGTCGAGGCTACCGAAGAAGCCTCTGCTGCGTATAATAAAGCTGTATGTAAAATCTTCTTTACCTGGTTTGGTAGCCTAATGTTTGATTAGAATATACTTGGTTTTTCATTCAAAATTATGCATATTTTCGTAACTCAGGGTTGTTTCTGATTCGGGTTTTTCTTCTTTCTTGTCTGTCTCGATATCAATTTGTGTTACAACCCTTTTAAACAGGTAACACGCCTACGTGAGTATCAAGGTGTCGATCCTCACTTCGATACAATTGCTAGGCAGTACCATGATGTTGTTAAGGTAACATCAGCTTCAAAATTAACTGGCGTTTCCTCAAGTTTCCTTTTGAACAAAACATTAACGCCGCCGGTTTACATTACAGAAACTAGAAAATATGCAATGGACTATTCACCAAGTCGAGATGGACCTCAAGCGCTTACCAGATCATGCGAGCTCATAATTTTCAGATCCCGTTCGATTTTACCAGTCAAATGGTTTGTATCATCCTTTTTTTGTTTCTATGATTGGATCTAGAACGATTTTGAACAAATCCCCCAGTCAATTGCCTGTCGTGTTCCATAAACTAATGGTGAAAAGGATTCTTTGTGTGCTGTATGATCGCGCTTTCGATTTGCCTTAAAAGCTATTCGAACTCGAGTTTGAATTGAGATTTTTCAATACTAGTTAAAAGAACAAACCAATCAATTAGCTATTTAAATCAAGCATTAAAATACTAAAATTAAGTTTAGTTGATAGCTGATTCATCGAATTCATAAGCACAAGAATCTGCAAAATGAAAACTCAAGCATAACAATATAAAGAAAACCTAGAACATCTCTGTTATAGCCATTTATGCACGAAATTTGGGAAATTTTGTAGTTGATTCCTGCAAATCAAGTCATATACATAAATTCTTAAAACAGTTGCCCTTGTTGGGTTCCACTTCTCATCATGGCCCTGAACTCCTCATAGTTGATTTTACCATCCTGTAAAAACAAATGCATAAATAATAATCAATATGCCATATTGCCATCCTATTGCAAAGAATAAAGTGCTTCAAAAGGTTGAAAAATACGGGTGCTCTTACATTGTCGGTGTCAACTTCGGATATAATTTCTTTGATTGTGTCGTCGTCACCCATTCCGTATTCTTTCATGGCAGCTTCAAGCTCATCTCTTGTGATATGTCTGAAAATGAAAAAAAAATGATTCAAACAAGTTGATTCTGGCTGAAGAAAGAATGGAATGAAATAATGGTTGATATGATCTGCTCTACATATGATGAGTTTGGGTCTGCATGTGGACAGCAATCGTAATAAATACGATACACTTATCTGGATAGAAATGAGATATAATCATCCAAGAAGCCTCCAAAAACAAGAAAATTTTGGAGAAAAATGGAGCATGCCTATGCCTATGATGAACACACTCACATACAACCCCCCTTCCAAGTCCGAGTAACACCGGAGAATTGCAGTTGAGGAAAACAAATGGAAATTAAAAAAGATTTAAAAAAAAAAAAACTCACCCACTGTTGTCCTTGTCAAAATGTTGAAAAGCTTTGTAAAGATGTTCATCTCTTTCGAGCCTATGTCTATGCATTGTAGCAGTGATAAATTCAATGTAATCAATAGTGCCATTTCCATCTACATCAGCCTGTAACAAATCAAACCCAAGGTTAATATTCATGGTATTAAATCAATAAGGATCAAACAATACAAAATCATATCTTACAGCTTCCATCAGCTGCTTGACCTCAGCTTCTGTCAGCTTTGATCCTAGTCGAGCCAATCCATTCTTAAGTTCATCATAAGTGATTGTGCCACTGTTATCAGTGTCTATGTTTGCAAACATTTGCTTCAATCCTTGAATTTCTTCAGTGGAAAGATTTTCTGCAATGACCTATAAAGATCCGGACTCGGAGTTGAGTTTCAGATATGGGTAAATGTTCAACATGGATATGCTTAATTTTTTTTTAAAGTTCTTTTTTCCATTTATTTGGAGATTATATTTTCGTACTTATGTTTGAATACGTTTGGTTATGAGTACTTTAATTAAAATGAAAAGACCGTTCAAGTAAAGTGCTTTAGGCTAAAGCCTATTTTCTTCATTCACAAGACTCAAAACCGAGACTTTAATCAAACAACACCGATCAATGAAATAAGTTACCTTTAAGGCAAGTTGCTTTAGTTTGTTCATTCTTCTGAATTGCTTCATTCTAGAAAGGACTGCATTGTCTAGTGGCTTGTCTGATGCATTTCCATCTTCTCTTATCCATGGATGCTCTGCATAAACCGCATAATTTCTATCTTAGATTCTTCATTTCTCTAAGTATCTGTATATGATACTTGTGTCCAATGAATGACTGGACATGGGTAAAAAGATTTGACTACCTGATGATCTTTCATTTACATAAAAGAACTTGGAAAAAGCAATGAACAACCCCGTGCCCTTCACATACTTGTGTCTGACATAACACCTAAATCCGAACAACAAAGTCTAAAAATACTAAAAACAAGTACCTAGGGCTTGAGTTGAAGTAATGCGCTTTTTTGGATCCTGCGTTAACATCTTTCGGACAAGGTCCTTAGCACTGTCTGAAATAGATGGCCATGGCTGACTTTCAAAGTCAATTTCTCCTTCTACAATAGCATCAAATATCCCCTTCTCCGTTTCTATCACGAACAAAGGCCATGCATTACAAAGAAATAACGGTTTTTAAGGGAATTTAGTATAATTTTTGGCAATTTTAATGATATTATTATTGTCCTTGACGAAGCTTTGAATTTTTTTTACCTGCCCAAAATGGAGGCACACCACTGAGTAAGATATACAATATAACTCCAGCACTCCATATATCAATTTCCTTCCCGTATTTACGCTTTAGTACTTCAGGAGCAACATAGTATGCACTCCCAACTATGTCCCTATACACCTTTCCTGCCAAAAGCACCATGAACAATCAGTAAAGAACACTGAAACTGATACGGGGTTTTAAATTACAGTTGCGGTGAAACCGTAATGTCACATTGTGGACATAAATGGTACGTTATGTGAATGGATATGTATGCATTGTGGCCTTCCACTATGCATAGTTGAAACTTATTCACTGTTATATATAGCATGAAGAGACATAATGGTGAAGATGGTGGAAAATACTACAGTTTCAGTCAACGTGTGCTGATATATACAACTTCTAAGTATAAATTCAGCCAAAACAACCTCACTAGCTATTCTTAAATGATATTCACAACACTATTTACATATAGATCATAAAGATCCACAAGCGGAACAAAGTAAAGCAATGCAAATTAGAAGTTACCCTCTTCGATGAACACCGATAACCCGAAATCAGTAGCCTTCAAAAGGGCATTCTCACCCTTGCTAGACAACAAGAAATTCTCAGGTTTAAGGTCCCTATGCATCACTCCCATGAAATGACAAGCATGGACAACATTCACAATTGCCCTGCCCATGGAAGCAGCTGCTCTTTCACTATAATGTCCTTTGGCAATAATCCTATCAAACAACTCACCACCCGCACATAATTCCATTACAAGGTGAACTGATAACTTATCTTCATATGCACCTTTAAACTCCACAATATTAGGTTGCCCACTCAAATGCTGCATAATTTGTATCTCCCTTCTCATATCTTCTTTATCATTCTTTGTGATTAACTTCCTCTTTGATATAGTCTTGCAAGCATATTGTTTCCCAGTTGAATTCTCAATGCAAAGATAAGTTACACCAAACTGACCTTTTCCCAGTTCTTTACCAATTGTGTAGTGCATCCTTATGTCTTCATATGGTTTGCCAAGGATGGTGTCACTTTTTGGGGCAGGCTTGGCACTTGGGGTTGGAACCACTGGCTTCCATGGTGCTTGAGTGCCTGGTTTTTCAGGGATGTGGGTAGGTTGGGGTTGTTCAGCAGCTGTTGTTGTTGTGGCTCCTGATTTATAGCCATTGTTGTGTTGTGGGTTTGACCCTTTGGTTTTTGTCAAGCAACCACCCATTTGGATTGAAAGAAAAAGACCCAAATTCAGAAAATGAAGAAAAATGGATCAGAATTCAGTGATTTAAAAGATCCAGATTCAGAAACTAAAAGGAAATGAAGAAAAACGGATCTTTAATGGAATTAAGGTAGAAAGGGAAAAACCCAGATTCAGAAATGAAAGCAAAAAGGACAAATTTTTTTTTTTGACTACTGGGAATGAAAAGGCAAAAACCAAGATGGGGTCCTGGGGTTTATGTAGTAGAACTATGAAATTACAAAGGCTCCAACTTTAACCTTTTAAGGCATGTGACTATAAAAGGAAGGCTTGGGTTGCTTGTTAGCTGGCGGTCAATAATGGAGTTTATGACTGAAAAACATTGAACTTTGTTTCAGAGCAGAGAAATTTGGGAATCTTCTCGGCAAGAAACATCATAAAACAGCAGCCAATTTAGCAAATTTGTAATGACAAATATTGATTAAAGAGGAGGAAAAAAAAATCAGCAAACAAACAAATGAAATGCAAGAGCTGTCTGTCCGTTGTTGTCTTGGAATATTGTTTTTTTTTTCCTTTTTATTAGCATGTGTCTACTTCATTACGCACCTATCCTTTTAATAATTAATTAAATTATCCTTCATGGTTTTCTTTTACATATTTTTTAAGGATAATATGAACCTGATTATCGACGTTTTTAAAATCATGGAATCAGGTTAAATTAGGGTAATATGTCACTTTTTTTTTAATAATTAGGGGAATAGATTTCTTTTTAATTTAGGGAATATGTTGATTTTGAAAGAAGGAAATGACACGTGGTGAAAGTAATCAAAACGTGCCTTATTAGACACGTTTTCCCCACGTGTTATATTCATATTTCGAAATCAATTTATTTAAAAAAAATAAAAATTATATTAACCATTAGTGAACTGTAACGACCTGATCTTACATAATTTCCAACCCATGCAAATGCAGATTATAGATATCAACAATATGTGTTCAATCATTCCGATCCAATTCATAAATAGGTAATACAGATCACTATCATTAACAGTCATCACAGTACATATACATTTATATAATTCATATCTCAGTCTCATAGTATCAGATGGTACTTATACAATCTAATTCAGATCGTAAATACATTATAGAGGCCAATGTTCGTGTTAGACGACACTCCCGACCTCAAAATCAAGGCTCAGATTCTATTTGCACATCATACGGCCAAGTACACGCCCATGTCGTATGCCCGTGTGGTTCTAAATTGTAAACAGTGAGTCACACGGACTGGACATACGCCCATGTCTCTGGCCTATGTGGTATTTAAAAACGACAGTGAGTCACACGGCCTGGGCACATACCCATGTCCCTAACCTATGTGGTCCCTATATGGTGAACAATAGGTTACACGGCCTAGACACACGCCCATGTCCTTGGCCCGTGTGAACTCTGTACTAACATGGCCACACACGGCTTGGACACACGCCCATGTCTCTTGCTCGTGTGGCTCGTATTTAATGAACAATGAGTTACACGACCAACGACACGGCCTATCACACAGTCATGTGGCTCACAAGCCTAGCACACGACCATGTGGCGTCGACATCTACGTTTTTCGGAGTCTAAAATTCACAAAAATAGGGGTTTTCGGTGCGCACTTGAAGAGATTTCGAAGCAATAACAACGTAGAGAATCTCTGAAGCCTAAAACAACCATTCAGTTACATAATTAAGCCTTTTAATCAACAAAATTCCCAATTACGCGCATAATACCTATGTTGAAAGTTTCGACACGAAACCTTTAACGGAACCAATACTTACCGAAAATTCCATGACGATCACCGAAATTGTCATGTTGTTGTTCACTACTTCCGATATTCCAGCCTAATAGGGAAACAAACGATCGTCTATTAGAGATTCTCACAACACACTAAATTACCCAATTCAAAGCAAGTTATGAAAAACAAAGGAAAATCGTGGAAACGCACGAATTGACAGTGACTTACTCGATAGCCTTCTGACCGACGACTAATAGCAAATTTCAACTAATCTCGTATTCCTTACGACCACGATCAGAAAAAATAAAAAGAAAAAGAAAGAAAAAGAACGAAGAAGAAAAGAAGAAAACTAAAAAAAATCAAAATAAGAACTAAAGTTATTTATGAATTAACTTCCAGGTAGATTTCTAACGTTTAACAAAAATATTCCTTATCGCCCTCTTCGAAGCTCAAACACAAGACCTAACAGAATTCAAAGACTTAACCAATGAACCAACAAGCTCATTCTTGACACAAGTTTACACTGAATTGAACTTAACTATGTAATTCATGAATAGAGTTGTTTTTAAAATAATAAAACTTCTAAGGATACGACTTAAACTTCCAACTTTAAACACAATAGTAGAACACAAAACCACATATACAAAAATTTAATGACTGCAAAATCCTACAATTAAACACTCAAAATTTTGGGGCGTTACAAATATATTCTCAAATTCAATCTCAATAACGAACAAATAACCTAACATTTTCAACCCAAAATCATTTCAATTAGAAAAAAAAATTAAAAACCTAATATGATAACAAGAACCCAAAATAAGAACAAGAACCTAAAAATTTACAAAACTTTAAATTTATTTGAAAACAAGAAATTTACAACCTAGAAAGAGAGCAAAAACTCATAAAAAATAAATAAAATACAAGAATTTAGAAAACCCTAAAAATCCTATAGACCTAATTAACAATAAGGGCAATTCCTCCCTTGAATTTGTTGACCCTTAACTCCATGACCTGAAGAACTTCTACTAGGCTCCAAGAAAACTAATTCTCTGTTGTTGCCTTGGAAACGGCGTTGCTATTGCCTCCGTTGGCTCCTCAACTCGCTCTTAGCCCCACCAGAAGCCTCCTTAGCCTTTCATCAGCAAGCGGAGAGTATAATTTCAAAAGCTCAAGGATCAAGCTTTAATTTTTTTGGCTTTAAAGAGATTTTCTTGGAAATACAAGGCAAGATTTGAGAAGACGAGGAAGAGAGAAGTGTTTTGATGGTCGGATCGATCGGAGAAATAATATAGAAAGGAGAAGAAACAAAATAAAAAAAATGAAAAGAGGAATGGAATTGTGATGAAGAAAAGAGGAATGGGAGATAAAGAAGATAGTGTGACGGCTAGGGTAGGAAAAAAAAAGAAAAAGAAGAAAAAATGGAAGAAAATGAGGGAAAATGAAAAAGAAAATAAAAAGAAAAGGAGGTACAAAGAGGATGACACATGGCACCATATAAGTGGTTAGTACTACCACATCAACAAAAAAGTAACGATATTAGGCTCGGGTACCAATATAGTTGACAAAAAAAAGTTCGGGTACCAATCTGGGACAAAAAAACCATAAGTATCAATCTGTGAAAAGTGGACAAGCTTGGGTACTAATTTTATATTTAACCCTTTTTTTACAGAAAGCGTCAGGTGACTTGGCAAGGAGAGAGGGTGAAAATGCGCCACGTAAGACACACTCACAGGAAATGTTTTTGCCACTTGTCTCAAAATCAACCTATTTCCCTAAATTTCAAAGAAAATGGTATAAAACTCTAAATTTTTTTTAAATGGCATATATGCCTAATTTTGCCGATGGAATCAGTCAGATCATTAGTTAGATTGGTTTGATTGGTTCATACGGTTTGATTAAATAAATTATTAAAAAATTAATTCAATCAACTTTTTTAGTTTGGTTCACTCAGTGTGTACTCATTCACATGACAATTGGTTTGATGCCTTTTTTTGGACCAGTACATTAACCTTTCTAATCCATTTAAACAACCATGGTGGTTTTACGAAGAGGCTTTATACAAATAATTAAAGTGTATTTGGATGAGATATTGGAGAAACAGTTTCACTTTTTGTTTATATTATAAAAATTAAAATTAATTATATATTAAATAAAAAACAAAATTTGGTTCGTTTCGAGTAATCATGATTTTTGAATTTACATTCCATAAATCGTCTAAATATCTCAATTCGGGTTAGTTTTTAGTAAAAAAAATTCAAGAAACTAAAAAAACAAACTCAAATTCTCTATTCAAATTCCACTTTGGTTTCAAAATTACTAATAAGGCCAAGCAAGAAAAATCGAAAACCAACCCGAATACAGATATTTGAATGGTGAAATTCAAGTTAAAAAACTCACAGTTACTTGAAACTAAACCAAGTTTTTATTTTGTATCTAATTTATAATTAATTTTAATTTTCATGATATAAAATAAATAATTTATACTTAAAATAGTGAAAATAAATAAAAGGTTTTATATGAATATATATTTTAAAAATGCCAAATTCATTGATTATTTTTATTTACTTTTTTTGAAATATTTATGGATTTTTTTGAAATTTTGCTAAATAAAATTTAAAATCATAAAATAAAACTTATTTCATCAAAATTAATTTAAAAATTTAAAACGAAAAAGCGAGAATCAAACCGAATCGAATTATAATAAACAATATGAAAAATCCAAAAACTTGTATCGGACCAATATCATCCCTCATTGCTAAAACTTTTATTTCGACTCAAGAGTTCAAAATATTTATATATATATATATATATATTTGATTTGATTTGATATTATTAAAAAACATATATTTTTGTCAATGAGATCTTGAATCTTGAGTATCTAAGTTTAAAACCTATCATGCACAATTATTTACGTGGGTATCCGAGTCTCATTATGCATGAGAATTTTAGCCCCAGTTTATTGATTTTAGTCTGGACTATATCGGTTCTTAGTTCATTTCTACTATAATAATTTGATTCTACTTAATAATTACTCGAACTTATATTTATAATAATATTGTACTTGTACTTGTTTCTCTTAAGAAAATATCAAATTTAATACTTCTAATTTCGCCTTTTTTAATTTGGGTTGACTTATACAAACAATAAGAAAATTTAATTAATAAAACATCTAAAACAAAAGGATAATAACAGAGAATGTGGTTAAAAAATCTAAAGGATAATAATTGAAAAAAAAAAAGGTGCAGTTTTATTTTTAATATTATTTTCTAAAATCGAGATACTTTATTAGGTAAACTTTTTCATTTTTGTCTACACTTTGCAATCATTTACAATTTCACCCCTACCCTACCAATAGAACTGCTTTCGTATAGTCACTTTTTAGCATAATCTTTTGAAAACCTTTGTTTCGTTTCGAGTCATTTCTAACCTATCTCGAATGGTCCATAGTTTCGAATGAAAATAATTAATAATAATTAGATTTTATTAAACCACAATGTACGTTAAGTTTAGAGGACAAAATATAGAATCAAAACTGCAAACAAATAATATCATTATAATATTACATTTATATGTATCATAATCAAATTTAGACTAAAGTTGAAAAATATAACATATGATATATATTTCTTGGTTTAATGATATTATAAGCTCTCAATTTTTAAAAAAAATTAATCAAACTCCTTTAAACTTTTGTACCTAATTGAGCTACTAAATTAATAAAATTGACCAAATAGGTCATTTGACTGATGTTGACCATTAGCATTTAATGACAATATTGACGTGACCGTTAACAAATGCCATGTTAACAAAAACTTTAAAATAAAATTTATTTTTAAAATAAGTACTAAATGAATCTGGTCACATGGTTTTCTACATTCATTTGAATCTGTACACTAATTTTGTCCAGATACATTATGAAATTATTAAAACATAAAAATATTATTAAAAATTAAAACTATATTTTTTAATTTATAAAATTATTAAAATGAATTAAAACATAAAATTAATTAAAGATCATTTATTATTTTTATATTTTAAATTAGAAAAAAATGAACAACTTATCATAAAATCAAGATTAACAGTTTTTATTGTTATAATCTTACCTTAATTATATTAGTCAAATAATTTAATCAAAATTGGAACAAATATTTTTATAAAATTTATAGAAAACAATTTATAATAAAATTTTATGGTTTTTAAATAATTTCTAATAATTTTTATAAATTATTTTTTCTATTAATTTTATAAATTTTAATACATTTTGTAATTTTATGTTTTCCAAATTTTGATTTTATTTTAAAATTATTTGAAAATATCTTTTATTTTTATTGATGTAACACTACCACATTAACAATCGATGCTCGTGTGGTATTTGTTAATGCCCACATCATTATTATTGTTAAATAATAACAGTCAATATCTATCAAACAACCTATTTAATCGATTTTATTAGTTTAAGATTTAATTGATATAAAAAATTCTGATGGGCTTAATTAAAATTTTTTTTAAAAGTTGGAGAATTAATTTTACCAATAAGCCATATTCTTTGTTTAGCACATGAAAAACATGCCATGAACACAAATCAACAATGGGGTGAGATCCAAGAGCATCAAAGATTTTTGTTGATTCTTGAGCCTCATGATCATGGTTGGAGCTTTCATCAAGTGTGTCCCAAAATGAAGAAGATCATGACATAAATGGACAGGCATCCAAATTAGTGCTCAATTTTATTTTATTTTATTTTTTAATGGGAATTTGTTCAATAAAAGTGATTATGAATAATCTTGATTGTTTGTGATAAATCTGTTAACATTAAAAATTGCATTTGGTCTCCTTGGCAAGAGAAAATGAAGTTGATGGGCTAAGCCCAAGTAATTCATGTCAATTAGGGTTTTTGTTTCTATATGGTATAAGGCCCATAAATATGGGATAGAATCTATCTTAAATCTTATATTTTTGTAAATTTAAATTTTGGTTTTTATATATATATATATATATATATTTAGAAATTTAATTTTCTATTTTTTATTTTAAAATTTAGGTCAAACTGGTAACACTGTTAAAATTATTTTCGTTAAATTCAGGTTTATTGCAACATAATTTTTTAATTACATTGCTATCAAGTGTATTTTTTAAATTTCAAAATATTACACTAAGCAATTTAACAAAAAAAAAGACTGCTAACAATTGAATTTTTAAAATTGAAAAGAACTAAATTTTAAAAAAAATAAAAGTTCAGAGACTAAATTCCAAATTTGTCAAAAGTATAGAGACTTATGGCACTTTTTAACTATATGTGTATATTCAAATAGATTCTTTTTTATAGAATATTTGAATAAGATCTAATCAATTAAGGATGAGTTTGGATGGACGTTGCGTTTACCTGCGGTTAGTGTAAAAACAGCGGGGCGATGAGATTAGATATTGTAGCGATACTGTAGCATGAGACAAAAAGTAAGTTAAACGTACCGCACCACACCCAATCGCCCATCCAAACCCACCACAAGTATATGCTATTTGATAAATTGAAAATTAAGGGCTAAAAAATTAAGTACTAAATTTATATTATAAAATTTGTATGATATATTATTTAAAATTAGGTATAGAATATAATTAAAATATTTGATAAATATAAACTTTAAATTATAAAATTTATTATTTTATATGTTTATTTTAATTTTAAAAATATCTTACGTTATTTTTACAAAGCCAAAATTTACATATAAAGTTTTCAAGGATAATATAATGTTAAAATAAAATAAAAATATTTAAATTATAAAATAATGTTAAAATAAAATAAAAATAATTGAAAAATTATACATCAATGAAATGTAATTTTTAACATTTAATATTTTAAATGTGTTTAATAATAATTTTAATTTTTTACTTAAAATAAAGTGTTGAAAAGATAAATAGTTAGGTAGTTACTTATCACTTAATGCAAAAATATTGAGTTGATCTTATTTTATTAAAAATTGAAATAAATTATTTTTAAAATGAAATATTTAAATTACTATATTTATTTTTCATCCAAAACTATCCAAAATAATATAAAATTTATATTAATAAGATGAAAATTATAAAAGTCAAATTTTATATTAATAAGATTAAAATTAAAAATAAATAATATTTTAAAATCAATATTTACTTTTATCAAACAACACAATAATATTCACTACTTATATTTATTAATTTGCCAAACAATTTTTAATATAAATTCAATACTTATAAAATTTAGTAATAAAAATTCAGTACTTAATTTTTAGCACTTAAATTTTCAGTTTACTAAACGCACCTAAGTGATAAATAATTCATTATCTACTTATCATTTTCCACACTTTAAAAAATTATATTCTTTATTTTTTATTATGAATTATCAAACAAATTTTAAAAATTTAAATTACTAAAATATTAATTTTCAGTTGATTTATTTTTTTTCAAACAAAGCTTAAGCTATCTAAAGGTGGGTTTGAATGGACGATGCATTTACCTGCGATTAGTGTAAAAATAGCGGTGACGGTGAGATTAGATACTGTAGCGATACTGTAGCGTGAGACAAAAGAATAAATATTTTTTATAAAATATATAAAAAAAAGTAAGGTTTAGGGGTTGACAAGTATGTCATAAGGGTATAGTAAAATATAAAAAGAATAAATATTTAAAAAAAAAGTTATACATGTCAATTTTGTAAGGCTACTTATGGAATAAAAAAAGTTTACTGCCAGTGTATCAAATACTAATCATTACTCTATAAACTTCAAATAACCTGATTATCTTTTAATTTTTGTTGTTTATAGTTTCATCAATAGAAAAAATATTTCAGCAATCATAACCTATGAATTGATGTACGAGAAACGAATCCGAATCGAAAGAAGGTCAGAAAATATATTTTCATTTATCTGAAAAGAAGACATACAATTTTAATAGTGTGTTCTGATACAGTGAACAAACCCATAAGAAAATGATTGTAGAGAATTTCAAAAACTACAAAACAATTGGGTAAGGAAATGAGAAAAGGATCAACATTTGCCTATATTCAAATTTCATAGCAAATGAAACATTTAAAACATCACATTTCCAACATAAACTTGTACCATTAAATTAGGTAGTGAGACTCAGATATCCTATACATTCCGATTAAAGCTGAATCTTAAAAAGAGGGTTTTGTATGATAATTAATGGATGAAGAAGGGTGGGGTGCAAGCCAGCTTCTTCCACATCTACTTATCCCATTTTCATCTACCATTCTTTATATTTTAAGTTTGGTATGTCTAATTTTGGTTAAGTTTTGTATGTCTAATTTTGGTTATGTTTTGATAGGTAATTAATGAGATAATGTATGATTTAAGATTATTTGTGTTTGCCAATTGAGTGCTTCGTTGGTATGGGTATTAATGTTAATGTAGGAAGACATGAGTTTTAGTATACCGAAACGCGTTATCTTTTTATTTATGGGTTGGGAAGAGACTATAAATAATTTTAAAAATTACGTAAAATAAAACAAATATGATCGAGATTATTAAAAACAATTATGATTTTTGCTTTAAAATATATATAGCTAACTTTTAAAAAGGAATCGTGTGTAATTAGCAATCAATTAAAGCAGCAATAAAATATGGGAGGATTTGATGAATGCCAAATGGTGGTAGTAGCTAAAACAATTTAATGCATTTAAATTACCACTCTAGCACGTGGTTTTTCTTTTGAGAATTTTATAAAATAAATTAATTTTTAAGAAAAATATTTAAATAAAAAGGAATTTTATTTATAAAAAAATCAGTGATGAAAATTTTAAAAAATGAAAACCCCAATTTATTTTGGTTTAGAAAAGTCCAAATATCAGCTTGATTTTATTTAAATATTCAAACTGATATAAATTCTAACAGTTGAACCATTTAATTCAATTTAATGTAGTGGCAAATTGGAATATTACAAAAAAATTACTTCAGATAAATACTCGAGCTTTCATGGAGGTGTTTCAAAAAATTGAAAGTCGCCATTATAATTGACCATCATTTTTGCTTGTCTATCAGTCTTTTTGTTGAGTTCTCTGGATCGACCAAAGCACCATCTTAACCAATAACAAATGAATTCTTCAAACTGTTATAGACTTGCTTTGTAAAGCTTATATCGCTTCTTGACTATTTGAAAAAATTATCAACCTATCGAATGATTTGTCCATTGCAATTAACAGACCTTCTAAATATACCGTAATTCCAATAAACCAATTATAGTCAAGTGTCTAATTCCTGTACCGATCTCGTAGAACCCCTTTAATTGCACCATCGGTGTTGAATTGAAAATTGGGTTTTATTACTAATTTTAGGGTAAAACAACAAGCGTAAGCAACCCTTTTATAGAAAATTTGGCAATGGATTTGCAGGTGTGTTCCAACAATAGGCAATTAAATTCAACCCAAATTTATCATCAGCTTTTGATTGGGTTGAGTTTCCTTTGTTTTGGTTGGTTGAACATCTCACACTGGCCACAAAGGACCCACTCATCCAACTGATGGCAACATTTCTTTGTACCATAAAAGTACTGTGTCTTAAATGCAATTAAAATTAGCTTCACTTAGTGGGGTTTGTGTCTCTAATATGATATATGGAAGGTTACATTTTAAAAGGAATGCTTACATGGAGATAACTAAAGGTCAAATTAAAGGGAATGGTTACACATAATTTTCTTAATTTAGCTTTTGAATTTTTGTTTCCACGTTAATTAGGAAACTTACCCCTTTTTTTCCTGGTTTTGATCTATGTGATAACGTGACATTTTGATATTATGCAATATAATCATTTTACAAATTATAAAGTTTTTTTTGGCTAAAGCAACATTTAGACATTGAATTTGACAATTTTGATGACGTTAGTCTGGAACTTGACAACTTTACCTAATTTTGATCCATGTGATGATGTGATCATCACCTAAAAGTTATATATATTTATAAAAAAAAAATTTAGGTGATGACTTACACAATCCCAGAGTGTTATATCATCACAAAGACCGGAATTGGAGAAGTTGACAAGTTCCAAGACTAATGTAGACTAAAAAAAAGATTCAAGGATCAAGTTGAGAAAGTTGCCAAATTTAGGGACTAAATGTTGACTTATCCCTAATTTTGTATAAAAAATTAGGTGATGACATGTCATAATCTCATAGTGTCATGCCATCATAGGACCAAGTTGGGAAAAGTTTTCAAGTTTAGGAACTAAATGTTGACTTATTCTTAACTTGTATAAAAAATTAGTTGATGATGAGTCACAATCTCAGAATGTCATGTCATCATCGGAATTAAGATTGAAAAAACTTGCCAAGTTTAGAGATTAAATGTTGAATTATCCCTAATTTTGTATAAAAAGAATTAGGTAATGAAGTTAACGAACCAAGTTGGAAAAAGCTGCCAAGTTCAAAGACCAAATGTTTCCTTTTATCTCTTGATAAAAATATAAAAAATTAATTGAGGCTCTTTATGGAAAATTTACACTTAATTGAGCCTTCAATGATTAAAAAGAAAAATCAATTGGCTCCTTCCATTAGAGTAAATTATTTTTGACCGATTTAACCATTAACGATTGTTGATGTGATTTTTTTTACCCTTTGTAAAAACTTATGTTAGAAATTGTGTGACCTAAATTCCGTCACTTATTAAAAAATAAATATAATAACTTTTTTATTGTTTTACGATTATTCTACTATTTTTATCGACATTTATTATAACAATATACTATCCTCACGCTAATGCAAGCAAGCCATTGTTTAGCTGTTATGCCTTAGCTCTTATAAATGCAGCCTAATCCTAACGCTTTAAATGCTTTATATTTTACATCACAAGCTTCCTCACTCCTTAAAAGCACCATATGTTTTCATTTTCCAAGAAATCAAATTTCAAAGCCAAAGGGTTTCAAATAATTTTCTTCCAATGTTAAAGGAGTTGTTTATAGGCATAACTGAGGTTCCATTTAGATGTGCAGAAGAAGTCTCTTTGTGGGTTTTGGCTGCAATGAAAGATGTTGGAATTGGGTTCTTAATTGAAGTCGGCTTTGCTGCTTTCAGCTTCGTTTTTGCCTTGGGTAATTTCTTCCATTACCAAAACTTTTAGCCTTCTCATCTGTTTGGGGTTTCACTTTCATGAATACAGACACCAGCAGCTCCAGTTTCATATATTTTTTCTCTCAGAAATCAGCCGAGACCAATTTTTAAGTAAAAATACCGCTCTTGTACTAAAAGTTTGATTGCATTTCGTCATTTTTACTCAAAAAATAGTCAGATTAATCCTTATATGTCGGCATAAAGTATAGGTGGCATCCCATATAACTATTTGATTATTTCATTAACTATGCAAATTTTTAACAATAGAAATGAAGTGAATTTTTAACGGATAAAGAAACAAAATACAATCTGTACTAGGACTTCCATTTTTTATAGCATTGATAGTATTTTTACTATTGTAGAAACTATAGTAGGAGCAATGAAAGGCCAAACGACTGAAACTGGATTGTTCAATGGGGCTGGACTTGGTGCTGTTGCAGGTGCAATCACAGCCGTTCAATTGCTTGAATCATTGGCTGATGGGGAGTTATTATCACAGGTATAGTATCATCATATTATATAGGTAGCTTTAGTTTCATCTTTCACCAGTGACATCCAATTAGAAAATTTCATTAACTGCAGTGCTCATTCCTTTTTTAATTGGTTCTTTTTATAGGTATCTTTATTAGTTAGGTTAGTGAGTCAGAAGGTCTTCATTGCACGGGTGAATTCAGCAATGCTAAAAGCTTTTCAATGGGAAGTAAGTCATTTATTTTCACAGTATCCAAACAAAATTTAGTTCTGGTTTTGGTTCTCTTTCATCTAATGTTTTAAACCTGATGAAATTTTCAGATGAACATATTTGAATCAACATATACAGAGATCTCAAACATTTGTGATGTAGATGGAGCAAAGGGTTTGTCAAGAAGTTGGATTCAAAAGCTTCCAATGCATGAAATTCAATCTAGTCCCATGTTTCAGTCTTCTTGTTCAATTTGCTTACAGGTGAGAACTAATAACAAACACGAAGCAAAAATAAAAAGGGTTAATTTCACCCTACGTCCCTATTAAATCCATCCCAAACATCAAAATCTTTTAATTGAATATCGAAGCTTCAATAATGTGAATGCCTATTACATGAACAATTTAGATTTCACGTATCAAAGGAAAAAAAGATATAGGCATTCTAAATCATGCAATAGGTATATATGTTTAAAATATAATCCGTATGATTTATATGTATTTCACATCGATCCGAACTAACATTTAACATGAATCGATAATGATATTAAAAATCCGTAGTTTAAATCTTAAGACCAATTTAGTTTAAATCATAGTTCGAGTTAGTATGATGCAATTAATAAAATGCATAATATCAAATTTAGTCATTCATATTTACATCTTTTGTCAAATTTGACTCTTATTCTTCTTTTTTTTCTAGTTAAATTTGATGATTAACCTTTCAAAAAATTCAAATCTTCTTTTTAACTAAAATGCTAACTAAAACAGTATTTGTTTTATACGTCACGTCAATAAATAATTTAAAATTTATAAAAATATTAAAAATAAAAATAAAAATTAGCATGAAGTGCATGTGGATTGCCATGCAGTCTGACATGTTTGAAAATATAATGTCTTAGCCTGTCTTTTTGTTAAAAAATAACAATTCAACTCTTTTTGAAAGCTTGATGGTCAAATTTAATTGAAGAAAAGAGTCAAATTAACAAAAAAATTATAAATATTGAGGACTGAATTATAAATAAGAAAACATATATTTTAGCAGAAAGGATGAAATATGTATTGATATTGTTGTAGGGTCTAAAAGATGGTGAAATGGCAAGAAATCTTCCGAGATGTGAGCATATGTTTCACTTAAATTGCATAGATGAATGGCTGAGCAGGGTAGGCACTTGTCCAATGTGCAGAGACCATGTTTTTTAGATTTGTAAATCTTCAAACTTTGATCTATAAACAGAAACAAATATATATGTATATATATATGGTGATTGGTTTTTCAAAATTGATTTCATGTATAATTTGTGTGGTGAGTGTATTTGATGAAAAACAATTGCTGTATTGCATATCTATATATCACAAGTGTCTAGTATTTGATCAAGGGTTATTTCTCTTAAAATTCACTTGCTTCGAATATTCGGAGAGCAATGGTAGGTCTTTATTTGGGTAGCTTTTTTTGAACGTAGTGTGTGCGTGTGTGGTGTGCGTATGTTTTTACTGTGAGTCTGTACATACTAAATTGTCGAACCAATAGTTGAACCAGCCAGATCATCGGTTCCTACCTTAATCTATAATCTATAATCTATAATCTGATAATCGAGTCGATTCCATGATTATAAGTTCATTCCATACCGGACCAGACCGAGATAGGGCTATATACATTCTCATTATGAGAATGGGTCATTCTAGCGCATATAAATAGATACTATTTTACATATGGATCCCTACGTCGTTACATTCCATTTAGGATTAGGAATGGGTGTAATCGGGTCTTCTTTTTACATATCTCTCATTATTTGGGACCCTATTCACCTCTTTTCTTTTTTTCTTCAATTGAAAAAAGAAATAAATAGGTTTGATTGTCCATATTTTTAATATAATCTATATATATTTAATATAATCTTAATATAGACATCCTCCGGATACTTCAAATCGAAGCAATTGGATGTCCGACTCGGGCCTATATGACATGACCGATCAATAGAAATACTCCAACACTCCACCTTTGTCATATATTCCATACATCACACTAGATAGATACAATCCAACCAATTGATCCATTTTGATTAAATTAATTAATTAAAATTCATTAAATTTTAAAAAAAATTTAGTTTAACCTGTAGATATCAATTCACGAGTCAACTAATTTGGCCTCTTTGAATTAGTGTGCTGATCGATTCTCAATTTAAGCGACCAATCCGATTGGACTAAACTCTATTTTTGCCTCCTACTGGAAACCAGCTGGTTAGAGAATATATCGTACAACCAAAAATAAAGTAAACAAATTACAGTGGAAATGGTTATTATTTCACTCTTCCGTGATTTTGTTTTCCTTGATATCCTTGAATGCTAAGGGGTACACAGTATAAATCACAATACATGGTTTCTCGATTAATAAGAGAATGGCTAAGCCTCCCGATAGAATTACAACTAGAGCCGAAATCTGATCCGGATCCAACGGTTTCATCAAGTGCATTGTCCGAAGATAACAGCAGGAGGGATAAAATCGAACTCTCGGCTTTGCATGAATGTGATTGAACAAGAACTGGATAATTGGAGAATCAGAAAATCCGCGAGACCGATCAGATGAGTCGGTATTCACATACTACTTCAACTTCTAACTTCAAGCTAGCAGCAGAAGTCGAGCACACTCAGATGCGGTAACGATGGTATGCTTCTACGTCTTCTGTTTAAGGATGTGCCGTAATTGGAGCTTCTGAGTTTCCATTCTTGCCTCCAAAAGTTTTGCCTTCAAACTACTTTTTGGTGGACCACGAGGCCATTCGATGCACCCTTTCTTCCCTCTCGTTATGTGTTGATGACCAGTGTCGGGAGAACTCCAGTGTCCTACCAGGTTTGGGGGGCTAACACAACCTTTACCTGACCCTTGATCAGGGGACATGATACCACTGTTAGATTTTCTTCCGTTTGAAAGCCTACCATTTGTTCCTTCTACTGAGATTATTTTGTAATTTTCTCCGTTGTTCGGGAATGATCTCCAAAGCTTGGCTACTGATGAAACCTTCTTGAACTGTCTAGCCGGTAACGAACAAACTTCACTAATTTCCGTGTCTGGTGTATCTGTATCTCTGCATGAATTTTCTTCCCATTCGATTCCACTACCCGAGAAATTACTGCCCCGGCAATTCTTGTTTACAGACGCAGCACTCCCTTCAGGTGAATAACTCGAGCCCTGATCTTCAAGATGGCTAACAGTTTCCCACCCACTCTCATCTTCTTCTATCTCATCACTCTGATCAACATATGCATTTGGATGTCTCGGAATGATGTCCTTTCTCATCATGTTAATTTCAGGACTCACCATATGAACTTTCGAGGAATAGCTGGCAGGACTATGTGCAACACATGGTTCGATTTCCCTTTCATTGGCTTCAGCTAAAGCTACATCTTCAAAAACAGCAAAAATGTCATCCGGTTTTGGGGGCTCATATGTAAATTCCTTGATTTCTTCAACATTAACTGACGCAGCAACCTGTCTAAGGGATTCTGCTTCTTTCATGTCTTTTGCTTCCAGAGTTCCGGCTCTTGACCTTAGAAAAGTCTCCAAATCCGCAACAAGTTTGTTCATCTGCGAATACCTATCTTCGAGTGCTACCTTTGCGTCAATGAGCTTCATTTGAACACGTTCCTCACGCCAGACCTCAGCCATCTGCAACATCTTTCTTTCTTCATCAACTTCCTCTCGAAGCTTCATCGAATCTCGCCTTAATTCTTCTACTTCAGCCTTGTCTTCTCCAATTTCCTTAGCAAGTTCATCACATACTTCTTCGATCAGTTCTCGAGCCTTTCTTTCCTTTTCATAATCCTGAATATATTGCTTTGCTGATAACTTGGTCGCAGCCAGCTCATTCACCAATTTTGAATTAACTATTTCAAGCCTCTGTCGGTTTTTCTTTTCCCGGTTCAATTCAGCTTTAACATCATCAACAACTGCGCGTATTTTCTCATGCTCCCTGCTCCGCCATGCAGCCCTTTCCTCACTAACTTTCCTCAAGAACTGCTCGAGTTTCTTCTTTGAGGACCTACGCTCAGTCTCAAGCTCCTCAATCCGAGCTCGAGACTGCTCTAGCTCAGCTTCAAGGGCAGAAACAATTGATACTGCACTTACTTGTTGTTCAATACGCTTCACATGTCTAAAAAATTTCTGTGCATCATCTGTTGCTTTTAACCCAACAGGATCCCACTTTGTAGCTCCCTCCATCGCCGAGTTCGAAAATGGAACCGAAGGCTCAATCTTAGAAAGGAAAAAAGCAGCTTAAGATCAGAAAGAGTAAAAAGGAAAAACCGATACCCCTCCCCAGTTTTCTTACAAATGTCCCCTTTTTAAGAGATTTCACTAGTTCACTAACAGATAGAACTGACATATCGTGACTCGTATAGTAATAAATGCAAGTAATCAGCATTTCCATTCTTTCCCCTCGTCATTTGTCCGGAATTGTCAACAATCCCTAATAGGTAATGAGAATGTTTAAGGTTTTAACATATTAATACTATATCTGTTTCGATTAAATTTTCATACCAAGCCTTCAGCTTTCGTAACATTTGAAATCCCGAAAAGAGCACAACCAATTTTCTTGTTTCTATTACAACATCACATGCAGCACGATACCTTATGCAACGGATATTGATATTTTGATAATATCATTAAAAGTTTGTGATTCAGTTAAGGAGATCGTGGAAGCAGGATACCTTATGCAAGAAGCCATTCTTCGTGCCGGAGACAGAGCTACGGCTCTGTGATGGATCCTTTGCATCCGAACCATAAACTTTACCCTCGTGATGATAAAGAAAAGGGACATCCATAAAACCATTACTAGGCTGCACAAAATCACAACGCAATGAGCTCAAAACATCCAAAAATCGCAATTTACAACTCATAATCACTAACTTCAACCGATCAACCACATTCATCGAGAATCAAGTACACGAATAGTATAAACCCGAATCTGGTAAAGTCATGCTCATTAAAAGCTTCTCATAACTAGAAAAAAGTAAATAAGATCATACACCATTGTATGCAATGATGGCAAAACTTCAAACATGATAAATGCATCAAAAAGTACGGTTTACGGTACAAAATCACATCAATCAATTACATTTATCAAGTTCTTAAAGATTCATTTGTTTTGAAGGCAAATTATATAGCAAAGCAACGAACAAGCATGGCAATGTAAAGATTCAACATTGTTTTTCATTATCAATGGTTAAACCTTCAATTTTAGAACAATTAATTCCTTCCAAATCAGACTTTTGATCACAATTAAAAAAAGCATAAAAGCACAGATCTTTGAGTTACAAAAAATCTTCACCTTGAACCCCAACCGGTGCATCCTCTCTCCACAGGGAGTCACCATCTCCGGCAAATGCAACCGCCACAAACCAGCTGCAAGCTTCCTCGCCGAAATCTTCGAAGCTCCTTTCTTGCGTCGTCCCCGAACACCACCTCTCCGACCACCGTCCTCCTCCTCTTCCTCCTCCTCGAGCTCCACCTTGACTTTCTCTCCCTCCTCCTTCTTCCATTTCAACAAAGGCGTGCCCGGCCTACTCCGCCGTCCTACCAACGGTGCACTAACCCGTTTTCGCCTCGTGTTCCGTGTCTTTCTCTTCTCCGTCAGCTTGAGATCCACGTCCGTCGGATTCCTCACCGGAAATGTCGCCGGTAAACTCGTTTTCCCCGTCACTTTCATCCCTCTCAAACTCAAACAACTCCCATCAACATCCCCCTCAAATAAAAAAAAGCCAAGTTACCTCTAAAAAGGAAAAACAAAACAACCCAAAACAAGTAAACAAAAAGAAAAATTTTCCTTCATTTCCTTTTTTTCTCTGTGAATTGTGTGAAAGTGAAAAGAAAACAAAAGAAAAAACAAAAGAAAAAGGAAAAAGAGAGAAAATAAAAAAGCTGAACTGAGAGATTGGTGAGACAGTGCGGGATTGTATTATTTCTTTCTTTGGTTTTTTCTATGGAGAAAAAGACGAAAACCCAGATGTGTATAAGAATACGTTTACCGTACTTTTATACGGTCAACGTATACTTAAAATTCGGGATAAGATACGACGGCGTTTTATGTCGACAAGGACGCCGCTTTGCACGAGCGGCTTCATTACTTTCATGGGTGGTGGCCGGTGCGCTGCAGAGAGACGTTGTAGATTTATATTTTTTTAAATGGAGGCGAATTAACGGCATCGTTTCTGCTAGTTCTAGATATTTTAGAATTAGGGTAAAATATTGCAAATTATTGAAATTTAGGTTGATAAACAATATATTTATAAATAAGGATTATTATTTGATAGTTATTTCCTTAAATCGTCGTGTGGAATAAAAAGAAGTACGTTACATTAAAAATTTCATCGTTAGTGTATGAAATAATAATTTTATAAAATTTTATTTTAGTTTAAATTTTATCTAGATTTATTCTGATATCGATTTGGTTATATTTTAATTTTCGATTACGAAGGACGAAGGCAGGGACACTGTCTTTTGCCCTCCTCGAAAATGAAATTCTTTCTATATAACCTGTTTATGTTAATATAATGATAAATTTATAACCCAAAGTTACCCAAATTTATATTTTATTAAAAAAAAGCATATATTTAAAGGTTTGGGTATGGCAGATCTCTAACACAAATGTATGATTAAGGCATGACCCCCAAAGCATCCGAGGAAAATAGCATGTGCTTTTAACATTACAAGTGGGGAAGAGTCGACCAAAATCTTGTAATCAAAACCTTTGTTTTTGTATTCTTTGCAAAGCACACCAATTTGTACCCACATGGGCTACCCTCAATGTTAGACCATAATAATAAAATTATATGCCTTTTTTACTTACATATTTAGAACTAATCTTAATTTAATTAATCCTTTCTTATATACCTAACGATATTTGGAATTCAATGTGAATATGATGCTGAGGATTTAATTATAATTAGATCAGTATAAAGTATAATAGATGAAGAATCGGTACATGTATATACACAGAGTAGGATTAAAGACCTATACATATGTTACCCATAGCTCCTCTTCAACCCATAAATAAAAAGATAATGCACTTCAGCGCTTTCGAACCCATATCTTTTTGCATTGATAACAATACTCATGTTAATCGAGTTAAGACTCAATCGACCATAAATACATATTTTAAATTGAATAGAACATAAATATGTGAACATTGATGTAAGTGGTTGTGTAAATAAACAACTAATAAGACCCCAAAAAAGGAAGTAATCCAAAGTAAAATAAGCCTATAATTAATCAAAAATTTTGTCCCATTAACACTCTTATTTAAGCAAACTTCTTGTCTTACTTTTGTAAGGTAGAATCAAAGATTATGGACACCCAAGAGACAGACAGACATGAAGGTATGGGTGCTCAGTAAGTGGGGTTTGCATGGGATTTTGTTGAATATTTTGTAGTTAAACCCATGTGGGTCCAATGGTGTTCTAAGGTTAATCATCAAAGCCTATTCAATATCTTCTTTGGGTCAATCCACTTCATCTTTTCATAACTCTTAAAACTAAGGCTCAAATATTGTGTTACTTATTTCCTTTTAAATTATTAGATGTTATTTACAAAAATAATGGTTTAAATTAATTGGATGAAACTGTAATTTAAAAGAATTAAATTATTGTTTGGGATTTGAATTTGGTAATTACTCTTATATTGGAGTGTAAATATTTTTCAAAGTTAGTTTCTGAATTTGTCAATTATTCCCACATTAAAATCTGAACTAGACAATCGTTTTAATATCGAGGCTTGAACTTTTTTTCTCACCAAATTAGTCCCTATTCCCACATTGGGCTTGAATTTTAAGATTTACAGTTAGACAAAAAGTATTCAAACCCTAATATAAAAATAATTACCAAATTCATGCTCCTAAAATATATTAACCCAATTACAAATTCCCCTTTTATTTTATATCTCTTTTGGTTTTGGTTATGGAATTAATAGCTTGAAATTTGTACTAAAAAAGTTATATTAAGATTACAAATGTTTTCTATTCATTAATAAGAATAGTTGATTGAGTTTTAGTTCAATTGATATGGGTATTGTTGCCGATGTAGGAGGACGTGGGTTCAAGTATGTTGAAGCGCATTATCCTCCTATTTATGGGTTGAGAGGGGCTATGATAATTCTAGACATTATGTCAAAAAAATAAATATAGAAAAGAATTTATTCGAGTTTCAAAAGTCCATGAATTATTATTATTAAAAAAAAATCAAATAAAAGATCAAGCTTAAGGCCAAAAATTAAGGGGGTCCATGAATAGTTGCCCATTTGGTATGTATGGCTTGCATGCTTGCAAGTCACTATCCCCATGATATATGATCAGTGTGGTACTGCTCACCCATGACCAATATAAAGAAAATTTATAAGCTGTCAACCACCATCCATAACGGATAAATATCAAAATTATACATAGATTATGGTTTAATATATAATTGTATATATGAACTTTGATTTTGTGTAATTTTATACATGAAATTTTGATTTGATCTAATTCTTGTAAATTATTAACACAATTATTGATATAGCAAAAATAACTGTATTTATCCAATATAAAAATAAATCGATGTATTTATTTCTTTAAATGTATATAATTAAATCAAAATTAAAATTTCAAGTATACATTTGAACCACAATTAAAGTTTCACGTGTATAATTGTACCAAATTAAAATTTATGTATACAGTAGCACATTAAATCAAAATTCATGTATAATTTTAAGATTTATCCATAAAACAATAATTAGGGATTAAATTATAATTTTTTAATCTTTTGAAAATGATAAAATTATGAGAAAAATAATGTAATCCTTAAAATGGGTTTTATTATAAACAATTCCAATTAATTTTACTTTAAAAAAATCAACTCTAATTAAATCAAACCCTAATGGAAATAATAATTTGTGACTATTCAAAAATAATAAAAGTTGAGAGTTCTTATCCTAAGATTAAAGCTCCTAAGGAGATCACAAAGGGGATCACTAATAAAGTTCCATGACTCCCATGATTCTTATTCTAGTATATGCCTTTTAGTGGAAACATTAAATAGGAATGCATAGCTTTTAGACTCAACTTTTTTGGGTTGTTTCCAATAACATGGATTCACACCGATATAAATTTAGATGCTAAATCTTTTACGTAATAATAATATTATTGGTTGTCAAAAATATTATTTTGCAACTATGTTTTAATTAATTGTGTTTTATATTTGCGCGGCGACTGTACGTAAAAACAACCATAAAATGTGGTTGCCAAATCATTTATGTAACAATAATACTATCAATTGCCAAATAATATTTTGCAATGACATTTTAATTTATTGTGTATTACATTTCATAGCGATTATATGTCATTGCACCAAATTTATTTTAACAACTATAAAATGTGGCTACCATATCGTTTACATAACAATAATACTATTGGTAATTGTCATATATAATTTTGCAACGATATTTTAATTGCTTGTATATTACACTGCTCAATGACCATGTCTTATTGCCAAAAATTATTTTAACAATCTATACGGTTGATAAATACTTTTACGTAACAATATTTATATAGTTGTGAAATATTAATTTTGTAGCGACATAATGTTTGGTTACATCTTTATGTGATGTTGTACTTAGAGACCAAAATATTTTGTTGCAAAATTCTATACGTAACCATATTATTATGGTTTCAATTAAATTAAATATATGTATGAAATAAAATAATATAATAAATTTTATACATAATGGTTTCAACTCATTTAGAGACTTGCTTTATCATATTAGTCTTCCATCTACTCAATCAAAATCACCGAGTACCTTGTTCCGTCGTATTAGACTTCCATCCTCTCAATTGTGCTTGTTGTATGTAGAAAAAAAATTTATTGCTTCTCTATAAATTTTTTCTCTTCAAACCCTAATATTGATTCAAATTCTAAAATGATCAGTTGTAACTTCAAACCCTAATATGGAAACTTAAAATAGTTGGTGGAGAAAATGGGGGAAATTGATTTCGGCTTCCTAGGTTTCTTTAAACCAAAACTTGGTTTCGTTGGCGATGACACTGGCCTCTAAGTTGGTTTTCAACCGCGATTTTTTAACAATTTGTATTCATTTAGTATTTTTTTTTCTAAAAACAATAATGGTTTTAGTTTTAGTTCACTCTACTTTTTCTGAAAGCTATGATGATCCTTGTCCACCATGTTTTCTACGAAGTAGTGTGGTTTCAGTTTAGTTTATAAGTTTTGTTACTAGATGTATTTTAGCATATATGTGATATTTGCTAAGGCAAAAACACTACTAGATCTATTGGAAATCATTCCCGGATAACCTCATCAGGAGAGTGTTTGCAAAATTGGACTTCGAGATGCTAAGGAGAGTAGACCATTTCAAACCGCTTTTTTGTGCATATGATGTAATGGGTCTCTTAGGGCTTTTGACAATGGTATCTCGATTGACTGATGTTCATCATCATGTAGACCTATAATAGCGAGGCTAGGATGCAACTATCAACCGTTTGATTAAAATAATGCATCTCTAAATTGCTTCTGAATCTTTTTAGTGTTGCGATTACTGTTAGTTTGTTTTTCTCCCCCATTTTAAACTCTCTCTTTTTTTTGCGGTAAATAACATTTGTGTATCAACTTATATTGTTTTATATATTGTATGCATTGTGTTATATTTATATATTATTTTTTATAATTCTCTAAGTATTTTTCTTAAAATCCTAAGAAAAGGATGCTACTTTAATACTAAAGAGCTATTATTAACCCATGGTTGGGCCTAGAGATGGGCTCGTCCATGCTTTATAATATTATTGTAACTTCATCATAAAGTTTACTATAATACTTCTAGTATTCACAGATCAGTCCAAACTTAAACATTCGTTTAATTTTATTTTTTAAATAAGACCCATCGAAAGTAGGTCGAATTTTAATTTTGAGTGCTTTTAATTTTTTTTTTACCAATTTTGAAAAATAAAATAAACCAGTTTATGGCTGATAAAATGTAACAAAGTCTCCCTAAGCAAAACATTTTGTCCCATACACAATTTTGACTCACTTTTCATGTTAATTAGAAGTAGGGTGAATAAAACTCGATTTAACTCGAATAAGTAATAGTAGTTGAATTTTACAATTCGAATAATTTGAGTAATGAGTTAGTGTAAATACCTCTTTGGTCCCTATCAATTTTGAAAATGAACAAATTATACAAAAAATACAAAATAATCAAAATAATTTTAAAATTCAAAATATTTATAAAAATTCTAAAATTTATATTTATAAAAAATTATACAAAGTTTAAAAATTCTAAAGAATATATAAAGAAGGTGAAAATATATATAAAGAAGGTGAAAATTTAAAAAAATCTAAAATAATAATTTTGAGACCTAAATAAGTTAATTAATGATTCAAGTTTATCATACTAAAGAATCTTATTTTGTTTTGAAAAAGTTTTCAAATATATATAGTTTTAAATTTATGTACTTTAATATGGAATTAATTATATTATAAGTCTATAACAAGATTTTAATTTGACATGTTTAAATTTTAATTTAACTCGAACAATTTCACTCGATTCGAAAAAATTTTCAAATCAATTAAGATGATAAAATAAAATTCGTCAATCCAATTAAACATTGAACCCTAACTTGAATAGCATATCTTAATTTAATGTAACCCTTCAAAACATATTAAAGTCAATATTCATGACACAAGAACCATAAATAGTAATATGTATATATATATATAATAACTATATGTGTGTATGTTAATCATTACAACTTGTTGGGAATATTGTTCAAAAAGGTGCATCAATGATAATCAAGAACATAAATTTGCAAAGTTTGTTCGCAATGGTTGGGCTCTAGCTAAAGTTTGCCTGTCAATAGGCTTTTAGATAATAATAAAAATGCTATAAAAGCAAACAAAAATTTCGAAAAGTGAACATTTATTAAATAAAAAAATTTAAGATAATATGAGTCTAAATCTACTCGTGAAATTATTTATTATTTAAGAAAATTTTATATTAATAATTATAAAATTTAGTGTTAATCGATAACTTAATCACTTGATTCATTTTAAACAGAAATAATAAATATTTCAAAATGAAAATTTATATGGTGAAATTTAAATATTAATCTCTCGAATTTTGAAAATTAAAATTTAGTTTTGTGTTTGCATTTTTAAGAATTCAGGTTTTTTACTTTTCAGATTTTAAATTCATACAATTAATTTTTATTAAATTCAGGTTAATTACAACACTTTTTTTAATTACATGATTACCAAGTGAGTAGTTTATTTTATTTTAAAATGTCACAGCAACAAATTTAATTAAAAAATAATAGTGTTAAAAGTTAGACCTAAATTTTAAAATCTAAAAAGTAGAGAGACTGTGTTCCTAGAAATACAAATACAAACATTTAATTCTTAATTTTTGAAATTTGTTAAGACTATAGACACATTTAAACCAATTATTTTATCTATTAGTCTACATACAGTTAGTCTATCCAAAATGATAAAAAATTTGGAGGTTAAACTATGAGGTGTGGTGTGGTGGTTGTTCATCTCATCCTTTAACCATGTGTAGGGATGAGAAAAAAACTCAAATCTGATGGGTTTTGACTTGACCCGACCCGTTAGGATCGGATTTTTTTTGTTTTTGAAAAATCAGATTCGTGGCGGAGTAGGGTTTGAGATGTAAATCCACCCCGCCCTAAGATATTTACAAAAATGCTCCTAACATATATATTAAGTTTTTGCTTTCAATAAATAAATATATAAATAATATATATTAAGTTTTAAGTCTAAACTAAAAAAAATTAATGTTATTTACTTTAAAATAAAAAATAAAATAATTAAAAAATGTAATCTTATTTGTTTTAAAATAAAAATAATTAAATTAAATTTGGGTTGGGTTGGGTTGGGTTGGGTAGGGGTGGAGTCGGGTTTTTTTTATTAAATTTCAAGTTTAGGGTAGATTTTTTCTTAAGAATTAGGATCGGGCCGAGCAAAAGTCCACCCCAGCCCGCCCTGTTGTCATCCTTAACCATGTAGTTGGGGTTCGATTCTTATTTATAAAAATAAAACACATTTTATAACCAGCTATTTACCTTGAAGAGCACAGCGTAGAGATTTGACAACCGACAAGTTTTTTTTAAAGTTAAAAATCAAGTTAAAGTATTTTCTACAAAAAAAAAAAAAAAAACCTGCCCACTTTCACAATTTTAACAACTACCCACCTTACTCTTGAAAATAAGAAAGAAACAAGATATACACACTCTTCACAAATTCAACTGCTCGACAGCTTTTTAAGTCAATGATTTATTAGTAAAGCAACAAAAAGAAATTTATACAAGGCATCCATTATAATTGATGCGTCTCGTTGAAATGGATGTAATTAGAGCATTCCAATTATGCTTTCTAATTCTTAGAGAAGGGTAAGAATGGATGTAATTAGAGCACTCCAATTATGCTTTCAAATTCAATTTTAAAATTTTATTTTTATACAAGTTTAACTTATAAATTTTTATATTATATAACATGAACACGTATGAAAGTTATGGCAAAAAAATATTTATAAGAAGTGTTATGAAAGTTATTGGATGTTTTATATTTTTTTTTATAAATTTTATATATTATTTTTAACTTAATCTACAAATTGTAAAACGAGTTATAACCTAGCATAATTCTTTCTTCAAATATCAAATTAAGGTTATATGAGTTTTCATGATTAGAATTACAGACTATTTGCATGAGCCCAAATATTATATGATAGATGTCAATTATGCAAATACAAAAGGTTCTTTTTGCATCATATCGTGAAGTATGATACTATTTTAGATAATAAGGCTAGACACAAGCACCAGAGATGACTCACGAACTCTTTAACTTAAGACATTCAAGACTTCAGAATGTGGTTAAGAGGATATTTGTTGTTCTAAAAAAAATTTCTCATATTAACATCACTTTATTATTGCCTAAATAAAATTAGTTGGATTGTATTAGTATGTTACATACTTCATATCTTCATTCATACGTTGATTTGGGATGACCCATACTTCCAAAAGTACATGGAAGAGAGAGTTATTGATATTCTTAACGCTACAAATTCATATTAAGATGAACTCAGTGAAGAACCAACATTTGATGAAAGGAGCTTATATTAGATATTAAAGAGGAAACAACCCAACAAATATGGAACACTAGAGCAATTAGATAAAATTGCATATGATGTTTATTTTCCTTGTTATTTTATTAGTAATCATATTATCAATTACTGTTTAGACTAACATAATACATATGATGATTCTATTTTAATTTTTGTTACTTGTTTATAATTTTTATCGTGCTAATAATTTTTTATAGTAATTAATATTTTTAAAATATAAACTATGTAACTATGCAATTACAATTTGTACTACCAAACATGACATATGAAATTATAATGTAATTACATTCGTGAGCCAAACATGTTTAAAGAATTACAATTCTTTATAATTACAAGAAAGTGTAATTACTACCCAATAATTACACTTTCATTCGTTACTTTACGTTCCAAACAAACTCTTACTGAAATTTTCTATTTTATTTATATAAAGTCTTTTTATTTGTGTGTATTCAAACAAACCCTTAATTTTAATTACACCCAAACTAATATTTTATCTACATTTTACATTCAACATTTTATTTATGACTAAACCTCCAATATAAATTAATCTTTCAACTTCAATAAGAGTTTATTTGAGTAAAATTCAAAAATAAAATTTATTTGAGTAAAATAAAACATAAAAAGTATTACTTTAATTTTTAAAATATTGTAACATTATTCGATAATTTCATTAAAAAAAGGTTTTCTTTTTAAATTTTCACTGATATAAAAATAATATAATTATATGTATAAAATAAATACAAATATATGTTCGATCAATTACAATGTAGAATCCATCCACTACAATGCACATCAGACGGAGAACCAAACAAAAACCAAACTAATATGGAAAGAATAAGACAAAACCCATATAAGGCATATACACAAGGTAGGAGGGAGACCCACATATTCCAATTACAAATGGTGGTATTCAAAGCCGAGCCTTTTGGCCTTTGTTAACAATGTTAAGGCCTCATTGATTTCATAGAAAAAAGTGTTAGGTGTAATAGTAAGGCACATTGCATTCTCAACGACAGAACACAAGTTCGAACCTTGAAGATAACGTTGTTAAGAGGGAGAATTACAAATACCAAACATGAATGATAAAAAAAAATTTAAAAAGAAAAAGGGAAATCTTAACTACCAATTTTGATAAAGTTCATAAAGTGAGATTAGCCGAGGATTTATTAAATCACGCTTAATTCATATTCAACAAATTTAATATTGGATAAACTACATCAATATTATTAAGCTATTAATAAGTTTACATTTTAGTTATTCAATTTTAAAATATTACAAAATGATCATTAAATTATTCAAAACTTTTCATTTAAGTCATTGGGCTATTAAAACAACTGTTGTATGGTCTTCTCCATTGTCACCTCCGAGACCAATCGAAAGGGTAAACTTCCCCTCTTCTACAATTTAGTTTTTTTTTTTTCATGAAACAGTTGTGAATGTCACAAGTCTGTGAACCAAAATTTGATTTGCTTTCTTCTCTCGACCATCAGATTAGCTTGGATCTGAGATATATTCTTCCACTCATTGATGGGTACTGATCCACTGTAATAATCGTTAAATTGTTGCTCAAAGCTCGCCAACTAGATTTTAAAAAAAAAAAAATTTAACAATCCAATAACTTAAATGAAAGCATTCAAATAATTTAATGACTATATTGTAATTTTTTGAAATAACTAATGAAATTGAGTGTAATTTATCCTTTAGTACTATTCAAATATTAGTATCGATTCCACGACTGCTTTTCTTTTTGAATAAAATCTCATATAAATAATATGTTCTAATCATTAAGTTCTCTTTTTCTTTGTTCATTCTAATCATCAAGTTCATTGATTAAGAAAAAGAACAAAAAAATGGTTCACATTCTTTGGGGGTACAATATCTAGTGCTTGACCAAATATTTCTTAATTTCTCACTTTAATGCTCAATTTTCTACTCTTGAGTCTTGATTCGCCTATCAAACCTTGAACATATATGGAAAAGTGAAAGATTATTACACATCAAATTGACTCAAATGAACAGATTTGAGACCTTTCATTTCTAAAGTCTTTTACTTATTTTATCAAGTTAGAGTCTAATGAAGTAATAATTATCTAAACACTTGACTAAATAGTAAAGATCAGCCACACTGGAAATTCTTCTAAAGGTTAGTGTTCATATGCTTCAACCTTAGATTGAAAATTAAGAGGACTTAAATCTAAAATTTGGGTCTTGGGTTGCTGGGATTGCTAGTTTAGATTGAATCAAATTCAGAATATTATGGATTGAATTCTCTTTTTTGAATTTAGGCAAGTTTTATCAACTTTTTAATCAATTTCATTATAGGTTCTGACCATATCTGTTCTTTTTGAGATAATGCCTAGAACTCTCCATAACCCCTCTCCAGCCCATAAATAGGAGAATAATGCACTTCAAAGCATTCGAACCCACGTTTTCCTGCATTGACAAAAATACCCATGCCAAACGAGTTAAGACTCAATCGGCAAGTTTTATCAACTTTCTTCGATACTTATAACTACATCTTCATAAAATATAGTATGATATTAATAGTAAAATGTAATATTATCCAGACTTACATAAAAGATAAGGGTTAATATGCAAATTTGCCGATATTCTTTTAAGTGGAAATTGAAATTTGTCATTATTATACTTCACTGAAATTTGTCATTTTCTTTGTGAACTAAAGATAATTTTATCACTATACTTTAATTTTATATTGAATTTTGTTGCTTTACTTTTATTTGATTGAATTTTACCACTAAAATTATTCTTTACTGAATTTTTTATTCAATTTTAATTTAAAATAATTTAAAGACAAAATTTTTAAAAAATTATATTTTACTTTAATATTTAATAATAATTTAATTAATATAAAATTAAAATTAAATAAAATGAATATTTTATAAAAATTCTTTTATGATATATGTATTTTAATTTTTAATGAAATAGAAGTTTTAATTTAATTTATTGTTTTTTACTACTTATAAGTTAAATTATTCTTAACTATTAAAATGAAATATTTAAAAAATCCTTATTAAATTATTTTTCAAAACATCAAAATTAATATTAAGTGATAATGTTTAATTAAAGAATCAAAGTTGATGGCAAAATTTAATAAAATTTAAAGTTTAGAAGTTGAATGACAAATTTATTATAATGATAAATATTAATAAAAATAAAGTATGATGACAAATTTACACTTTAACCCGAATGATAATAAAATCTCCTTTTTTTTTAACAATTTCATTTTAGGTTCTAATCATATATACTCTTTTTGACACAATGCCCAGAACTACTCATAGCCCATCTCTCAACCCATAAATAGAAGGATAATGACAAATGTTCTGATCATTTATGCTCTTTTTAACACAATGCCTAGAACTACTCATAGCCCCTCCCTAACCCATAAATAAGAGGACAATGCACTTCAGCGCACTCGAACCCATGTTCTCCTGCATTGACAACAATAGCCATATATATCAATTGAATTAAGACTCAATCAGCTAATAAAACCCATTTTAAAAAAATAGATTAAAATTTTAAATTTTAAAAAATAATATCATATTAGTATGATATTCAAGTGTTAACTCGAAACCTAACCCAACCTATGCTCATGAAATCTAACAAATACTCATATACTAAATTAAACAATTTGTCAAATCACTTTTATGTTGATTAATTTCAACCACATCTTAATCTAATTGACCACTTCAAGTTGTCTTTTAACTCTATCAAAACCCTACGATGTGCATATTAAACCTAACTTGTTTACTTGATCAGGTCAACTTAAATAAATAAGTCAACATGCATGAGAAAATAATATTCATAAATAGTAATCTAATATATATTAATTATTGCAACTTGTTTGAAATATTCTTCAATAACGTGCTTGCAATGATCATAAAGAACGTAAATTTGGGTCAAATTCTCAAAATATGAGTGAGTTGTTTGCTAAGTGAATAATATGGACTAAATGAAAAAATATAATCATATTTTTTTAATAATATTTTCAGTATAGGTTCTAATCATATTTATTCTTTTTGACTCAATGCTTAGAACTATCCATAGCTCCTTCTCAACCCATAAATAGGAGGATAATGCGCTTCAGTGCACTCAGATCCACGTCCTCTTATATTGACAACAATGATCATACCAATCGAACTATGACTCAATCAAGTACGTAAAAAGATATATAAATTTTTGGATTTTTTTAGACATTAATTTATGAGTCAAATTATGTGTTTTTTTTTTTACTTAACCATGAACACTTTTTATGGACATTGGAAGTTTTCCAATTTGGATTAATCTTAAAAAAAAAAAAAGTAATGTTAAAGGAAATATATATATATATATATATATATTACCCATCGAAGTTGATTGTATGAAAATGGAATTATTATATTAAAGTTAATTTTGGAGGCAGAAGGCGATTTGTTGGAAATTTTCCAATTAAGTACTTATAAATCAATCAATTGTTATAATTGAAAACAATGATATATACTTATAATACAAGTAGGTAAAAAAATCCTAATGGCTCAACTTTTTCAAATCAAATCTTTGCTTTGCCAATAACGACGCTGACCTTTGAGTTTGTTGCTAGTCATAGCTTCTTAAACATTATTCTCTATTTTTTTTAGTCTACATTATCGTGCCTTTTGTTTGCACTTTCGTAGTTTTTATTTTGTCCACTTTGATTTCATTGAAAGTTGAGGTGGTTTTAGACTCTAGTCTTGTTCTGAAGTATATATGAGATTTGCCTAGGTAAGGTTGTCGTTAGGTCTATTGGCAATTGTTCTCAGAGGGTTTTTGAAGCCTACACACCATGCCCAAATCCGAAGTGTCAAACCTAGGTGGAAGTTCTATATATACCTCCTCATCAACATCTTCATAAAATCGAACATCCTTAGATGCAGAAAAAAAAACATTTCTCTCCAAATCATATAACATCCAATCTTTTTTTCCAAAAGGATACCCAACAAATACACATTTTTGACTTCAACTCGCAAAATTTTCACCTTTTGCTCCTTGATTATGAGCAAAACACAAATAACCAAAAATACGTAAGTCATCATACAAGGGTGGAGAGCCAATCAGAATGTCATAGGGAGTTTTATTATGAAGTACATTAGAGGGAGTTCTCTTAATCAGATGTGTCGCAATTAAAACACACTCTCCCCAAAACATAATCGACAAATTCCCTTGTAAACGCAAAGCACGGACAACACGATAAACAATTGCAGCATCCTTTGGAAAATACTCAAGCTAAGAAGAAATTTCAATAAACCAAGAATTGAAAATGGCTAGGATGCTTTTCTAGTGAATGTGGATAGCTAGAGAGATAAATTTGGTATTGTCTTGCTCTCAAGTAAGCTCTTCGAACTTCATCTGATTGATTAACTGGATCTTCTATATTGGTCGACATAACCCTAGATAATGTTCTATAACAGGAAATCAACTTCTTTAACACTGACAAACAGAGATTTCGAAGGAGATTGAGTACAACTTTGATGCTTAAACCTAGGAGATTTGGGCGATATACTACTTTCTGTAGTATCGACATCTTTCTTTCCAAAACAAGAGTCCAACTTTTTTTATTTCCCGTAAATAATAAAGTCGTATAACCTATAATCACATATAAATATATTATTTTGCTTTCAAAAGGAAACATAGTGTTAGAGTAAAAATCATTTCTTTTAAAGGAAAAAAATTCTTTAACTACAAATACAAAGTTGAGAAATAGACTCATATAAATCGAATATGATGACGTCCTAATGATTAATTTATTTGAAAAAGAAAAAAAGAAGTTCACATTCTTTGGGGGTACAATATCTAGTGGGTGACCAACAATATCACTCAATTTCCCACTTTAATGCTCCAATGAAGTAATGATTCTTCAACAAATTATCTAACATTTTAACTTCTCACTAAATAGCAAAGGTTTGTCAAATTGGAAATTCTTGTAAAAGTTAGTGTTCAAGTGCTTCAAACTTGGCTTCACCCCGTTTAAGTAAAAGCACCTTTTTGACAAAAATAATAATGTTAAATAATGAACTTTTTACTTCCAAATTCACTTTTCAAACACATATAATATATATATTTAACAATCTCGTTATAAGTTCTGATCATATCTGGTATTTTTTTTAAAACAATGCTTAAAACTATCCGTAGCATGTCCTCAACCTATAAACAGGAGGATAATACGTTTCAGCGCACTCGAACCCACATCCTCTTTCATTGACAACAATACTCATATAACAATATTCTAGCCGTAAACTTGAACCCAAGATTCACAAAATGGCCCTAAGAAAACATTTTGACTCCTAAATTAAATTATGTACAAGTTGTAAAATCACTTTTATGTTGGTTTCAACCACATCTTGATCTCATTGAACACTTCAAAATGACTTTTAACTCTATCCAAAACCCAACGATATGCATATTGAAGTCAATATGCATGAGAAAAGTATCATAAATAGTATATACCTATCTTTATACCTATATAATAACTATAATTATTATAACTTGTTTGAAAATTTCTTCAAAAACGTGCTTGCAATGATAATCACAAGCATACACTTGGGTCAAATTCTCAAAATATGAGACTGGGTTTTTTCTTATTTTGCTAAGTGAACAATTTTTACTCGTATGTTGGCCAGTTCATCTTCTTTCTGATATAAGTGATTAGACTTGTGAGGAAAGAGATGGAAAAAAGTGAAGAGTTGAGAGAGCTGACCCCCTAAAGAGGGCCTTTAGAAGTGTATATAAAAAAGTTTTTATGAGTCGGATTCTGAGTCACTGGAACGGATCAAATTTCGAGTCAGATTATGATATATTCCATTATTCTATGCAATTCTATAACAGTACTAAACAAAAAATATATTAATATTATTTATACATGTCAAAAGCTAATGAAATATAGATGGATTTTGTACTCAATGGTACGGCTGCATGAACTAAACATGGGATATAATTTGATTTAGTGTTTGTTTAGAAAGGTGGTCAAAGACTGAGGGATAATTCAAAAAGAATATGAAATTGAACCCTAAATTTTACCTAAATCCACTTTTAAGAATTAGTTTAATGGAAAAATAAATTATTTTGATTGGTTTACATTAAGTTTAGGATTCAAATTTGAACAACTTACTTTTAATTAACTTTTTATATCAATTTATTTGAGTCAAATTATCTGTTTGTTTTCACTTGACCATGTACACTTTTTATGGACCGTTTCAAAATTTCCCAATTTGGACAAATGTTAAAGAATATATTATTGAGATGGATGTACCTATCAACTTTGATTAATACATCAATATGGAATTAAGAAAATTAAAGTTAATTTTGGAGGCAGACGGTGACTTGTTGGAAATTTTCCAATAAAGTACATACATCAATCGACCACCTACTATGGAGATCTAGGGGAGTCATTGCCGACAATAGTGTGTGGCGGTAGAGTGACCAAAAAAGTTGAGGTTTCAAGAGGAGGATGGCCCTTCTGATGGTGGCGGAACGGAGATTGAGGCTATGGAGGAATCAAAAGTATCCTTTTAAGGATAAAATTTTGAAAGGTCGAAAGTTTTTCAACCCTTAAATAGATGTCGTCAAAACTCTTTTTGTATTATTTGTTTTTCAACATTAGAAAATTTCTCCTCTGTCCATAATTTTTTCCGAAAAAGTTTTCACATAAAATTTGTATGTTCTTTTTTTTTATTACTTTGCGTTCGTTCTTATCAACGTTTATTATAACAGATGTCATAGCAGGTTGTTTCGTAGATGATGTTGAAATGGGAGAAAATTCCATGCGAGAAGGATATTACGAAATGGAAAGTGCAGAGTATGAAGTTAAATGTTATCACATCATTGAGATGCAAACATGTTAGCGGGTGGCTGCGCCCGCCTATTCACGTCTCTTATATTATATATAATACAATATAATATAATAATAACATAAATTAATAAAACTCCAAAATAAAAAACAAAACAAGATTAAAAATATAAAAAATTCTTTATCTTGTGTGTCAACTCGAGTTCCCGCGTCAAATTTTTCGTGTAATCTATATATTCGTTCATTTCTCGACACATTGGACAATAATTGTACCTACATAGAAAATAATTGATTAAATGTCAAATTAAGTAAAATTTACATCCAAAATTAATTATAATAAATAATAAAAAAATTATGTCAATTAAGCGTATTATCCAATTCCTCCCCCCACTTAGCCAAAGCTTATCCTCAAGCATTTCATGCATTTTTCAATCCTAGCACACCACATGTATTCAAGTCAATTCAACCACCAGGATCCTTGATTCAATCAAGGAAATAGGCATTAGTAAAATTTTGATCCTATAACCATCTCCCTCAAGTTAACAAGTCGATTTGTAATTAATTAAGCACAAAATTATCAAACATTCTCATAATTAGGTTCCATAATATTCATTCATGCTAAATTGTCAAGACACCAAAATTAAACAAAAATTTGTATCCATAAACAATCATTTGTCCCATTTCTTGTGTTTGATTTTTTTTCTTTCATTTTTCCTTTTTTTTTAAATTAAAAAGCTTGTCTAAGGTGTCACTAAATATTTATATGCGAAGAAGTATGACAACCCAAGCACCCCACCTCAATTATTCAATTCGTCACATCTCTAGGTGGCTATTAACTCTACTTATAATTGTTAATTAAGATTAGTAGAGTAAGTGAATAACTTAGAACACCACTTGATCTTTTAACCAAGATAGATAACAACTCAAGCACTTGACTTCAGTTACTCAATTAGTCACAAGTCTAAGCTTTACTTGTAATTTATACAATTAACGGAGTATTTATTAATTCTTTTTCTTGGACCACAAGATAAAACAAAATTTCATTTACGGTAAAAAAAAATCATGCAAATAAGGTGTCTCAACCAATTTGACACAAAATTAACATCACAGAGCATTCAATTTCGCACGCACATTTATCTCAAATAATTAAGTAAATATACATGTTTTATTATCATAATCGAATTATAGAATCAACATTTTCCTAACGTCTAGATGCTTCAAAGAATTGATAAACTAACTATTGAATTTTTCCGAAAGAAAGTAGAATGCAAGGGTGAAAACACAATTAATTCTTAAGGGCAAAGCAAACAATGAAGTTCAAATCTCCCCCCACTTAATCCATACATTATTCTCAATGTATCGCAGTAAAATTAAATGAATAAAATAAGCATGAAGAGAAAACTTCCCTATGATTGTGCAATGTGATGGGGAGGTGATGCAAGGGACCACAAAATTTCAATCCTATTAAAGAAAAATCACATAAATTAGAAATAACTAGAACTAAAAACAAAATTAAGTTTAAAGAAAATTTCTGAAACAAATAAGAAAATAAAATAAAATTGAGTTGCCTCCCAAAAAATACCTTTGTTTAATGTCGTTGGGTTGACATTTTAAAAGGTCATACAACTCGTATTTGATCTCATCTTACTGTTGTGAAATGTGATTTCAGAAAAGTTGTATAGTTAGTTAATTCGTTACGTTAATAGTGAATTGAGGTAAGTTTACTATTTTAAAACCTATGAACTTCTTGAACATTCGAAATGCTTACTCTATTGTTGTTTTCTTTTCTATAGATTGTTTATGTGCAAAATTCGCCAGTCAGATAAGCTTGAAGATCACACTATCCCTTTATCGACTCAGTATATTTTTGTTTGTTTTATACTTGGTTATGTGGCATGTACATAGGTGTTATAACTATATGAGTTGCTTTGGCTAGATAATAGTTTTGAACATAATTAATATTTGGATCATGATGTGATAATGTTCAAGTATAAGGATACATGTTTTGGTAACTTATGTGCTTAAAATGGCATGATATGTATGAAATGATGTGGTAAATGTAATGGTATAAAATATTGATATGCTTGGATGATTATATTGGATTAATTAAGTCAATTTGGTATGTTTTGAGGTTCAAATGAAGACATGTTGGATAGAATAAATTAAAATGATGTTATGAGGTCTTTGGTAAGTATTATGGAATGTTTTGTGCCGATATAGATGTGTTAATAAGCACGAGAAGCGCTAATGGTGTGGCTTGGCATGGAGTAGGTACCAAATGACCTATTTTTGCACTAAATAGAATTCTCATCCCGATGTCAAACTTCCCTCGTCACAACAACAGTCAACAGTTTGTGACGTCTCGACGTCAAGTGGTCCAACGTCGTGACGTGATACACTGTTTTGGCGACATCACGACGTCAGGTCTAGATTTTTAAAACTTTGCAATTTGGTCCTAATACATGCCTAGGACACCAAAAGAGCTTTCGTAAGCTCGATTTAGAGTTGAATTTAATTGCATATTATGATATGAAAACGTTTATGGTATGAATGAATGCCTGCATGAATAAATTGTTGGTTTTAGTTCCGATTTTGACTGTGGCATCCTGTAGCTCAAACTTGATGGTTGGGTCAGACAAGGGGTGTTACAGTTCAGACACAATGGTCCTAGTCGAGCCTCACTTAAGATTGATCTTTAATTCAAACACCAAATGATTCAAGAGTACACTTCTTCCCTATCGGCTGAAGCCCACAACTTCTTCTCTAAGCAAGTATATGCAGTCTCAATAAAGAATTAACAATCCCACAACTCACAATGGTTACTCTACAGTGATTCGAATAAGTTCTACAACTACCTTAGTCAGCTAAGCAAACAATCGAACAAGAAAAGAAACAAACAAGTTGATCAAAACATAAGTAACACACACTTTTGGTAGAAATCAACTCTTAAAACTTGATCAATCCCAAGGGAATATGTCGCCTATTTGTAGGCTTGGAAAGAAGCAAAATATTCACCTTTAAAACAGTGGATAAGTCCTTGAGAAAGTCCCTAATAAAGTTTATAATTATCCCTAAAAAAAGCACATTTAATCATCAAGAAATAATAAGACTTTCGTGCTTATCAAACCACCTCAAGGAAGTCAATTGCGAGACTAAGATCTCTTAATCAACCCATGATACAATTTTTTTCAAATATGTCATAATCAAACGGACCACACTCAACCCAACCGAAACCTATAAAGGGCCCAAAACGATTGCCCAAGCAGAGAAACAAGTTCATTATAATAGTACATGAAACAAGCAACAACAGCTTCTCCAACAATTTTCAACCATATCTTAATCTAATTGAACACTTCAAATTATCTTTTACCTCAACCAAAACGCTATGACGTGCAATCACAAATAGTAATCTATATAGATCACATTTACACCCAAAATATATATAATAAAAAAACACTATAGAAGTTCTTATCCTAAAAGTTTGATTATATTTTGTACATTAAATCAATGAACAAACTAATCACGCATACCTCATGCTAACTTATAATGACCAATTTTAAAAAATAAAAATTAATGAAAGATCAATTTATTTTTAATTTAACGTATAAGGATTAATTTACCCATTTTTAATAAAAAATAGAATGTAATCTAACTCTTAATATAAACGCGTCTATAGTACTTTTATCCATAAAATGTTATATAAATATATTAAGTAAACCTCTCCTTTCTCTTTCTATATATAGTGTTAAAAACAATTTGGTTGAAATATTCATCAAAAGCGTGCGTACAATGATAATCTTGATCTTAGCGAAAAGGCTGATGAGAAAGGTATTTTTTTGGGGTCAAATTCTCTAAATATTATTTTATTGGTTTCTTTGCTAAGTGAACAATTTTGACTGAACGATAGAAAACAAAAAACTATATAATATTCTTTTCATACGTGTAAAAATATGGTGATTGGTGAATTTAACTGACTTTTGCACTCAATTTTGCACGCCACCATCAACTATATATGGATTATATTTTCTATTAAATTGATCAAAGCTTCGTGATTGAAAAATTGTATCCTAGATTTTAGGAAAATCCATCTTTAAGATGAGGAGAAGAAATTGTATAAAACTATAATTTCCTGTTATTTCTATCCTTATATGAAACTGTGATTCTACATCATCTCGATCTATTTTTAATAGAAAAGTGATAAATCGATTTTCTTCTTGATTTTTAGCATTTTTAGTTAGATTTGAATTTTTTGAGGAAAAATATGATTTGTTATTCACATATTGGAAAGGGACAGGATAACATGGAATCACAATTTCATACAATCTTTTCTCGTCTCATTCTTTGTAAATCATGTGAATTCTCTCTAAATTTAATTTAATTTAAATTCCACCACATATGTGAATTCTATTTTAGTTTATTTTAATTTAAGTGATATTTTATTATTGTGATTTGAAGTGATTAATTCTAATAATAGTTATTCAGGATGTGTGCTATTTATATTTGTATGTGCAATTATATCTTTAAAAAATAAAAATATATGAATTTTTAAATTAAACCCAAATTTATTAAGTTAATTTTTATATGTATTGAAATTTTTGGATTTTAAAAGCAAACTCTTAGATTTAATTCCAATTTGGATTAATTTTAAACACATTACACATTTGTGTGGATTACCCATAAATGTAGATTGAAATGTTTAAAGATTATGTGTGTTAAAATCAAGTTTTATTATAGTATTGTTTTATTTAAAATTAGGAAAAGATTAAAAAATTTGTTACTTTGTGAAAGTACAAAATTTTTAATTATTACTTAATTTGATGTTATAATTAGTGTTTAAAATTGGGATAAATTTATGTTTGGTCCCCAAAGTTCTTTTAATTTGATTCTTTTATAGAACTTATAATTTTTATGATAAATTTAGCAACATTTGACAAATTAATACAAAGTAGTATCTAAATATTAATTTGGTAAAAATAAATTTAAATAATTCCAATATCTAAGTATAAATAACAAATAACTTAAATAATTACAATATCTGGTAGAAATTGAGCAATTAACGTATTTTATTTTCCTAAATTTTGGTAATTAAGGTTATCCCAAATTTAAAAATATTTTGTTGAAATTAGATCCAACCTGTCATCCCAAATTTAAAATACATTATTAAAAGTATGTCGAACTTACTTTAAACATATTTGTTTTATTTAAATACTCTGACCCTCCTCATCAACATTTCTAACCTCGTTAATTAAGGTAATCCCGAATTTAAAAATATTTTGTTGAAATTAGATCTAACCCGTCATCCCGAATTTTGAATACCTTGTTAAAAGTAGGTCGAGTTTACTTTAAACATATTTGTTTTATTTAAATACTCCGACCCTCCTCATTAACATTTCTAACATCGTCAATTGATACATCAATCGTCCACCTACCATGGAAAAAAAATGAGACTAAAATTAAAAAGAAAAACAAAAAGAAGGCAAAATTTTCCATGAAAAGACTTACTCGTACGTGTGGCTTTAGCTATAATTTTGCCAACGAAGGGCTAAGTATTTTCTTTAGTCAATTGAAATGTAATTAAAAGAATTGTGGTGAGATGATAAATTAATTCAGAAGGTGACATCATCATTTCATCATCAATTTTTTAATGTTAAAAATATAAATTAAATTATCGATTGAGTCTTAACTCGATTAGTATGGATATTATTGCTAATGTTAAAGGGTGTAAGTTCGAGTGTGCTGAAGCGTATTATCCTCTTATTTAAGGGTTTGAAAAAAAACTATGAATAGCTCTAAGCATAATATCAAAAGTAACAGATATGATAATAAACTATAATTACGAACCTAAACATAAACTCTAAGACGGGTATAAAAAATTCAAAAATTCAAAAATGTTTATCTTTGACTTTTTTTCCCTCAAATTTTTCTTGTATTGTTCAAAATAATGAAGATAAAGATATCCTTACTTGGAACTATTATTGTGACCACTGTCCACTTAGACGAGACAAAGAGGACGATGGCCTTTCCGATGGTTACTTTTAAAAGCACTAGGCAAATTTCTTCACCACCATGCAAATTGATCGCCACTACTAAAGTGCTACACTGCCCCCACTCCATTTTACCAACTTTAGACTCCATATCAACAAAAGTATCTATCTTTAATATATATATATATATATATAATAATTCAATGAGATTTTTTTTTAACAATTTTATTATAAGATCTGATTATATATGTTTTTTTAACACAATGTCTAAAACTACTCATAGATAAGAGGATAATGCGCTTCAGCGTACTCAAACTCACATTCTCCTGCATTGACAACAATATCCATGCCAATCGAACTAAGACTCAATTGACAAATTTTTTTTATTTAATGTAATTGTGTTTATAAAATTTTGATTCTCATTCTGTTTTCACCTATCATTAATAGCTTTATGATCGCGACACTATCATAAGATTTAGGCAGCGTTTCCCCTCAAATGATTAAGACCTTTCAAAATTTATGAAATTATATATTAGTATAATGGTAAAATTATACTTTAATTCTCTAAAAAATTTATAATTTATCTTTACCCTTTCCAAGTAATTTTCTAGTTTCGACGTTGGTGCGACCGTCCCTTTTGTAATATAAAATTCCGATTTCCCGATTGGATACCATTTAATTTACTTATTTTATATACAAATAATTATATTTATTTAACATGAAATTAGTTTGATCTATTTATTTTAAACATTTACAACTGAATTAAAATTAAAATTTTCTAATTATAACTACACCGGATCAAAGTTCTTCGATTTTTTCGATAATCAAAATTCTTCTATCACATTACAATTGGATAAAATTTCATGTTTTATCTTAAGAAATACTAAAACACATATGAAAATAAATACCATCAACATAATTTAATCATACAAATATTTTTAAATTCTTATTTATATAAATATAGAATATTTTAAAATATAATTATAACCCATTAAAAAATATAAAAATAACATAAATATACAAAATATTATTTTCTTTCTATTTTTGGCTCGGCAAGGATCAGTATTATTATTAGGATGAAAAGGAACGGTCACTTGGAAAAAAAGTGATGAGTCAAGGGAGAGGAGCCAAAACAAAAGAGTTATGAACCCATCCAACATTGTTTCCACAAAATGAAGTAGAGAAACTTCGAATGTAAAAATAACGATGAAGATAAAATTAAATACTATAACGATTCTATAACATGAGACAAAAAAACTAAATATATCAAACAGAAGATAAACGTGGATCAAAGGCTATATATCAGCATAATCAAGCGATAGGAACACCTTAACATCATCGAGTTACAACCATGCTTAGAAAGCACTTTGTTTTTGGTTTGGTGAGTGTGACTTTTGGATTATAGCATTGGGATTTGTGGGGTTAGGGGCCAACTTAGAGACTTCACCTACCTTTTTTGGGGATTTGTGGGGGGAAAGGGACGACTCTCCCTTGTTTTAGCTAATTTCATTCGTATGGGTTCTAATTTTCTACATTGGTGTACCCATCAAAACTTTTTTAAAAATAGTTTTATTTATGATTTAATATAAGTTAAATTTAGTTTGGTACATTTTAAATCCATTTGTTTAGTAGATTTTTTTTAAAGATAATGTAGAGTAAAGTGGGTGGATTTTGTTTATAGTGAGTATAAAGAAATTATAGTGTTATTATCATGTCCGTTATCTGAAATCATCATTTTATTTTTATATATATAATTATTAAAATGGTAAAAAGTGTAATAATATGCTATAGAAAAATCTTTATGTTTCATGTTCAAATATTTTTAAAATAATTATATTTAAATATTTATTTGTCTTTAAAAATATTAAATATAAGTAGTAAAATTTCTATTGAAGCAGAGCGGGTGACATAGCGATGAACAAATCCAATATCCATGGAAGTGGTATTGAATTTTAAGATCATACATCCATTATGAAGTCGAATGGGTAGTGGAGCAAAATATTTTTCAGCTTTTAATGTAGAAAAAAAAATTTAGACTAAAATTAATTAATTAAATTCCTAAGACTTTAAAATTTTCACCATAAATGCTTCATCTCCTAGCGCCCCAAATTTTTTTAAATTTTATTATATTATATTTTATAATTTTTTAAAAGGGTTTAATTTATTATTTCGCTTGATTTTTATAATTTTTTATAATTTTTAAATTTTTGGTCAATAATTAAGGAAAGATGAAAGTGCTTGTTAACAAATATATATTTATTATTATTTATTAAAATTTTTTTTTTAAAAAAGTAAGTAATGTAAGGCAGCACAGCACATCACGTGGAGCAGTAAGATGGCATCTTTGCTAGATTCCGTTCTATAATTTGCGTTCACACTTAATAGATTCCACGCTTAACCGCGTTCACACTTGCAACATTTCGGCTTCATCCTAGCTAATGCTTTGCCTTCTAACCTTCAATATGGCTTGGCTCCTATTTTTATTTAATATAATTTTCTAAAATTTTAAGTAAATACAAAAATTTTCATAAACTCAACTATATTTCGTAATTCTTCTTGATAGTTACTAAATAAAATTACCGATTGAATTTTAATTCAATTATATTATTACAGGAAGGACCAAACTGAAAAGGCCAAGCCGAGCCATATTGAAGGCGACTTAACCGACAATGATTAACCTAATAAAGGTGTCAATCACATGCAGATATTGAGTTGGTGAGAAGGTCAACCATTGATAATCAGCCACGTCGGACGACATGTCATCTTACGTGGTATCATTTTAGGTTTGACTCGTTCACCACTTTTCCTATATATAAAACCCAAGCCTTTTTAACATTCAAGTACTTGCCCTCTCTCTCTCCTATTTTCATTTTTAAAAAAATTTAATGGGTAATTGTTTACGGCATCAATCATCAACACAATGGGCCGGCGACGACTGGGGAACAACGGTGGCTGACTACGGCGAAGACGACGGGTTTTCCGACATTAAAACGAAAGAAAAGGGTATTGTAGGAGATCATCATCAAAAAGATGGTTTTATTACAACATCTTCGACTCCAACTGTTCATGAAGTTAAAGTGAAGATAACGAAGAAGCAGTTGGAGGAATTATTAGGTAGGGTTGATGTAAAGGAGTTATCAGTACAACAGGTTTTAGCACAGTTGATTAATGTTAGTAATCAATTTGATGAAACAAATCAACGGTCATGGAGGCCTGCACTACAAAGCATTCCTGAGGTGAATTGAGCTGGTCATGAAGAAAAAAAAATGAAACCCAGAATTTTTGTTCTTTCTATTGGGCGTGGGGGGGGGGATTCTTGTATGGCATATGGTTTAATTGATTTTCTCGGGAAAGTGATAGAAAGTAGAGAGTAAAGAAGAAAAATTCTATGGGGTTTTTTTGATCAGTTTGTATATAGAAAGAACATGGTGTTTTTGTTTGTATAGAATTAAAAGAGGTCCTTTTTCATTTTACTCAAAAGCTTATGATTATTTGCTTCTTCCCTTTTCTTTTTTTTTACGAGAATAACAAATTAGATTTTTTCTCTTAATTTTCAGTTTTTCTTTCTCTTAAAAAATCTAAATCTAACTAAAAATGCTAAAAATCAAGAAAAAAAATCTAATTTGTTATTCTCATATTGAAAAGAGATAAAGACGATGTGAAATCACAATTTTATACAATCATTCCTCCTTTTATAAACACTATTTTCTCACCTTTAACTAAACATATAAAATTTCTATGGAGGTCTTGTATCAGGAGTCAGATTGCATTTTGTCATTTCTACTAAAATTATAAACAAGTTAGTCATTGTATATTAAATCAAATAGCAAACTGCTATTTCTAATAAAAATCTCATCAATTTCTAATATTAAAATCTAGTTTCTATATGTCAGCATGAGGTATATATGACAAGCCATGTGTAATTGTCTTGTTATTCCGTCAGTCGCGTCAGTTTTTAACTATAGAATTTGATGAAATTTTCAACAAAAAAATTTGGTTTGCTCTTTAATCTACTGTATAATGACTAATTTATTTAATTTTTTAATAAATTGAGTCGAAAGTAATTTGATTCCTACTAATAGGATACTTTTACCTACAAAATATTATTCAATTATAATTTGTATAGTATTTATATAATTGCATAATAACACAATTTTTATTAACTTATAAAAACATTACTCAACTACGTAAATTATAACAACTTTCATAATATTTTGTGTAATTACATAAATTATTAAAATATTCATTTAATTACATAAAATATTATCTAATTACGTAAACTAGTATAAATTTCGTAATATTTTATGCTAATTATATAAACTTGTTGATACATTATATCAACAGAGGTAAAGATGAAAGAGAATTTAATCATGAAGTAGAGAAGAAGAAACCCACTTTTGTTATATAGGGTCGGACTTGAGTCGAATTATTTTATTATAATTATATAACAAAACTAATAAAAATTCCATACTGTTTAATTAATTTGAAAAAAAACTTAAGTAAAAGTTAATTGAATAGAAAAGTTGAAAAAAAAACTTAATCTAGTCCCTTTATTTAATTAGATTACATGAAATGGTGAAATTTCAATTTTGATCCCTATATTATATTCAAATTTAAAATTTAATTTACCTCAATGTTTATAATTTCATTAGTTATTTGTATAAATTATATATGTATATGCGTTACAAATGATAAATTTTCTTTTGAATAATTTCATCATAGGTTTTGATTATATTTGGCTCTTTTATTGACACAATACTTAGAATTACCTATACCCTTCCCTAATTCATAAATAGGTAGATAATGTGTTTCAGCGCACTCGAACTCATGTCCTCTTACATTAACAACAATGTTCATGCCAATCGAACTAAAACTCAATCGAGTATTATTTATAAAATTTTTAAATATATATAAAAGGATTACCGGGACAAAGTTTTCGTTATCTTGATTTTGGTGTATAATTTTATATATTTTTTTAAAAATATTGAATGCTGAGTCATGAAATTTGTTGATTTAGTCATGCAACTACCAAAAATTGTGACAAAGACATCACAAAAATGAAGCTATAGATAGATAGGACAAACCTAGAATTAATAATATAACCCCCAAAAAATCAATCTTAAACAAATCAAAATCTACTATTTTTCCATTTTATTTAGGTAATGAAGGACCCATAATGTTGATGACCTCATGATGACAACAATATTATTGGGAGATTGAAAAATAATAATAAGATTACCGGTCCTGATTTGTATAAAGTAATGATTAAATTTTTTACTGTAAATATATTTAATTTCAAGTTATTTAAGTTTAAAAATAAATATTATTTTTAACATTTTATTATTTATCAATAGTAATACAAGCTATCGAATTGAGTCGAGTTAAATAAGAGTCTAAATTTAAAATTTTTTAAATTAAGCGTAGTTTAACTTAACTCATGATAAGCTTAAAGAATTATTACTTTATAAACAGTTATTTTTCTTTTGTCAATGAATCAAGTAGCAACTATTTAAGGAGGACTAAAGCTCCAAACTTATTGATCTAATCTATATTCAATGTTAAATATATGAGCTATATCAAAATAAACTAATAGAAAATATGTCGACAGTTATATCTGTTACCCACCTCTTTATAATTTTAGGTTTTTGGAATATTTCGTCATTTTGTTGGACCTTTGTGGATATAGTTATCTCTATTTATATACCTCGCTATCATATAAATATTTTTTTTTGGTAGCATAGGTCCTCATCCGTTTTACGGCCTGAGGCTAATCCTATTTGAACTGGGGGTGCTATTTAGGTAAATCCCAACAATGATAACTCTAAGATTCAAACTCGCTCCAAATACATGGAGAAGAAATCCATTTCTATTTCTTCCAACCACCGGTTGGTTATATGAATAAATTTTTAAGCCTTCATTTATATCTTTTATTCATTCTCTTTATGGTATTAGAGCTTTATAAGCTCCTTCGAATGGATCCATGGAATGCAATTTTTTTTTTCATCTCATCCCACCACTTCACACACAAAATGGCCTTCAACTTAATAATTTTCTATGCTAACAACACTGCCATTATTGTTTGAAAAATATGCCAGAGCTAGTGCAACAAAATCTAAAAAAATTCTAAACCAAACTTTTGTCATGATATTTAAAGTAAAAAATCTGATCAAGCAAGTACCTCTGTATCGAGGCCTATTGGAGATAGTCCTTGTCATGATACCCATATAGGAAGGTGCTTGAATTGAAGTATTAACTCTTCAAATTTTCAACCAATTGATCTTCTCTATTATTCTCAAACTCATAGTTACTTAGAGAATAGGTTGTAACTCAAAGAATCAAGCATAGGACAAAATTGAAACTCTCCTTTGGGAAGAGTGTGTATGCAATCCTCAATAACCAAAATTAACTTTTGTTTTAAAGTTGAGTAAAATCAACTTTGAAATCAAATTTTAATTTTATTTATGAGATGAGGACTAGTTGGATTGATGTTATAAATTTTCGAGTTTGAATCGAATTTTGCAAGAGAATTTCATAATTAAGTTAATATTGGAAGTCAATTAATCTTAAAATTTGTTTTGAGGTTAGTTTTGAAATTTAATTTCAATTTAATTAAAATTTTAGAAAATTCGCATGAAAAGGGTGGATATCTAGGTTTTAAGGGAAAATTAATTTTTTTTAATAATCTCATTATAGATTCTGATCATATATGTTTTTTTTATACAATGCCTAGAACTACCCATAGCCTCTCCCAACCCATAAATAGGAGGATAATGTGCTTCAACGCACTCAACCAACATCCTCCTGTATTGGCAATAATGCCCGTACCAATCGAGTTATGACTCAATCAACAAATTTTTTAAATAAAATATTTTTTATCTTTATAAATATTGATTTTATTTTTAAATAATTTTGAGAAAAAATGTTTTGTATTTTGTTTTTAAGTAAATATTTTCATAACTATACTAGAGGTTACTCAATTGTGGGTCATTTTCTTTTTTAGTCACCTAACTATCAAATTTTAAATTGGTCGCCAAATTATGGGTTGTTTCTTTTTTATCACCGAACTATGAATTTTTTTAATTGATCACCCTACTAATCGAGATTTTTTTTTGGTCCATTTCCGTTAATTGCACTAACGGGAGAGTGACTTGACAGTTAAAAATTTTAGTATAATAACAAGTTTAGCCCTCAACTTTTACATATTATATCGTTTTAGTCCTAATTTTAAAAAAATCACCCTTAAAATTTATGAATATCTTAATTTGATCATAATTTTAAAAAATTCAAACAAATATAAAAAAATACATAAATATTTTCAAAATATATATAATAATACATTTAAATTTTATATTAATATTAATATTAAATAATAAAAAACCCTCTCCTCCTCCCTACCCAGTCCCTCTCCACTGTCCACCGTCTCTCTCCAAAGGATAATTGCTAATGTTTCTGAGGCAGCAAAGCAAAGGCTCAAGAAGAGGGGAATGCATATTCCTCCATGGCGTAAAGCGGAGTATATCAATGCCAAAATGGCTCTCTCCTTATGACCGAGCCACGCCTTCATCTCCTACACTTATTTTGACTCCCACACCCACAAGTGGAACATTTAAAAAAGAATCTTAATTTGATTTCAAAGTTAAAATAGAAAAACCAATAACCTTTTTTCTTTTGGTAAATTATTAAAATAGTCTCTTTTGTTTATCTCGAGTTATATTTTAGTTGCTTATGTTTGAAATATTATGTTTTAGCCACTTACATTATCGAGTTGTAACATTTTAGTCACTCAGCCGTTAACTATCGTTAACGGTATAACGGTAAGTTGACATAGCACGTTAAATTATCATTTCAAATAAAAATTTTAGGTTAATTTATACAAGAGTTAAAGTTATCCTATGATATGTTGTCTGCTTGTGTATGTTAATTCTGGGTCCGGAACAAACACACCCTTATCTTTAAGGTCATTTCTTTGTATTTCTTCTACTTGTTTATTCCAACTCTTAGTTGTTTTGTCATTGAATTGAACTAAAGCTAAGTATCAATCCAGTTTACCCTTCTTTATCATCTAAATCTACCCTAAACTTCAGCCCTAACCCTCAAGCCTTCAATCCTAAACCCTAAGCCTAATTTTGAACTTGACTTTTGCGGGTGTTAAGGTACTAGTACTGTTTCCTAACATCTGTAGTATGAATTAATATGGTAATTTGACATGTATACCAAATTCAACATTCGTAGTACTGAAACAGCTAAAAAAATATATTTAGAAAAATAATTTTTCAAAAATATATAATAAATAATATTAAAATATATAATATAAATATAAAAAACCGGATTAGTCTCTCATTTTTGTTTTTTTAATAGGTAAAAATGGAGAAAATAATATCCAAATAGATGGTCAAAAGTGCGGGAAAAAGAAAATTGGGTGCTGCTGCAGAGGACCGGGAAAATCCCAAAAATGTCTAATTTTTAAGGCGCAAAGAGAATTAGGGTTTAGGGTTTGAATCGAGAAGGGGAAATGGAGGAAGAGAAGGGAACAACAGGAAGCATAAACCTAAGCCTGAACGGTAGAGAAGAGAAAATAAATCTGAGTGGTCAGGTTCATCATCTTCCATGCTGCATCAAATTCAATGGCCCTTGCAATGTTTCTCAGTACTTCAAACCCAAACTTAAAGGTAACTTTTTCTCCTTATTTTGTTTTTGTTTTATAATTAAATATCATGCAAAGGTAAGATGTGATTTTTCCCCTTTTTCCCTTTGGGTTTTATGATAAGTAGGGATGGAGATTGATGGGTTAGCAGTAGAGGAAGCGCATTTTAGAGGAAGGAAGCTTCAAGGAACTACTATTTCTCTTCCAAATGGATATGCTGGTATTTTTTTGTTGGAGGGGGGTTTAATGGATTTTTGCAAATTTGATTTTGTTGGAAGATGATTTCTTCTCCTTGATGTTTGTTGATTGAAACTCTTGAGTTGTAGTTGTGTGTTAGGAATAATGTTGGTCTAAGCTTGTGACATTGAAACTATTAACATTTTGTTGATAAGATGTTTTCTAGCCCATTGAATCTGAGGAAAAAACAGGGTAAGAAAAGGAAAATAGTTTGGAAATTTTATATGCTTCTCTGTTTACAGGGAAAATATTATCCGGAAAACAATGTGTAAGATATTGTATTGTGTTGATTATTAGATTTTAGGAAGTTTCAGTAGGCTTCATGCTCTAAATTTAATATTATTAACAGACGTTTGATACAGTTGTAGCTTACCATTTCCTCTTTTTTTCTTCTTCATTGTCTTGGTTCAAGAAACTATTTTTGTTTAGGTTTCCACAATTCAGTTCACTATTCTTCCTGAAGAGTTTTCATGTCTTTAATCTAGCTAAGCTCCTCAAATTTAGGAGGTTTGTAGGATGTCTGTTTACTGAAGTTAGCACCAATTTGATTCTATCATACATTTTTGTTTTCTTTTATGTAAATTTGTTGGTTTTACTATTTCTGGTTGCTCTTGCAGGCTTTGTTCTTGTGAAGAACAACTCTGGAAAGAGGAAAGCTTATGATGTATCTGAAGGAAACTCAAACGATTGGGAAATGAAAGCCAAATTTGATAAATTGACATATTGGAATCATGATACCCCTCCTTCAAAAGACGACCCCTTCTTGCGTTCTTTCCATTGGTTTACTGTTGCAGAAGCTGTAAGTTTCTCCATCATATGTGGCTGATTGTTTAGGGACTAATTATTGATGTTACATTCATTGGTTTATAGCCATTGGACAAAGACAAGAGAATGTATTTAGTCTAAAAGTAGTCTAGTCCATTCAAAACCTTTCCATTGTTGATTAAGTTGGGTGTGGTCTTGGTTCGAGTTTGAGGGATTTATTGATGGTGTAGTAAATCCAAATGATATCATTGTGCTGAATCTTGGTTATATTGACTATGATCTCATTTTGTTAAAGGTATATGTCTGCAGAATTTCTTCCCACCTTACTTTGAGAATCCTCTTTTGCAGTTGCACAAACAAGTAAAAGCCGAAGACTTGGCTACTATCAATGCTGCTCTGACGTAAAACTAATGGACCAATAGTGGTATGCGAGGAGGGAGCATCTTCTGATAATTGGCCACTGGGCTTCCTTCTTGTACCGCTGGTAGTGAACATGGAGAACATTCGGTAATCTTCATCAATGGTTTGTCATTTGTAACTAAGTTGGAGTTATTAAAATCTAGAATCTCTTTTGAGTGAAGAGCACAAACTAGAAAAAGTCATTAGTTCAAATCAATGATCAAGCAATACTAATCTCTTTCAAGATGCTATTCCAGTAAGAGTTGTGTACCATACTGTCTTATAATGTCCAGTTCTGGCAACAACTAGGAATTTATAACCTGAAGATAAAGTCGCCATGGAACATGATTGGGCCTTGTAGACCTGATATTGTCAAGGCTTTACCCATTTCCCCTAGGAATTCTTGGAGTGGAGAAATTGAAAGTTTGAAAATTATTCCCTGATCACACTATTTAATTAAAAATTTTAAAAAAATTGGTAATAGTAATATCGATTTCAACTGAATTAAGACTCAATGAACAATTCAAATTATGAGTTTTAAATTGAATAAATCAATTAAGTTGAATCTATTCAAAGGGATGGCAGCGAGTCGGATACCTGCAAATTTCCTAAATTATCCAACTTTTAATATCCATATCTGAATCCGAATTAAATATGATTATCCGTCAAATATTTGTATCTGTTACTCAGATATATGACTGCTACAAAATATATAAAAATTTACTTCCTACAATATTTGAACATCTAACTTTTGACAATTAAAATTATGCTTTAACCATTATAGCTAATCCTCAACCTTAATTAAAATTTACACAAACTAATAAATAATGTATAAACATGAATAAAATAATTTTAAAATTAAATAAAGTAATTAATAATAAACTTAAATATGCTCTTAAATCTCATGTAACTTCTCTTAAATTTTTTTTCTATTTGTAAACTTAAATGGAAAATAAAATAGAGTCATCAAAATTTTTAGATTTGCAAGTATCTTTTATTATTCGATCAATTCAATTAATAATTTTTAAAATAATTTTTAATATTTATATAATTAAAATAAATATTATGATATTAACTTATTTTGTAATATCACATAATTATATTTAGTACATATTATATAATACATATATGTTTAAGGACATATAATATATTAACTGTTATATAATTATTAAAAATTACGATATTATAATGTGTATTTTTCTATTAACGATATGCAATCTAAACCTTAAATATGTAATTAATTGTATATTGGCTAGGCTTTTCTATTACATCAACTAGACTCATTCCTACAATTTTTTTATCGGTCAATCCTAATTTCAAATAAACCAACGTTCTTCATTTGTTTCTATTTTTTATCTTCTTTATTAGTGAAAGAGATTCTAGAAAACTCTTTTGTCAATCTGGTAGAATTTTGTATTCAAGATTTAATAGAAACATCATAATTATATTTTCTTTAAAAACCATAATTATAAATATTTTTATATTATAGTAGTGATTTTATTGATTTAAAAAATATGAGGAATATAGATAATAATAATAAAAAATTTAATTGATGGATTTTTATCCTAATTTCTTTAACTTGACTTGCAATTTGAAATTATGCTTTTATTTTATTGTATGAATGAAGTCATTATCCAATTATATTGAGAGTTTTATATTTATTTAATTCAAAAATTGGGTTTTATTATTTTAAATTACCCAATTATATTAAATGATTTTATAAATTTATAATTTTATTAAATTAATAATATATTATGTTTTTAATTGGGATTTTTTAAAACTTGATCCAGTTAGTTAATTTTGCATGAATATACTATCATATCAATTAATATTACTTTATTATTATCCCATAATGATACTAATAAATTATTATTCAAATGTTAATTTAATAATATAATTAACAATAAAGGGTATTCTTGTCAATTAAAAAGTTTTTTTTTTCTCTACATTTTTTTAATAATTAATACAGTATGTCACTCTTTACTCATGCCATATGCTGTTCAAAAAAGAAAACAAAAGCAAAATGCATGACCCTTTAAATGACTGGTTGGATGCTCCCAAAATATGAAATTTTATAGGTCAAAATTTTTATTTATCTTCAAACAGAACAAAGGAAAAAAAAAACAAAGGGTAAAACTAAAAATAACAAAATTTCAGGGAAGCTTTGTGCTAAAGAGACCATTAGATCCCGGGATTTGAATGGGACGATTGACAGGAAAGGGAGGCTGCAAATATGGAATATGGCTCGGCACTGTCAATGGCGGCTGTCCACCGGCGATGAAAGGCTGAGGTACACAAAGCTGCAATGCTTGGTCTGGTGCACTTCCTGCAAATTACAAAGAGTGCTTTAGGACAAAACAATGCACTATATTTCCAGATTTCGATAATTGGGTTGTGTGTACAATGACTGCATTCTACTTTTTGATAGCAAAGAAAAGTAAACCTTGGTGTTTCGGAAATTGGACGTGATGTGGAGTCAATGGAGGACGTGCGGGTTCCGGAGAGATAGCTGCTGCATTTGGAACCAAGTCCTTCATATGAAATAAACAGAAATTTAGCAATAAATAAATAAAACATCGGTTTGTTGTTTGACAACTATATACTCGAAACTCTCATGTCAAAGTACTTAAATGATAACAAGGTCATTTCACTAGTTTGATGATCGATCATCTTACATGAGAAACAGGCACACAAATCAGTTGTCCCATATGCCCAAACATAACCTAGAGAAAGAAAGAGCGGTTGGAGAGTAATTAGTAAATCATAAATGACCACTTTATCAACGATCAAAAGAGTATTCGTAATCCGTGGCCCGTCTAAGGGACAGAAGTAACATAGGGATGAAAGTTCCTTCTTTTGCTTACTGCTTGTGAATTTGGGTTCAAATATGCAGGTGCAGCCTGAACAGGATGATATTGACTAGCATATCGAAGTGGCTGGGTTCTATTCCCCATGTGCCCAACAATCTATAGTCAAAGAAACTAAAACAACATTAGTAACATAATCGGAACTAGGAATACTTCAGCAATGAATATACTAATAACTCTCTGTCTGTAGACAGTTGACATGGTCATATGAAGATTCAACTTGTGGCACTTGAAATTGAGCAGCGATCAATTTAAAGCTAAACAAATATTATATAGGTGAATAGTTTATGGATTAAAACAGAAAGGACTCTAATGTATATATCTATCTTGACAGATTTTAAATGCAGCCAAGAAAAATTTCAAGTCCTTTGAGAAAGAACTTTGAATGAGAAATTGAGAAAAATAAAAAATCCAACATTAAGATTAATGAACTACAAAAGTATATAAAATACATACAGGTTGAGAAAATTGAGAACCATTGACACCAGTTGCAGCCGATAAGTTGCCATATGAGACAAACTTAGGAGCAGAGGAACGAGGTGCAAAAGTGCCCATCCCAACCTCTGGCTGAGAACCAGCAACAGCTACCATAGGAGAGTTGCTTGGTATGTAAGACATATTTGCAACTGTTGGTACCATTGGAGGAGGCACTGATGTGGCAGTAACAAAAGATGGAGAGAAAATTTTTGCTCCAGGGTTGAGCTTAAATTCCTGACAAAATAAATAAATTAAGTAGGAAACCATCTTCATAGACATAGACAATTGTGCTATGTTAGTTACTACAAAACTTGCATCATTAGTGCCTAAAATAACCGACTGATCAAAGTGTAAGCTGTTAGCTACTTGATGAAACATAAAACCATATGGCTAGCATCCTGCGGGTGTGACATTAAAGCATTGACAACCTCATTAAAGAGACCCATGAATATTCTCTCTGCAGGATATTAAAGCTATGTTGCTCAAACTCTTCATTTTCTTGAAGTACCCTTGTCTAACATTTGTGTCCAACACATGAATATAAGGATATGACCTCCAAGGATCCTCCAAATATATGGAAAAAAATTTTAAAAAATCTAACAAAACCCTTACCCGACACTCACACCTGAGTCCGAGTTACAGATATTACAAGTCAAATTTTATATAATTGTTTTACCTTGGAGTTTTTATTTAATTCTGAATTTTGTGGAGGAAGTATGGCAGTCGGATTAGCAAAAGACCTCTGGCATGATTCTGGGGAAACATTCATAGCAGGATTAGAAGAAATCGAAACACCAGAACAAACAGCATCTTGGTGAATGTCTGTTGCAGAGGGCCTTTCACAATGATTGTCAATTTCACCATCCACTGGAGTATCATGAAATGTTCCAGCAAAAAATAGCTTAATTGTCTTCTCAGCTACCAAGAAGTCAAAAGGCTATTGATGCAATGTAACTTTCACAGCTAAGACAAAGCATGCCATCTGATTTCTATTTAGAGGAGATTCAGATAGTTCAAAACCTGGCTTAAGAGTATCGAGAGCAGAAGACTCGCAGCTTGAAACCGAGGATTGAACTTCCTTCTCCTGTAGAAATAACTTCATTTGTGAGTTGAATATTAGCTTTAACTCTAGGTCTTATGTGAAGAAAACAAGTGAAACTCTCATTACTTACACTCCCGTCAACATGAAACTTGAAATTTTGGCCAAATTCATCCTGCGAAGGCTGCGACCTATCCTCTCCAACCTGTCTGTCGGAAAAAATAAATTGATACAAATCTGAGAATACAAAAGATATTTCTTTACATATGAATGAATTTGAAAGAGATACATTGAAGAATGCTTGTTGACATCTGGAAGGAATCTATCATGAATATGAAGAGTTCCAAGTTACCTATATCCAACAGAACAAAAGGTAAATGGTTCCAAACATTATATTTCATTTCTTTTCTTTAAGCAATGAAATGAGTAATCAAAGTTGCCAGAACTAATGATGGCAGCTGGGATGGAAAAGGCAAACTAGCTAAGGTAAAACAGAAAAGAAGCAATATCTTTTATGCTCGAGCACATTCTTCATAAATCATTTTCTATATTGGGAATGACAATGTTCCTTAAGAACTTTCCTTAATGTCATCCAAGAGATGCTAATATAATTTCAGTCCTCCTAGCATGAAACCATTATAGTGAAAGTAAAAAAACAAATGAGATAAGTTAAATAGAAACACCTTTTCTTCCTTTTGAAAATCTAGGAGGCTTTGGCTTAAACTAGTTGTTTTCATGTGCATGTTCATGTCTAAACATAGATCACTCAACTCGAAAAAGGCATGTTCTTTCGGCCAACAATATGATGCGAAACTTAGTGTGGAACTCGAGCAACAAGTGTAAAACTTAAAGAAAAGTCATTTTCATACCTCCTAGCAACAGTGGCACCAGAAACATCTTCTCTCTGCAAGGAGACAAAAATGAAATTTTTTGAAAGAGAAAAAGACGAAAGATCAATCATCACCCTCAGGCAATATTTCACCACAGAATTTATGCCATTCTACAATATAGTTTCTTTGATGTAAAGATCCAGCCAATCATATGAACTAAGCAACATCATTGGATCTTCTTCCATGGGAAGTGCAAAAATTTTGTAGTAATAGTGGAAGCCTCCTATTAAACTAATGCCCATCAACAAAGCCTAGCCTTTCACAACTCTTTTTTTAATGATTAAAAGATAATAAATATTTGCTAATCTGTATTTGACATCTTCACTTTTTCCCAAAAAAGAAATGCATAACTAAAAGATAGTTTTGAGCTGGAAAAATTTACCTGCTCGATGTTTGTCTCCTCTCTTTTGTGATATTCAACTCCTTTTCCATTTCCCATAGGTTTCTCTAGCAACTTTTGACCTTCATCTTCATTTCCAGCACCCATGGATATAAAACCATCAGCAAATCCATTCTCGTTGGGAGCTGAATTTCTGTTTTGATAGGTAAAATAAAATGAATATATGCTAGCCGAAAATAATAAGAATAAATATGAATATATGCTACCTTTTCGTATTACTTATTCTTTCATCCATGGTAGACTTATTGAACTTCTTGGTCCCATTCAGCGAATTGGCAGAAGAAGGGGGAATCTCAGAAGCAGCTTCTCCATTACCACAAGCTATATTTCCAGCAAAACCATCAAGAGGAAGTGGGACTCCCTACACACAACATTCATAAATGTCAAAACCGATCATTCACTTTCACATTAGCCAAATAAAATCCCTGACCCAAGAATGATATAAGAGTGATTATACCTTCGCAAAAACTTGAACAAGATCACCAGCAAGGATTACAAGCGTCTCTACTACACTGCCATTCGCAACATTGGTGGCACATCTGCCCTGTTTAGTCAATTTTGCTTTCTTCAAAACAATACCTAATGGAACACAAATTAATTAAATAACCATCCTCAATATTCCAACGTAGCAAATAAAGAACACTCAAGTGCTTCATTTTGTACTGCTTTGGTCACCCTAAGTGTGCCATATTATATATTGGACAGTGTTCACTTGGTTACCTCCTTGCTTGTTCTACTTTCCATTTTAACTTCCTCACAAAACTAAAAGCAAAATAAATAAATTACTTGAATTTAACACACAATCAAACATATTTAATAAGAAGTAAAAATGTATCCCTTAATCTGATCCCTGAACCTCTTAATCAATTACTTATTGCCTATGTTAAAATTAAAACCTTCGCCATTAAAAGTAAAAACAACGATAACAATAAAAATCAAAATATTTTTTATATATAATTTTATTATAAATCAAATAGATAGGCAAGAAGAAAACAGCACAAAAAACAGAAACCAATCTGATCTCAATATCTCATCCAATTTGCAAACAAAATCATCATAAAAAAACAAAACCCAGATATAAATTCAATCAACAATCAAAACCCAAAATTGGTTTCTGGCAAATGAAGTAATGCCAAAAGAAACCCAGAAAAGAAACTCAATAAAAATAAAAATAAAGGAAAAACGCACCATATTCCTTCTCAACAGAAGCAGTGTGGAAGATTCCAGAGTAAACGGAGCCATCTTTCAAGTGTACATCTACTTGCAGACCAATGATGGAGATGGTGACAAACAACAAAGCTTCATTCACTGAACAATTATCTTCTTCTACTCTGTTTTTGAGCCCCATCTCTACTCCTTTATTCCTTTCCTTTTCTGTTTCAATTCTAAAAAAAAAAAAAAACTGTATATATGGAAGAACAGAGATCTGAAGTAGGAGTGGGGTTTGATATTACACGGGGGAATTGGAAAAACAAAAAGGAGACAAAATGCAATTTTCTTAGTTTTTTCCCTTCCAATGTTCTAATTTTAGGCGTTACTTAAATGAGAATTAAAATGTTATTTATTTAAATAATACACTGTTTTTGATAATGACAGCTGAAAAACATTTTTAAAATCAATTAATATCTTATCTATTTTATCCAAATCGAGATTTAATTCAATTCGCACAATAAACAAAAAATATATATATATGTTTGAGCATATTAAAGTATATTCTATTTTTCGATTTACGAGGTTTATGGATATTTTAAGCATTATATCTAATATATGATTACAATAGTAAGGATATTAATTGGTGTTATATACAGAGTTTGTGTCATGAGTTAATCAAACAATTAATGATGGAGTCATATGAAAGATTGCGGAGTCAGTTAAACATATAATAAAAATTGTACATTTTCAATTCATATAGGATGAGCGCTTCGATCAAGTAGTCTTCTCCGCTATCTCAAACTCATGTTTGTCAAGTGTTGGTTTGCTTCGAATCAGAAAAAAACTTTCAGAAAAAAATACAAATGGGATAAATTTACAATTTCTCTAAACTTTTGAGTCAAGTTGTAATCAGAAAAATATCTCTAGAAATTTTTTAAAATAATCTGGTTAACCACCGAAGACTAACTGTTGCCTATCATCGGAATGCCGCAGTCGCAATCGCCGGCACCTCTGTGTACAGTGATATAGGTGCGACACCCATACGACACCACGAGTTGGTTCGACTATTGCTGGTTCGGTCTGGGTCAATGACGATCCGATCGGTCTGGTCAAATCACTGGTTGGACCATCGGTCCAGTTTCTCATACTGTGTCCAATTCACCAGTTTTTAAGTCCTAGTCCCAGTTTTAGATTCTCAAACCCAATTTACATCTTTCAGGACACGTTTATTTGAAATCTTATTTGAGTTCGAAAAAAAAGGTTGAAAAAGGAAGGAAAGGAGAGTGACATTTGAGATAGAGAGAACCACCATGGGAAAAGATGGCCAATGGTTAGACAATATATCAATCTTTGTTATCGTAGATAGAGGTAAGCGTTCGACCGAATCGAGTAAAAAAAATTGAGTTAATCGAGTTCACAAGTCCTATTTTATCATCCTAATTCAATTTGAAATTTTTTCGAATCGAGTCAAGTGAAATGAAATTCGAATCGAATCGAGTAAAATTATTCGAGTTAACTTAAAAAAAAGTAAACATGTCAAATAAAAATATTATTATAGTATAATTAATTCTATGTTAGAGTACATAAATTTGAAACCATATATATTTGAATTTTTTTCAAAGCAAAATAATAACAAAAATAATATACTTGACTATGATAAATTTGAATCATTAATTAGGTCCCAAAATTATTATTTTAGAAAACTTTTAAAATTTTAACTTATATATATATTTAGAAATTTTATAATTTTTTAAAATATAAATTTTGAAATTTTATAAATATTTTGAATTTTTAAAATTATTTTGATTTTTTTGTAATTTTGTTGTGAGAGAAACAAATTTACTTATTTTCAAAGTTGACAGATATCAAAAGAGTATTTACACCAATTTGTTATTCGAATTATTCAATTTATTCGAATTGTGAAATTCAATTCGACTCAAACTCGATACTCGAATCAAGTTATTTGAATTGAATTGAATAATTCGAATAACTCAATTTAATTAACTCAAAATTCGAAATTTTTTTAAACGAATCAAGTCTGGATCCTAATAGTATATGTGCATAGTTAATTGGCATAATAACACCATTTGCCCTTAAAGTTTACATTTTTTTACGTCATTCTCCTTATCGTTTTTCCACAATGTCAATCTTATTGTTTCAATTTTTGTCTAGTAAATTCCATTTGGATGGAAACTGTTAGTCAATTAATGATATGGTATTGAAGGTAAGTGCTGATGTGTCATTTTTGCATTAAAATTATGAAGAATTTTAAAAAAAATTATAAAAATTTAAATCATTTTAAATTTTTGGGTAAACTACACCATTAGTCAATAAATTATTAGTAAGCTTTCGTTTTAGTCACTTAATTAAAAAAATCACAATTTGGTAATTAAATTATTCAAAAGTTTTCATTTAAGTCATTGGATTGTTAAAATCGGTGCTATATGGCTTTTTTTGTTCCTACTACCTGCACCAATTAGAAGCTCTCTTGCCCATTCTCTTCTATAATTTAATTTTTTTTTCATGAAACAACTTTAGACATTATGAATCTGCGAACTGAAATTCAAATAGCTTTTTTATCTAATCTCCGACACTAACTGTTTGATCGACTTTGACCTAAGGTATATTTTTCTATTTGTCGATGGGTATTGATCTACCGTACCATTGCTGAATCATTGCTTGAAGCTCGTTGGCGGAACTTTTAAAAAAATTAATAGTGTAGTGACTTAAATAATAAATTTTTTTGCATAGTTTAGTGACTTAAATGAAAATTTTTGAATAATTCAATGACCAATTTGTAACTTTTTTAGTTAGGTGACCAAAATAAAAATTTACCTATAGTTTAGTGACTAATGGTGTAGTTTATCCTAAATTTATTTAAAAATTTAGGGTAAACTAAACCAACTATCCTTAAAATTTGTTTAAAATTACATTTTGACCATCTAGCATTTGAAAAGTTACACAACAATCATTTATGTTAATTAACGTGTCATATCATCCTCGGACAAGTGGCAAGAATGTGAAAATTAGATAATATCAGTGACTGTTATATAACTTTTAAAAGTTAAGTGATTGAAATGTAATTTTAAACAAAATTTAAAGATAATTTACTCAAAAAATTAAAATTTCCTATATTCCAAATTCATCCTTAAAGCCTCAAACCTAGAACCCATCTTTATCGCCTTACACATATCCAGTTCTTTTTTTATATTAGGCTTAATGTTAAATTTCGTCACTAACGTTTGCATGTTTTGTCAAAATGATCCTAATTGTATTTTTGAGCATTTTTTGGCCATCCAATTTGTATTTTCTAACAGATTTAATGCATAAATTCAATGTTTCAATTTTTCTTTTCTTTCAAAAGGTTTTAATCTTTCATACGTTTGTTTACTGAGAAGTTTTTCTACCGAGTTAATATTTTATTATTTCCACATGTAATTATCTTATTGGATTATTTAAGTAATAAATTACATCTCATTAAAAATATTCCACATATGAAATTTTACATCATCCCCGTTAATTTTTTAACGATGCTTTCATTAAATCTGTTAGAAAAAGTAGATTGAAAAGAAGAACAAAGATTGATGGCCAAAAATACGACCATTTTAACAAAACATGCAAATATTAGTGATCAAATTTGTCATTAAACCTTTATATTAATAGCGCGGAAAAATAATTACGAAAAAGGGGCAAAAAGCGGATTTGTTATGACATTAGTTCATTTTGAACAATAAAAGGCGATGTGATCAATATATCAAGCAGTACCACCCCTATAAAAATAGTATTTTAATAAAATAATAAAATTAGAAAAATAATATTTGGATTTACAACTCCTCTTTACTTTTTTTTTAAAATTGTATATTTTATTAGCTTTATATTTATATTTTATAGTTTTTATAATTTTATTTTAGGGTAAATTATCAAAATAGTCACTTTTGTTTGTCTCAGTTACATTTTGATTACTTATGTTTGAAATATTATGTTTTAGTTACGTTATTATATTGTAATATTTTAGTCACTAAGTCGTTAATTGTCGTTAACGATGTAACGGTAAATTGATGTGGTATGTTAAAACATCGTTTCAAACAAAAATTTTAGGTTAAATTCGACAATTGGTTCCTATATTTTTCATTTTGAGTAATTTAATTTATGTTCTTTTATTTTTATTTAATTTTCCATTCTCTTCTACTTCTCCTTTGTTTTCTTTTATTTTTGATTTTTTAACATAGTTTTGCTATATTTTTCATTTGTTAAAACTAGTCTACAAGCTCGCCTCACTAAAAAAAATTAAATTGTTCAAAAAATAAAATTATAGGAACTAGTTTTAACAAATGAAAAATATAGAAAAACTACATTAAAAGAAATGAAAAAGTAAGGAAAATAGAAGGAGAAGCAGAAGAGAATAGAAAATAAAGAATAAAAATAAAAATTAAAATAATATAAAAGAAAAAGAATTGCTCAAAATGAAAAAAATATTGGAGCGATCGTATAAATTAACTTAAAATTTTTTGTTTGAAATGATGACTTAAGTGTTACGTCAACTTACTGTGATACCATTAGCGGCAATTAACGACTCAATGACTAAAATGTTATAAGACAAACAAAAGTGATTAATTTTGTAATTTATACTATTTTTTAATTTGGTTAATATTCTATAATTATAAAAATTTAAATATTTAGAATAATTATCATTTTTCATTAATAAATATCATAATATAAAAAGCATTGTAAAACCCTACATAAATAAACTAGAGGAAGAACTTTCTTCTTCTTCTTCATCTTAAACCCTGCTTCTTAAATCCAAAGCTTAGAAAGGATGCGAAGACCGAAATCGAGAGCTGTCCGAAAACAACAGAAGAACAATGAGCTCCAAGAAATAGAGATTCTGAACGAATGGATAGAATCCCAGAAACCCGAATCCGGTTCCAATCCTTTGTCACGAGACCCGCTGAAATCCAAGTCGCCAATCGGCCGAATTGTCGACCCTGAAAGTGGCGCCGTTTCATTCTCGAGGTACGCGGGAGCGAGGAAATTTTATGAGCTGCCGTTATCAAAGAGGACGAAGAATGGGTTGGAGGGAGGTGGGTTTAAGAAGATGACGGATATACAGGTGGCGTCTTTGCCTCACGCGCTTTGTGGAAGAGATATTCTCGGTGCCGCTAAAACTGGGTCCGGAAAGACTCTTGCTTTTGTTATTCCGGTTAGTGGGTTTTCTTATTAGAAGTTGATTTATTTTTATCAATTCATGAATATTAATTTTCTTTTTATTAGAAAATTAGGAGGAAAATTTTGTGATTTTGAAAGAAGGGACTATTATTAGGTTATTTTGAGGGCCGGAGTAGCATTTGGTTGGTTAGGTGTTAAGTGAAGGGTGTAATCAAGCTGAGCTAAGCTCGAGCTCGAGCTCGAACCCGACTTGAAAGTTGAAACTCAAATCTTAGCTCAGGCTTGATTGAGTATGTAAGTTCAACTTTGCAATGACTGAATTGAATTCGAATTTTTTCGAGCTCAACCTAAGTATTGTGCAAGCACAATGGCATTTATTTTGTGGATTTAAGTCTATTGATGAAGATGTAAAATGAACTAAGACAGACGGCTTTTGTGATATGCAGGATTATCTTAAAACTAACTAATTATGTGTTGTTTTGTTAGTATTTCTGGACCTTTTTGAATATTACAGTAATGCTGAATCAATTGTTATGTCAGGTCCTGGAGAAGCTGCATAGAGAGAGATGGGGTCCTGAGGATGGAGTAGGCAGCATCATAATATCTCCCACAAGGGAACTAGCTGGTCAGCTTTTTGATGTATTAAAAACTGTTGGCAAGCATCATAATTTTAGTGCTGGCCTTCTAATTGGTGGTCGAAAGGAAGTTGACAGTGAGAAAGAGCGGGTGAATGAGCTGAATATTCTAGTTTGTACTCCTGGACGTCTTCTTCAGCATATGGATGAGACTCCAAATTTTGATTGTTCTCAGCTTCAGGTCAACAACTTGACATAATGTATAGTTAATTTGGTTAATAATTTTTTAATGGCTTGTTTCCACTTTTTTTGTTTGATATTTTCCACCGCTCTATTAGCTGCTGATTTGGGTAGTGACTTCTGGCCTATGAACAGGTTTTGGTCCTTGATGAGGCTGATCGTATTCTCGACATTGGTTTTAAGAAGACCTTAAATGCAATTGTATCACAGTTACCAAAGCGTAGACAAACATTGCTTTTTTCAGCAACGCAAACAAAGTCTGTTCAGGATCTTGCTAGGCTTAGCTTGAAAGATCCAGAGTATATTAGTGTGCATGAGAAAGCTGTGACGGCCACTCCTAGTCGCTTGCAGCAAACTGCTATGATTGTTCCTCTTGAACAAAAGTTGGATATGTTGTGGAGTTTCATAAAGGCACATCTTAGATCAAAGATCCTTGTGTTTCTTTCAAGCTGCAAAGAGGTATATTGCATTATTTATGTTGCGTAAACTTAGTATATTCTGTTTAAAGTATTTATATTCGGGAGTCAAAATGCAAGTGATTTCATTTTCAGTTGGGTCTTCATCAGCAATTTCCAAAAATGTTTGGCTATCTTGGTTGGAATTTGATATCTTTATTTGCATCTCATCAAATCCTGGTAGAATTTAGCAGCACTGTATTGAGAACAAGCAACTTCTGTGCCTGCCCATATCCCCATTTAGGTCTTTCAGGAATTTTAATTTTTGGATTTGGAACTTTTAATTTATATCCTCTTCTAGTATAGGTAGATTTTAGGGGGAAAAGAACTCTCTGTTGCTCCAAGTCCTAATTCTATGACTGCTTTTCTGTTTTTAGTGCTTGTTTTTCTTCTTTTTCGCCATCCTTGGGAGTTTCTATAATGTGAAAAATGTTGTTTCGTAGGTTAAATTTGTCTTTGAAGCCTTCAAGAAACTGCGTCCTGGAATACCCTTGAAATGTCTTCATGGAAGGATGAACCAAGAGAAGAGGCTGGGTATATATTCCCAATTCTGCGAGTCTCAATCAGTTCTCTTCTCAACCGATGTGGCCTCCAGAGGCCTTGATTTTAACAAGGCTGTTGACTGGGTTGTGCAGGTAAATATTGATAAAAAAAAAACAAAACAGAAGCAGCATTTCTTTTTCATTATCTCAATGAGCTTCATTTCTTGTCTTAACAGGTAGATTGTCCCGAAGATGTTGCATCCTATATACACCGAGTTGGCCGCACTGCTCGTTATCTTTCCGGAGGAAGGTCGGTTTTATTTTTGACGCCTTCAGAAATGAAGATGCTTGAAAAGTTACAGGCAGCAAAAGTACCTATACAGTTTATTAAGGTAGATTAATCATGATATTCTTTCGTTTCTGAATCACGTCTTGATATATATGACTTGTAAGTTAATCTTGCTATTATGATACTAATTTCCCAGGCAAATACAAAGAGGTTACAACCAGTTTCTGGATTATTGTCAGCTTTACTAGTTAAATATCCAGACATGCAGCAGCTGGCACAGAGGGCCTTTATCACATATCTGCGTTCTATTTATATTCAAAAAGATAAAGAGGTTTTTGATGTCACGAAATTGCCTATTGACGAATATTCAGCATCACTTGGTTTGCCAATGACCCCCAAAGTCAAGTTCTTGAATCAAAAAGAGAAAAGAGAAACCGAGTCAGAAAAATCTTCTCTTATTGAACCAAAAATATATGATGAAGAAAACGAGTCAGTTATTCCAAAGGAAGAGCTACTTGTTGAAGATGTCAAAGAGAACAGAGGGGGCAAAGATTTTCTTTTGAAGGATGATGCACCAGATGTTGAAGGAAATACTAGCGAAATTGGAGATATCGTGTATGCTCCTTATTTATATATTTACGTACAGAGCAATGATAAAATGGCCTTGCAATAATGAAAAAATAATTTCATTTATGTACTAGTAGGTTAAATGGTAAATTCTTTTATATAGCTGCTTTGGCTCGTAACTCGTAAGCTTACCTGGTTACGTGGTAACTTGCACAGATTCTAGTTTTACTTTTTCTGGGAATAGGTAGATCGTTTTACATTAGTCAATTATGTATGCCCCTGGGTAGTTTTACCTTAATGATTTGTTTTATTTGTAGTCCATTACTTGAAATCAGTTTTTGAGTTGGTTTTCTTATTTTCAGGTCAGCAACACGGATCTTGAAGAAAAAAAGCTGAAGATCAATGTTCATAGGCCTGTGGGGACAAGGGTTGTCTTTGATGAGGAAGGCAACACACAGGCTCCACTTGCTATGTTGGCTGACAAGACGAGTGGCGATATACTGCTTGACCAAGGTATACATTATCCCTTCTGTTGGCCTATGCTGCTGCGATTTTTTATTTTTCTTGAAATACCTGAGTCTGGCACCCATGTTTGACTCATGTTTGGACATGATGGGTATAGAGTTATGACCCTTCAGGTTCATGGAAAAACTTGGAAAAATTGACTATATCTGTGTCGGACACATACCTGTATTCAACATTCACAACCCAATATAGTTTATAGGCTACGCTTCTGCAACTTTTAATGTATAAATTGCTAGTTAACTTGATCTCCTGTTTTCTACTTATGTATCAAATCGAAAATGTAATCGGAGGACGAATTCAGTTCTTTCCCCTACTAAAACCTTGAATGGTTTTAAACATCATCTTATGCGATTCAAAATTCGATGCTACTTCCGATAATAGTGGTTCATCCCTGGCATAAAGAAGGATCAAATACTGTGCTTTCCGTACTTTGCCGATGTTGAATGCATAGCTGCTTCTTGATGTTTTTCTAACTCATGTTTCCACATTGCAGACAAAAAGAATGATTTCTACAAGAAAATGAGAGAAGAGCTGAAGCAGGTGGACAAGGAAGACAAACTTCTAGAGCGGCAACGGCTTAGGGAGAAACGGATCAAGAAGAAGATGAAGTTGAAGAAAGGGCAAAGGGAGGAAGAGGATGGTGAAGAGGAGGATGATCTTTCAGGTTCAGAAGGAGAACCGGATGCGAACAGAAAACGGAAAAGATCAAAAATATACTTTCATAGTGATAGCGATGACGGTGAAAAGGAAGAAGATAAGGCTGGATCGGCGAGTATCAATGCCGAATCCATTTCTCTGGCAGAACAAGAAGAACTTGCTCTTAAGTTATTAAACTCAATGCACTCTTAAATTTTACGATACGATTTTCCAGTTTTGGTCGGTTTTGTTTACCGTTTACCGGTTGTAGTATGTCAGTTTCTTATTCAATCATAAAACATAGTCAAATGTTTACCTGCACAACTGGGGTTCTTTTAGGCTTTCAAGTTCATCATTAAGTCACCATTACCAGTTGTATATGGAACAATGGATTTGAAAAAAGACAAAAGGAGTAATGACAGGAAATTTTTGGTTTATTACATTTCGAGTCCTTTTAAATTTGAGTTACTCCATCTCGGATGGCATCGACGATGAAATGGAAAAGGTTGCTAAAATAACAACAACCCCATGTGTCTAACTCAAAACTCCACTGATGTACTGAAAAGGAGATCATGTCCAGTTTTGCTGGAACCCTAAAGGAAACTTATTGGGACAGATGTTTGCTCAAATGAAGTAAATGAACAGTTTTTCCAAAACTTTGGATAGTTGACAAAATAGTCATTAGATTTCAATTCAAAATAGTGACTGTTTTGTCAACTAGTCCAAAGTTGAGTGACTGTTAATTAATTTATTCAAAAGAAAAAAAATACAGAGAGAATCATATCATATACCTAACACGATATCTGGAAAGTTAATGGTGGGTATGAAAAAAACATGTTGTGTGCAGAGTGGAAGTTCACCAGCTGCATCTCCAAGGCACTGATCTGAATTTCTTTTTCTTACTTTTCTGAAATGGGTTTTTCTTCATCGTGTTCTTTGTTTAAACACCATTTAATTATTAGCTTTATCATTAACATAGCCATCATCACAATCTCACATGTCAATGGATGCTTTACATCAATATTCAGCTTTGGTGATTCCTTAACTGATACTGGCAACTTACATCAACTTTCACTTTCAGAATCAAAAAAACTTTCCCACTTTGATTTTCCTCCTTATGGAAGAACCTTCTTTGGTTATCCAACTGGGAGATGCTCTGATGGGCGCTTGGTTATAGATTTCATTGGTATGTTTACATGCTTTAAAATGGGTTATGTATATATTGTATGAACTTATTTTTCCCTTTATATTTTTCCTTATTTTTTTTTCATGGTTTTGCAGCTGAAGATTTCGGACTTCCATTTTTACCACCATATTTTGAAGGTGAAAATGGAAAACCCAGAAACTTAGAGAATGGTGTGAATTTTGCTATAGCGGGTGCTACAGCACTTGATGATGTGTTTTTCAAAGAAAGAGGAATCCATAATCCCTTAACGAATGGTTCTTTGGGTGTTCAATTGGGATATTTCAAAGATGTTTTGCCTTCATTTTGTTCATCTTCTTCAGGTAAGTCTTTTCTTCTTTTTGGTGTCTTTTATATTGGATTCTGTTTGGTTTTGGAAGGAAAACGAGAGGACATGAACTTTCCAGATTTTGAAAGAAATCAGTAGTTCAAAATGTAAATAGGATCAAGAGTTAATATTTAGCTAAGATAGCAGAGTAACCAACAAAAATTTTCAACCATGGTAACTCTCTTTTAGCCTTAACCCCTTCCCATTTTTCTTACCATCAGTTTAGGGTTTACAGAATGGGCGCCTCCATTGATAGAGATCGGTACCACAAGATTAAATATAGAAAAAAGAATTGAGAAAACTATAAACAAAAATCAAAACCTACCAATTGAAAATTCTTACTTCAAGATTACCCAATTATTTTAAAGAAATCATATTCTAGGACGTCACATCACAGCCATTGTAAGTGAACAATGTATCACTCTACTGTCTCCTATCCATAAGCTCAATGGTGAAGTCAAAGGGGCTAGCAGAAAATTTTCTATTTAAATCTTTTATAATTTATAAAATTTTAAATAATAATGATAAAATTAACCTTTAGTCTAAAAATAATAAAAATTTGATTTAATCTTTTAAAAATTATAAAGATATAAATTATTAAAATATTGAAATTATAAAAATATATACAATTTAATTTCGGCCAAAAAAAATTTTCTGAATCCGCCATTGCATAAGACAGCTCACCATAACATCTGAGAAAAGGTCAAGACACAAAATCACCTACCATCTCCTCTCATTCTCTTCCCACCACCATCCAATGGCTCATCGCCTTAATCTAGGTGAACTTCCACATCATCCATCTTCTCCTCCTTGTTAGTTTCATTGGTTAGAAATCGTACATATCCCAGAATTTAACGAAATAGAAGGCTCTCGTCTTCCCCTTTTAAACCCATACCAATCCTTTTAAAAATTATTTAGGCTTTTCTATAAAATTCATAGTTTGTTCAAAAGCTCAAGCTCCTATGGCATACATCCAGTTAACAAAATTGACCGGTGCATTCTCCCAGTAAGTACATTAGAACATTTTGTGACTTCTATAGCAATGGATTGAGCATGGCTACACTCACATTCACTTTGGAGCATTAAGCTTAGCTGTAAGCTACCATGGCACCAAAGGACAACCAACTTTGCCAGGATAACCCTTTTAGGCTCAAGATGCCTCAAGTATAAACATGCTTGTATAGGTATCATAGAAACCTCCCTTAACTCAGGAACAATCTACCTTTCTTCCCCAACTACATGGCACTCAAAGATCCAATGCTCCTCAAATGCCTCAAAGTTTAGATCCAAATAGTTGGAGCAAAAATGGTCAGTGCCACAAATGAAACAACCCTCCACTACTAGTTACCTTACAGAGTTAAAGATCATGCGATTGACAACTCCATCCCATTCAAACATGAGATCCTGTTCGTGAAATTTGATGCGCAAGAAAACTTAGTCACTTGTGTACATGTTCTTAAAGTTGTAACTAGGTAACAGAGGGATCTCTCTATTCCCTTTCTCATGGATTGCAAATTATGAAAAGTTTCATAAAACAGAAGCCAATCCAGTCTATGGAGGCCACATGCACCACTAATTCGGACAAAACGGTGACCACCAAATTCAAAGGTGAAGAAATGGATAGCAAATAGGTCACATCTTTTGTCTTTCCAACCTAGTTCATGATAGAGTCAGTGTTCATGTCTCAAACAGTGCGGTTCTAGATGTATCAACCAAGATATGATTGTGGTCTCGGTCGATGAACACCCATCATCACAGTTTCTACACTGAAGGAACTTTGATATATTATTTCAAAGGTTCCTCAACTATACATTGACCACGGGATATAAATTATGACTGTGATGGATGCCATGAAGATTTCTCACATCAGGCTTTGAACCAATCGGACCAAAGACAGAAAAATAAAAGCAAAAACAGATGTTCTTCTGAGAAAACACTCTACAAAAAGATACCTTGATGGAGATCCCTTAGTTGCACCACTTGGACAAGACCACAAACCAGTACATGGTGAAATACACGCCACCTCCATGGGCAACAATAGTGCAAGAGGACATTCTTCCTTCAGATGAGCCAACACTTCCACCTTCTCCAAAACTAAGAAGATAAAAGCCACACCCTTGCTATGCAATAGGACTAGCGTACATTGAAAAAGAAAGACAAGAAAAACAGAAGGCACAGATTTCTTAGGTCTGTAAGATCCAACCAAAAACCCTGCATGACACAGTTTCTTCTATTACAAGATTACCAAAGAGACCAAAAAAGACACATATTGAAAGCCCTTAACCTTACTGATAGGGATGAAAGAGAAACCAAAAGAAAGCAGTGGCATTAGAAGAAGTTTGAAATTGGCAAACCCAAAATCCATTGCACAAAATGCCAACCTTTAGAGAATTGAAAACAAGATCAACCAGATCAATGAACATTTTGACCACCATCTCCAGACACTTCAAAATGTAATCTATGAGATCCAAATGCGACTAGATGTTCTTAACAAGGAACTCCAACAAAGTTCAAAGACGAGCCGAGGATTCATATTTACAATGTCTGGAAAAATAAGCAGAGATTAGATCTCTCCAAAAGCAATTCCTAGATTTACAATGGCAATACAACTAGAAGGTTTAAGAGCAGGAAGCTAAAAGTTTCTACCAGCTAGCGCCAAGGATGTTTGATACATACCCTCAAGCTTCTCAGGCACCATGACATATTCCTTTCTACTCCTCCTAACATCTTTAGTCAGCTCCTCTGACAACACCTTCTCTACTGTCATCTCCTCCTGTTTGACGAGATCTGTTCTTCACTCCCCTGAACTCAGAAGCACAGCAGGCTCCACCAGGTGTAAGGGTTACTAAAGCCTGGGTCTAGAAGTTCAAATAGGAATAACAACAACTGTAGAAAGAAAAAGAAAAAGAAAAAGAAAAGGCATGTTAACACTCCTCTACCAAATTCAACTAGGCCCAAGACTGCAGCAAGCTTTCTAGATCCAAAATTGGTGCTTCATCCAAGCAACCAACATAGTTGATGACAAAGGAAGCAGATACACCGAATGTATTCTCCTTTATACTAAATGGTATGGTTAGGGATAACCTACTAGTTATTGACATAGAAGAATCCTCTGAGTACTCCTCCCAAGGATATACAAGAGACTCCATAATACCTAGTGACAGTGATAGAACTATACTGAAAGAATGCCTTCCCTAGATGTTTCTCATTGAACCTCAAGTAGAAACATTGATGACATTCCATTGAGCAAATAAAATATACGATTTCAAGCGTACTAGGAATGGACGTACATTGAACTATTCAGAGTAGGTGCTACAACAAACTTAGTCCTATTGTAGTTTGTTGCAAGATTAATAGGAATGTTCAAAGAGTTTTGGATGCATTAGGAGGATACAAACAAGCTATGCAAGAATTAGCAACACTATTTTGTGGACAACAAGGCCATAGGATTGATAAGATCCGAGAGCAATTTTTCAAGTTGAAATGTTGTTCTCTTCACTTGATAGAAATTACAAAATTCTCTAAGTATTACTTCATACTTGAAGGACTCAACAATATCAAACTATAGTAAGTGTTCCTCATATCAATTCCAAAACAACTCAGTGACAGAACTTAAAGTCTACTAGCTGCAAGAGACCTCTCTATCTCCATTGTTCGCCTTGGAGATCTATACAAAATTATGCATAAGGCCCTTGATATGATTTGCAATGAGCACAAATAGATCATGAACATAGTTCAGATTCAAAGTGCCTCAAAACCCTTGTGCTTTCCCTTTAGGACTACAAATCAAATGCTTAAAGAATGACTCTGAATGTCTTTGCCATTATGGCAAGAGGAAGCTTACAGAAGATCCCATTACAAGTCCAGATTCTCTTATAGACTCAGCAATTTCCACAAAAAGGCATTTAGGCAAAACAATGAATAGTAGAAGCCAACCAAATTTCAATATGGCAGATAGACCCTAAACCCTAAACAGAATAAAATTTTGCAAACCGATCAAGTACGAAATATAAGTCGATCCGTGAATGGATGTGCAAATCTAATCCTTTAGATATGTTGTGAATTGAAGTTGTTGGCAATGACAACTACGAACACTGAAAGGATGTCTCCATAGCCCGTAGCAGGTATGAGCTAAGGACATCTACAGTGTTTAGCTACAGTATCTCATGTCTCTTACTTTTGTTATGTTTTATAGAATTTACTTAATATTTAATTCTTATATTTAAAAGGAAAAATTGTAAAGTTAAAATATCTTTTTCTTTTAATGGCAATGTGGTTTGACTCACAGATTGTAAAGATTTCCTCAAGAAGTCGTTAATAGTGATGGGAGAGATAGGAGGAAATGATTACAATTATGCATTCCTTCAAGGCAAAAACACTGTGGAGATTCTACACTTTGTTCCTGTTGTTGTTGATACCATTGCTTCAGCAATCGCGGTAACAAATTTATTCATGTTGGATAGATACTCGTGTTTGACACTTATATATTGACATATAAATATAATTATTTAATTTCAAAAGATCATCAAATACATGAAAAACTTTTAAAAAATTTGTATTCAACACTCATGTCCAACCAAGGTCCAAGGGATGGGTAGACAAGGGCCCCGACCCTCCTAAAACGGGAAATTTATGCTTTAGATCCTAAAATTTATAAAATCATAAATTAACATATAGTAAAATTATAGTTTGCCCCCAAAATGCTAGAAATTTAATTTAATCATTTTAAAAACCATAACGATATTAGCTAATACAAGGATCAAATTGTATTTTAGTTCTTATGAAAAATAGATAACTTCATCTTGACTGCCCCTAAAAAAATTTCTGACTTTGCCCGTGTCTAACATCTAAATATTGTAACATGACTTTAAAAGATCCTTCAAATATTTGAAAATTTTAGGAAAATCTAAATATACTCTGTGTCGCATACATGCCTGTATTTGACACAGACATAGGGATATAACTTTGAATAATACACTAAATACATGAAAAAACATAGAAAAAATTAATCATACCCATGCTGGATATATACTTTTATCGAACGGACGACAATCTTTTACAGAATTTCTTCGTATCAGAAAAAGCTTTTTTAATTGATAAAAGACAATGCTATGCAGGAGTTGATAGGGCTAGGGGCGGTCACTATTTTGGTCCCTGGAAACCTTCCAATTGGATGCTCCCCAGCATATCTCACATACTTTCAAGGTTCCGATATGGCGGATTATGATCCTTTAACTGGTTGCATAACATGGCTGAACCAATTCTCCGAGTTCCACAACGAACAGCTTCAGGAAAAGCTTGATCAGGTTCGCAAGCTTCATCGAAACGTCAACATCATTTACGCAGATTATTACAACACTGCAATGCGTTTCTACCATTCCCTGAACCAATTCGGTAAGGCTTATACCTTATAGTATTATAGAGAACTTTATATTAGAAGTTGGATTGGATTTCATCCCCTTTACTCAAAAAATAGATAAATTAATCCTTATCTATTAGATTAAAGAGCAAATTGGTCTTTTCTAGTAAAAATTTCATTCATTTTACTGTTAAAATTAACATTACTGACAAAATAATCAAATAGTTACACTACTGTGCCATATGTACCTCACTCTGACATACAAGAACCAATTTTTAACAGTAGAAATGAATGAAATTTTTAACTAAAGAACTAATTTGCTCTTTAATCTAATGTATATGAACTAATTTACTTGAGCCTCCATAGTACTTTTACCGGTTTCTGTCTCGTATGCAGATTACTGGCACGTAAAAGTGTTGTAATCTGTATAATATATACATAACGATTGAATTTCGGCCTGTTTACATGGTTCTTTTCTGTTTTTGTTGAATGATTACAGGGTTTACTGAAACACTTAGAGCATGTTGTGGAGGGGGAGGTCGATACAATTACAGTTCATCAATGGCATGCGGGGATCTGCCATTAACGACAAGCTGCAACGACCCTTCTTCACATGTGAGTTGGGATGGTTTACATTATACTGAGGCAACTTACAGATGGATTTCAAAGGGTGTTTTAGAAGAATTATATGCTATTCCTTATACAAATAGCTTGTGTTTTCCATCTACCGTCAACAAACAAATTTATTGAAAATAAATTCATACAAAAAGGGTTTAATCTAGTGGTTTTTCAGGATCTTTATGAATCTTGTTCGAATGTCAATATATATTATCAATCTCATTATAAGTTCTGATCATAATTATTCTTTTTAATATAATATTTAGAATTATCTATAGTCCTTCCCCGACCATAAATAAGACGATAACGAATTCATGTCTTCTTGTATTGATGACAATGTTTATGTCAATCGAGCTAAAACTTGATTGGAAAAGATATTTGCATATAGGTGCGAGTATTAATGGCTTTAAACTCGATCAAACCCATCAAATTTGATTCTCTATTGGTTTTAGAAATTAATTGGGTATTTTTTAATAGATTTATTCGGTTAATTTGACCATTCATTAGTTCATTTATTTATTTATATTTCTATAAATATTAAATATTTTATTAAGTTCAGTATTATTATTAATCGTGCATCAACTTAGTTGATGAAATTACTTTACTTTACAAGATAAATTGCATAGTTTAAGTGTCTTTTTGTCTTTTTATTATTATATATTTTATATAAAAAATATATACATAATAAGATTTGGATTCCTCTATAATTTTAAACATTATACTTTACTCCTCCATCAAAGTCTTATTTGTTATTTATATTAATTTCTTTATAAATATTTTATATATATATATATATTTATTCACATGTGAGTCTGAGTGTACTATAATCTATTAAAATAATTTTAGCATAAATATATAAATAATTATTTTTAAATTGGTTGAAGTAATCGACTTAAATTTACTTTGATTTTTCGATTAATTTTAGTGAGTTAGTACCATCGTTAATTTGATATCAACTAAAAAGTTTAAAAATTAAAAGTTTTTAATTTATGTCTTTAAATAATTTTATAATTTGTTTTAAATTAGATAGTCTTGACTTTGATTTTTCGATTAATCAAGTGAATTGATATAAGAAGTTAATCGATACCAACTGAAAAGATTAAATAGTAAAAGATTTTAATTTATGTCATCAAATAATTTCATAATTTGTTTTTAAATCATATAGTTTTGCTTTGATTTTTCGATTGATCAAGTGAATTAGTATCACAAGTTTAAAAAACTAAAAGTTTTTAATTTGTCTTTAAATAATTTTATAATTTGTTTTAAATTAGATAATTTTTTATACAATATAGAGGTGACAAGGTTTGAATTGGTATCAAACATTCATACACATCAATTCTCAAGTCCCGCTATTATCTGTTACATTCAAATGGGTCTGAGGTTGAATCATTTTTTAAATCTCTTTTTTCAATGTAACAAAGGACGAAGAAAAAAAAACATTGTTTGTCAAAAAAAAAAAAACTAGCAATTGTTTTTTTATTCCCAAGACAAAACTTTTTTACTTTGGTTCTATATTCCTATCCTGAAATAATGATTTGAGTTTTTATAGGCATTTTTGACGTTGCTATTGAAATAACCTTTCTGGCTATATTTTTAGCTATTCCGCTCATTTCATAAAGTATTCTGCCGGGTTTAATGACGGCTACCCAATACTTGAGAGATCCTCCTGATCAATATAAATTAAGATTTTTAAATTAGATAATTTAAACTGTAACTTTAAAATACTATAAAAATTTTCCTTCCCTACACTAGATGCCATGTAATCTAATTTTAATTATTTTTATTGTATCATATTATATATATATATAGTCTATAGCAAGATTTTTTATTTAAAAATGATTTGTTGGAATAGTTGACACACTAAATATTTAGTTTATTTAATTAAAATTTTATTTATAATTAATATATTGATACTAAATATTTAGTTTATTTAATTAAATTTTTATTTATAATTAATATATTGATACTCATCGATTGAGTTTTAGTTCGATTGATATGCACATTGTTATCAATGTAAGAGGAAGTGAATTTGAGTGCACTAAAACACATTATCTACGGAACTCCTTGATTGTGATGGGAGAAATTGGGGGAATGATTACGGTCATGCCTTCAAGCAAGGAAAAAGCATTGAGTATATTCGAAACTTTGTTCCTCCTGTTATTGATTCTATAACTTCATCAATTAATGTAAGAATCACCAGTTTTTTAAGGCAATTGTTGATCGGTACTGTGTTTCAGATTATTATAACATTTGAGTTTGATATGTAGGAGATGATCGAGTTGGGTGCAGTGACATTTCTGGTCCCTGGAAACTTCCCAATTGGATGCTCTCCCACTTATTTGACACTGTTTCCAGGTTCAGACAAGGATCAATATGATCCCTTAACTGGTTGTCTAACATGGTTGAACCAGTTCTCTCAACACCACAGTCAATTACTTCGAAAAGAACTCGAAAAAATCCGAAACCTTCATCCCGACACCAACATAGTTTATGCTGATTATTACAGCACTACATTGAGGATTTTCGATTCTCCAAAACAAATTTGGTAGGGTTTGGTTTGATCACTTTCTTTGAAACAAGAAACATAATCTGTCATCAACCTTAATCGATTTTTTCTCGAATGGTTCCAGGGTTTAAAGAAACATTGAAGGCTTGCTGTGGAACTGGAGGTCTTTACGATTACAATCTTTCGAGAGCTTGTGGTTATCCGCCATTAAGACAATGTTGCAATGACCCTTCTTCGTATATGAGCTGGGATGGAATCCATTATACAGAAGCAGTCAATAGATTGATTGCCAATGTTGTATTTGAGGAATAGATGAACAGCATTAATCATAGTTTAAATAACTTGTGTCCTTTCCACGTAATGGGACCAATTATAGAGGTGCTTTTAAGAACCCCAGCGTGACCCACGTAAAAGAAAAGAACAATTCAATCACGTTGGAAAGTAAGCATTAAAGACAACCTCACCATTTTAGTTGGCTTAATTCATTATTTCACTTTGAAAGATATTTAAGTTCGAGTGTACTGCTGAAACATATTATCCTTCTATCACTCTGAACCCCTTCAATACTACCCTCATAAAAGGGAATCTAGTTCCATGATATACATTATGTTAAGTTGATTTCACACACCACACAACGTACGTAACATTTATAGTTAGAAAAGGTGCTGTGTTCACAATCAAGGTGGGGATGGAATTAGCAAAATGGCAAACAATATTGGTTGGGACCGACTGACTTTATCAACAATGACGATAAATATGAACAATAATTTCAACGAATTCAAAGTTTCGAAAATGGAGTCTCGGTTAGGGTTTCCAATAGGAGGAACCATGATTTTGAAACTTTAAAATAATACAATTAATATTTAATTACAAATATTTAACAGTTATATTTATATATTGTAAATAATTAATATTAAATGCTTAAAAATATTTAAAATTTATATTTTATATTAAAATATTAACGAGTTATAATAAATTATTTTTATATTCTTGCTAAAATATCATAATATTAACTAATTTGAACCTTATTTAAATGCGTATTTGTTACTTTATAATATCATGCCTAAAATGGACATTTTATTTCTCAAAACACTTTTTGATAACAATACTAAACACTTAAATCTTAAATTAAAATTTCCAAAAGTACTTTTGAAAATAATTTTTCACGATGCTTTTGTTTAAAAGCATTTTCAAAAGCAATGTTAAACTAGCCCTAATTGGATTTTTAGTAAGTACTATCTGGAAATGATAAATTGGCATGGCATTACACATAAGATAATATGTTTGGTACACAGATTTTGGAAATAATAAAATTTTACTTAATGGATTTAACAATTATTGTTCAGTATAAAACTGAAATTCTAACACTTGAAAAGTACATGAATTAAATCCATAAATTTTGCTAAGTATGAGTACTAATAGCAGAAATTAACTTAAAATTAATATTAATATCAATTCATCACTGAATTATACAATAAATCTACATATTTAATACGTTTATGTTTTATTTTAATTTTTTAAAAATAAAATTTGGAATTTACAACTCAGCCCTTTTGTGCTATATATATAGGCACCAGTGTCTCAAAGCTTTGAATGCAAAACTGTTTATTTCTTGTTTAAATTGACATTTATACGTTAATGGCTACTACTTACTTTTTATCATCATATTGGTTAAAACAACAGTTCATCATTGTTGTCCTTCTCTTTGCCGTAATATCCAGCATCAGTTCACCGGTGAACGGATGTTTCACATCGATTTTCAGCTTCGGGGATTCCATGTCGGATACCGGCAACTCAATTGAGATTTCAGTTTTGGAAACCGGCAAGCTTCCTCACGGTGCTTTTCCTCCAAATGGCTGCACCTTCTTCCACCGTCCAACTGGCCGCTTTTGCGATGGCCGCTTGGTTATCGATTTCCTTGGTACTTGTTTTTTCTCCTCTTCTTTTTCTTTGATTTTCTTTACTTACCAGCTCTTGAATCTTGTCCAAGTCACACAATCGAAGGATACATTGTGTTTAAATGGAACTTTTTCGGGAGAAGTTTTCAAAAAGTCATCCATCAGGCAGTCGGCTAGATATTGTTCTCTTATTAAGGTTTTGTTTCCAATCTTTGTTGAGAGCCATGTACAATTGACAGAAAAAGCTTCTCTGTTGGAGGAGACAATACCTGCAAGATCTCATGAGAGATACCATCAATAACAGTTCTTTCTCTCCCTTTCATCTTCAACCCTTTAATTTTCAATTTATTTGAATTACAATCTCACCATTGTTAGTGGTCTCATGTCTGATACCAAGAGTAGGGTCCTTAATCACCAATGGCCCACCTCGTACGAGAAAACCACATCTTCATTTTCAATTGCCAATAAATATGAATATCCCAATATAAATGGTCATTACCCATCTTTTTTATATGGCATAATAAATTTTTTATTTCAATTTTCCAAAAAATATTTTAACTCTTTATATAATTTTTTTGCTTTTTTTAACTCTTAAACTTATATTTTTTGTCCAATTACCTTAAAATAGATGAAAAATTTAATGATTTTAATTAAATATTAATATGTCATTCACATGACAATATATGTGTATATCGTCAACAAAGTTAGAAAATGTTAATTTTTTCATTTATTTTAAAGTGATTTACCAAAAACTCAAGTTTAAAAATAAAAAAAACGAAAAATTAAATAAAGAGTTAAAATTATATTTTTATAAAGCTGGAATACTAAATAAGTTTTATTTTTACATTACCCACTTGACCCATGTTTTGGAATTTCACCATTAATATTAGATGGATAAAGTCAGCTTGGGTATACATGGTTTGTTTTCTTGGACCCGTATCCATATTATCATAATTATTAAATCCTATGTTTACATATAAACATATTAATAAATATATAATTTAGATATATTTATATGTATGTATATTATATAATTTAGTTTGACCAAAATAATATATAATTTATTAAGAACAAATAGATTAAACTCTATAGGCGAAAATTTTATTAGGCTCTCCAAACTTTAGTCTCAAGATCCGCCATTGTGATTGCCATATCAAATGCATATTTGTATATCTATTAATATATTTGATAATATCTGTCTATGGTTTTGCAGCTGAAGCTTTGGGATTGCCATTTCTTCCACCATATTATCGATATAAAAATGGAACATCAGAGAATTTTGAAAATGGTGTGAATTTTGCAGTTGGGGGTGCTGGTGCACTCAATTCTTCATTTCCTGGAATCTATAATCCCAAAACCCACGTATCTTTAGTAGATGAAGTGAATTCCTTCAAACAGTTTATTAATTTACGTACAGATTTCAAGCAGCTCCTACGGAACTCCTTGATTGTGATGGGAGAAATTGGGGGAAATGATTACGGTCATGCCTTCAAGCAAGGAAAAAGCATTGAGGATGTTCGAAACTTTGTTCCTCCTGTTGTTGATTCTATAACTTCATCAATCAATGTAAGAATCACCAGTTTTTTAAGGCAATTGTTGATCGGTACTGTGTTTCAGATTATTATAACATTTGAATGTGATATGTAGGAGTTGATCGAGTTAGGTGCAGTGACATTTCTGGTCCCTGGAAACTTCCCAATTGGATGCTCTCCCACTTATTTGACACTGTTTCAAGGTTCAGACAAGGATCAATATGATCCCTTAACTGGTTGTCTAACATGGTTGAACCAATTCTCTCAATACCACAATCAATTACTTCGAAAAGAACTCGAAAAAATCCGAAACCTTCATCCCGACACCAACATAGTTTATGCTGATTATTACAGCACTACATTAAGGATTTACCATTCTCCAAACAAATTTGGTAGGGTTTGGTTTGATCACTTTCTTTGAAACAAGAAACATAATCTGTCATCAACCTTAATCGATTTTTTCTCGAATGGTTCCAGGGTTTAAAGAAACATTGAAGGCTTGCTGTGGAACTGGAGGTCTTTACAATTACAATCTTTCGAGAGCTTGTGGTTATCCGCCATTAAGACAATGTTGCAATACCCTTCTTCGTATATGAGCTGGGATGGAATCCATTATACGGAAGCAGTCAACAGATTGATTGCCAATGTTGTATTTGAGGAATTGATGAACAGCATTCATAGTTTAAATAACTTGTGTCCTGCATCAACTATTAACAAATTGAGAATGATATATCCAAAGTCCGAGATGTGAATGGTAAGGAGTCTTCGGCTCGTATTTGGTGTAACTCGACTATGTAATATAGATGTATCCGAATAAACTTTGAAATTTAGTGTAATCTTAAACCTTCAACTCTAAACCCTAAATTATCCCAATTTTGAGTGTTGGTTCTTCTCCTCTCTCCAAACAGAAACTCTTCCATCCCTTGTGCCTTTAGCTAGGTGGTTCTTACTCCTTGTTTTCTTCCAAAAAACAGAAGTGCTTGGTTAGGTCATGGAAATAACCTATCCATGAAATATTCTAGATAGTGTCAGTCACACCTCAAGAAGTAAAATCATCTTTTAAATTTGATCTTTCATCCAACCTTTTAAAATAGTTTCATGAACTTTTTGTTCAAAATTATGAGGTATTAACATTGATTTAATTTTGAGTTGATTAACGCTCGTAACATCTTTTGATTTTAATATTTGTCATGTTCGATAATTTTTTTAATATTAATTCGAATCGTTTTGACAACAAATACAATATTTTATATCTAATCGATTTTCAAGTCAAATATAAAGTGTTACACTAAACCCTCTAAATTAATTTCTTCACTCACTAAGTCATCTTTCCTCGTACAATTGGCCCACCTATGACAGTACCCTCACTCTGAACCCCTTCTTTACTACCCTCATTAGCACCTGTTACATCCGAATGTCTTTATTAGCAATATGACAGACAACAATGGGACCGACTGACTGTATCACAATGACAATAGACATGAACATAAATTTTAATTCCTTTCCACGTATAGAGGTGCTTTTGAGAACCCCAACACAGCGTGACCCACGTAAAAGAAAAGAACAATTCAATCACCGTTGGAAAATAAGCACTAAAGACAACGTCACAATTTTAGTTGGCTTAATTCATTATTTCACTTTGAGAGAGATTTTAATATCTAAATTTTATTAATTAGTATTGATATTATTGTTAATATAGGAGAATGTGGGTTCGAGTGTGCTAAAATATATTATCCTCTTATTTATAAGTTGAGTAAAGACTATGAGTAGTTCTAGATATTACGTTCGACCTACATAACCTATTCTTCTACAGATAAAAGTAATGCCCAAATGCATCTTACACTTTGACACTTGTGTTCTATTTTTCTTTGTCTTTTGTGTTATTTTTCCCTAGAAATGATTAAAATTTAACTTTCAGACTCTATACTATATAGTAACTCAAGTTATAATTTTTTACTTTAATTTTAACATATTTTGATTCAGTTGCTTTTATAGTCTCATTAGTTAGTCTAAGTCATTAATATTATTAATTATGACATCAATATTTCTTAAGAACACTATTCTAACAAAAAAAATCATTTTATGATAATTAGTTCGATTCTCATCATGTTAACTGAAATAGTTAAGTATGTTAATTATTTGGACTAGCTATTGCCATTATAATAGTATAGATACCAAACTTTACCAAACAAAAATATAAGAACAAAATCTCAAAATTAAACATAGTGAAGGGATCAAAACCAAAATATAATTGAAGACAATTTATACCTAACACAAATTATACCAAATAAAAATATAGGGACTAAATCTCAAACCCATAAATAGTAGAGAGATCCCGACCTAATATGACCTAAAATAATCTATACCTAACACATTCATAACATTCGAGAGTATTCAAACTACTCCTTATGAATTTATATGTTGAAGATTAGATTTATTATTCGATAATACATATGGATATAAGCTAAACAATATTCATTACCCAAATTCACTTTGATTTTGATACAAATTCATTACCAAAATTCAAGATGGTCATAAAATAATACTTTCCTTGTTTATGTTTTTCTATTATGGATTTTTTACCAAAATAATATAAAAATAATTAATTATGAAAAAGGTATAGAAAATAGAATAATTACAAAAATAGGCATTTGTTGCAGTGTTTTGACAGTGCCGCCTGACATATTGGTAGCACTAGACTAAAATCTGATGATGTAAAAACTCCAGAGACCTTATATGAAATTTGCCACTTTAATTAGGTGCTGAGAAAATGCTTCAAAGGGTGCCGCCTGACAGGCACCTAATTTTAAAAGGGTAAATTGCATCCTAAATCCCCCTTATTTATTATTAATTTTTATCCTCCTTTATCACCAAAAATAGATTGGCCTCTTATCAATTAGTTTAAAAAGTTTTCTACCAAAAGTATTTTTGTAAGTAAGTCAATTCCAATTGGAAATAAATTTTATTTATTTTAAAAATATTTATAATTTTATTATCAATTTGATTAACGGAAATGGTATAAAATTATAATTATAAAAGCTTTAGAAAAATCTTATTATGTATAAATTATAATGATTAGTTAAATTTATAGTTTCTAAATATAATGAGAGCAAAAGAAAACTACTATAAATACCGTTAACTGTTATATCAAACATAATTTGAACAATAAAAATATTTTTGAAAAATAAATAAAATTTATTTCGAGTTGGAATCGGCTTACTTACAAAAATACTTTTTGGTAGAAAAATATTTTAGACTAATTGATAAGAGGTCAATCTATTTTTGGTGTTAAAGGAGGATAAAAATTAATAATAAATAGGGGGTTTAGGGTGCAATTTTCCCTAAATTTGGTGCGGCCATACTGTCAGCGGCACCTTTCAAGCCTTTTTTTAAGCACCTAATTAAAACGGGAAATTTACATGTAAGGTCCCTGGATTTTTTAGATAATCACATTTTAGTTTGGTGCATCCAATATGTCAGGTGGCACCGTCAAAACACTGTAGCAAATGCCTATTTTCGTAATTATTCTATTTTCTATACCTTTTTCATAATTAATTATTTTTTTATATTATTCGGGTTAAACCCATCTATTATCTATAATGCCTATAAAACAAGAGAAATATCTTTATATTTACAAATACTTAAAATTTCCAAAAAAAAAAAATTAATAGAAACCTAGAATTTTGGTTTGCAATGGAAACTTGTTGGGTGTTTTGATGATTTGGTTTCGCTGTGTTAAATTGTGAATTTGATAGGACTTCATAAAAGATTATGGTTGATATCGTTTTCGACATCATGTTGAGGCAAGGACAGCTCATGATGACTTTCAATTTTTGAATGATTTGACGGTGTTGGCCTAAGAATTGTAGTTCATTGAGGAGCATAGTCAATCGAGAACATTTTTCTATGGAATCCACCTTCCCCTAAGGGGATGAAGTTCAATGTCACAGGTGTTGTAATGGATGTTGAAGTGGGTTGTGGTGGGTTTTGAGAGACGATAAAGGAGCGGCCTACGTGATGTATATTGGGCGGATAGAAGTTACGAAATTGAGAATGGCTAAGGTAAGAGCCAGAAAAACAGGCGTGAAGATATTTTATAGTAAGGGATGGCATGAGAAAGTTCCTGTAGTTATTGAGTTAGACTTGTGTGCTGTTTTGAAGTGGTTTATAAATCGTGGACATTCTGGAATCTAGTCATTGGTATCGTCTCTGATTTTAATAAACCGTTGCAGGCTCAACTTGTAATTATACTCCATCAAGGCAAATGTATGGCAAAAGCAAGTTTTAGGAGGCCTGGTGGCAATTTTTGTGATTGTTTGAGATGTAGTTGGTTGCTTCATGTTGGGTTGTTCTTTAGTGTGCAAGGCTTTTATGGGTGTTTTGTAAGCGGGTATTCTTTGAAAGAGGTTGAATTTCTCCGTCTTTCTTTTTTTTGTTATCTTTATATTGACTGAGAAAAAAAGAAAAGGAGTCGAATTACATTGTCTCTTCTATTTAAAGACCAAATTGATCGTTTCTGTTAAAAAAATTTATCCATTTGTATTATTAAAAATTGGTGTAGTTGACGGAATAACATAATGACATATAACATGCCACGTCTGCTTCATGCCAGCGTACTGGGAGCAAATTTTAAAAACATAAATGGATAAAATTTTTTACAGAAGGATCAGTTTGTTCTTTGATTTGTACATAAACTAATTTACCTATTTTTTGAATAGAGAAAATGAAATATAACCAGAGTCTTAGTACAAGGACCTCTATGAAAAATTTACCACAAAAGCACTAAATTCAAAAATAAAAGAAACAAAAGCACCAAATTAAAAAAAAAAAGAACTCCCATAATTATACAAACAAAAAAAAAAAAGAAAAAAAATATGGATTTGACACCTTACCAGCTGAAGAAGACACACAAATTTCACATCTTACATCCATCTTCCACTTGGATTTTAGCATTTGATGTCTGTTTTCACTGGATTTTAGCATAAGAAGACTCACTAAAACAAATCCCTTCTCAGTTCAAGTGTTACTTTGCCAGGTGAAAAAGAAACTCAAAGAAGCCTTCATGGGATTTCACTAATGTTGTTCGTCCTAACATATCGGATTCTGCTATTGATTTTTTTTTTATTTACTTATCTTTCGTATAAGTGTAGCGTTTGAAATAAGAGAATAATGTATTTTAATACACTTAAATTCACGTATTCTTGTATTGGTAATAATACTGATATCAATTGAGCTAAGACTCAACTGGCTATGCTATTAAATATTAAACATAGTGAACCTAAACTCATTCCTCTCGTTCACATAAATATCAAATATTATATTATTTTAATTTTTAAAAAATAAATTTTAGAATTTACACTTCGTACTGCTTTTGTGCCCACATGTGTTGTTGAGTGTGACTCATATTTCAGTTAAATTTGAGAAACAATCTTCCAGTTAAACTTTATTTATTTGTTTCAGTTAAACTCTAATTAGTTTATATTACTTTTACAATCTTAGAAAATACACCCATTAAATATTAAAACTCATAACATTTTTGCAAAATGTTCTTTGTTTTTTGAGTTTTGGCGTTTAGTTTTTATCTCTATCTTTGTACTCTTCGTTCTTTTGCCATTATAGTAAATCATTTTTACCCGTGGTTTTTTATCTTCTTTGGAGAGATTTTTTTCACGTTAAATTTATTTGTTTAATTTCTCAATTTCTTCCGCTATTTCTTTTACTTGTTTATTACTTAATCATGTTGATCCCAATATATGTGTATATATTCGCATAAGTATCTCAAAGCTTTGAATGCGAAATTGATTATTGCTTGTTAAAATTTCATACATGTTGTTGGTTGAAACAACAATTCATTATTGTTAGCTTTGTCTTTGCCATGATAACCGGCATTAGTTCACCGGTGAATGGATGTTTCACATTGATTTTCAGCTTCCATGTTGGATACCGGCAACTTCGTTGAGATTTCAGTTTTGGAATCCAAGAAGCTTCCCCACAATGCTGTTCTTACAAAAGGTATGAAATGCTTATTTGTTCAGTACAACAAATGCAATGGAAGTGCTAGACTGCAACAACCACTACGGCTTGACACTAGGAAACTGTGCAAATAAAATAACAAATAATACTAATGATTTGTTTATGCAGCTCGATTTCCTTATGTCTGCGGAGCCTAGTTCAGTGAGAAATTTTACTATCTTTAATTAATTGTACAACAAGTGACTCACACTCTATTGCTCTCTAAGTATAGAAACACCACCTTTGTACCTAAAGACTAAAACTTTCACCTCAAAATCCTCTTCCTGAGAACTTGGGCAGTAAACACTCCACAATATTTACAATAATAGCTTGCACTTTTTCACAAAAAGGTTCCTCGATAAACAAATTAAAATGCACTCAATAAGCTTTTATACAAAACCTAGACAAGCCTCAAAGCATATAAAAATTTAGGCTTGCTACATAGATCACTCGAATCCAATCTAATCTTGAACTGCCAAGAATTGGTTTTTCATAAATGGACCATAATATCTTCAATAAAATAACACATAACCAGGTCTAAAGATTTTCTTCATTAAATTGTCAAATCAAATAAAACAAGTATCAAAAGTACCTCAGTGGCAGTCTGCAGTTGGTAGTGCCAAGTGCCACTCAACAACTCTTAGCTCAATTTGTCTTAACAAAGTGATTATCTTCTTGTGGAAAATTCTTAATGAAACCCTCTCATGTAAAGTGACCATCAATAGAAGAATTAACAATGTGGACACTACGTGTCCCCTATGATGAATGGGAGGATGAAAAACACCTTTTTTTTGGGAATGCTCTTTTGCTAGAGCTGTGTGGTTCGGGTCAAAACATTGTATTCGAACCTTGGACATCAACTTACAATCAATAAAGGATTGGTTAATCCAACTCTTAGACATAGCCAGATTGGGGGGCCTTGAAATGAAGGCAAAATTTGTTGAGAAGTAAATTTTGCTATAGAAAATATGGACTCACGGGAACAAAGTAATGTATGTGGGCATCAAATTAATCAAACCCGATAGCAGTAATTAAGGAGGCGTAAGTGTACAGACAACGAATTCACGAAGCGTTCAAAGATTACAAAAGTAATCCACCTCAGATAGGGAGCAGAGAAGTAGGTGCAGAGTCCCAGCAAATCAATAGACATCACCTTATTACAATTGGTTGGAGTGGAAGAGATGATGACATTGCATGGGCCTTGCATATTAGGAATCCAAGAATGCTCTATTGGAATTAAGGATAGGCTTATCCTATAGCCACTGCTTGCCTAACAACTGCTAACCTTTAAAATTCAATTGTTCTGCTCTACGCTGGCACAAGGGCGTGCGGAGGACTTGACCCATGCTACTTCCTTCGTAGAGTGTCCATACGGCCCCTCCCCCGCTCCTATGTTCGATAGGCCTAAAGGCCCCTATACCGGTACATTGGCTTGAGCTAATTCTTCCATTGACGTTAAGCTACGTCATCTTCAATGCCATCGGTCATCAGAAAGAAAACCATACCAGTGCACTGGGAGCAGAATCCAATCCTGGATGACATTCACTTCCTTAGTGAGCGAATTAAGATCGACTTAATACACAGGAACTAGGTTACATTCTCAAAAGCTTGGCGTTTGGGAAATAATGTTCAGAAATATTGTAGTTCTTTCCTTACATCCAAATTTTTTTTTATTAGTTTTGATATCTCAATATTTTGATATAGTAATGTTTGTTAAGAAAAAAAATTATTACAAAGTTATTTAGTGTCTAAACATTTTTAAGACTTGAAAAATATAAACAATATGTTTTAAATGTGTTTCAACTTATCTAAACATTTTTGAGTCGATATTAGGTATCTAAGTACTGATACAGTGCAAGTTATAGCTTTATAACTCATTTGGGAAGCAAAGTGCCGAGACTTTACATGAATCGATACTTGACTATAAAGTATTGAGACTTGGTCTTGTAACAGCTATAAATATCTACATTTATGAGAGGTATTGATATCCTTTTAAGTATCGATTTAAGTTGCATGGTCACTTTTTCAACTCGAAATTAATGTTTACAAATGCTATAATTCGTCCTTGATGATTTCAAACATCCAAAAACCTATTCCTTATACATATATACAAGTCGAAGATACATCAAGACATATCTAAACTAGACCTGCTCATAGGTTGGGCTACCCGCTCAGGCCTGAAAGTCCGTTCGAAAAATAAAAAAGTTTGGATAAAAATATAATGCCTGAAAAATGGACTTAAGTAAAATTTAAGGCTCATTTTTAAATGAAGTGGGGCCTTATGCAAGAATTTTTGTCCAATCCTAACCCAAATATATTATGTTATAAAAAATATTATATTAATTATATATGTTCAATAATAATTATATAATTACTAACCCAATAACAATTAAATCCAAAATCTAAAAAAAAAATTACCTAACTAAATAACCAAATTCAAAATATGAAATTTTACAAATTATATTAATTACAATAAAATATATTTTTAATTTTAGAGTTTTTAATGCATTTAGTGTATTATATTTTTAAAAAATTGAAATAAAAATTAATCTAAAAATTCAAATATGAGTTGATAAGGTCAGGTCCGACATTATCTTTCTCAAATTGGATGGACAAAAAAGTAAGCTTTGTTTACGTGGTGATTCGAAATCCTTATAGGTACTGGATATTAATCTTCAATTTAATTATAACTACGCGTCGTTTGCGTGACAAAAATATCAAAGTTTTAAGACTGAGAATTGTAGAGCTTTACCCCAAAGGGAGCCCTTCCAGAAATTCTCGAAGGCCAAGGCTGAACCCAAGCCTAAGAGGGGGTTTGGAAATAGTTTTCAACCAGCAATAGACGCGCCTCGGTTAGAACCTCACTAGCTGCGTCATTGCCCCAAGCGCAAAGATAAAACAACCCTCGTGTTTTCCCAACCTTTATAAGCGAGGCCAGCGGTAGTTATCTGTATCCCGCACTGATGTGGGATACCCGCAATTAGATTAGCTTGGAGACAAATACTAACAACTAATAAGTACTCCTAGTATCTTTGCTCTTAACGACAAAATTACAGAGTCTTGGCAGTAGAATGAATGATAGATTTTTAATTTCATTGATGGAGATTCCATTCATAATAATTTCAATAATAAAAGGTTAAATTCTGCAATTAATCCTTATAATTTATGAAATTTGTAGTTTTAATCTTTGTATTTTAATTTGATCAATTTTAATCTTTGTATTTTAAACTCTACTTTTAATCACTATAATTTTAGATGCTTTAATTTGAGTAGTAAATGCATGTGGTTGAATTGATTATCAGTTCTATGTTATGATGCTTTGACATTGAACAAAAACATGTGGTTTCAATGGCTCAGAGAGAGGTGTTTTACAGTGCATTGCAGGTAAATTTTTAGGGTTCAGACAAAGATGAATATGATCCCTTAACTGGTTGTTTAACATGGTTGAACCAATTCTCCGAATGCCACAACGGTTTACTTCAAAAAGAACTCGAAAAAGTCCAAAACCTTCATCCCGACATTAAAGCTATTTTCGTCTGATTTTGATTTTGATTATTATGTTTAAGGTGTAAATTGTAATAAGTTTATATATGTTAAACTCGACTTAATTTAACAACCGATAAGAGCAAATCAGTGCCAACACATACACACACCACAAGCAGATAATCCTTACGATTTGAACTTAATTAGCCAATGGACCAACTAAGAAGTTCAAAACATGGTTAATTTGATAAATCGTAGATATTTACATTAAATATAATGTTTCAATTATTTATTTGTATATACATACTATAAATATTTAAAAAAAATAAAATATTGATTAAGCTTGTAAATCTCTCGAGTTGGGCATGTAGTCACTCGAACTCCTCTCAACTTGTTAGTCAAATCGCTCGAACTAACTTAACAAGATAACGTATGTGTGAAGCTCGACATTTTACCAAATTGAGATTGACTAGCTTAACTTGTTTACACTCTATCTATAGGGATTTTATGCATTAATTTGACTTTTTAATATAACGTTCAATTTCTTCATATTATTTAATTTGAACTTAGGTGACATTTCATTGTCATAAATATGGAGTTTGAGAAGTAAATTTTGTTTAGAAATATTGTGTTCATTCCTTGCATCAATTTTCTTTTTCTTATAATCATATATACGTGGCATGTGATTGGTCATCATGAATTAAATATATAAATTTAAAGCAGGTTCAGTTATGTGTATTAGAATATCCCCGCATTAGGTCATATCTCTTACTTGTGACAGAGAATAAGATATTCGAAAATCACCCACCAGGACACACCTACTAGCTGCCCAGGTGTCACACCATAAAGGTTGAGCAAATTGCAAATAGAGGGATAAAGAGGAAGGTGGAACCCAGCTTCAAGCAAGTAAAGCGGGAGGTAAAATCCTCGTCCCCTCTGCCATATCGAGGCCTAGAGACCCCGTTGAGGGGATGGGACCACTCTGGTATGCTAAACTCTTATTTGTGATGCCTTGTGAGAAGCTCCCGACATCTTAGCAACCTCCTCATCCCTTTCTCGCTAGTAGTGCACTCGTAAGAGGCGCTGACACAGGCTCACTTTCCTCCCTCTCAACTCGTTGCTATCTGACCACCTTATTAGGTGCTCCGGCAACCGGCTTACAACTTTTTCCGGCCATAAGTGTTGACATAGCACAAAGAACAAGGAGGAGCAGCTAAAACGAGATTTTACCCTCTTAAAATCCCAAACAAAAAACCTCAAAACAAGAAAAACAGAGCATAAGAGAACAAAAACCCATAAAATCGAGCCTTGGAGAACCAACAACACCATGGCTGAAACCTAGAAAGAAAAATTCGACAACCTAAAGCAGGAAAAATAGCTTCAAGGTTGAAGAAGGGAATATATAAAGTATTCCCAAAACGGTGCATTTCACTACCTATGGACTTCATCGATTCGCAACCAATGACACTCGGACACATGCCCTATGATAGATTGCAACCCATCATTATTTCGACTCCCCTGGTCACAGCTACTCAGCTTTGCATTAAATATGAATATTCTAGAAGCTTTGGTGCAACCATTCATCTCCAGAATGTGCTCAGCATGCACAAGGAGCAACTTTTAGTCTTCTGAGTCAACCATTTCCATACCATCCGTGTAGATTGTATGCAGATTATCTCGTGGCAGATCATTTTATAACTGTAACACTTTAAATATGACCTAAACGTTATGATCGTATTTTAAAGTTTTAACTTTTCAAAATTTGGAAACTTCGATCATTGCCTTTTAAACATTTTTCTCGTATCGAAAACTTTGCAAAAATCTTATCTAATTTGTTATTAAGTTGATTAATGTATGTTTTCCAAAACGTTGAACACATTTTAAAGTTTATTGAAAGAGTCATGTTATTAACTTTGCTTATTTCTTATTTTAAAATCCGATTTCTCGATTAACATTTGCAGGGAAAATTGTTAACTTATTAATTTGAGAACAATCATTCAAATTTTGTTAACGAAAAATTATTTAATGTATAGTTTTAGTTCATTAAAATCATTTAAGCCAATCAAAACCCAAAACATTAATAACGTCCAAAAATTGATAAATAGTCCCAAATAAATTCCATAAAGTTTAATTGAAAATAAATTAAAATGTCTTATAAAAGTGTGATCAATCCGAGTTTCCAAACACCGCATAATCTTAAATCTGCGGTTTACTTGGAATGATAAAATAATTGGGTGAGTTAGACGCCCAGTGTGCAACTTGGCCTGCAAACATAATACCCATCCAATGCACAGATGCATAGAGCAGAAAACTAATGCACAGATGCATCATAATAGAGCAGATACAGATGACATGGAATGTTTAGCGATGCAAAAAGTCAAACAGAACGGATGCTACCCCTATTCGCTACACACCATCTCCGTCCCACCCAACACACCAATTAGGGTAATTAATACCCATCCAACCCTACACACCAACTTAGTGGTCAATAGCCATATAAAATTTATGCAGTCGAGCTACTATATGTACATATATTGCAGTTTCACTGCCAAAATCAGATCTCGCGGGTGAACCACCAGAAATGCAGATCGAGGTCTGTTAGAACTTCCTCCATATCATATTCACATCCTGCCCTAATGCACATGCAACATCATATCATATGCACAAATTTATTTAGACTATCCATGCTTTTTAATAACCTTATCAGCTTAGAGATATGCTAATAAAATATATAGTTTCATAGATTAGAATTATGCACAATATTCGAGTTAGAGTTACGGAATAGGGACATGTCCGATCAAATACTCATACAACAATTTATGAGTTTAACAAATCTATTATGCTCATATAATGTTTGCATCTAACGTCATGTATAGCATATTAGTTTTAACGGATATCCGACATATTCACATAATCGATTACAAAATTTTACGCTTGATCCTACTTAATCTTTGAAATGGGCCCACACGCTCATGTAGCCTACACGCCCTACCTGTCTAGCCTGTGTGGCCCACACTGTTTGACACACACGGCCAGACACACGGTCGTGTGGCGTCAATTGCCAATTTCGGTTTTGCATAGTTTTGCAAATTTTTTTCAAGTTTGAGTCACACACCTGATGATTTTTTGAATAATGACACTACAACACACTTTTTGTTCCTACATATGACATCCAAAACAAAACCAATTAATAACAATACACCAAAACCAAATCACTCAATCTGCCCCTACTCGGTTTAGTGTATTTGGCCAAAAGTATTAAAGCATTCGACTTAAATAATAGGGCATTCAGCCCTAGCAAAAATCAACCCATATTTAGGTATACAGTCCTTACCCTTAGTGTCAAGGTCGCCTAACTCCTCAATTCATCGGAGGAGAGTTATGCGCCACTCACCCTTCCCCTAATAGAAACATGGAGACAATTAGACCCATCTCCAATTTACCCACTCAAAAAGACCACTTAACTCTATGAAAACCGAAAGAATAAACTACACCACTAAAAACAATGTGCAAGCAACACTTACTGAGATGTAACTAGCAATGAAAAGGGACGACAAAAGAGATGGAAGAAGAGAAACATAAGTAGCAATTGGCAAGTTATGGAAACCGAAAGAAATAATAAAAAGAATAGAAGAATAGAGAAAGGAAAAACAAAATTACAGAGGGAGAAGACGACAAAGAGAAATTCAATCAATCAAAGAAGAAGAGAAAAAAAAATAGAAGGATGGAGAGAGTGGGGGAGAAGGGGAAAAACAAATTAAACCCCCACTAAATCCTACTCTGATATTATCAGAATCAAGTTGTTTCATATTTAAATTTGACCCAAACTTTGAGCATGGGTGGCACAACAAAGAAAGAGCAAAAATAATTCTTACTTTTGCACACAATAAAATTCAAACTTAGGACCTATGGATAAGTTAAGCCTTATCACTAAATCAACAATCTCATTCTTATCAACAATTAAACAAAAATTATAGATAAGCTAAGTGTGACTAGCTAGACATAAGGATAAAAATAACCAAAATTTAAGGGAAAGTAATTAAACATAGGACCTCAAGCACATATTCAAACCACTTAACCATTAGGCCAAATTAATCACTTGACACAATTTCACAATTCATAAATTTAAAATAGACTTGAGGCATTACAATAACCTCCCTTTCGATGACAACCCACGTACAATGGCCTTTCCACCTGGTTGACCGCACAATCACCATGTCTCAAATTTGTCAGTGACATGGTACTACTGGACACAAGACCTCTCTCCCTGAATGATGAGAAAATGATCTTCTTCTCTATCACTAAACTTAACAACCTTCCTTAGCACTCTATTTCATTCTAGCACTAAAAGGCACCACCATAAATGGATCAAACCTATTGACCATGGTGGATTCCTATCGACATTAATGGTTTAGGTCATTTTCGTTCTCTATGAGATGTCGTTGATATTGTCTTAGAGAATAATAGAATGACTTTTCTAATTCAAATCTGCCTTCGATATTACACGCACTATAGTAATTTTAAATTCTCTTAACTGATTGTTTATTGATTTACTGTATTTTCCCCTAAATAGGGATCTTTTAAAATTATTTATTAAATTGTGCCCTTCTCACAACATAATCTTGAGACCCACAGGTGTTGAGGTCAATTTTAAATTTAAAGTAGGATGTATATTGTGCTTCTCGTGGTATAGAATGAGACCCACATGTGTCAAGGTCGATTTTAAATTTAAAGTAGAATTGATTGGTATGAAATCTAGAGTACTCCATCATATCTTATTGAGAAATGATAACTTCCTTAGTTTAGGCAACAATGTGTACAATTGAGTCATCAATGAGGATATCACTAAGAGTAAGCTTAGCCTACACATCTAGTTACATCCTCATATCGGTTTGGTGATGATGTTGGTCCTTCTTCTTACTCATCCCATTCTCTCATGAGGGAACTAAAGATGTTTCAAGTATCTGACTTGACTTTATGCAAATGCTAGAGCAAACTTGGGGAGCCGTCCTTAACTTATCCTTTTCATTTATCATATCATTATTCAATAGTAGGCTCCTAGGAAGGCGAGTTTGCTTCCTACCAATGTTTGAATTAGGTTTTAACTCATTGCCTTAGGATAAAGATCAAGGTGAGGCTTAAGATCTAGTCGAGCCCCCACAATGGCGGAATTCAGTATGTATCATAGATCCTCCAAGTATGAAACGCATTCACCCTAACACCAAGATTGTATAGATTTTTACTTTATTTTTTTAATTAAATAAACTTTATGTAATTATTTTTTAATTAAATTTATGCAATTTATTTGTTAAATTCAATTGACTTTTATTTTACTAGATTTTCTACATCAAACATTAGAAAAATAAATTTACTAACATTTTCAACAAAGCTTACTAACATACATTTAAATTATATCCCATAACATTTTACAAACAATAAATCATAATGTTTTGAATGCTTCTCGTAAGCATCATTCATGTTCAAGTATTATCTTCCGCAAGTGTTTAAACATTGTATATGAAATCGCTACACTTTCGAAGTTATAGGAATGGAGTAAATACCTTTATCCTACCCAATATCAACATCACAAACTTGATTTAGACATTATTGCACGCGACTTATTTAGAACCCTAATTATGAAGTCTAAAAATACCACTAGAACTTAGTCAACTAATTTTCATTTTCCTAATTTGTTATATTTCAATAAAAGAACTTTTGCCTTATTTTATTTTCTTAAAGATTATTTTCTTAAAGATATACTTCAAATTAATTTTAACGTTCTCATTTAAAAGACTTAATGATAAATTTGTTCACTAACGTTTGCATATTTTGTCAAAATGACCTTAATTGTATTTTTGAGTATATTTTTGGTCATCAACCTTCGATTCTTTTCAAACTACTTTTTCTAATAGATTTAATGAATAAATTCAGTGTTTCAATCTTTCTTTCTTTTTTTTTCAAAAGGTTTCAATCTTTCATACGCTTGTTTACTAAGAGGTTTTTCTCACTTGATATTAAATTTTTTAGATAATTACGTATATTTTCTTTAAATTAAGAGTTACTTTTTTTAATTTTATGTATTATGTATTTATTTTATTATTTTTCACATGTAATTATCTTATAGGGTTATTTAAGTAATAAATTATATCTCATTAAAAATATTCCACATACGATATTCTACATTATCCCGTTAACTTTGTTAAGATACTTTTATTATATCAGTTAGAAAAAGCTGTTTGAAAAAAGAACAAAAATTAATAGCTAAAAAATCTAAAAAATACAATTAAAGTTATTTTGACAAAAGATGATATATATATATATATAAAAAACACTATTGAATATGTGTAGAGATTGCTTAATGGTTTACTATTTTGAATATCATCGAAAGCTACTTTTCATCTAATTCTCCAATTAACCAATATTATTTATCTTATTTAAATCTACTTCGCTTTAACTTTGTCATTCATCCATTGATCCACGTTTTGTAATCTTTACAAGTTTCTTAAATTCTTTGTAGGAAGAAACTATAAACTTATACTTAGTGAACTATGAACTTATGTTATTCATGTTCAAGATTGAGTGTTAAATATGATTATATGTTAAACACGAAGAATCATAGTACTCTCTCTATATATACATGTCGAGTATTTTATTGAGGACGTAGCAGTATAAACAAACATAAACATTTTGTTGTTAAATTTACAAATGCTCTCAATGGCTACTTGTTCATCATGTTGGGTGTTGAAACAATGTTTGATTGTTGGCTTTCTCTTCGTCATAATGATTAGCAGTATTCAACCGGTGAATGGATGTTTCACATCGATTTTCAGCTTCGGTGATTCCTTAACGGATACCGGTAACTTGCTTGAGATTTCACTATTGGAATCCAACAAGCTTCCGCCATCGGCTTTTCCTCCGAATGGTCGGACTTTCTTTCATCATCCAAGCGGGCGACGTTGCGATGGCCGCTTGGTTATCGATTTCCTTGGTATGTGTATACATGTTCTAATTTAGGTGACCTGGTGGTCCATATTTATTCAAGTAATGAGAATTAAAATTCAATTATATCATTGTATTGACTTATATCTTTATAGTTATAGAAGGATTAAATAAAAAAAAATCATTTTTGAGGTCAAACAAAAATTTTACCATGTATTATTTTATAATTTTAAAAAATTTGAGGGTTTAAAATACAAATTTCCCATTTTAAGGGACAATAATGGTATTCGGATTAAATGTAGATAATAAATATATTTAGATTTTAAAGCAATTATGTGGATCCAATTCAAATATTATAGAAATTATAAGTCAATTTGGCATGGTTTTTGGCAGCTGAAGCTTTGGGGATTCCCTTTTTACGGCCATCTTACACAACTAAAGTAGGGAGATTACAGAAGTTCCAAAAGGGAATGAATTTTGCAGTGGCGGGTGCGACTGCACTGAATTCATCGTTTCTCCAAGAAAATGGAATCCATAATCGCTCCACCAACATTTCTTTGGGAGATGAATTGAATTCCTTCAAACATTTATTGCCATCTCTTTGCTCATCTTCTGCAGGTAAAACTTTTTTATATATTTTTCTAGTTTGTGTTTGGTAGGAAAGAAAATCTTCATTCGTGGTTATTTTTCTTGCTAGCTTAGTTACCATATCTTTGTTTCATGCTATGATTTACAGATTGCAAAAAGCTCCTCCGGAATTCCTTGATTGTGATGGGAGTGATTGGGGGAAATGATTACAATCATGCATTCAGGGAAAAAAACAATGAAGCAGCTCGAAAATTTGTTCCTCTTGTTGTTCATACTATAGCATCAGCAATCCATGTAAGAAACACTAATTTCAACGGAAAAATTTTCCCAAGAATTTTAACGGAAGCCTTTCCTATGCAGGAGTTGATTGAGTTAGGTGCAGTGACATTTTTGGTCCCTGGAAACTTCCCAATTGGATGCTCCCCAGATTTATTGACAAATTATCAGGGCTCAAACAAGGATAAATATGATCCTTTAACTGGTTGTCTAACATGGTTGAACCAGTTCTCTCAACACCACAACGAATTGCTTCGAACAGAACTCGAAAAACTCCGAAACCGTCATCCAGACATCAACATTGTTTATGCTGATTATTACAACATTGCAATGCGTTTTTACCATTCTCCAAAACAATTTGGTAAGCTTTCACTTCGTTTTTAAACAAAGAGAAGTTAATCTGTGATCAAAATTTTTGGATTGTTTAGATGAAAGTTTGTTGGATGATGGCAGGATTTAAAGAAACTTTGAAGGCATGCTGTGGAATTGGAGGTCTTTACAATTATAATTCGTCCAGATCTTGTGGTTATCCACCATTAAAAAGCTCTTGCAATGACCCTTCTTCGTATATAAGTTGGGATGGCATCCATTATACAGAAGCGGCCAACAAATGGCTTGCTAATGTTGTATTTGAAGATTTGATGAAATCCACAACCTGTGTCCCCTATTAACTGTAAACCCCCATTAACTTGTGTTCCCCATCCAAAGTTCCTTCCAAATCAATAAAAGGATCAAATTGATGCTTGCCACTATCACACAAAGCTAATCCTAAATGCACACCACCTATACCACTTTACTTTAAGTGTGGGTTTAGATGAACAGTGCGGTACGATGTGTTTAGTTTACTTTTTATTTCACGTTAGAGTATTTAATCTCACTGTCACAACTAATTTTACACTAACAACAAATAAATATGCCATCCATCCAAACCCATCCTAATTCTTTAACCAATATTGTGAAGTTAGACTTGAAATTATTCTTGTAAGCCATGATGGGACAATTTGATTAAATTGTTGAAAAAAGAGAGCAACAATTTGATTAAATATTCAATCAAGGTCTACTTGTCAACCGTAATCTATTTCGATAAGATATATTTATGATCCAATATATATAATTATTCAAATTTAATCCTACATAAAATATAAGTTTTAATTTCCTCATAGTTATAAATGACTAATTTAAACTTATTTAAGGCTATGATATAAAATTAGCATTTAGTTCTTAATGTTTATTTATTTTGTTATTTTGACCTTTATTCTTTTTGGGTTATTTTGGCCCTCAATTTTTAAAATTTAATCAAATTACTTACTTTTTATGGAAAAATTGATTGAACTATTTAAATTTTAATGGTATTGATGTGACGACTCACGTGACATTTACATATAGATAAATTTTCTAAAAGTTCTTATAAACCTTTTGAAATTATTTGATTTTTAAAAAAATAGAAATTAAATGCTAAAAATACATATTTCATGTAATTTAATTGGTCAATTTATGAGAATGCACCACTGATTTTTCCATGTTTACATTGAATTTTGTGCAGGGGTGCAATTTGGGGCTAAATATAAGAAAAAGGAAACAATTGGGCTAGATTGAAGAAAGGAGCAAAGAAGGTGGGCCAAAGCAGAATTTTTCCAATATGTAATTACCTGAAAATTTTTGTTGACTTAGTGGGAGATTATGTAGGGATTTTTATATCATGGAATATTTTATTTCCTTGATTTTCTATGGCTAGTGGCTCTTAATTTAGCAAAGCCACTAGTATAAATAGGGTAATACTTTGTTCATTTAATCATCAAGTGATAAATCAAGCTTTCATCTTTGAATGCAATCTCTTCTTCATTTTCACGAAGCTATTTGTTGTTTTTGGTTTCTTTTTCTTTCAATTTGTTAATTTCTAGTTTGTCACCAACTTAAACCATTTACAATTTCTTTTTCAAACTTCCTTTTCATTTCCAGTAGCTAAACCATCCCACTCTAATACACTATCAAAATTACATTCCCCATACTTAATCACGCCACCCATTCTTTTTACCCATTTTTACCTTATTTAATTTATCCAACTCCAATATGCCTCAAAACTTAGTTAACTAAATCCATTTTCAGCTTTAGGTCAGAGTTAGCCTCGTCAAAACCCGTGAGTTATCAACCTGAGCAATTTAACTCCTAAATTCCAGTACATATTATTTCTTCGGATTAAGAGTATGATTTTGTCAACTCTCAAAGTTAGATCAACACTAATTCAAAAAAGACGTCGTTTGAGTTAGTGTGGTTAGACGTACAGTTGGAATTCCGAAAGGATCGATTGTCTGATTGGTTTTCTGTGAACACATTGGCATGCCAAGTGGGGATTGCTATTTGGTTCCGTCAAGGGAAGTAGTAACCGGATTTAAATGTCCCACGCGATTGAGGACATTGGTTCGAGCTAGGCTCTTCTAGAACGCAAAGCTGTTAAAGTTCTAAATCACGAACGTTTCGTTGGTTGTTCGATCGATGAGGTTAGTCATAGGACGTTTCATAACTAATTTACAAAAGGAAGAGTTGGTGTCCGAGGCATCCTTGGTAGCTATAACTAGCTTATTGGAAAAGGAGTTCATCTAATTTGAGGATTGGTTCAAAGGCGAGGAAAAATTAGATGCCTAAAGTGAGCTTAGTTTAATTAATTTTCTCAGTTTATTTAAGCTGTTTTTATTATTTTATTTTCAAATTTTACTTTTCACGCATTTTTTCCCTGTTTATTTCAGGTTTCAGGTTTTCAATTTTATCCTCCCCCAAATTTCTTGGGCACGGCAACTACCCAGACACGAATCAGTGAGAAAGAAACAATTTTGATAAACCCGGTCTTTGAGGATCGACCCTACTCCCTATACTGCTTAAATTGCAAATTAGGTGCAGGTTCATATTGGTGGAATCGACACCCATCAGTTTTGGATTCCACCAATATAAACCTCACCTAATTTGCAATTTAAGCAGTATAGGGAGTAGGGTCGATCCCTCATAGACTGGGTTTACTAAAAATTGTTTCTGTTTCTCGACCAGATTCGTGTCTGGGTAGTTGTCGTGCCCAAGAAATTTAGGGGAGGATAAAATTGAAAACCTGGAACCTGAAATAAACAGGGAAAAAATGCGTGAAAAGTAAAATTTAAAAATAAAATAATAAAAAAAATTAAATAAATCTAAAGAAAAATTAATTAAACTAAGCTCAGCTTTAGGCATGGATTTTTCCTCGTCTTTGAACCGATCCTCGAAATTAGATGAACTTCTCTTTTCCAATAAGCTAGTTATAGCTACCAAGGACGCCTTGGACACCAACTCTTCCTTGTGTAAATTAGTTATGGAACGCCCTATAACTAACCTCACCGATCGAACAACCAACTAAACGCTCGGATTTAGAACTTTGAAACTTTATGCTCTAGAAGAACCTAGCTCAACCAATGTCCTTAACTGCTGGGACATTGAAATCCAATTACTACTTCCCTTGATGGAACCAAACAACAATCCCCACTTGGCACGCCAATGAGTTCATGGAAAACCAATCGACAATCAATCCTTTCGAATTTCAATCAGACGCTCTAACCACACTAACTCAAACCGCCTTTTTGACTTAGTGTTGATCCGACTTTATGGGTTGACAAAATCATACTCTTAATTCGTAGAAATAATAAGCATCGAATTTAGGAGTTAAATTGCTCTGTTGGTAAGTCAGTGATTTTGACGAGGCTAACTCCACCTAAAGTTGAAAATGGATTTAGTTAACTAAGGTTTGGGGCATATTGAGTTGGATAAATTAAATAAGGTAAAATGGGTAAAAAGAATGGTGGTGTGATTAAGAATCGGGTTGGAATTTTGGTAGTGTATTAGAGTGGGATGGTTTAGCTATCGAAATGAAAAGGCGCTTGAAAAGAAATTGTAAATGGTTTAAGTTGGTGACAAACTAGAAATTAATAAATTGAAAGAAAAAGAAACCAAAAACAACAAATAGCTTCGTGAGAATAAAGAAGAGATTGCATTCAAAGATGAAAGCTTGATTTATCACTTGATGATTAAATGAACAAAGTAGTACCCTATTTATACTAGCGGCTTTGCTAAATTAAGAGCCACTAGCCATAGAAAATCAAGGAAATAAAATATTCCATGACATAAAAATCCCTACATAATCTCCCACTAAGTCAACATAAATTTTCAGCTAATTACATCTTGAAAAAATTCTGCTTTGCCCCGCCTTCTTTGCTCCTTTCTTCAATCTAGCCCAATTGTTTCCTTTTTCTTCTATTTAGCCCCAAATTGCACCCCTACACAAAATTCAATGTAAACATGAAAAAATCAGTGGTGCATTCTCATAAATTAACCAATTAAATTGCATGAAATATGTATTTTTAGCATTTAATCAAATAGTTTCATTATTTTTTTGTAGATACCCCTACTTGCTTATTCTATTATTCATTCGATAAATATAAATTTGTTATACCTATGTAGCCCCCAATCGCCTTGAGAATGTGTGAGTTTTCACACCTAAATGCAGGTGTCTCTACCTTTCTAGGGAGAGGAGGTGGGTTGATGCTCCCTTGACTATGGTGGGTGGGTCTTGAAACAACATCTTAACAAGAGGGTCTACATTACCTGTGATATTGACACGTGTCTCAATGGTAAAAGGATATAACAATACATATAGTAAAAATTGCGAGATTTGAACTCAATGCATCATGATCCTTATTAAGTGAATTTTACGATTTCAACCAGTATTTAATTTTTATATTAATCAAATAATGTAATATACATAAAACTATTGAAAGTAGAGAATTAAATTCACAAATAGTAAGAAGCATGCATAACAATAAGTTAATAATAACCCTAAAAATGAAACATATTTGAGTTCAACAATAAATTGCTTCAGCAACAATTTGATTAATTGTTGGGAAATAGAGCAACAATTTGATTAAATCGGTCCACATGTCAACCAAGTTGGGAAAATGAGCAACAATATCTTCAATGGTCGGCCAAATGCCAACCAATTTGGAAAAATAATATTCAATCGTGATTCACATATCAACCATAATTTATTTTGATATGAGATATTCATGACTCAAAATAGATTAGACTCACTATATATAATTATTCAAATTTAATTCAATTATATGATTAATTTAAATTTATTTAAGGTTATTATATTAAATATTAATATATATTTTTATTAAGGTAGATTAACTTATTTATCTTTTAAATAACCATATTTGTCATCCATCTCAAAATGCATGGAAAAAAATTAACCTACTGTTAAATATTTGATGTGGCACTAGACATGGAGAAATAATTTTACGGATCCTTCACACCACATCATCTATAGTCGTTTTTTATTTATTTAATAACATTTCAGTAATTTTTTCTATGTTAGTGACACGTAATTTTGTTAACTTTTTTACACTGAACCTTGAACTCTAAATCCCGAATCCCGAATCCCGAATCAAGAACCTTGAAAAAGTTTAGGGTTCGGGTTTTAAATTTGGGGCTCGGGATTCAAGGTTCAAGTTTGGATTTAGGGTTCAGGGTTTTGTGTAAAAAATTACTAAAATTGTGTTAATGACATGAATAAGATTGCTAAAATGTCATTGAATAATTGGGAAAGGTCTATAGATGATGTGGTAGGGAGGGTCCATAAAATAATTTATTGAGGTTAATAGAGAAAAAAAAAAACAGAAAAAAAACCACACGTCACCATGAATTGAATCAAGAAACCAAAAAAACCAGCAAAAAACGATTTGAGACATTGATTCCCTGTCAAAATTTCCATTCATAATGAATCATGTCAGTCAAGCTTTGCTTGTAGCAATCGATTCTTCCTAAATTTGAATCAGAAGTGAAGTTTTTATCCAAAGTTGTTACGGGGTTTAATATTTACATATATATATATATATAAATTGTTTACGTTTGGGTGTTTCATTAGAGATGAAACTGTACATATTGTATTACCATATTTTTATACTCAAAATTTAGAGCTTGAAATACATGATGAGCCTTTATACCAAGTTCGGCTTCGGATACTTCAGTCAAAATTTGAAAGATCTATAGTTACAAAGCATTGGCAGTTTCTGGTGGGGTTTGGGTTTGAATTTTATTGTTTTAAAAGTTTTGGGGTTTGGGGAAAGAAATTAAGAGAGAGGAAAAGTGAAAGCAGAAGAAAGAAGACAAAGAAAGTTTGCTATTTACTCCAAACTGTGTATTTTGATGTAAAATTGTGGTCCCTCTTAGTTTGAAATCTCACCTCATTCTATTATCCCCACATCCACTTTTGGGAAAATAACAAACACAATTATTTGAAATGCTACAGAAGGTTGAAAATAATTGAAGGGCTAAAATGATATTTTATAAAGTTAGAGGATTAAAAAGTTAGACACAATTATTAAATCAAAAAAGTTAATAGCTTGATAAAAGAATAGAACCGACTAAATAGTTGGATGACTATTCTTGTACTTTACCTTATTTTTATTTTCATATAACATAAATATAATAATATATAAAAATATATAAAAAAAATAACATAGTATAAAAATTAAAATATGAGTCTAGTTTGGCTGAGATCAAGTCTTGACGGTTGGACTTCAAGCTCGACTCATATTTTTTAATGAGTCTAATTTTTTATTTAAATTTATTTTTCGAGCTTAATATTTTTGTTCAAAACATCTCTGATAGGCCTTTTGATTTGAATCGATAGTCTAACCCTAAAACATATCTAATATGGACTATTAGTTATACAATAAAATATAAAATGATTAAGATTGATTATTAATTTAATAAAATATATGCTATAGTTCCTCTGTAATTATTATTATTTAAGATATATATAGTCGCTTAAAGATAATATTTTAAATAATTGAAAGCGACTTTGCAGCTAACTAAATCTTTATATAGAAAGCTACTTTGCATCTAATCAATTTTCTCACTCGTATTCATTTACAGAAAGCTGTTGCTCATCTGACATACATACATACATACATACATACATACATACATACTCTACATACAACTTCTGTAATCTTATATCTATTGCAGAGTCATCTATTAACATATAATAATATTAGGACTCAAAGATACACATAAAATGTAACATCAAATCTTGGAGGTAAAATTGTTGAGAGAAATAGTAATAAACTTTGAATATGGATAGTAAAATGAACATGAAAGATAAAAAAAAAAAAAATGGATGTGGAATGTTAATATTTACTAAAATTTATCATGCCCACGATGTTGGTCTAGTGTTTGATTCCCAAAAAATGTATTTCAGTTGTTTTGTTTAAAAATTTTATAGCAGGTGTCAGGTTAACTCATGATACTAACTGAAACAGTCATTTTAAATATAGTATAAATTTAAAATGAATTTATATATATATTGAAAAAGATAAAAGGTTTGGATAAAGTCTATACTTGTATGTATGTATGTATGTTAATTTGTTGGTGAGAAAGTGGTAATATAAATTTATTTATTTTTGCTTCCTTGAATATAGATATGCTTCAATGGCTACTTCTTCATCATGTTCCTCGTTGAAACAACACTTCCTTGTGTTTCTCATTGTAATAATAAGCAGCATTATTAATTCACCAGTAAATGGATGTTTCACATCGATTTTCAGCTTTGGTGATTCATTAACTGATACAGGCAATTTACTTGAGCTTTCAATTTCAGAATCCACCAAACCTCCTCATTCTGCTTTTCTTCCCTATGGCTGCACCTTCTTTCACCGTCCCACCGGCCGATTCTGCGATGGCCGCTTGGTTATAGATTTCCTCGGTATGTAATCTAATGTTTTTCCACCGATTGCCATGCTTGGCACCCTGATGTTTTATCCTGGTTCTCTACCTGTCATCTACCGTAATATATGCTTATGTGGTTCCAATTGGACGTGTTTTGCAGCTGAAGCTTTGGGATTTTCCTTTTTACCACCATTTTATGGATCTAAAAGTGGAAAATGGGAGAAATTCCGACAGGGAGCGAATTTTGCAGTGGCGGGTGCTACTGCACTGAATTCGTCGTTTCTTGCTGAACAAGGAATCCACAGTGTCTCAACCAACATTTCTTTGGGAGTTGAAGTGAATTCCTTCAAACATTTATTGCCATCTCTTTGCTCATCTTCTTCAAGTAAGCTTTAGTGTTTCAAAACCCTACCATGTTTTTTTTTTTTTTTGTTTCAAATGCTAATAATAAGCTATGGTCTACAGATTGCAAAAAGCTCCTAAGGAAGTCCTTGATTGTGATGGGAGAGGTTGGAGGAAATGATTACAATCATGCATTCAAGCAAGGGAAAAACATTGAGAATATCCGACGACTTGTCCCTCTTGTTGTTGATATCATATCTTTATCAATCAAGGTAAGAACTGATGGATGCTGTCTTTGTTTTAAACTAGGTAAAATATCATCTTTGGTCCCTTTTAATTTCGATATTGAGAAAATTGATCCCTCTAAGGACAATTTAATCTTTTCAATTTTGAAAGTGAGCAACAATTAATCATAATGTTAATATTTTTCATCAATTATACATATTTTTATTGGTAACATATCAAATTTAGTCCTCCAAGTTTACACATTTTGTCAATTTCATCTTAAGATTTACATATTATGTCAATTTTATACCGATTTAACAAATTTAGACCACAACTTTCACATATTCGTGAATCGATCTTGATTTAACAAATTTAGTTTGTAATATTTACATATTCTATAAACATTTACGCAAAATATGTAAACAACTAGAGTTAAATTTGTTATTATATAAATCAAAATTATATACAATTGATGTAATATATTAGCGTCATGATTAACTGTAATTAGTTATCAAAATTGAGAGGGAAGGAAAAAGGTATTTTAACCTGAAAATTATTAACATTTGGTATACTTGCAGGAGTTGATCGAGTTAGGGGCAGTGACATTTTTGGTCCCCGGAAACTTTCCTATTGGATGCTCCCCATCTTTGCTGACAAGTTTTCATGGTTCAGAAAAGGATCAATATGATCCCTTAACTGGTTGTCTAACATGGTTGAACCAATTCTCTCAACACCACAATGAATTACTTCGAAAAGAACTCGAAAATATCCGAAACCTTCATCCCCAAATCAACATTATATATGTTGATTATTACAAAGCTTCAACACCGTTTTACCAGTCTCCGAAAAACTATGGTACATTTTCAGATCCTTCAAAACAAGAAAACTTAATAGCTAAATATACATTTTGGTACCTGAATTTGGCTTCAAAGTTCAGATTGACACCTAAGATTTGTTTTTGGTCCAATTAACTACCTAAAGTTGACTTTTTGGTTGAAATTAAATTAGTAACTGAACTTGGCTTCATAATTCAAATTGGTTCAAATAAGCCATTTACATAAGTACTAATTTGAACCAAGAAGCCAAGTTTAGGTACCTAGTTGGGCCAAAATAAACTTTAGCTACCAAATTGAACCTTAAAGCTAAGTTCAAGAACGTAACTGGACCAAAAAAAAAAAAACCCTAGGTATCAATTTGAACATTGAAGCCAAGTTCAAGTGTCAAAATGTATATTTACCCAAACTTAATTTGTCATCAAAATTTTGCTTCTTTACATGGAATTTCCTCGAATGGTTTCAGGATTTAAAGAAACTTTGAAGGCATGTTGTGGAATTGGAGGTCTCTATAATTACGATCCTTTGATATATTGTGGTTATCCGCCATTAAAACAATGCTGCAACGACCCTTCTTCGTATATTAGCTGGGATGGGATTCATTTTACAGAAGTTGTCAACAAATGGCTTGCCCATACTGTATTTGAAGAATTGATGAACACCATTCCTAGATTAGGGAGCTTGTGTCCCTTATCTACCGTAAACAAACTGAGAATTCTATATCCAATGTTTGGGGTCTAAACTGTAATAAGTATATAAATTGTTTGTCGAATTAATTCACTCAAGCTTAACTCAATAAACTCAATTAACTAAAAAAGTTACAATTCGATCATTAAACTATTTAAAAGTTTTCATTAATGTAACACTCTAAACCTGACTTAGAAGTCATGATCGGATATTAAGGAAGTACATCAACTTGTTCAAAGCTTTTAAATTTAATCCTACTTAAGTTTTAAAGCTTATAGTATCGACTTTAAACATTATATATAATTATTCAAATTTAATCCTACTTAAATTTTAAATTTTATTTTAATTCACTCATATTTAAATTTATTAAAGGCTATTATATTAAATTAGTATAAATATAATTTTAACTACTAACGTTTATTTATTTTATCATTTTGGTCCTCAACTTTTAAATTTTAGTTAAACTGTTTGTTTGTTTTTTTACGAAATATGATTGAACTATTAAAATTTTAATGGTATTGACGTGATAGCTCGTGTGGCATTTTACGTATACTTCACTCGCTAACATGGATAAATATTCTAAAATTTTTACGAGCCCTTTTAAAATTTTTATTTTTAAATATTTTTTTGAAATTTTATGAATTATACATGGATTGCACGCTAGTGGTCACATCAATGCCAATAAAATTTTAATAGTTCGTTAGTTTTTTGTTAAAAAAGTAATTTGATTAAAATTTAAAGATTGAGGTCAAAATGACCTAAAAAAGAATAAGAGTTAAAATGACAAATTGAGTAATTGTTATGATCTAAATTTATCATTATTCATATCAAATTTTAATATATGATTTTTATTTAAGGCGAATAACTTATTTAGTCCTCAAACCTTGTAAAAAAGTCATTTTAATTCTCCAACCTTTTTTTCACTATTTTAATATTATTTTCACTCAATTAATGATAGAATGAGTTTGTTGGTTTAGTGGTAAGGTTTTAGTTTACCCTTTGGTCTTGTGTTTGAATCCTTGCATGTGCAAACATGAACTATTTTTGCTAAATTATGTGTGTCGGCACTATTTGTATGGTGAGAGTTGTATCATCTAAACTAACCACAAGAGCCTCAAGTACCTCCTTACTCAAAAGGAGTTGAATCTTAGGCAACGTAGATGAATTGAGTTACTTAAGGACTATGATAGTGTCATTGAGTATCATCTTAGTAAGGCTAAGTCTGTTTGAGGATGATAGTTTGTTAGCCGAGTTGCAAGTTAAGCCGACTTGGATTGATCAAATTCAGGATAAGCAAATATTGAATGATTCTTTGGTTCTTTGGCTTCAGCAAGTTGAGGAGGGTAGGACTTCTAATTTTGGGTTGAATAGTAAGGGTATTCTGTGTTTCAGAGGTCAGATTTGTGTGCCTAATGATACTGAGTTGAGGCAGTTTATTTTGCGGGAAGTACATAGTAGCCCTTATACTATGCATCCTGGCGGAAATAAGATGTATTGAGATCTTTGAGAGTTGTACTGTGGCTCAAGTTAAAAAGTGAGGTAATTGACTTTGTTTCTTGATGTTTGACGTGCCATCAAGTTAAGGCTGAGCACAAACTGTCCTCAGGTTTGCTTTAACCCATTAAGATTCCGTTGTGGAAATGAGAACTGGTAACTATGAACTTCCTTAGTGGGTTACCCTTGAAACCCACTAAGAAGGATTCTATTTGGGTCATCGTGGATCGGTTGACCAAGTTTGCTCATTTCCTTCTGATTAGGACTGATTATTCTCTACAGAAGCCAGCGAAGCTATACATTTCTGAGATTGTTAGACTTCATGAGGTTCTAGTATCGATTATTTCAGATCGAGATTGATAGTCACGAAACTAACTAAAAATACGATAAAGGTAAGAGCACGTATCGGTAAATAGTATAGCTACGGTGAGTAAAGATATCGTATCCATGAGGACTAAAAGTACTAGTAATTACCATTTTCCTATTATTTAACCGGCAAATTGGAGTGATTGGTTTAAACTAAAATCTATTTAATTAATTAACTAAAGAACTCAACAGAGAATAAATCGGGAAAAATAATTGAATAATAACTAAGAAGCTAAACAATACCCAAGAAAGAATCCATCTAGACTTCATCTATCATTATGAATCTGAATTAAATGATTTATTCACTTGGCATCTTAATCTGTAGAAATCCCAAAATTATGGTAATATCCCTTTCAAGACTAAGAGCAGTTGACTCTAGGTTGATTAATTGAAAATTTTTTCTAATTAAAACCTCTATTATCGCATTAACTCGATCTATGAATTCCCCTATTAGATTTGACTCTAATCCGATAGATTTATGTTGTCCTATTTCTAGGATTGCATGCAACTCCCACTCAATTATGCTAGATCTACTCTTAAATAAAGACTTTTCCTTCTCTTATTTAAGCATATTAAACATGAATTAATATCCCAAAAATATTAAAACAAAAGATAAGCACACATAACCTGAGAACAAGATTCAAGTATTTATCGCTTAAAATAGAAATCAAATGGCAGAATTTATCATAGGGCTCATCTCCCCTAGGTATCTAGAGAATTAGTTCATAATTATAAATAAAAACATCTCTAAGACAGAATAACCACAAGAAATAAATAAACTCAGAAAAACTTCAAAGAAATTAAAAGAAGGTCTTCAATCTTAATGGAAATCTGCTTTAGAGTTGGCTTCAATGGTGTTCTTCAAGTTGTTTTCTTCAATACTCTCTGATCACCCCCTATTCTTTTCTTCCATTTGGTATTTGTAGCCTTTAGAATGCCTAGAAAGCTTAAAAATTGTATTTTTCTGCATTTTTGAGATGCAAATCACGAAATCAACACGGTCTGGCACATGGTCGTATGCCAACTTGTGTGGGAATTCCTGGTCTGTGTGGCTCTTGAAATCTTCTCTATTTGTTTGATTTTAGTCGTTTTTAGCTTCTTTTGCTCTCAAATGCTCTCTTAACTATAGAAACATGAATTTAAAGTATTAGGAGCATAAAATTCACCGGTTTGCATAAAAAAATCATCCAAAAATGCATTAAGAATGAGATTAAAATATGTTAATTTTATCACTTATCAGAGACCCCCAATTTACATCTTAATTTTGAAAGAAACTGCATGAGGCTCTAGGTACTCGATTAAACTTCAGTATTGCATTTCATCCACAGACTGGTGGGCAATCCGGGAGAGTGATTCAGGTGTTGGAGGATATGTTATAGAGTTGTGTTATCGACTTCCGTGGTAGTTGGGAGGAGTTTCTACCACTGACTGAGTTCACTTATAATAACAACTTTCAGTCTAATATTCAAATGACACCTTACAAGGCTCTTTATGTTCGTAAGTGTCGCACCCTTTTGTGTTGGACTAAGTTGGGTGTGAGGAGGATTATGAGTCCTGATTTAGTTTCTGAGATTGATGATTAGATTAGACTGATTCGGGATTATCTTAAGGTAGCTTCTAATAGGCAAAAGTCTTATACGGGTCTGAAGAGGAGAGACAGAGTTTATAGTGGGAGATCGGGTTTTTCTTAAGGTATCTCTGTGGAAGAAGGTCCTTCAGCTTGGACGTAAGGACAAGTTGAGCCCTAGGTTCATTGGACCTTATTAGGTTTTGAAATGAGTTGGGTTGGTTGCGTATCAGCTAGAGTTGCCTCTAGAGTTGGACCTTATACATGATGTGTTCCATGTCTTTATGTTAATGCGGTATATGTCTGATCCATCTCATATTGTGTGTGTTGAAAAAATTGAGGTAAGGTCGGATTTGACTTTTGAGGAGGAGCCGATACAGATCTTAGGCTGTGACGAAATCATGGTATAGAGGAAGTTACTTGGGAGCTTGAGGACTTGATTCAACAGCAATACCCACATCTATTTGAATCAGGTAACTTTCGAGGCCGAAATTTCTTCTAAGAGGGAGAGTTGTAACACCTCAAAATTTTAGTTTTTGAATTGTTAAAAATAGTCAAGTGAATTAATCTGGTTCAGTGGTTAAGTGTTGTATTTGTGTATGTGAGGTTCCAGGTTCAAATCCTTTCCCCTTGAATTTTGTTAATTTTTTTTATTAAACCTCTATCTTTGAACTTTGGGCTTAAATATTATTTTCGCTCAACTAATGACAGAATAAGCCTGTTGATTCAATGGTAATGTTTCAGCTTATCCTTTGGTCTTGTGTTTAAATCATTGCGTGTGCAAACATGAATTATTTTTGCTAAATTCTCTGTGTGCCACTCATGTGGTAGTGTTTGGGCTAAATTTGAATTCTGATAGGCTGTTAAGTGGTTAGAAAATTGGTTTAGATAGAAACTTATCAGATTTATTTTTCTTAAATAATAATTTTATAATCAAAATTTCCCAAAAAATTCTCCCATTTTTCTAACGTCCACTATCTCCATCTTTCCCTCTTCTTTTTCATGTTTTTTTCTCTCTCTTCTCTCTTCTTAATTTTCATTTTTTCCATGTTTTTATTTCTTCTTTTTTTTCCATCATTTGTACGAGCATTGCGTGGTGTTGTTATAATTGAACGTAAGTAAATTCAATGTAAGTGTTGTTATTTTCTGTGGCTAGAGTTTTAGTTTTCTTGGTACTCAGCTTATGTTTTGGTGTGATACGAATTTTGTTGATTGATAGTATGGTTTTCTAATAGGAGAAGAACTTGTGACTTTTGGCGATCCTCCCGTAAATTTAGTGTGTTCGGTTACTATTGCTTTGGGGGTAAATGATGTTATGCCTTGTTGGGGGCCGAATTTTTATGTTTTAAGGTTGATTGTGGATGTTTGGAACCAAATTAAGGATTTAGGAATTTTTAGTTTTCGTTGGCTAATTTGTGTGAAAGGTCGATTTACGTATTGGAAATCTAGGTTTTGGATTCGCATAAAAAAACACCCAGGTGTATAATGGAAAACTCGAAAAACAATGAACAACGAGATGCCTAAAAACTATTGTCGACATCACACGACCGTTTGGACCACACGATTTGGGCTGTTTGGGTCGTACGGGCCATATGGGCATGTGTTAGGCCTTATGGGCCACACAGACGTGTGGGCCCATTTTCTGAAAATTTACCCTATGGTTGTTTTTGATGTGCGATTCAAATTTAGTCTTTTGTAGGGTCCATATTGTATAAATAAGATTGTAAAACATGGGATTTGATATTCTATTTCTGTTAAATGCGATTTCTAAAAGCATGATATGTATAGCATGTATGTCATATATAATATCATGATGTGAATTCTACCAAAGCGATTTAAAATCTGATGTGTATAGCATTTATGTCATACACACATTTGTTATTTGATTAGTATTGCATGTGCATTGGGGTCGAAATATGTTTTATGAAGGAAGTGTTGTAGTTTAACAATCTGCCTTATCTAGTAGCTTGATCACATATTTCTAAATTTGGTGGGTTACCGTGTATTATTATCTGGTAGCTTTACTACATAATTTCTAAAAAGTGACATACGCTCACTTATTGGTGTGTAGGGTTGGATAGGTATTTGATACCTATTTGGTGTGTAGGGATGGACGGATATGGTTTGTAGCGGATGGGGGTAGGATCTAATTATGATAATACATTCGATTCTGAATCTAATCATGCATCTGAAATGTATTTGTTAATTTATGTGCATCTGATTGTTTCAATTGGACTTTTATGTTAACGGTTTTGGATTTTATTTTTCGTTTTGAACTACTTTATCGTATTTAGAATATTTTATTTCAAACTGCAATACGTTGAGTTTCAAAGTCAAACTACAATTTTCAAAACTCTGTTTAGCTTAAGATTTCCACTGCAAAACTAAGTGATCTTATAAGTGTTTTCTGCAATTAAAATGAATAAATTTAATATGGTGTTTTTCTCTAAAAATTGGAAATATCATTATCAATTTTTGTTTTATGTTTCATTTCCGAATTTTAATTTCTGGCTTTAAACCGAGTGCATGTAATTTCTCAAAATTTGCTCATAACGTCTGAGTCAGATATAAGGTGCTTCGAATACTTTATTCAAAATTTGTACAAGCCCTGGTACCAAACTAGTAAGAATTACCATAATTACAAACAATTCCCTTGGCATTGTCTGTTGCTGGTGGGGTTTGTGTTACAAGTTTAGGGTTTGGGGAAAGAAATTATGAGAGTGAAGTGAAAGTGAGTGAGAAAATTCCCAAGAGAAAGAAGACAAAGAAAGTAGGCTATTATGATATCTTTATGAAATTGTACTCATTGTTGGTTTTGAAATGTCATGTCATGTCATGGTAGGTAAAAAGAAAAATGATAAACATGTTTATTTGAAGGTTTAAAAAAATTTGGAGGGTTAAATAAATTAATTTTTAATTTTATTTAATTTTAAAAATTACGTGATTAAATCGAAAAATTAATAGTTAAGTGATCGAAATAAAATAAATTAAATAATTAAATGATCGTTTTATGCTTTACTCTTTTTTAATATTTATAATAAAGTGAATATATTTTATTTTTATATGACATAAATTACATCATATATAAAATATATAAAAATAACATATTATAAAAATTAGAATATGAGTCTAGCTTGACTAGGCTTAGAACTTGACGGTTAGAGTTCAATTACGACTCATATTTTTTATAAGTCTAATTTTTTATTTAAATTTATTTTTAAATTTAGTATTTTGTTCAAAACCTCTTAAATATCTATAGATTTTTGACTTGAACACATAGTCCCTAAAACATATCTAACATGGACTATTACTTAACAGAATAAAATATAAAATATTAAAATTAATTATTAATTTAATAAAAATATATGATATAATTCCTCTGTTTTATTATTATTATTTAAGATATATATAGTTGCTTAAAGATAATGTTTTAAATAATTGAAAGCCACTTTGCAGCTAACTATATATATATATATATAGAAAGCTACTTTGCATCTAATTAATTTTCTCACTGATATTCATATACAGAAAGCAATTGCTCATCTTACATACATACGTAAGTACATACTCTACAGAGAAAAGTCTCCTTAAAATTATAAAAACAAAATTTAATCTTTTAAAAATTATAAAAATATAAACTATAAAAATTAAAATTTCATTCGGTCCTCTAAAAATTATTCTAGTTTCGTCCATTCCTATCATTTGGAAATGATAAATCATTGAAAACAAAACAACTTCCGGTTTTATACATACATACATACAACTTCTGTAATCACACACCCATATATATATTAATTACCCTTTAGAGTAAAGATATTTTAGTAATTTCACAATTAAATTAGGGTCAGGTTGATTCATAATACTAATTTAATTAGTCATTTTAAGTATAGTATAAATTTGAAATGAATTTAAATATATACTGAAAAAGATACTATATTCCCAAAGTCTATACTTCACTTGAAATTTGTTGGTGAGAAAGCGGTAATATAAATATCCATGGTGCAATTTCTAATATTTTTGCTTCCTTGAAATGTTTCAATGGCTACTTCTTCATCATGTTCTTCGTTGAAACAACACTTCCTTATGTTTCTCGTTGTAACAATAAGCAGCATTATTAATTCACAAGTAAATGGATGTTTCACATCGATTTTCAGCTTCGGTGATTCATTAACTGATACAGGCAACTTACTAGAGATTTCACTTTCAGATTCCACCAACCCTCCTCATTCTGCTTTTCTTCCCTATGGCCGCACCTTCTTTCACCATCCCACCGGTCGATTCTGCGATGGCCGCTTGGTTATAGATTTCATCGGTATGTAATCCAATGTTTTTCTTCGTTGGTCTAAATCTTCTTATTTCTTGAAGTAATCCTGTTTAATTTCCATGCTATATTCACACTAGGATATAATTAACACATAATACAATCATAGCGATCTGATTATCAATAAGGGTCCAAACTAATTGGTGGGTGGGAGGACATTGGTCCCCAAACCTTTCTTAGGTTCTTACAAATTTTTAACTAGAGAATTTGAGCCATGATTTCATTTTTTTAAAAATCTATCGTAGTCCTTGTGAATTTTAAAATTAAGTAAATTAAGCATCTTCTTCTTCTTTCTTCTTCTTCTTAGGTTAATACACGTTGGTATAAATCAGTATTAATTAAAATTGACCGAAATAGATTAAAATTTTGAACAAACCAATTTGGTATCAAAACGTACCGATTGCCATGCTTGGCACCCTGATGTTTTATCCTGGTTCTGTACCTGTTATCTATCATAATATATGCTTATGTGGTTCCAATTGGACATGATTTTGCAGCTGAAGCTTTGGGATTTTCCTTTTTACCACCATTTTATGGATCTAAAAGTGGAAAATGGGAGAAATTTCAAAAGGGGGCGAATTTTGCAGTAGCGAGTGCTACTGCACTGAATTCGTCGTTTCTTGCTGAACAAGGAATCCATAGTGTCTCCACCAACATTTCTTTGGGAGTTGAAGTGAATTCCTTCAAACATTTATTGCCATCTCTTTGCTCATCTTCTTCAAGTAAGCTTTAATGTTTCAAAGCCCTACCATGTTATTTATTTATTTATTTCAAATGCTAATAATAAGCTATGATCTACAGATTGCAAAGAGCTCCTAAGGAACTCCTTGATTGTGATGGGAGAGATTGGAGGAAATGACTACAATCATGCATTCATGCAAGGGAAAAACATTGAGAATATCCGACAACTTGTCCCTCTTGTTGTTGATATCATATCGTCATCAATCAATGTAAGAATTGATGGATGCTGTCCTTGTTTTAAATTAGGTAAATGACATCTTTGGTCCCTTTCAATTTCGATATTGAGAAAATTAGTCCCTTCAAAAAATTACAACAATTTAATCCTGTTAAAGTGAGCAATAATTAATCTGTTAATATTTTTCATCAATTATACATATTTTTATTGGTAACATATCAAATTTAGCCCTCTAAGTTTAAACATTTTGTCAATTTCATCTCAACATTTACATATTATGTCAATTTTATTCTAATTTAAAATTTAGTCCACAACTTTTATACATTCTATCAATTTGATCTTGATTTAACAAATTTAGTCTGTAAAATTTACATATTTCATCAATTATACATATTTTTATTGGTAAAATATCAAATTTAGCCCTCTAAGTTTAAACATTTTGTCAATTTCATCTCAACATTTACATATTATGTCAATTTTATTCTAATTTAAAATTTAGTCCACAACTTTTATACATTCTATCAATTTGATCTTGATTTAACAAATTTAGTCTGTAAAATTTACATATTTCATCAATTATACATATTTTTATTGGTAACATATCAAATTTAGCCTTCTAAGTTTAAACATTTTATCAATTTCATCTCAACATTTACATATTATGTCAGTTTTATTCTAATTTAAAATTTAGTCCACAACTTTTATACATTCTATCAATTTGATCTTGATTTAACAAACTTAATCTGCAAAATTTACATATTTCATCAACATTTACGCAGAATATAAATTTGTTATTATATCAACCAAAATTATTTACAATTGACGTAAGATATTAATGCCACAATTAACTGTCATTAGTTGCTCACTTTTAAAATGGACATTGATTAAATTACTCCGATTTGTTTTAGAATGACCAATTTGCTCAATATTAAAATTGAGAGAAACTAAAAAGGTGTTTTTACCTTCAAGTTATTAACATTTGTTATATATGCAGGAGTTGATCGAGTTAGGGGCAATGACATTTTTGGTCCCCGGGAACTTTCCCATTGGATGCTCCCCATCTTTGTTGACAAAATTTCATGGTTCAGAAAGGGATCAATATGATCCCTTAACTGGTTGTCTAACATGGTTGAACCGATTCTCTCAACATCACAATGAATTACTTCGAAAAGAACTCGAAAATATCCGAAGCCTTCATCCCCAAATCAACATTATTTATGTTGATTATTACAAAGCTGCAGTGCGGTTTTACCATTCTCCAAAACAATTTGGTACATTTTCAGATCCTTTAAAACAAGAAAACTTAATAGTTAAATTTACATTTTGGTACTTGAATTTGGCTTTAAAGTTCAAATTAGCACTTAAGATTTTTTGTTTTTGTCCAATTAGCTAGTTAAACTTGGCGTTTTGGTTGAAATTAGTACCTGAACTTAGTTTCACAAGTCAAACTGGTTCAAATAAGCCCTTTACATAAGTACTAATTTGAACCAAGAAGGCAAGTTTAGGTACCTACTTGGACCAAAATAAACTTTACCTACCAAATTGAACTTTAAAACCAAGTTCCAGAACCTAGCTGGACCAAAAAAAAAAGGACCTTAGGTATCAATTTGAACATAGAAGCCAAGTTCAGGTGTACCCAAACTTAATTTGTCATCAAAATTTTGCTTCTTTACATGGAATTTCCTCGAATGATTTCAGGATTTAAAGAAACTTTGAAGGCATGTTGTGGAATTGGAGGTCTTTATAATTACGATCCGTTGATATTTTGTGGTTATCCGCAATTAAAACAATGCTGCAATGACCCTTCTTCGTATATTAGCTGGGATGGGATTCATTATACAGAAGCTGTCAACAAATGGCTTGCCCATACTGTATTTGAAGAATTGATGAGCACCATTCCTAGTTTAGGGAGCTTGTGTCCCTCATCTACCGTAAACAAATTGAGAATTTTATATCCAATGTTTGGGGTCTAAACTGTAATTAGAATATAAATTGTTTGTCGAATTAATTCACTCAAGCCTAACTCAATAAACTCAATTAAGTTTATAAAATCATAGCATTTTATATTAAGCACTATATTTTCTATTTTTAAAAGAATATATATATATATATATATTTTCTTTATTAAGGTAAACTACACCATTAGTCACTAAAGTATGTGTAAGTTTTTATTTTGGTCACTTAAGGGAAAAAAGTTACAATTCAATCATTGAACTATTCAAAAGTTTTCATTTAAGTCATTGAACTATTCAAAAGTTTTTATTTAAGTCACTGAGCTGTTAATTTTTTTAAAAAGTTCCACCAGCAAGGTCCAAGCGATGATTCAGCGATCGATACAATGGATCAATATCCATTGATGAGTAGAAGAACATAACTTAGATCCAAGTCGATTTGATAGTTAATATTGTAGATAAAAAAAATGTTATTTAAATTTTAGTTCACAGATTTTTTACGTCCAAAGTTGTTTGCATGCAGGTAGCATGAACAAAGAAAGCTATATAACATCGATTTTAATAGCCCAATAACTTAAACAAAAACTTTTGAAGAGTTCAATGATCAAACAGAAACATGCATATACTTTTAAGCATTCCATGTCGTAGTCACATAAAATTGATATTTTCCCTCTAATTTACATGATTACTTAGTTTGCTTTTACCATTTGTTAATACCTTCTGTGCCAGCTTTCGAATTATATAGGTATCTAAGCTTTAAACAACCTTAAATTTTCTTTTGAGTAAACTATATTTATGGTATTGGTGAGTATTTTTGGTCTCTTAACTATGAAAAGTTGCAAAATGATATCTTAATTATTTGATTTTTTTCTTTTTGGTTACTAGCAGTTGTATGGGTGAAGATGACATGACAACTTTTAAAATTTTCGTAATAGCAACTTTAACCATCAACAATTATATATTGTGTAAATTTAATCTTGATTTTAAAAATTTAACCTTCACTATTTACACATTGAGTAATTTGGGAGAGGTCATATTTGCTTTTCTTTATGACCCTTTTAACTAAAAGTTTTAAAAAATCTATCAATTAAATTTGATCGGAAATATACCAAAAATAGAAACACCCAAAAATCTATAATAATCATTTTCATCTTTTCTTATTTTTAAAAATTAACCCTTAATGTCACAAATAAAAGTAAAATTAAAAAGAAAAGATCAAATTACACAATGTGTAAATGTTGAGGATTATTTTTTGGAATCAAGACAATTGACACAATGTATAAATTTTTAAGATTGAACTTGTTATTATACCAAATTTAAAAGCTTCGAAGTTATCTTCCGTTAGTACTATAATGGCTAGAGACCCAAAAAGAAAATTTTGATTAGTTAAGTGTAAACACCCCAAACCCAACCTAGATGTTATGGTCGAATTAGGAAGGTTACATTAATAAATTGAAAACTTTGACAATTATTTTTAAAAATGGATCTAATCCCGAAATTGAAAAACCAAAGACTTCATAAAAACTTATCATGACTTATTGGTAGGAGAATTTTGACATACATTAATAGTTCTTATGTAATCTTGAATTGATTTCTTTGAAACTCGATTTTTTATTCAGAACCGTCTCAAAATTAACTTAGCTACTCACTTTGCAAACCACATGATCTTATTTAAAACCTAGTAGCGGAAAACTTTCAGATTTGTTTAATTTTGTAAATTGTTAGATCGACTGAGATTATTAGAAATCATGCTAGCTTTTAAGATAACCAACTAGTAAAAACATTTAACAAAACCAAAAACCAAAGTAAACGTCTAGAAACTAAAACCAATCCAAAAGTCTGTAAAGTCCGAAATAAAAAGTTCAGAAAAACTAAAATTCAATAAACCAAATTGTGCTCCGGAAATGCCGCCAAATACTAAGTCTGTGGATCTCCTAAAAAATGTTAAACAACATAGTAAGCTAAAAGCCCAGTGTGTGAGTGTTGACCCACAAACAAAAACCATATCGAAGCATGCTTAAATACATACATTAGAACAGAATAATTCCTACCACCATTCATTACACACCATTCTGTCCAACCAATCACACCAAATAAAGCTATAAGAACCCATCCATCCATCACGCCAATATGTAATCATGTGCCACTCAGATAATATGTAGCTGAGTTACCAAAGTATATATGTTGTGAATATACTGTCAGAATTACAGTAATACTTCCAGATACACACATCCTCCGTCACATTATCATATCTCACCCCAATGCACAAGCAAAAATATACTAACATCTCATGCTACATATGGTCATAGCAAAAACAGATTTATGACATGCTTACATAAGTGTCATCAAAACAGATCATGTAACATAGCCTACACAGAGTTTAACAAATAAAAGTTATGCTTTACTAACATGCATACGCTTAAATTACGGATTTCATGGTCTTACATACATAGTTTCTACAAATCTGATTTCAAAATCTCACTTCTGGCCCAAACTAGGCCCAACAAACCTGCCAAAATGGGCCCACATGCCCTGACACACGGCCTACCACATGCCTATGTGGCCCATACAGTTTAACCTATTGGGCCCGGTGGATCACATGACCAACCATACACCCGTGTGGCTCACACTGCTAGCCACATGGTCGTGTGACGTTGTCTGCCGATTTCAAATTTTCACAAAAATTTCTCGATTTTCGTGACTATTTTGATGTTTTTGGGTTAGAAACACACACTTGAAGGCTTCCTATACATCGACTCAACAACAACAAACTTGAAACCCTACACATGAAATCCCAAAACGAATCCATTAACAACCAATTGTTAAAACCGAAACTTGAATTTGGTATTTATCACTTAATAAAATCAGTTCCCAAAATTGACATGCGGTCACGTCAACAAATCAATGGTCCTACAACACCTAATTTACCGGTGGTACGTTGCGCGTCTCCCAAACTTCACCTAACAAAGAACTCGAACAATTAATATCGAATACTCAAGAATATCTAAAATACATATACTAACCTACATCGAGATGAAAACACAACAACAATATTGCTAAAAGAACAGTAGCAAAAGAACGACACAAAGGGCAAAAGATTCAACGTTTGAACATAGGTAATATTGAGTAATAATTCAGAAAATAAAAGGAGTAAGGTAGGATGTTGAAGTTATGAAAATAAAAAAAGAAAAAGAAGAAGAGAAGAAAGAAATGTCAGAAGGATAGAACTCCAAAAAACTCAATTGAGAAAAAGAGCAGGGAAGTATAAAACGTGGGGGTGAGGGATGACAGATCGAGGGAGAGATTTAGGGAATATTTTCAATTTAACAAAAAACAATAAAAAATAAAATTCAAGTCAAATATGAACTTTATTATCTTATCATATAGATAGGTATCTGAATTCCACCCAAACTCCCCTGCTTGGACAGCACAACAAAGAAAGTAAAAATTAATTTCCTTTTTAGGCACCACAGGATCTTAGCACTAAACCAGTAAGCTTATTCTTGTCAAGAAACTAACAAAAATTAAAGTTAACCCTTATGAACCAAGTCAAACATAGTTTCAAAATTAAAAAATAATAATTCTGAAGAGAAGGGATTCGAACATAAGACTTAAAACACACTTTTAAGACACTTAGCCACTAACCACTAACCACTAAATCAAATTAAATCATTTATAATAATTTTAGCAATTCAGTTTTTAAAAAAATTGGAGCGTTACATTAAGTGACCATTTTATAACTTTTCATTGTTGGATAAAATAATTTACAGTTGGAGAACTAATAGATGGCAACATTGAAACCACTAGTAAACGCGTTAACATTGCTGCATTACAACGCCAAAATATGAGGTGAAGAAACATATGAAGATCAAGTTAATATCTCATAATGTTCCAGCTTCGACCTCTTAAAATCTATAGCCCCAGTGCTCTCACTTAGACCTGTTTATGGTCGGGTAGCCAGTCCAATTTGATAGGTTTATCCCAATTTTGAGATGGGTTTGGACAAACATTTTTATACTTCGGTTTGGCCTGACTCAAATTTAATTTAAAAGATAAAAAATATTTTTAAATGTAAATTTATTTATAAAATTATATAAAATATCGATTAAAAATAATTTTTTTAATACTTCATTATTTTTTTAATAATGAAACAAATTTTTGGGCAAGCTAGGTCGGCCCAAAAGTGAGCCTAAGCTTAAAAGTTTTTTTGAGAGCTGGAGTCTCAACTTGGCCCATGAACACCTCTCCTCCCACCATCTCCTTTAAAATATATCTTTTACTGCCCTCAGTGGCCATTGCACTCTAAACCTTTGCATGCTTATAATCAATATCAAAACACAAAATAGTTACATGATGAACCAATAGTAAAATAATAGAAGAGTGCAGGCACCAAGACCAAAGTCTACAAAATCAACCTTAAATGCTTTAATATGTTGAATGATCCACCCACTGATCAGAAACAAAGAAACGGTCCAACCAACTCCGTTTATTCCCCACACCAGCAGAAGATGATACCTCGACCTCTGCTTCCAAGGTTATTTATAAAGTACCAATCAGAAACCAACCAACAAAATTTGCAATACAAAAAAATAAAAAAAAAATACACATACACAACCTTAAATTTTCATTTTCTTTACATGTAGCCAAAGTAACAAAGGGTCAAAAATGAAATTCAGCATGCTCACAATCTTCAAAGAGAGAGTAGGGTGTACATGTGACACTTACACTCATCACCAATGCAACTTCTAAATAAAATCCAAACTTATCCTTTAAGAGATATTTCCTTGGGAAAATTCTAGAATATAAATTAAAGAAATATGATATTATCTAGAAGGCTAGTTATTCTAGATGAACATTCTAGCTATTAGATATTTGTAAAATCAATGGCGAGTATGTTGACATGTGTCAACAATCCAATGGTCACTAAATTCTATAAATAGGGGTGGGAGGTTTTATTATTGCCATGATGTAAGAGAGCCATAAGCAAGAGAGTGTGAGAGGTAGAGATAGAGAAGAAAAAGAGTAATGAGGTAGGCGTGTGCCATAAGCAATTGGGTTGGCTTTAATATATTGTTGGCTCTGCCGCCTGAATGATATATGGTGGACTCTACCGCCTGAGTATTATAGTGCACTATGAAGTTAGAAAACAAAAGGTTAACTGACTTCAGAGAGTTGGTGTAACATTAATTGTAGGTCCTAGGTCCTTTGTAGTGGGTGTGTTGGGCTCGTCGAGTTCCCAACAAAATTATTCAAGTTTGACTTAAAAAATTGTGAACTCGAGGAATCAATAAAGGCCCCTTACTTTTTCTTGTAGAATGAATGTGATAGCAAGTTAATTTTGTGTTTTTAATATATCTATTTGTGGCTAATTTTTTAATAGAATACTACTAAATTTGTGGTTTCTTGCTTAAATCTTATTAGGGATGAAATTGAAGTGCCAAAGTTTAAAATCAAGCAAAAAAGGGGCTAAATTGGAGCACAAGTAATAAAAGGGGGCCAAATTAAAAATTTTAAGAAATTTATTGCTGATCAGATTTTTCTATTTGACTTTATAAAAGCTAGATTTAGAAAAAAAATCTGATATAAAATCTAATTTTATGTGGTTAGTTGTTAGATGAATCATGCTAAAATTATCATATAGAATGTATATAAATACCTTGTATGGTGGCTTTGGAAGATAGACGGGAAATTGAATAAAAAATCATTTATTTCTTCTCCCTTTCATGCGTCTTTTAGCAATACAAGCATTCTGCCATTTCTTTTTCCTTTTTTTTTTTTTTTTACTTTGGTTCAATTGCCTTTTAAGCCCCTTCCTTCCTCCACTTATCACCATTACACTTAAACTCATTCTAATATTCCATCAAACATGAATAGTCTTATGCTCAACTAATTTCCTTTTATCTTTAGCCCAGTTATCATTTCGACATAAAAAAATCGTGAGATATGAACCCGCCCTAAAAATATTTCAACACGGTATTCGCTATCTCTCCAGTATATGAGATAGTCACAATCGTCCCTTAAAGTTGATCCAATTTCAGCTCAAAGTGCACGTTAGGTGGGAGCTATATTGGCATACAGTTGGGAAATCGGGTCGATCGTCTATCGCATTTGAGTTCCCACGAACAAATTGCCATGTCCAATTGAAAAAAGCTAGTTGGATTCTGTCAAGAAAAGTAGTGATCGGATTTAAACGACCCATGCAGTTGAGACCATTAATTCGAGTTGGATTTTCTAGTTTCCAAAGTTGCCGAAATCTTAAATTATAAGCACGAGTTACGTGATTAGAAAATCGATAAGGCTCAATTTACAAGTCGTTCTGAAACCAATTACATAAGAAAAAGTTGGCGGTTGAGGCGTCCTTGATCGCTATAACTAACTCAATGTTTGAAAAGGAAAATCCATTTTTCAAGGACCGATTTGATTTCAGAGTGTATCGAGGCTAAGGCTAAGAATTCACTGATTTGATTCACCGATTTAATTTAATTTCCTTAATTTTATTTTGCAATTTTAATTCTGTTATTATTTTATTATTTATTTATTTATTTATTTATTTTCTTTATCAACTAAATTCCCTCTTTTTATTTTACAACTCTACACACACAGGTCATAGGCACGACAACTACCTAGACTCAAAAATTTGGTAACAAAAACAGGAGAATTAGGAATCCCAATCCCTCTGCGACCGACCCTACTACTCTATACTACTATTTAATTAAGTAAGAGCGTAAGAAATTATTTTTGGTAGTTTCGATGTGCATCAAAATATTCCAACTTTCAAAGAGTATGAAGAATTTCATGCTCTTAATTCAGTAGTTGATGATTTCAATTTCTCAAATAATGTTTAGAAACAAAATATATATATATATTTTAAGATGAAAACTAGCAACAATGTTTCAAATAAAATCACTGTTGCACACTTCACAAAATAAAATTTGTCAAGTTCTGTCTATAGTTTGCATAACTAATAAAAAAAAGTTAAATCGGTTTTGAGGCTTGAACTTAGCAACTACTCACATTTTGGGACCTAAATTTTTTTTTTTAACTTAATACTTCAACTTGACAATTGTCTGCTATTGGGGGCTTACTCTTTTTTATCCAAATTAGTTTCTGATATTTCCTTAAAAACTCTAAAGTTTAAGTCTCAATATGAGACCAATTGCCAAGTTTAAAGAGTAACTTGGACAAAACAAGCCCTTAATACGAGAACAATTGCTTAGTGAGGCTTCAATATGAGAACAGTACTTACCTAGTTCAAAGATTAAATTGAACCTAAACAAAATCCAGGAACTAATGGGAGAATTGTTGCCAAGTTATTTAACCCAAAAAATAAGGATAAGACACATAGGAAATGCACTCTTGTTCTCATACTTATATAGTACATAAATCATACAGTAAAAGCTATAACAGAGAGAAACGACACTAATTAGCTAAATTATTAGTTGGAAGAAAGATACAAATATTAAGCCATGTTTTTAATGTAAAAAATAGAAAAATGGTACAAGTGATTCACCCAAATTTAATTATGACATAGAAAGAAACAAAGAAATGATAATCGAAATTGACAAACTTGTTTTACCTATGTTTATCCTTCCATGTAATGTGGTAATGTACTCCTCATGAAGGATCCCCAAAACATGTAGTTGTGAACTGTACTTTGAGCAGTGGCTGGTCCTTCAGTTGCCTTTATAAATCATTAATAAAAGTTAAATGTAAAACAAAAATGAGTATCTCATATTAGTGTCATAAGGGCAAGATAAGAAAGATACATATGCTTCAGTTTGCTCACAAGCTTGTTATTATGAACGCCATGGGCTTAAATAGCATTAAGGATTGCAAGGTGTATACCTCTGTTTTCTTGGAATGCACAAAATGGTTTGAATCAATGAAGAAGCCTGTAGTCATGTTGGGACATTCTCTTACGATCAAAAAGGTCAAAGCCGGAAACACAAAATGATATCCCTTAGGACAAAGCTCAACGAGGCAAGCCAGTTCTTCAAGTGCTAATCGTTCTAATTTATCAAACTTTATCTCTTTCTTGGTTGTCACTTCCCTTCCATCTTCTACTTCAAATACTTGTTCCAATTTCGGGTTTTGTTTAACCACGAGATATTTAAGTTGGTGAGCAGAACTGACAAATCCAAGAGGAAAAAGAGTTTTCAAGTTTTCACAATTTGTAACAGAAATTGTAGCCAAATTAGGAAAGCTTATAGGTTGAAGACCAATATCACCATGAGATGATGAAGAAACTTGATCCTTGGGTAAAATGATTCGTTCCAATTCCTCACATCCCTTGATTTGTAGACTGACCAATTGTGATAAACTGCAAACTGTTGTAGGTGAAAATATATATCTTAGCTTCTTGCAATCAATAATCTCCAGTGTTGTAAGGTTTTGTAAGGTTACGACTTGAGCAACATCCTTCCATATAATTTGCACTTTAGATAAATACTCCAAGTGTAGTTCTTGTAAGCTTGAGAATAAATGCCCACCTTGAACCTGAAATACCTCTTCATGATCCCCAACTATTATATAGTCTTGATTCAATGTGAGGACATCAATGTTACACAATTGTCGGCATGTCACGTTACTAAGATATAATTTCTGCAAACACAAACACAGTAGTAAATTCCATAAACGTAAACTATAATAAATGTTAGCCATAAGCTTTTTACATGCCAATTATGCAAACAATAGTTTGTTATAGTGCCAAAACCCATCTAAAACTGAAAACAATCTAGATAATACCTCCAGTTGAGCTTGAACAACAAAGCATGTCAAATGGGGACAATTTATCACTGATAAGTTTTGCAAAAACGGCACATTGAGCAAAATGTGATTGCCAGTTACATCCTTTCCTTCTGTCTGATTGTAGATTAGCACCAAGTGAGGACAGTTCTTTAGGTAAACACATTCCAACTGTGGAAGTGCTTCAGATAAAGTATCTGGAAACACATATTTCAATGATCGACAATTTTCGATCCAAAGAGTTTTCCATTTTGGCCAACATAGAGAATAGTGATTCTGCATGTTTAAATAAAAATATTAAAATAATTCCGAATTAAATAAAAATAGAATCCGGTTTTCTCATATTTTTTTTCCATAGCCTAAAACAACTGCTATTAAAAAGCAAAAACAGATAAAGCACACTAAAAGTTTCTGGAGTGAATAGGTATATCTACCTCATCTTCTTGGGCAAAACCGATGATTTGCTCTAATCCATCACAGCAGTCTATGTACAGTTCCTGCAGATGTAGCATACTTAGAGCAAGGCAAGGAGAGAAGATTGTTTTCAGTTTACTGCAATCTCCAATTCTAACAACCTTTAAACTACGGAGGCTCGCAATCTCATGATGGGATGACTCTAAATTCCATATGCTCTCCAATTCCGGTAATGAATACAACTTCAAGATTGTTAACCTTGAGAGCAGTGGTGCCTGACTTTCAACTTTTTCACAAATCTTATTCATTTGAAAAACCACTTGTAAACACTTACAATTTTCAATGGTCACTTCTTCAAGATTTTGCAAGAAACTAGTCGGAGGTGGACCATGGCACAACTCTTTCAAACAATTCATATTTCGTATATCCACTTCCACCAAATTAGATAATGCCACACTGGACCCTTGTTTTCCTGTTATGTCAATCAAGAATTCCATATCCTTGCAAGATTTAAGCCAAAGAGAAGTCAACTCATTTACTCTCTTTTTACATAAGTTTGGGATAATGTTCTTTTCTCCATCGATGTTCTCCAGGCTCAACTTTTCCACATTGCAAAACAGATCCTTAAATGCACTCAATAACGATGACAGATTATTAATTTTCAAGGTTCTAAAGGTTAAACCCTTTAAATATCCAAAATAGCCATTTACAACAATATTGTACCTTTGTAGTTTAGGGAACATAAAATTTTCTTGAAAACCTTGTTCAGCAGAAACTGTCAGTGATAGTGCAGTCAAACGAGACAATGAATTCAACTCCAATAAGTTGATATTGTTTTCACTTGTCACATGTAGCTCTTGCAGTGATGTCAATCTATTATATGCATAACAAAGTATTAATTACCAAGATTGACTTTAAAAACATTATTTAAACAAGATTGTGCGTCTTAAAATATAAAGTATAATCTTAAGAAAAGTTTATCTACGCATAACTGAAAAAAATCAACATACCTATTAAAGTAATTAATAGGAAACTAAATAACACAAAAGCAAATATGATATGATAAAAAATAAATAAATCTAAAGCACTATTACCTTGATAGCAAGTTGGGGGGGAAATTGATTTGTTGCTCTTCATCATGTGAAAGATATAATGATTTCAGTGTAGACAATTCCACTAAATCTTCAAGTATCTCATCACTATTAGTGCCAAACAATGCAAGAACCTCAAGGTTTCTCATATGTGTCAGTGATGATAAGTTCTCTGGCTTACAATCTATACAGCACAGAGTTCGAAGATTTGTTAAGGATTGGAGTCCTTCTAGTGAGAAATATACATCTATGAGAATTAGAACATGAAGGGATTTCATTTCTTCAAAAAATGTACTAGAAACTCTTAGCATTTCCTTTCCACTCAAAACCAAAATCTTAAGATTCGAAAGTTTCACTTTATCTGGAAGATTATCTATGTTACTACTGCAGTTCCATAAAGCGATTGCAGTATAACATCCAAAATTTTCAAATATATGAGGCCATTCTTTCAACCCGTCTTTTACCATGAATCTGTTTTCTCCCATTGATTTTAGCCAATGAGCAAAATCTCGAACAACATCATGCATTCTTACGGTTTCTGCATTATCAGTTTCCAATAACAGGCCAGACTTTTGGAGTTTTGTCAGTGCTACACCAATTTCCCTTCTTTTATCTTCAATTAGGCAAATATGAGAGAACAACCCCACACCGATTCCGCACATAATCAATATCTCAATAAGGATTTCATCATCTTCAGGAAAAAGGGAACACAACAAGAAACACAACTGGATGTCATTTTCAGTTGTTTGGCTATTGTTTTTCTTCAAATAATCGTAGCTAAGTTTAAGAGGACTATAGACACCTCCAAAAACTTCTTCATTATCCAAATGCCTAGAGTCCTTGAGTCTTTGATTTGCGGCTCTCCACCCATCTAGACTTTCACCCTTCAGAGCTTTTGCCACAGTTACGAGTGCAAGAGGCAAGCCCTTGCATTCCCTAGCAACCTCTTTGGCTACACCATTCAAGGAGGAAGGCCCATCATCAACACCAGCATTATCTTTGAACAAAGTCCATGCTTCAACTTCAGATAAGATACCAAGTTGAATTTTCTTCTGACAATTCATTATAGTGCAAACTTGTTGATGACGTGTGGTCAGAAGAATTTTACAACCCTCATGTGCAACACCAAATGGAATTCCGATGGTCTCCGGTTCAAATTCTTCCCAAACGTCATCAAAAATTACGAGGATTTTGTTCACGCCTTGCATACTCCTGAATAGCTCTTCTGCTTTTCCTTCTTGGCTACTTGTTTCAAATTTTAAACGAAAAATATCTGCAACTTTATCTTGAATTTTGTTGATGTTCGGATTTTGGGACATAGTAAACATCACAACTTTATCAAAGAGCTTTTGTTCTAGAGCATGCTTCCCTACTTCTTTGGCTAAAGTTGTTTTCCCGACGCCTGGCATTCCGTACAGTCCAATCATGTTGACACCCTTAGCATTTATAGCCTCCATGATCCCGATGAAAGCTGATTTTGAAGATTCAGAATCCCTGAAATCCTTAGATGTGATGAACTCTATTCCTTGAAGAGGAGCACGACGGCCGATTGGTGAAAAGTTACAAGTCTCTAAAAGTTCAGAGATAAGAAGAGTCTTCTTCGCAAGTTTCTTACTTAAGCAATATCTCCAGCCCCAATTAGGACACCATTTGGAACAGTTGATGTGACCTATTTCATCTTCCAGGATCTGGGTTACTCCCAACTCATTTTCAGCCCTTGTTAACCAGTCCTCAACATCCTTCTCGATTGCCTCAGTTTGCCTTATAGCTGCGTCAACATCATTTTTCACCCTATCTTTCTTCAATTCAAGTGCCTTACGTTGATTTTTGAATTCTTCAACAATTTTGCCAAAACGGAAAAAGTAGCTAAGATAAGGTGAGGCGTATTCCGTTGCCAAGTTTCCCACGGTGTTGGAAGAAACAGAGACAACAAGTTCAGCCATTTTTCTTGAAGATCTGATGAGGTTGAAGAAAGAATTTTATAATTGGTAATAAGATCAACAGAAAAACAAATGAAAGTAATTGTGGATGTTTGCCTAGCTAGTGATAGTAGGAATTATCAATGGATTTGAAAACCTTGATTCCAAATAGTAAAAAAATCGAATAAAAACTACTAATTAAGAAACTGTAGTTTTCTTCTGAAACAAAGAGATTACCATGTTTGCTTACAAGAGGAAATATAGGAGAAAGTGGAACTTATTCATGAACTTACCTCTATGTTTCTCTCCTGTTATCACCACTTGAATACGAAAAGGTAAGAGTCAAATAGAGCTTTTTTAGCTCTCTACTACCTTCAGATCGTAGATTGTAGCTGTAAAACATCAAAAGGCCAATGCTACTGCAGAAAAGCAAAAACCAAGACAACAAATCAGTAGATATAACTGGGTAAAATTTATGAGGAGCAGTTCCTTAAAGCTTACCTTCATTAAAGCCTCTTTTTCACTGATCTTTTGTGAACTGCAAATTAAGAAGAAAGTCTGATTTTTCAATATGCTTAGTTTTGATGGAAGAACTCAATCCCTTAACTCAATTAGTTGCTGGTTTGCTCTTTCCTAAGCTCAGTCTACTTGAGTCAATGTTCCAAAATCGAAAAAGATAAAACCTGACAACCTATGGTAGTGATTAAAGTATTGCCCACTTGGCCATCTGAACTTCACCGATTAGCTTACCTTTTCTTTTATTGGAAACTACACTTGCTCAATAAATTATTACTTAGTTTATATTTTGGTACTTAAATTTTAAAAAGTTTCAAAATGGTCATTAAATTATATGAAACTTTTTATTTTAGGCTGTTAAAATTGTTATTGTATCGTCTACACCAATCGAAAGCTCTCATTCTTCTTCTCTTTCACAATTCAGTTCATGAAATAGTTTTGTTCACCACGAATCTATGAACCGAAGTCTAAACAATTTTTTTCTTCAATACACTAACCATCAAATTGAGTACTTAGATCTAAAGTATATTCTTCTAGTCATTGATGAGTATTGATCTACCGTATTAATCGTCGAATAGTTGCTTGAAGCTCACTAACCTAATTTTAAAAAGAAAAAACCTGATAACCTAATAACTTAAATAAAAAATTTTGATTAATTCAATGACAATCTTTTAAAATTTTAAATTAAATTAATAACTTAAGTGTTTTTTGTTTTTTTTTCCAAATTTCAACCAACTAAAAGGAAAAAGAAGGACTTGCGATTCTTGCAATGTCTTTCTTATTTATTGTTGTCTTATTAGTGGAGAACAATGGACAGCCACTTTTTGTCTCTTTCCTTATTTTATTATACTTTGTTCATTTATTTGCATGTGAAGAATGAAATTGCACATAATCACATTTTACTGTTGGGAAAATAGTCTGAAATTTAATTCCAATGGAAAAATCTCTCGCAAATAACCAATAAAAGCCCTTTTATTTTTAAAATTACCGAAATGGGTTAGTTTCTGAATTAATTACCGAAATAGATCATTTTTCCCAAAAACGCGTCCACTTCAAAGCGTTATCAGGGGATAAAGCAGGAAAACGCTTCCTCAAGGAAGCGCTTTGTCCACGTGGACAAAAAATGCTTCAAGCACTTTCTCCGCTTTTAGGATTTAGGGTTTTTTTGTAATTAGAGTTAGAGTTTTGGGGTTTTTGAATTTTTAGATTTTAGGGTTTTAAGGAAAAATTAAATAAATAAGGGTTTAGGGTTTCTTAATTAAATTAATTATAAATATTAAAAATTAGATTAGGGTTTAGTGTTTATGGTTTTAAGGAAAAATTAAATAAATTAGAGTTTAGGGTTACTTGAGTAAATTAATTATAAATTTTAAAAATTAGATTAGGGTTTAGTGTTTAGGGTTTTATATAAAAATTAAATAAATTAGGGTTTAGGGTTGCTTGAGTAAATTAATTTTAAATTTTAAAAAATTAGATTGGGGTTTAATATTTAGGGTTTTTAAGGAAAAATCAAATAAAACTAGTTGTTATTAGTTATATATTTTAAACTTCTTCTAAAAAATAAACTAATAAAATTAAATATTTTTAGTAAAAATTAAATTTATTAAAAGAATTTTTAATAATAAATTAAAAATAAAATATATAATGAATTTTTGTATTTTCAAATTTTAAAATAGAAAAGAGTTTTTTTTATGAAAAACAAAAAAGAGTTAAAAGTTTATATATATATATATATATATTAAATTTATCTTTTGCTATAATTTTAAATTTACAATAAATTAAAAATATTAATATAATATAATATGCAAAAAATACATGAAATTTAATACAATACAATCATATTAATAATAGAATATTTTAGGGATAATAATTCCTTAATTAAGGTCTTAAGATCATGGGTAAATATTTTATTGATTGTTAGTGAATGATTTATAAATAAGTATTAATAACTTTATTTAATGGAATTTAACATAAATTTTAATATTTAATATATATTTTAAACTATAGAAGTTTAAATTCAAAATTGAGAAAAAATATAATAATTGTAATTAATATTTAACTATATTTAAATAAAGTTAGACTTTCTAATTTTTAAAATTTATAATTAATTTAATTAAGAAACCTTAAACCTTTATTTATTTAAATTTTTTCCTTAAATCCTTAAAATTTTAAAATTAAAAAACCCCAAAACCCTAACTCTAATTGCAAAAAACCCTAAATCCTAAAAAAGGGGAAGTGTTTCCTCAAGGAAGCACTTTGTCCATGTGGACACAAAGCGCTCTCTCAAGGAAGCGTTTTCTGTCCACGTGGACAAAGCGCTTCCTTGAGGAAGCGTTTTCTTGCTTTATCCCCTAACAACGCGCTGACGTGGACGCGTTTTTGAGAGAAATGGTTCATTTCGGTAATTAATTTAGAACCTGACCTATTTCAATAATTTTAAAAATAAAGGGGTTTTTATTAGTTATTTGCCCGAAAATCTCATCTATATATATATATATATATGTATGTATGTATGATGTATAAATGAAGAATTTCTTTTCTTTTAAATATATTAATTGCTGAAACAGTGACAATTAATTTACGTCCTTACCTTGATTCTGTATAATTATATATGAAAATATGATTGATGCATGTTAATTTATTAATTCATTTTATTAAAGTTTATAGTTAACAGAACTGTTAAGAAAATGCAAAAAAGTTAATTGAATTTTTGTATTAAATTTGCATTTTATTAAGTTTTGTCGTTAATTAAATAATTAATTAAGTTTCTCTATTAATAATTTATGTTATTAGCCGTTAAAATAAATTGATAGACCAATTAGATGATGATATATAACAGCTTTTGGTTTAATCTAATATTTTTCATGAAAATAATTAAAATATAAAATATATAAAATATCAGAAAAATTATAAAAATAAAGATATTAAATATTAAAATTGATATAAACTTATTAAAATTATAAAACTTATAAATATTATAAAAATATATAAAATTGAAAAATAGTATTAGCATAAAAACTTGAATTGGTTAGCTCGAAATAAGCAAGGGCACCAATCCAAGGAAAGCCATTAGACCAGTTCACTTACAAATTGGGTGGTTGAACTGAATTTTTATTTTATAATATTTTTATCAAACTAAAATTTTATTATCCAACTATTAACATATTTCAAAATGAAATATTCTAACTAAGATTTTTAGAATCGAATTGGTGGTTTGAACCTTTAAGACCACAAGTTTGTCAGTTCGATCGGTCTGTCCAATTTAATTAAATAAAATATTAAAAATAAAAAAATATTAAAAAAATCTGTTCAACTGTTCCAAGTCAACCAATCTAATGGCTTTCTCCAAATCAGTACTCTTGTCGATTTCAGTCTAGTCGGTCAGTTCAAGTTTTTATAAGTTTATATCAATTTTAATATTTTTATAACTTTTATAGATTTTTAATATTTTTTATAAAATTTTAAATATTTTAATGATTTCTTTAAGTTCATATAAATTTTCATATATTTTTAATATTTAACATTTTGAATATTTTATAATTTTTCTTATTTTATATATATATATATTATTTTTTATAATTTTATAATTTTAGGGAAAAATTAGATTAAACCGAAGTCGTCACATGGCACCATTTGGTTGGTCCATCAATTTATTTTAACGATTAATGTGATTAATGGCAAAAACTATTAGCAGAGATACTTAATTGATTATTCTAATTCAAGACAAATATTTAATTGATTGTGATTTTAATCTAATAATTTAATTATTATTTTTTCAATTTTTTAAATACTTTTTTGACATATAAAGCTTTTATTTAAATACCCATTTAAGGTTAAAACGGAGATTGACACAGTACCAACAATATTCATGCATTTTTGGGAGCATAAATATAAAAAGCTTTTTATAGTGAGGAACAGAAGCATATGGTATACTAACATTTCCTGCAGCAACACCACACCCTTTGCATTACCATCCAATCTCCCTTTTTGAAAATCTAAAGCACCTATCAACCACTCTCATTCATCCATGGCAGGACAACATATGTAAGAATTTCGTGGTAACCCTGATTTAAAGATGTCAGGGTTTTCTTGAGGCCGATAAAATGTAATTACATATGAGTTTTGATAAGAATTTCATGGTAATTATAGGGAAATTTTGTTCTCGAGTTAGGATGTTGTTTTCAGGGTTCGAGCATTGTATGTTTGGTACATTTAAATTTATTTTCTCAATATTATATTATCGTTTGTTTACTTATTTAGTGAAAAATCAAAGTTTAATTTGCTTGTGGTTTTTATCCTCTTTAGAGGAGTTTTACACGTAAAATATTTGTCTGTTTGATTTTATCTATTTTACTTGTTCGTTTATACGAATCAATCCCCAACCGCCCGGATGATCAAATTTATAAATTAAACAAAGATTTACTTTTGGCTAGAGCTTTTTCTCATAAATTTTTCTAAATTGGACTTGAGTTTTCAATTTCAATTTTGTTTTCATTTAATTTTAGTTTTCAATTTCATAAAAGAAAACCTTCTAACCTAAAGCACAATCATTTTTGAGGTGGCATTTAATTATAGTTTTAACGATCACATCAGATTCATCGTTATAGAGTTTACAATTAGTAAAAATAAATAATTATTATTAGTTTAGTGATTAATTTATTATTTTCGTAATTAAATGATAAAGAAAAATTATGCATAGTTAAGTATCATCTACTATAGTTTACCCATAACTTTAACATTGTATTTTTTTTAATAGAAGAGAACCATATTTAGACTAAAAAAGAAGCTATAATTAACATCTTAACCTATTGGATTAATTTTCAAAAACTTTTTAGTAAACTTTATTAAATTGTTAATGCTTGTTTGAAAACTTTCATAGAATTATATAAAAAAAAAAGGTTAGAGTTGTGTGATTTGAATCTCGTTTGATCCGGCCTGAAAAGTTTGAGATGCAACTCACTTATTAAAGAAATAAAATTGAGAGGCAAAATTGAAAATCTGTGAGGGCGAAGTTAAATCCGTATGGGACTAAATTTCTTCTATTAGAAGGGTTGTTTAACCTCGCGTATAACGGTAAAACTTCTTATATTATTGTTTTCCAACATTAGTGAATTTCTCTCCTCTACATGCGGTTTTCACGGTAAGAGTTTTTCACCTAAAATCTGCGTGTTGCTATTTTTCTTTCTTATTACTTTGCAATTATCCTACTATCATTATCCACTTATAGTATAACAAATTGAATATATATGTTGAATCATTTAACACACTTTCAAATTAAAATAATATTAATTTCAACATAACGAAGTTTCCATCAATAGCCATTGACATGTTAATGGCATTACTAATACAATTTGTTAAACTCAAAAATCCAACATTATTATTAATATAACAAACGACTCTTCTTTTGCAACTCTCACTTGAAGAGAAAAGATAGTAAGGTTTCATTAATTGCATATTATATCTTATTCGTCTAAACAAAACATAAATATTAAAACACTTGGCTTGAACTAAGCTTCTCAGTTCCATCCTTATGGCATCTAAAATACCTGCAACTTAAGAAAGCAAAAAAAAAAAAAAAAAAAAACTCTTATAAGAAATAGTAGAAATATCTAAGTGATGAAAAGATTGAAGTAATTTGTAGAGATAAAAAAGATATTATTACTTGTTGATTATGCAGCAAATTTAAGTTCAATCCTCACTATGTAATCGAGTTGGATGAAGTTTGTCTCTAATGGAACAAAGCTTGGTGACGATATCATTCATGTCCATCCGCTCACTTGGTGATTCACCGGAACAAATGAGTCCTATTTTGAGCATTGAAATTAAGCACTGAAGATGCCTACCATTTCCCAAAATGTTTCTATTGCGTGTAATGTTTGCAATTGTTCCTCGAGTGTCTCTTTGTTGAAGAAGAATGGGATCTATAATCTCAGTAATTCGTTCAGGCAAAGTTGACTTAACAAAGTTGTGAAGACTTAAACTTTCTTTAAACCTTTCATCAGTTGGCCTCTTCCCTGTAAACATCTCTAGCAAGAGGATCCCATAACTATACACGTCACCTTTAGTTGACAACTCACTTCCCATGCCATATTCTACAATTCATTCATCACAAAAATTACAGTGGAAAACCCTCTAAATATTAGAAAAAACTACTTTTAGGATGTATGTTTTTCTTTTAAATAATGGATGAAATAAATAAACTTACCCGGTGGAGCATAACCAATAGTTCCTCTAAATCTAAGGGAGCTTGATTGGTTAGCAGAATAGCTAACCCCATCTGTAGAAAGGAGTTTTGCTAAGCCAAAGTCACTTATATGGGCAACCATTTCCTCATTGAGTAGAATATTTCTTGGCTTGAGGTCACAATGAATGATCGGTGTCTCGCAACGATGGTGTAGATACTCCAGTGTGTGGGCAACATCTATGGCCACACTAACCCTTCGGAAGAAGTTCAGGTTTCTCACGGTCTCTTGTTCATTCATGTCAATGGATGGATGCAACCAGTCCTCCAAGCTTCCTTTTTCCGTGAACTCATAAACCAAGGCTTTGAAATCATTACCTTGATAATCAAAACCTGAAACAGCAGTTAATACCTTAACAAGATTTCGATGTCGAGTGTTCTTTAAGGCCTCACATTCAGCCAAGAAACTCCTGGATGCTCCACGATTTAGAAGATTAAGAACCTTTATTGCAAGTACTGCTCCACTCTCTTCATGAATTCCTTTGTATATAATACCAAAACTTCCAAAACCAACCAAATTTTGCGTAGAGATCCATTAGTAGCCCTTCGGATGCTTTGATATGATAACTGTAAAAGTGAATTTTCTACACACGTTGTTGTTGGTTGCTGCTTTTTCTTCTTTCTAAACCACACGATAAGGAAGAAAGAAAATACCAAAGCCACTCCTAAAATCACAATAGCAATTGCAATTTTTACTCTAAGAGGAGTATTTGATGATGTTTTTGAGTTACATCTCGACAAGTGTAACTCGGGGTTGCCTCCACAAAGTTTATTGTTTCCCTCAACGAATGTAGCACTTGCGTTCTTAAAGACTCCTTCACTTGGTATCACTCCCTCAAAATCATTAAAAGAGAGATTTAAATACTTCAATTCCCCCAAAGTCACAAGAAATTCTGGAATCCCACCTGAGAGATTATTTCCAGATACATCCAATTCCACAAGACCTCTCAATGAACTTAAAGATGAAGGAATGGGCCCTCCAAACAAATTTCCATCCAGGTATAGGTACTCTAGACTTGCACATTTACCAAGGCTATTTGGAAGCCAACCAGATAACCTATTTTGAGAGACATAGAACTCACCTAGATGTTTTAGATTTTTTACTGCAACAGGAAGCTCACCGGTCAAATAGTTTGATGATAAGTCTAGTGCAATGGACATGGATGGGATGCCAAGTACCTCAAGGGGTATTGCTCCACTAAGATTATTATTAGAAAGATATATTTCAAGCAAATTTTGGCAATTACCTAGACTAGAAGGGATGCTGCCCTGAAGATTGTTAACATCTAAAGCAAGACTGGTTAACACTGTTAAATTTCCAATAGAATGGGGAATAGTACCAAAGAGAAAGTTCCTATAAGCAGACAATTTCCTTAGGTTCTTGATGAAGGTTGGTTAGCATGCTGTATGAAGCAAATCAGCAAGCCTGAAGCTCGACCACAGCAGAAGTTACTGCAGCAATCAAGATTGAACAAGTTTTGTTTATTTTGTAAATTTTTAGTTAATGAAATGTATCTTACCTACATTCAAAACAGGCTTCCAACCAAGGCTTTGAATCAAAAGACACCATTTGAGGCCTGGTTTGGATTCAAGCCATCACTGGCTCATCTGAAGGTCTTTGGATGCATCTGTTATGCACATGTACCTGCTGTTAAAAGGGACAAATTGTCTGAAAAGGCTCGACCTGGTGTTCTGGTGGGCTACAACACTGTCAAGAAGGGCTATAGGATCTTGGATCCTTCAACAAACAAAGTGTCAGTCAGCAGGGATGTGGTATTCAATGAAATGTCATGTTGGAACTGGGAAAGACATGAACCTGAGGAAGTTTTAGAAGAACTTGCAGCAGATCAAGCTGAGCCAGACCAAAATGATCTTGAAATGGACATTGATGATGAACCAGTCAGGGGAACAAAACCATTGACTGAGATTTATGAAAGGGCTCATGTAGCCATAGATGAACCAAGCAACTTTGAAGAGGCTGAAGCTCAGCAAGGATGGAAGCAAGCAATGGCTGAGGAGATCAGCATGATTGAGAAGAACCAGACTTGGGAATTTGTTGAAAGGCCAGTCAAAAGGAAGGTTATTGGGGTGAAATAGGTGTACAAAGTCAAGCATAATGTTGATGGAACCTTGAACAAACTGAAAGCAAGGTTAGTTGTCAAGGGGTTCAGTCAGAAATATGGCCTGGACTACCTGGAGACCTTTGCACCAGTGGCCAGGCTCGACACCATCAGACTGCTGATTGCCTTAGCAGCACAGCTCGAATGGAAGATCCATCAACTCGATTTGAAGTCAGCTTTTCTAAATGGCTTCTTAGATGAAGATATCTATGTTGAACAACCACAAGGGTTTGAGATAGCTGGCAGAGAGCACATGGTCTACAAACTGAAGAAGGCCCTATATGGCTTAAAACAGGCTCCAAGGGCCTGGTACAGCAGAATTGATGGCTACTTAGTTGATTTGGGATTTGATAAGAGCAAGAGTGAACCAACACTGTATGTTAAGAAGGAAGGGGCACAAACACAGCTCATTGTGTCCCTATATGTTGATGACCTACTGGTGACAGGAGGAGATCGAACCATGCTAGTCGATTTCAAAACCAAGATGTAGGAGATGTTTGAAATGTCTGATCTAGGGGAGATGTCCTATTTTCTTGGAATGGAGGTCTCACAAACACAGAATAGGATATTCCTAAGTCAGAAAAGCTTTGCCACAAAGATTCTGACTAAGTTCTCCATGCAAAACAGCAAGGCAACTAAGACTCCTGTTGCTATTGGAGAGAAAATATCGAGCCAAGGTGACTCTGAGAAGGTTTGCGAAACAACCTGTAGAAGTCTAGTTGGCTGTCTATTATACTTAACTGCCACTAGACCAGACATAATGTATACTGTAGGATTGCTCTCAAGATTCTTACATTGCTGCAATGAGAAGCATTTTCAAGCCGCAAAGAGAGTGCTCAGATATGTCAAAGGCACTTTAAGCTATGGTTGAAGTACAACAAGGAAATCTGAAGCTGGTTGGCTATACTGATAGTGACTGGGCTAGCTCGATAGATGATATGAAAAACACCTCAGGGTATGCTTTTAATCTTGGTTCAGCCATGTTCTGTTGGAGCTCGAAGAAGCAAAGCTTGGTGGCTCAATCTACTACTGAAGCAGAGTATATGGCAGCAGCAAGTGCTGTCAACCAAGCCATTTGGCTAAGGAAAATCTTGGCTGATCTAAATGTGTATCAAAAGGAAGCAACAGAGATCTTTTGTGATAATCAATCTGCTGTTGCAATTGCTAAAAATCCAGTGTTTCATGGAAGAACAAAGCATTTCAACATTAAGTTGCATGTTGTTCGAGAAATGGAGCAAGCACAAGAGATGAAACTGATTCACTGCAATTCAGAAGATCAACTTGCTGATATTCTAACTAAAGGTCTTAATGTCACAAGGTTTGAGTATTTGAGAAGGATGTTAGGTGTTTGCACCATGCAAACCAAGGAGGAGTGATGAAGGTTGGTTAGCATGCTGCAATGAAGCAAATCAGCAAGCCATGAAGCTCGACCACAACAGAAGTTACTGCAGCAATCAAGATTGAACAAGTTTTGTTTATTTTGTAATTTTTTAGTTAATGAAATGTATCTTAGTTCATTTTGAACTAAGTTAGGTTGACGATTGATGTATTTTGCTAATTGATGAGCTGTTTATCAGCTTTGCTTGTATGTACAAGTTAATTACTTAGAGTTTCAATGCTTAGTGGTGTTATGTAATCATTAGGTAAACATTTTGCTGTTTTGACAAGCTAATTGCTTGTTTTATGTATTGCCATTGTGCCATTGTTTTACTCAATGAATGAATCAGATTTATTCATCAAATTCCTCTCCATTTTTCCTTAGTTTTTCTTTCTTCTTCTTGCTCGAATCTGATAGTTTGCTCAGCAAGCATCGAGGCTTGTAGATCAAGATACTAGCCGAGTCTATTATTTCTGTTATAGCACCAACAGTTCTGAAGCCTTCCAATATCAAAGGGAATCGAACCTGATAATTGATTATTTGATGTTGCTAGCACCTCCAAGTTGATGAGATTTCCAATCCCATCTGGGATTCTTCCCAATATCTTGTTCTCATCTATTACTAAACGCAAAAGTGTGCTAGAAAAATTTCTAATGCATTCAGGAAATCCCCCCCCCCCAAATTATTCCGTCTATATATACAAGTTCTAGTTTGGTACTATTAACTAATGTGCAGAGGAAGTTCAAGTCACCTTCTCTCCCATGTCCCAAATGGTTTGTGGCTAGGAGAAAACTAGACAGTTTATCCAACTTTTCTAAGGAAGGCACGTTTCCACGGAGTCTATTATCATATAGCTGAAGTTCATTCAGATTTGAGGCGTTGGATAGTGAAACAGGGATTTGTCCAGAGATTTGGTTTCCCGATATGGAAAAGACCACAACATATGGCTTAGTGGTTGCAAAATTAGAATGAATTGTACCTTGAATCTTGTTTCCACCAATAGCAAAGACTCTAATATTGGAGAGGTTGAACAGTGTAGCAGGAAAAATGCCAGAAATTGAATTTCCTGCTACTAAGAAATATGAAAGATTTGCCAATTGTCCAAGATTTTCAGGTATAATTCCAGTTAATCCATTGATTTGTTTTTTTTTTCAGGTCAAATTTAATTTGGCTTTTATATTTTAATTTTTAGATTTTGAGTCTTAGTATTTTTTATTTAATAATTTTAGTTCTTTAGCCCAAATTTACTATTAGAGTTATTGACGTGACAATTATAAAAAATAATTTTTTAGTCTTTAATGTTTATATATTTTTAATTTAGTACTTATTCTCTCAAAGTACATAAAATTATAAATAATATAGTTTTCGTATTTTAAATAAAAATCATTAAAATTATAATTTTAAAAATCCAAAATCATGCAAAAACAGAGATGCTTTAAAATTAGAAAAAAACTTTTATGGTATTCATATATTTATTTCCTATCTTTATAGAAATATTTCTATCTTTATTTCCTAAGAGAATTTTACTAATTTAAGATATTATATATATATTTAAATAATTAAATCATCATAATATTTTTGGTATTCATATCTTTTACAATCTATATTCGGGATTCGTAGCTACTCCTCCATATTATGTCAACTCTAAAGTTTGAACCTGCGTTTAATGATCATAAAATATTTAGTACATAAGAATGATACATGCAAATATAATAATTTAAGGTTAAAAGTGATTAAGTAAATAATAATGTGTAAAATTTGTGGGTTGGTTTTTAATTTTTAGGGTTGATAATTTCTTTTCCATTAATTGAGTCATACTTACTATACTAGATTTAAAAAAAAAAAAAATTCAAATGCTTGACATCAATAATACATATTAGGAGTGTGAACATAAAGGAAACGATGTAAAGGAAAGTCATATTGCCCCAATGAGTAAGCTACGAAGTTTATGGATGAATCCCACAAAGGAAGACATATTGCCCAGAGACTAAGGTAGACGATAACTTTCACAATTATTGCAGGAAAGACTTTTCTTTACAAAGTTAAATTATTGAATTATTTTAATTTTATATAAAGGTTAAATATTAGAAAGACCTTTTAAAATGGTTCTAAATTAATAGGGACTAATGATGCAAAAATAATGATAAATTATTGAATTATTTTAAATCATGAGGTCTATTGCCGATATAACAAGAAATGCGGGACATCATGAAAGCAATTTTAAAAATTACATTCTGAACTTATAGGTGAAAATACAGAAGGATTTATGTTAAGGGTAAATTTTCTAGATAGCTACTTGAGTTTATTCGTGTTCCTATTTTGGTCATTCATTTTAAAATTTGTATCTTCAGTTACTCACGTTAGATAAATTGTAAGTTTTAGTTAAAATATATATTATAAGCATGATCATGTATGTTATAAAATGATATATGTTATTTAAATCCTAAACAAATTTTAACAGTATGACAAAAAAGTATACTATAAAAATTTAACGTGTTATAAAATTGTTATAATATATTTATTTATAAAAAGTTAAGTTGCATTGATTAATTCGGTTTCTGAGATGAAAATGTCAAGTGCGAATGTCTTTGATATGTGATGATTATGTAATGCCATGAGAATTTGTTTATTGGTGTGATTTAAAATGTATCTATATTTTATTATATAACTTGTTTTGTAATCTATCTAACAAATGATAAAAATTAATTCGGTTACTATGGGAGGTGGATTATGGTTTGTGAAGCATATCTATATTCGGCAATAATAGATAAAGTATATATATGTCATGGGTGAATGGTTAAACACTTGGGCTAGTACAAGGTGTACATTTAGTAAGGTTACCAACAAATAACAGGTTTTGGTTTAACATCGAATAAAGAAAATTTGTACTATCTTTGTGGCTAATTTTGATAGCTGAATGGGAGATGAATGTATAATGTATATGTCACACTTAGCTTACGAGATATTAAGTAATTGATATATTACAATAGTTAAATAGGAAAAATATGACAATATGAGAAAATGTAATGATACAGATCAATTTAGGTATTCGTGATGCATTTAACAAGTAAGTTGTTAACTTAATAAGTAAATATTTATCAAAATGACGTAATTTTACCTTTTAACTTAATGGTTTTGATTTTTAACTTTAGAAATGTACACATTTTTGGATAACTCGAATTGTGTAATTCATATTCGAGTCAATTCGAGTTTATCCGAATAACTTAATTAGCTTAAATAACTCGAACTAGTTAAATCAAAATTTAAATTTTTTTATCAAAATTTTCGAATCAAATCAGATTTTACTCAAAGTGTATAACATGCGGATCAAACAGGAAAGGGGCAAATGAAGAGTGTCCTTTCTCCATTCGTTAGTCTTCTCGTTTTTTTCATTAAACATTTTAGAGAGCACAAAACTCTAATTCTATAGGAACTTAAAAGCATCCAATCTATAATCGAAAATGTAGAAATAAATATAAAATATGTTTTAGGATTTCTTTATGAGAAATTGTTTTTGAAAGAATATGATGGTATTTCACATACAAATTGTAGCGAATGAATATAATGGGAAGAGTAATTAGATGTATGGTTATATTATTTGCATTACATTAATTAATTATTTATTTGTGATATCAAGGTTAAAACATGCTCTCAATTTTATTACCTGCACTAAATCAATTCTTTTCATCTTTTACAGCTACTTATTTCTCTCAAGCACTTTTTACTTTCTGGTATTCACAGACCTTCTTCAATAATAACATCTCTGGTTTACATCAATATTTACAGCTTAATCTTATTTGGTAGCTTCCACTCGATTTTTTTACTACAAATACTGATTTTATTTATCACAATTGCTTTTATTTCTCTTTATGTTAATTCTTACTAATAACCAATGTTTTTGTTCAACCTCATCAGACTATCAACAAAAATGGCCGAATATGTTGCCCCTCCTGCTGTCGAAATTGTGGCAGACCAGGCAAAGGAATACGCATCACCCTATCTCCGTTACTTTTTCCGTTATGGAGAGATTGTTGAAGATTTCAAGAATCAACGAGAAGCACTTGAATTGAAGAAAGAGAGGGTGGACACTCGTGTCGATGAGGCTTAAAGCCAAAATGAGCTCATCCATAAGGACGTTGACAACTGGCTGACAAGCGCTAAGAAAGAACTGAAAGAAACCCAGAACTTGAAAGATGAAATAGATCGCGTCAAGTGTTTCAAATGGTGTCCTAAATGGGGCTGGCGATATTCCTTAAGTAAGAAACTGGCAGAGAAGATTCCTATTATCTCTAAACTTTTAGAGACTTCTAACTTTGCACAGGTGGGCTATCGTCGTCCTCTTCAAGGAATAGAGTTCATCACATCCACTGATTTCATGGACTCTGAATCTTCAAAATCAGCTTTCAACCAGATCATGGAGGCTATAAATGCTAAGGGTGTCAACATGATCGGGCTGCACGGAATGCCAGGAGTTGGTAAAACAACTTTAGCCAAAGAAGTTGGGAAGCATGCTCGAGAACAAAAGTTGTTTGATAAAGTTGTGATGTTTACTATGTCCCAAAATCCAAACATCAGAACAATTCAAGATAAAATTGCAGAGATGTTTGGTTTAAATTTTCATACAAATACCGAAGAAGGAAGAGCAGAAGAGCTATTCAGGAGTATGCAAGGCGTAAACAAAATCCTCGTAATTGTCGATGACCTCTGGGAAGAATTCAAAATGGAGAGTATCGGAATTCCATTCGGTGATGAACACGAGGGTTGTAAAATTCTTCTGACTACACGTCGTCAACAAGTCTGCACTAAAATGAACTGTAAGGAAATTCAACTTGGCATCTTATCCGAAGACGAAGCATGGGTTTTATTTCGACATAAAGCTGGTTTAGAAGATGATTGTTCCACCTTGAATGATGTAGCCAAAGAGGTTGCTGCTCAATGTAAGGGATTGCCTCTTGCAATTGTTGTCGTGGCCAAAGCTTTAAAAGGTGAGAGTTTAAATGGGTGGAGAGACGCAATTCAGATATTCAAGGACTCAACGCATTTGTATGATGAAGAAGTCCTCGGGGGTGTCCTCGAGCCTCTTAAGCTTAGCTACGATTACTTGAAGAAAGGCATTAACCAAATGACGGGAAATCACATCCAAATGTGTTTCTTACTGTGTTCCCTTTTTCCTGAAGATGAAGAAATCTTTATTGAGATACTGATTATGTGCGGAATTGGAGTAGGATTGTTCCCTAATGTTTACTCGATTGAAGATAAAAGGAAGAAAATTGTTGAAGCACTAAAAAAACTCAAAAAATCTGGCTTGTTATTGGAAACTGATGGTGCAGATACGATTAGAATCCATGATGTGATTCGAGATTTTGCTCATTGGCTAACATCAACGGGAGAAAATAGGTTCATGGTAAAAGATACGTTGAAAGAATGGCCTCATATGGATGAAAGTTATACTGCAATCGCTTTATGGAATTGTAGTAGTATCATAAAAAATTTTCCTGATAAAGTGGAATTTTCAAAGCTCAAAACTTTGTTTTTAGTGGGTGAGAGGAAGAGGAAGCGAGATGATTTCCTAGTGGTTTTCGGTACATTTTTTGAAGAAATGAAAGCCCTCCAAGTTTTACTTCTCCAACGTGTCAGCTTCTCACTGAAAGGACTCCCTTCCTTACCAAATCTTAAAACTTTGTGGTGTTATAATTGCATGCTGAAAAACTTCTCATCCTCACTGACAAATATGAGAAGCCTTGAGATTCTTTCATTGACTGGCACTGAAATTGATAAGTGAAGAAATAGTGAAGTTGTCTGCACTGAAATATTTACGTCTTTCTAGTGTAGTTGAAATCGCTGAAGAATTACCAAACATGGTATCAAGGTAAGAGTGCATCAGATTTAATTTTCTTTTTATCATATTCGTATTTTGTTTGACATCATTTGTTTTCCTATTAATTATTTTAATAGGTATTTTATTTATTTATTTTAGAATTCATGTTCCTTGCACGTGAAGATATCACAGTATATATTTCAAATAGTAAGTATTAAAATATTTTAAAATTTAGTTCTTAACATTTGTATTATTTATCAATTTAGTCCTTATTTGGTTTTTAGTTAAATTTGGTTCGAACCTTTTAAAAAAAATCGAATTTGAGCATCAACATTTTAAAAAATGTTGAATTGTTTTTTAACGGAAATACTAACTAAAATGTTAAGTTTTTAAACATGAAATTCAGCATGACAATACATATTTACTTCATGCTATATATATTTTTAGTTTTATAATTTTTATATTTTTGAATTTCAATTTTATATTTTTTGAATACTTTTATAAATTTTAAATTATTTGACTTGACATATAAGACAAATAGTGTAATATCTACATGAAGTACAAATGGATTGACATGTGCGCAGGGGCGAAGACAAAAAATTTTGTTAGAGGGAGCCGAAATTAAATTTTAATTTTTACGATAGTAAAAATGTAATTTTACCATTTGAATAGTCTACATCTTTATAATTTTTAAATGATTAAATCAAAATTTTATCATTTTAGGCACATCATACCTAAATATTTTATTATTCTCCAACGGACGAAGGAATCAATTTCCCCTGGCTTGGTATCAAGGTAAGAGTGCGTTAGATTTAATTTTCTTTTTATCATATTCGTATTTTGTTTGACTTCATTTATTTTCCTCTTAATTACTTTAATTGGTATTTTTAATTTTAGAATACTATTTTTGACATCATTTATCAAATTAGTCCTTATTCGGTTTTAATTAAATTTGGTTATGGACATTTAAAAAGCGCATCAAACTTTTAAAAATGTTGAATTATTTTTAACGGAAATACTAACTAAAATGTTAAGTTTTAAACATGAACACCCACATTCCAATCCATACTTACTTCATGCTATATTTTATTAATTTTATGTTTTTTTATATTTTTGAATTTCAATTTTTATTTTTTGAATATTTTTATAAATTTAAAATTATTTGTTGACTTGGCATATAAGACAAATAATGTAATGTCTAAAGTATATGTGGATAGTTATGTGGGTTGCCAAGGACAATAAAAAATTTATTAACTATAATTAAGTTATATATATATCAAAGTAAATATATAAAATATATATAAAATATTCAATAAAATTAATTAAGGAAGTTTAATACAATAAAGAGTTTAAATTTTAATAAAACATCAAGATACATGCTTGATTTTTTACTATTAGATATGTTTTAATATATATATTATGGATAATGTGTTATTCATGTGTCAATCCATGTATATCAACATCAACAAAATTTTAAAGCATTAACTTTTCTATTCATTTTGAGATGATTTGACAAAAAACCACAAATTTAAGGGTTATAAAATGTGAAAATTTAAATAGAAGGGTAAATGACTTTCTTATAAAATTTGAGAGTGAAAAAATTTTATAAAAAACAGAAAATTTACTTATGTTTTAGACCCAGAAATTTTGAGATAAATTGTTAAAAGAAGAAAAAAGTTAACCTCTTGAAAATTTCTTTAAAAGTGATAAAAAATTTAGAGATTTTTTAATTAATTTTAATAGCTTCCTTTTATTACTAATCTTGATTTATTTCAAGTTTTTGACCTTTTTTATGAATTACTTTAACGAATTACAATATTTTTTACCTCATCGAATGTAATAGGTTGACTTCACTAGAAGAGTTACATGTCGTACCCAAAATTAATCTCAACTTATTGGAGTTGAAGTCATTGTCTCGTTTAACTGCACTATCATTGAGACTTTCTACTAATCAAATTCCTCTAGAAGATTTTGTGCTCCCTAAACTACAAAGGTACTCCATAGTAGTTGGAGAAAATTATAGATTCAATCGGGAGGCGTTTAGAAGATTGGATATTCAAGATTTCTCATCTTCATTAAGTGCATTTAACAATTTATTTTGCAATGTGGAAGAGTTGAATTTGAGGAATGTTGGTGGACAAAAGAATATTGTGCCAAGCATAGATGAAATGGGAGTAAATGAGTTGACTTCTCTGCAGCTCAAATCTTGCAATGATATGGAATTCTTGATTGATACAAAAAATGATCAAGGGTCAACTGTTGCATTCTCTAATTTGGTGGAATTAAATATAGAAAGCATGGTTTCTTTGAAAGGGTTGTGCTATGGTGTTTCTCCGACTAGGTTCTTGCAAAACCTTAAGCAATTGATCATTAAAGATTGTGAGGAGTTAGAAGTGATATTTCAAATAGATAAACTTTCTGAAAAAATGAAACGTCAGACACCATTGCTCTCAAATTTAACAATATTGAGCCTACATTCATTGCCGAAATTGAAGAGGATATGGGAAGTAAAGCCATCCCATCGTGCAATTGCAAGCCTCCAAAGTCTAAAGGTTGTGAGCATTGAATCTTGTGATAATCTGAAAACAATCTTCTCACCTTGCCTAGCTTTAAGTATGTTGCATCTACAAGAACTTGATATAAGGTACATCGATCGACTAGAGCAAGTCATTGGTTTTGGCGAAGAAGACGAGATTATTGAGGTAGGGATACCTATTCTCTCCAATTTTTTTAATCTTCTTAATTGTTTTAGCTTTATGATAGCATTCTTTTAAGGATGAAAACCAAAAACCAATTTGAAGTGAAGTGCTTGGTTTGGTATTTATTTTTATATTATTTATGTGTATCGGGTTTGTTGGAAGCGTAGTGGCCACTAAAGAAAGTAACTTTTATACTCAAAACAAATACACCAATGCAAAATACAAGTATATCAATTACTACCTACAACTAGTTATACACACCATTCACTCTTTGCTTATTTCCACTTTCATGCACACAAAGTCACACACCTTTGTTTTGTTTCACACTCTTTCTTTTTCTTCTCATCCACACGCTCGCTTATAAACTGCATCATGAATTGTTGTGTCTCTCTTTTTTATTTAGATTTTATTCAAGGAAATTAACTTTTATTACTCAAATCAAAACAAATACACTTGCACAAAATACAAATATATTTTCCCCTCTCTCAATTTCTAGTTACCACTAGTTATACACTCTTTGCATATTTCCACTCTTGTGCACACAAACTCACACACATTTCTTTCATTTCTTACTCTTTCTTTTTCTTCATATCACAAATATATGAAACCTTATTATAGGCTCAAAAACCACCTCATCAATTGCCACCTCTCTCATTTTATGTTTATTTTATTTATTTATGGATAAGCCTTCAATTAATTCCATGCCACCTTGACTTTTGCCCATGGATTGCCCACTTATAAGGTTTGTTTCACTTCAATACAATTTACATGATAGAAGAATGTAATTATTTATATAGAAGGAAATTCTATCTTTTATTTAATTTATAATAATGCTTTAATATTTTTATAATTTAAAATAAATATTATATTGCAGACATGAATACTTGAATTCAATTTCAAACAATTTCATTCTCCATTCCTAATTATAAAAAATAAATTCAATTTTATTTATTTCGATTGTGTGTTTTATAAACAACTGTAAAGCCCCTAGTTTTTTTTGAGTTAGCTTGTTGGTTTTTTGGGTAGACACCCTGTGCATCTAACCATTGGTATGCTAAAAGAAACTAAGCAGCATATACATGTTTTTATATATTTTCTTTTAATTAATAATCTATTTTTATATTGTTATGCTCAATTTTTTTGTAATAAAATAAATAACTTACTAAGATGTGTGTTTGAAACATGTAGAATGACTCTCCTCTTTGTTGTTGGCCGAAATTGAGGATTCTTCGCATAGAAGTTTGCCCAAATTTGAAATATGTTTGTGCAAACACTTGGACTCAAGGGCTTCAATCCTTGGAATCTGTTTACATAAGAGGTTGTTCTCAACTTATACAAGTCTTCAACATGGAACAAAATAAGCATGGACAAGATATTGTGCTTCCTGAACTTGGATCACAGGTACTTCTGTATTTACATTTTTGAGGCTGAGCAAAGAGTTGAAAAAATTGAAAATTAATTTGAATATGTTTTTAAAATTAAATTGCTACTATATGTTTTTAAAATTAGTATCAAGCAATGGCCTTTTGTGTTTAATTAATTTGGTAGATATTTTAGGGGTTTAGATTTAAAAAATAGATCCTTGAAAAAAATCAAAGATACATGTAGCATTGAGATTAGAGTAGTATTTTCTATTACTTGGAATATGTAAAATTATGAAGACTTATGGGTAACATTTACTCTAGTGTGTTTTTTATATGACATTTATTAGGATTTCTGTGTATGCAGGATTTGGTTCTTAGTAACGTGGGAAATAGCCGCCAATTATGCAACATTTATGTTCCTGTATTGAATGAAGGTTATATAGTTGTTGGGAATCATGAAGAAGTATTTCAAGTTCAAGGCGGGTACTCGTTCTCAAGCATAAGAAGTTTTTTGTTGGCGAATTTATTTGAAGTGCGGGTTATATGGAACGATTTTGCTCAAGTTGTAACCCTTGAGAACCTTACAACTCTAACACTAAAAGATTGCAAGAAGCTAAGATATATATTTTCACCTATGATGGCTCGCATTTTATCACATTTGAAGGATCTTTTCATCGAGGAGTGTGAGGAAATAGAACGACTCATTTTAGCCAAGGATCAAGTTTCTTCATCATCATCAAATTGTGATACTAGCCTCCAACCTATGAGCTTTCCAAATTTGACTCGGATCACTGTTACAAATTGTAAAAATTTGAACAGTCTCTTTCCTTTTGGATTTGTTCCTGTTCTTCCAAAGCTTGAAACTCTCATAGTTATAAGGAATTCTAAATTGGAACAAGTATTCGAATTAGAAGATGAAGTGGAAGTGGTACCTGCAAAGGAGATGAAATTTGATAAATTAAATTTTTTATTACTTGAAGAACTGCCTGGCCTCATTCACTTTTGTCCCAAAGGATATCATTCTGTATTCCCAGCAATGATAAGGTTGCAAGTAAGAGATTGCCCTAAGTTGACTACTGGTTTCTTCATTGATTCACAGGAATTTGTACATTTCAAAACAAAGGTATATATCCTACAACCCTTTAATCCTACTTTATTCTATGTAATTATAATAATTACAACTCAAGGCATAACATGCAAAATTTTTAATTAAATTCCTTGAGTATATATGTGTTTCTTATTTTTTTTCCTTGATGACATGAGATTAAAGTTTCAGTTATAAAATTTTCTTCAATTTTTTTCTAAGGCACCTCAGTTGGTTGAGCAAGATGCGGTTGAAGAGTCTACCACTATTCAAAATGCAATTTTCAACGAGAATATATATTGGATCCGAGGTAGGGGTGAGAGTCAACTACCACACATTGCATGAAAGAATGGATGATTTTAGGGTAGCTTTCAAAGCCATGTTACATCAGTAGGTGGAGCAATGTTGCTCGATTGTTTTTAGTTAACTGTATGATATAATTTCTGTATGATAGAACATGACCTTTAGCGGCGCTTTTCCCACAAATGCCGCTAAAGAACATGACCTTTAAAAAAATTTATTTAAATTAAATAATATTTATTTCTATGATAAAATATTTTATTTTATTTTATTTTTGAAATTTGAACTTTAGACTATATACTAAATAAAAATAAGATTAATTAAATTAAATTTTCTATTAAAATTTTAACTTTAAAACTAAATATAAAAATTAATGAATTTAAATTTAGAATTTAAATTTTAAATATAAAAAAAATATTTTAATTCAAGTTCAACTTTTGGCACACCTTACAAACATGGGCTCTAAACAGGGAGAAAGATTGCATCCCGGGCAACAAAAATCAAAACAGTACAAAGGTAATATCTTCAATAAATTTATCAATATCGATACGGTATAATAACCCTGCTCACAAGTTACAATCATAGTTATGCCCGACTCATAATATTTATATACCAACAATGAAGGATCCAACCTCATAATCAATGAACCTAATCTGGTTAGGAGCTACAATTTCCACTATATCTTCAAATTCCCAAATACAGTCTAATCTCCAAAATTTCAAAATCCCTGAGGTTAAAGAGTGCAAACCAGTCATGAACCTTCTTGTTCTACCTGTGCTAAATGAGTCCCATGTCCATTTGGAGCAAGCAAAACAAGACCATGTAGGACATTTCTAAATCCAACTATCTCAATGAGGCCATCATCTACAAAAGGAGTCAAGCCTCTCTGTAAACTAGAATCCCCAATCAAAATCTTCTGGTTAGAAATCAGTTTGTTACAGCAGATAAAATTATTTTAAATAATAGTATTTTAAATTTTTTCTTTTTAACATATATTTTTCTATATTTTTACTTTCAAATGTTTTCTACGTGTCATGAATTTTTTTTGAAGCTTTTTAATATTAAATTAAAAATAAATTGTATTTTAATTAATATAAAGAAACTAGTTACATAATACATAGAAGAGGATGAAAGAGTGCATGAGTTGTCGAAAAGAATACAGGGAGCAAAACGGCGTCGTTTTGTTTAAAATAAAATGATTTTTTGCTGCGTTTTTCACATAAACGCCGCTATAGCTATAGCCTTTTGCGGTGTTTTTCGATTAGCACCACTAATGTATAACTTTTGCGACATTTTTGGTTCAAACGCCACTAAAAACGTCGCTAAAAGCTTAATTTCTTGTTGTGATTTAAGTCTTATGTCCGTTTTCGATTTACAAGAATTCTATGAATTTTAAAAAAATGGCCCTACATGGAGATGATAGTCCACGGTCTATTTCCTAAGAACCACAACCTTGACAATAAAAAACAATTTACAACAAATATATAATATCGTATCCATTCTTATATATAACTCAAAATATGCATAAGATCTAAAGAATGTCACTCTCTATGTAATCAAATCATTCAAGAAGAAGTGAAATTTATTTTGATTATTTGTTTATACTTATAGATAGAGCACAACATGACTTTGTTTAAATAATAAACATATATATCATTCACAATATAGGCAATTATATATAGCATTAATTTAGTCAATCATGTCGTGGATTCTAGCATTTTCCATATTATCAGGGACTTAATTAAATAAAAATAAAACACTAAAAATAGTTCAAAAACTATTCAGGGACTAATCTGAATAAATCATAAAATTCTAGGTAAAAATTTAAAATAGGGGCACATGGCTGTGTGCAATGCCTTTAGCCATGTGAAGGGGTTACACTATTGTGTGACAAACTGTGGCCATATAGATCATGCAAAATTAGGGTGCAAGGGAGACATGGTCATATGAAGGGTCCTAGGCTGTGTGAGAATCGAAGATCCTTGGGTTTCAAGGGGACATGGTCGTGTCAGGGGCCGTGTGACCCACACACTTGTGTAGAAGACTATGTGGTGCTATCATAGACACAATTTTTCTCTAATTCGTCGAGATCTTGAGCGATGTCCCTCACGTTCAAATCTGATCCAGGATCCTTAAATTGGGTCCTTCGAACGACAATTATACAAGAGTTAACATTTGTATATTAACGAAAGATTTATCAAGAACCGTGAAAGATTGACTAATTGATTTGTAAGATCAATGTCGGATAAAAAATTTATGAAATTTGGGGTCCTAAACTTTAGATCGAGAGGCACTTACCATACTTGATGGAGTTACGGAAGCTATCAACGATGAATTCAACAAATGATAGAGAATCGAATTATCGGGGATTGATTTGATATTGAGAGCAAAAATAGTTTCAGAAATGGAGAGAAAATTTGATGCAAATATGACGATGGAAAAGAAATATGAGACAAATACCATCACAGTTTAAAGTTCTTGGCTGACAAAAAAACAATTACACCATTCCAACAAAAATAGGTGGTGAAAATGCTAAGGTATGATTATTATATATCCTATAGAAAGGGCAGCCAAAACAAGGTGGCAGATGCCTTGTCTCATAGGGTTCATGAATGGTAATTTTTGCAATGCATAAGCAACATTTCCTGGTTAGATGTGTGGGCTCGAGTTAAGGAATCGTGTCTCATTGATCCATCATTGCAACAAATATGCCAGGAACTTCAATAGAATTCTCAGTCCCATTCTAGATATTCTTGGGATGGTAAAATGCTTCGAAGGAAAGGAAAGGTAGTGGTAGGTAATGATCCTAATCTCAGAAAAGAGTCATTCGATTACTTTCACAGTGGCCCTACTAGGGGACATTCGGGTGTACATGCTATGAGGCACCGATTATCAAGGTTAGTTTACTGGAAAGGCTTATCCAAGGATGTAAAGATGTGGATTAGAGAATGCTCTATTTGCCAAAAATGTAAGGCTGATCTGTTTGCTTCTCCAAGACTTCTACAACCCCTTCCCATACCATATCGAGCTTCGGAGGCCATTAGCATGGATTTTGTGGAAGGTCTTCCAAAGTCCCAAGGCAAGAATGTGATCCTTGTAGTGGTAGATCGATTAACCAAATACTGCCACTTTTTGGCTTTTGTTCATCCCTTCACAGCACTGACTGTTGCTCAAGATTATATGAGGCATATTTACAAGCAACATGGAGCCCCCAAGTCCATAATATCCGATTGTGACAAGATTTTTGTTAACACTTTTTGGCAATAGTTATTCAAACAGTTGGGTACTAGGGTGCATTTATCCACTACTTACCACCCACAAACAGATGGGCAGACTGATGTCTTGAACCATTGTCTAGAAGGATATCTGCAATGCATGACAGGTGAATGCCCTAAGGAATGTTTGTTCTAGTTACCCTTAGCAGAATGGTGGTACAATACCACCTACCATTCGACTATTCAAACCACGCCATACGAGGCGCTATATGGCCAGAGCCCTCCACTGCATCTTCCCTACCTTGTTGGATCCTTAATAGTAGCGACAGTTGATCGAAGTCTTCAACACCGTGAGAACGCTAGGAAGCTGTTGCAATTTCATTTCAATAGGTCACAAGAGAGGATGAAACAGATAGCCGATTAGATAGGGCACTACCCAAAGAGCCTGTAAGAAATCTAGATCAGCGAATGGTGAAATAGGGGAATCACATTGCTACTGAAGTGCTTGTCGGATGGGCTAAACATTTGTAGAAGATTCTACATGGGAGAACTTGCAAAAGGTCCAAAAGAAATTTCTAGGTTTTGATACTTGAGGACAATGATCTAATTCAAGTAGGGAGTAATTGTTATGGAACGAGAAGAAAAGTCAACACTGGTTTACCACTTTTAAAATTATGTTAATTTCTGTTTATGGAATTTTAAATTTGTAATCATGCTTTTCAATGTATTTAAATAAAACGGGGCGTTCCAACTAGGTGGGGAAAGCTATGGTGCAAAATGGTGCATTTTGCAACCTATAAGACAATTTAATGAACCGGGTTGTGTAATCACTGAATTTTGTCCAGGATTAATTTCGTGTTTTAAAAAAAAAAGAAAAATCTTTTTTAAAAAATTTGCATTTTGATCCCTCAACTTTCTAAAATTACATTTTAACCCTTTAACTTTTTCTAAATTACATTTCAATCCCTAAACTTTTCTAAATTACATTTTTACCCCTAAACTTTCTCTAAATTACGTTTTGGCCCAAAATTTTCTCAAAATTACGTTTAAGCCCCAAAAATTTTGCTGCGTTTACATTTGGGTCCTTCTGGCAGCCACCGACACAAGTTGCACCTGCAACGGCGGCGGCCGACCTAGGCCCTCCCTAGCCCACTTGCTACCTGCAAAAGGAACAAAAAATCAATTATAAAAGGGGCTTAAAACCCCAAAAATTAGACCGCCAACACAAAAAAATTTCAAAGAAAAAACCCACAAAAAGGGAGCTTTTTCGAAAGGAAAGAGAAAGGACCGGTGGAGTCGACGGCGGTAGCTCGAACGGCAGCGTGAAAGAAGTGGCGGTGTGGTGGCTCGGTTTTGAGGAAGAAGAAGAAGAAGAAGAAAGAAAGAAAGAAAGAAGAAGAAAGAAGAGGGAAAGAAAAAAAGAAAAAATTTAATTAACATTCGGGTCAAACCGACCCGAACCTAGTCTGACCCGACCCGATTCGGTGACCCAACCCGACCCAGCGAGCCCAATAGTCAAGCCCAAAGCAGCCCAAAAAAAACACAAAGCAAAAAAAAAAAAAGAAGCAGCAGAAAAAAATAATAGCAGGCCATTTTTAGCCAGCCCAATAGCAACCCAAACAGCAGGCCTGCAGCAGCCCAGTCCCCATCAGCCCAGCAGGCCGGGCCCGTCCAGCAGCCCCTAAAGGCCAGCAGGCCGAAGTCTACGGTCCAGCAGGCCGAAAAAAGGAAAAAAAAGAGAAAGAAAGAAAAAGAAAAGAAAAGAAAAAAATAAAAAAATAAAAAAAGGGTTCAATTTGCATAACCCTTCCAATCAAGCTCGTGTTTTAGATTTTTAGGTAATTTCGTTTATTTCACTTTTAATTTAATGTCCGTATTTTTATACTATTTCGTTTTAATATTATCAGTACTTTATGCATTTTTATATTTTTGTATTTATATTTTTAATTTAATTCAATTTCAATTTTATTTTATTTTAAATAATTTTAACAAATAAGGTAATGAATCGATTTAACATTAAATCGTTGATTTCATCGCTATGTTGGGTGAATATCACCGGTTTGCGTTAAACTCGATACTCCCTTTTAAAAATCGAAAATATTCAAAAAATTTTGTGTTTTCGAAAAAAATTCCCGTGTTTCGAAATTTTCGTGTCTTCAAAAAAAATTTTCTTGTGTTTCAAAATATATTCGTGTTTTCAAAAAAAATAAGGCAACGAATCGATTTGACACCAATTCGTTGATTTCATTGCTGTGTTGAGTGAATATCACCGGTTTGTGTTAAATACAATACGTGCTTAATAAAAAATCGAAAAATTTGTGTTTAAAAAAATCTCCGTGGTTTCAAAAATATTCGTGTTTTAAAAAAATAAAAATAAAAAAAGAATCTGTTTTTCAAATTTTTCGTGTTTTCAAAAAATTCCCTTGTTTCAATAATCTTCGTGTTTTCAAAAATTCCGGTGTTTCAAAAATTTTCATGTTTTCAAAAATTCCCATGTTTTAAAAATTTTTGTGTTTTCAAAAATTTTCGTGTTTCAAAAATCCTCGTGTTTTCAAAAATTCCGGTGTTCCAAAAAATTTCGTGTTTCCAAAAATTCCGGTGATTCAAAAAATTTTCGTGTTTTCTAAAAATTTCCGTGTTTCAAAAATTTTCATGTTTTCAAAAAATTCCCGTGTTTTAAAAATTTCTGTGTTTTCAAAAATTTTCATGTTTTCAAAAAATTTCCATGTTTTAAAAATTTCAGTGTTCTAAAATATTTTTGTGTTTTCAAAAATTTTTGTGTTTCAAAAATCCTCGTGTTTTCAAAAATTCCGGTGTTTCAAAAATTTTCGTGTTTTCAAAAATTTTTCGTGTTTTCAAAAATTCTCGTGTTTCAAAAACTTTCGTGTTTTTTTTTTAAAAATTTAGTGCTTCAAAATTCTCGTGTTTCAAAAACTTTCGTGTTTTTTTAAAAAAATTCGTGCTTCAAAATTCTCGTGTTTTAAAAATAAAAGTCTCATGTTTCAATCGAATCGCGAGTAAATATTAAATTGAACTCATATTTCTGAAAATGAAGAGAATGCGCGTTTAACGAGATACCAATTTTGGGCGTCGCGAGGGTGCTAATACCTTCCTCGCGCGTAACTAACTCCCGAACCCTAATTTTCTCTGGATTTTGACGTGGACCTAAAATTACCTCTTTTTAGAAAAGTTTAAAAATAAATTTTTCTAAAAAAAAGAATTTTTAAGGTGTCCGATCACACCTAGAAAAAAGATCGATGGCGACTCTTTTTTCAAATAAAATCGAGACACTATTTTCAAATTTTTAAATCGAGACCACTTTTAAAATTATGCTAATTTCTGTTTATGCAATTTTAAATTTGTAATCATGCTTTTCAATGTATTTAAATAAAACGGGGCATTCCAACTAGGTGGGGAAGGCTATGGTGCAAAATGGTGCGTTTTGCAACCTATAAGACAATTTAATGAAGCGGGTTGTATTATCTGGATGGCACAGCTGTCATGAGTTTGTTAATTTTGCTATTTAGCCACCAGACAAATGACAGAAACAGTTATGAAATTACATGACAAGTTTTCTCAAAATCTTCTCTTTCTTCTCTCTTGCTCTTTCTTCCTCTTTCTTTCTCCTATTTTCTCCACCGAACTCTTCTCCATTTCTGTTTCGTACCATTTTCTAAATTGATCCTTGGATGGCTTCTTGTTGGGGAGCTTTTGTTTATTTTTAAATGGAAAAGCTAAGTAACACTGGTTAATTTGCGTTGCGGCTGGACTTTGGTCGATTTGGTTGGCTCGTAACGAGTTGATCTTTAGGGGGAAATTGTTGCCATTGGGTGAACATTTGCTTTTGACAAAGCTTCACTTCCTTAATTTCTAGATTAAAGTTGCATTTATTAGGGAGATTGTTGGTGGAATAACCCTCCGGAGTGTTGTTTTTATTCATTCACAACTCGAATCTTTGGCTACCTCTTGCAATTGGTTTTGTAAAGTTTAACATGAATGGCTCCTCTAGAGGCTGTCTCAGAAAGACTGAAATGGGAGGAGTACTTGGGGACAAGAATGGATGTGTTCTAGCCTTGTGTTCGGGTCCGATGGGTGAGGGATACGCTGCAAACGCTAAATTGTTGGCCATTGAGAATGGTTTGGAGATCTTTGCAAATTCTGGTTGGGTTGGGTGTAAACACCTTGTCATTGAGTCGGATCCCATGCTTTCTATTTCTTGGTGCTCAAACCCGTGTATTCAACCATGGAATTTTGCGAAAGTATTTAAACGTGTGGACACTCTGGTGAATGCTATTGGATCTATCAATTTTATGTATGTTTCTAGGGAGTCTAATAGCTGGGCAAATGAGTTGGCTAAATAAGATGTTGATACGAGTTCATTGTTTTTTATGTAACTATTGTGTTGTATGGTTTGACCATTTCAGTTATCTAATATAGTTGATTCAGCTAAAATAATAATCATCATCCAAGTTTTAGACTGTTCTGTTTTGGTTACCAAATTCTCTTTTGTTATTTTATTCACTTTCTGTTGTATTCACTCCATAGTTAAAAAGTCTGTGGTCATCGGAGAAAATGTTGTAAGTTCAATATTTACATATTTTGTTAATTTAATCCTAAATTTTAAAAGAAGTAACAAAATTAACCCTCGATATTTATACAGTTTATTGATTTTGCCTTAGTTATAAAAATTTAACAAAATATAAATGAAAAAAACTTAATTTTTAAAATTTAAAATCAACTTTTAAAAAGATATAAAATATTTAGTACATATAATATTCAAAAATTATAAAAGTTACTTAAATTTGTTAAAAACTATTATATCATTTAAAACTATATAATGCCATCAAAATGTAAGAGATATTAAAAATATATATAATGTGAATTTGATCTTTGACTACCTTAAGTTTTATTTCGTGGAATTAAAGATTTGTCTTGTATAAGAAACTGATAGACGAAAGACTCCTCAAATAAACACAAAGGAAAACTCAGATTCAATGGTGGAAACTCTCAATAATTTTGGAGCCCCACATTGACAATTCTGGTTTAAATTATTCACATCTAAACAACGTTACCTGCAGTGATTGAGTTAGAATTTTTTTTTGTTTGGGATCAGAATTAAATTATATATTTTTACGATAATAAAAGTGTAATTTCACAATTTTTATAGTCTATATTTTTATAAATTTTAACTGATTATATCAAATTTTAATTAATTTTGAATGAATCAAAATATAATTTTACTATTATTAATTCAAAATTTTATAAATGATAGTCTCACTTGCGAAGTCAATACGCCATCTTCGAGCAATTAAGAATAGGAAAGTCTATGCCCATGGAATATTAGAGATGGAATTTTCTTCATAAAATGCAAACACATAATTTTAGAAACCTTGGAACTTTATCAAATTTTATTCCTGATTTGGTCTTTCATTCAAAACAATAGTAGAATATAATATACTAATAAAAATAAATGTGAATTAGGTTATTAGAGATTGATTCTTCAATATCTTCAATGTGATCTTGATTCATTCTTCATAATTTAAAGATTGAATTTTAAATTTAAATTTGCATACATCCAAACATTAAGCATAATTGGAAGTGGAATATGATAGCTCTCTTAGTTGACTGATTTTAGCTGGTGGAGTTGCAGATAGTTATTTGACTAAAATGTGTCTTATCCATCATTTATTGAGTCGAAATTGGAAGGTCCTTGTTCGTCATATTCCGAGGTCGCAAAATACAATAGTTGATCATATGGCCAAGTGTATAACGACTAATTCCATAGAAATTCGTTGATTTGAGGCGGATTATATTCTTGCTTTTAGTCACTAGTGTAACTTTTTGAGTTTTTTTGTTTTAAGCTATTTTTTTTCTACCAAAAAGAATATCAGAACCATTGAAAGTACGAAACTTTCTTTTACAGTAAATGAATAACATCAAATAATACAAATATCAAATTATCGCAAAAAATGAAAGTGAACACTTCTAATTGACACTTAACAAGTGACTTCAAAACTTACCTCAACATATTCAAAATTAAAAAAAATTATAAAAAGTTCATAAAAATTCAAAACAATTAGCATAAAGTACATGTGAATTACTACATGTGTTACCATGTTTAAAATTAATAATTTAGTAAGCATTTCCATTAAAAACTTAATAACTTAACTAGTTTTGAAAGGTTGATGGTAAAAGAAATCTAAGAGTCAAATTAACAAAAGATTAAAATTAAGGACTAAATTTGACATTATATATTTAATTTATAATCTTTTAATTTTTTGATAATGTGGGGTAGGGGTTGTTTGGGATTAAACCAAGCTCTTATACCTAGAACCTAATACTCTTGTCACTAGGCTAAGAAATTGTTGATAATTTATAATATTTTATTAAAATATATTAAACTTTAATTTGTTCTATCATTCATTTGAAGAGAGATGCTTAATTTTAAAGCAAATATTATATATTTTTAATATATTAAATTAAAAATTTTAAAAATATATCTTTTATACTTTTTTAATAATTTTAATAATTTTAAATAATTTGTTTATTGTTATGTAGCGTCTCTGGCAGTATATCATGTTAGCAAAGTTAACAAAGGTTAACTTTTTCGTCTATTTTACGGTGATTTGATAATTAATACAAATTTAAGGGTTAAAAGTGATGAATATTTTAAAAAAATGTTAAAATAACTTTTTTCATAAAGTTGAAAGACTACATAAACCATTATGTTTTAAAAGGATAGAATTGAATAATAAATTTTAAAAATTTTGAAGGGCATATTTATAAATATAGATATAAATAAAGAATGTTGGGAGCAAAGCAATAGCAAACAACTTCGTACCATTTGGAGAAGGGAATAGGTCATGTGGTGGAGCAGGCTTTGAAAGGTGGATAAAGAGTAGAGTCTTTATTTGTCATCCACTAAATAACAAATGAAATTAATGATGAAGAAAACATTGAACTTGAACCAACGACTTCCCATTGTTTTTTCTTCATCCAAAGTCAACAAATTTGTTTTTGCTTTCAAATTCTCAAATCTGTGTTTCTGGTCGTTCCCACTATTTGTTTTTCAGTTTTCACATTTTCTTGTATTGTCTCAATTAAGGGGGAAACGAAACAAAAACCTACAACCTTTATTTTATTTCTGAAAAGCAAACTTTCTTCTTACCTTGATTTCCACTTGGCAAAAGAAACAGCTCAGAGGATAGTTCAGTGAAGGTAAGTTTTGAGGAACTGCTCCTCATGAAACTTCATCTTCCTTGCTATATATTTTCATCTTTTTGTTGAATGCCATCTAGTTTGTGTTGGTGTTTTCATATTATTGGCCTTTTCACAATTTTCTATTACGTGCACTAAATCAACTCTTTTGATCTTTTACAGCTCTATTTACTTTCTGGTATTCAAGGGTGATCACAGAGACGTAAGTTCAAGAATAATTTCTAGCTTCTTAAAAAATTATCTTTTTCTACGCAAATATAATAATCTCTTTGGTTTTGAACAATAAGTACAGCTTCTTAATTGGTAGCTTCCATTCTCTTTGGTTTAGAAAGACTGATTTAAAAGCAAAGTAATTTGCAAATCAAATCCATTGATGATTCCTACTACTGTTAGTTAAGCAAGCATTCACAATTGCTTTCATTTGTCTTTATGTTAATCTTCTTACTAACAACCAAAGTTTTTGTTCAACTTCATCAGACTATCAACAAAAATGGCAGAATATGTTGCCTCTAATGCTGTCGAAAGTGTGAAAAACCAGGCAAAGGAATACGCATCACCTTATCTCCGTTACTTTTTCTGTTATGGAGAGATTGTTGAAGATTTCAAGAATCAACGAAAGGAACTTAAATTGAGGAAACAGAGGGTGAAAACTCGTGTCGATGAGGCTAAAAGGCAAATTAAGGTCATCTATGAAGACGTTGAAGACTGGCTTAGAAGGGCTGAGAAAGAACTGGAAGAAACCCAGAACTTCGAAGAGGAAATAGATGGCGTCAAGCGGTTCAAATGGTGTCCTCAATGGAGCTGGCGATATCGTTTAAGTAAGAAACTGGCAGAGAAGACTCTTATTATCTCTAAACTTTTAGAAACTGTTGAAATTGGCCAACCATGCTGCTGTTACATGTTTTGTTTGAAGTGCATGCAGCTTGATGACATGCTGCAGCACGTATACTTGCTATAACAGCAAGGTTTTCTCTTTAGTTTCTTTGTTAAGCTACTTAGTTGAAAATGAACTAAGTTGGTATTGTTTTGATGTTTTTAGGTGCTGATTGACATAATCAGCTTGTGTGCAAGTTAAGTTTTACTTGTTTCAAAGTAAAACTAGTGGTAGTAGGTAGTATTTGGTGATGTATTTGACTATATATATGTTGTTTTTCTAGTTGAATGAATGAGCTGAATGAGCTATCAACCATTAGCTCCCTTGCTGCACGTTTGTGAGCAAGTAAATTGTTTTTGTTTCTTCCTCCTTTATTCTCTGTCTTGTTCTGTTTCTTTTTGCTGCTGCCATTGTTCCAACAAATGGTATCATGAGCCTAAGTCTTAAGGGACCATTGATTTTGCTTCCCCTGCTCAACATCGGCTCAAACTTATGAGACCTCCAAACAAGCTTGAATAAGCTAAAGGAGGAGTTTCAAGGAAAGGTGTGAGCTTTCCAAATGTGCAAGCTTAGCAAGATGTCAAAGCTGCAAGCTTAGCAAAGTGCGAGCCTGTTGAAGACACCTGTTGAAGACAATATGCAAAGATGTGAGTCTGTCAAAGGTGTGAGTTCAGCAACATGTGGAAGCTCAATGTGTGTTGAATAGTTGCAAGCCTATTGAAGACAGTAAGCAAAGTGTGAGCCTGTCGAATTGCAAGCCAAAATGGCAGAATGAAGGCAAGCAAACTATACTCACGAACTGTTTGTGCAAGAAGAAGAAAAGAAACAAGGCAAGATGTGTTGTCAACCAAGGCTGTGAAGGAGGAGAAGACTCCATTTGATGAACAAATCTTTGGCACAAAAGACTAGTATAGTCAAGTGTGTAAGTCAGATTTGTTGTTTGTAAATGAGGCCAAGGTTGAAAATGAATTGGTCAGCTTGAAACAAAGCATCTAAGGGCTGCCAAGTTCAAAAACTTGATGAATGACTGGTATTTGCAGCATGGAGTTCAAGGAGGAGTGTTGAAATTGGCCAACCATGCTGCTGTTACATGTTTTGTTTGAAGTGCATGCAGCTTGATGACATGCTGCAGCACGTATACTTGCTGTAACAGCAAGGATTTCTCTTTAGTTTCTTTGTTAAGCTACTTAGTTGAAAATGAACTAAGTTGGTATTGTTTTGATGTTTTTAGGTGCTGATTGACATAATCAGCTTGTGTGCAAGTTAAGTTTTACTTGTTTCAAAGTAAAACTAGTGGTAGTAGGTAGTATTTGGTGATGTATTTGACTATATATATGTTGTTTTTCTAGTTGAATGAATGAGCTGAATGAGCTATCAACCATTAGCTCCCTTGCTGCACGTTTGTGAGCAAGTAAATTGTTTTTGTTTCTTCCTCCTTTATTCTCTGTCTTGTTCTGTTTCTTTTTGCTGCTGCCATTGTTCCAACAGAAACTTCTAATTTTCCACAGTTGGGGTATTGTGGTTCTCTTCAAGGAATAGAGTTCATCACATCCACGGATTTCATGGACTCTGAATCATCAAAATCGGCTTTGAACCAGATCATGGAGGCTATAAATTCTGTCAACATGATCGGACTGCACGGAATGCCAGGAGTTGGTAAAACTACTTTAGCCAAAGAAGTTGGGAAGCATGCTCGAGAAAAAAAGCTCTTTGATAAAGTTGTGATGTTTACTATGTCCCAAAATCCAAACATCAAGAAAATTCAAGAGAAAGTTGCTGATATTTTTGGTTTACATTTTGAAACAAGTAGCCAAGAAGGAAAAGCAGAAGAGCTATTCAGGAGTATGCAAGGCGTGAAAAAAATCCTCGTAATTGTCGATGACCTCTGGGAAGAATTCAAATTGGAGAGCATCGGAATTCCATTCGGTGATGAACACAAGGGTTGTAAAATTCTTCTGACTACACGTCATCAACAAGTCTGCACTAAAATGAACTGTCAGAAGGAAATTCAACTTGGCATCTTATCCGAAGACGAAGCATGGGTTTTACTTTGAGATAAAGCTGGTTTAGAAGACGACTGTTCCACCTTGACTCATGTAGCCAAAGAGGTTGCTGGTGAATGTAAGGGATTGCCTCTTGCAATTGTTACCGTGGCAAAAGCTCTAAAAGGTGAGAGTTTAGATGGGTGGAGAGCCGTGAATCAGAGATTCAAGGACTCAAGGCATTTGGATAATGAAGAAGTTCTCGGAGGTGCCCTCAAGCCTCTCAAGCTTAGCTACGATTATTTGAAAGAAGGCAATAGCCAAATGACGGGAAATGACATCCAAATGTGTTACTTACTGTGTTCCCTCCTGAAGATGCTGAAATCATTAGTGACGTATTGATTATGTGCGGAATTGGAGTAGGATTGTTCCCTAATGCTTTCTCGATTGAAGATAAAAGGAATGAAATTGGCATGGCACTAAAAAAACTCCAAAAATCTGGCTTGTTATTGGAAACTGATGTTGCAGAAACGATAAGAATGCATGATGGGGTTCGAGATTTTGCCCATTGGCTAACATCAACCGGAGAAAATAGGTTCATGGTAAAAGATAAGTTGAAAGAATGGCCTCATATGGTTGGATGTTATACTGCAATCGCTTTATGGAATTGTAGTAGTAACATAAAAAATTTCCCTGATAAAGTGGAGTTTTCAAAGCTCAAGACTTTGTTTCTGAAGGGGGGAGCGGGGGATGATTTACTTGTGGTTCCCAATACATTTTTTGAAGAAATGAAAGCCCTCCGAGTTTTGCTCCTCGAAAATGTCTTTCCACTGAAAGGATTCCATTCCTTGCCAAATCTTAAAACTTTGTGCTGTATTAGATGCAATCTGGAAAACTTCTCATCATCACTGACAAATATGAGAAGCCTTGAGATTCTTGCATTGTTTGAGACTAAGTTTGATGAGATAAGTGAAGAATTAGTGAAATTGCCTGCACTGAAATTATTATTTGTTGCAGTTGAAGAGGAAGAAGAAATCAATTTCCCCCCCAACCTGCTATCAAGGTAATAGTGCATCAGATTTAATTTCTTTTTTTATCATATTTCTATTAATTACTTTAATAGATATTTCAAATAGTGAATGCAATAAATTTGAAAAAATAAGTTAATTTGAAAAAATTAACTCTTAATATTTACATTATTTATCAATTTAGCACTTATTTTTTTAGCTAAATTTGACTCTGAACCTTTTAAATTTTAAATTTGAGCATCAACATTTGAAGAAGTGTTGAATTTTTTTTGACGAAATACTAATTAAAATTTTAAAATTTTAAACATGGAAGACAACATGGCAATCCATGTATACTTCATGCTATTTTTTATATTTTTTATTTTGAATTTTGAATTTTAAATATTTTTATAAATTTTAAATTATTTGTTGACTGATATATAAAATAAAAGTGTAATGTCAGCAAGAAATATATGTGGACTATGATTAAGTTATAGATTAAAGTAGATATAAAAATGAATATGACATACTCAATAAAAAGTTAATTAAGTTTAATACAATATTACTGGTAATTAAAATAAATAATTTTTTAATAAAATATAAAGATAAAATAGTTGATTTGTTGAGTATTAGTTATATTTTAAAATATATGTGATATGAATAATTTGTAATTTCACTTTAATAATGACTTCAGTTTTAGTAATTATATGATTTTATGTTGTCAAAATTATTTTTGCATTTAACTTTTTTTTCAAAATTATAAAATGTGTTCTTTTAAACATAAAAATTTGACTCACATGATAGTTTTTATTTTTGGACTTGGACCAATCTGTATTGTGTCACATAACTTGACAATTAATGCTATTTTTTTTTATGAATATAATAGGTTGACTTCACTGGAAGAGATACATGTGAGAAGCAAAAGCAATATCAACTTATTGGAGCTGAATTCGTTGTCTATCACTAAGACTTTCTACTAATCATTTTTCTCAAGAATATTTTGTGCTCCCTAAACTACAAAGGTATGCTATAGTTGTAAATGACTATATTAGATATCTAGAGTCACTAAGCTTCAGAGCATTGACAATTAAAAACTTTTCATCCTCATTGAGTGCATTTAACCATTTATTTTGCAATGTGGAAAAGTTGAAGTTGGGGAATGTTAGTGGACAGAAGAACATTGTGCCAAGCATAGGTAAAATGGGAGTAAATGAGTTGACTTCTTTGGAGCTTGAATCTTGCAAGGATATGGAATTCTTGACTGATATAACAAGAGATCAAGGGCCAACTGTTGCATTCTCTAATTTGGTGGAATGAAATGTAGCAAACATGGTTTCTTTGAAAGGGTTGTGCTATGGTCTTTCTCCGACTAGGTTCTTGCAAAATCTTAAGCAAGTGATCATTAGAGATTGTAAAGAGTTACAAGTGATATTTCAAATGGATAAACTTTCAGAAAAAGTGAAATGTCAGATGCCATTGCTCTCAAATTTAACAATATTGGAACTATATTCATTGCCGAAATTGGAGAGCATATGGAAATTAGAGCCATCACATCATGCAACTGCAAGCCTCGCAAGATTAAAGGTTGTAAAAATTGGTGACTGTGATAAACTAAAAACAATCTTCTCACCTTGCCTAGCTCTAAGTATGCTGCATCTAGAAGAACTCGATGTAACTTGGTGCCATGGATTAGAGCAAGTCATTGGTTTTGTCCAAGAAGAAGAGATTATTGAGGTAGGGATACCTATTCTCTCCAATTTTGTTAATCTTCTTAATTGTTTTAGCTTTTTTATAGCATTTTTTCAGGGATGAGACAAATTGAAAGAAAACCTTTATTGAGTTTAGATTGGTTTTGATTCTTTTATTATTTGTGTGCATCTGGTTTGTTGGAAGCATTGTGGCCACTAAAGAAATTAACTTTTATTACTAAAAAGAAATACACCAATGCAAAATACAAATATGTTTTCTTCTCCCTCTCAATTACTACCTACAACTAGTTATACACTCACAATTCAGTCTTTGCTTATTTCCACTCATGCACACAAAGTCACACACCTTTGTTTTGTTTCATACTCTTTCTTTTTCTTCTCTTTCACACGCTTGCTTTTACATATCACATATATATGAAACCTATTTATAGGCTTATAAAATGCATTATGAATTGTTGTCTCTCATTTTTATTTAGATTTTATCTATTTATAGAAAAGCGTTTAATTAATTCCATGCCACTTTATTCTACCTTTAGATTGCTAACTTACAAGGTCAGTTTGATACTGTTGAAAAAACTCACATTTTAGTGTCAAAGGAAGTATTCATTCCCTAGAGCACTAAATCGATATGGAGACCTTTTCCATATTTATTATATTGGCAACTTATTGAATGACTTTTATGGGGTATGATTGAGTCTACGATTGATATCTAGACCATTATAGAAGATCATATCACTTAGGAGATTATCTTTTGGAGATTAGATTGATTTGAAATTGCCCAAGACAATCCCTAGGATCATGGATTTTAATTTGGTTTGTGATTCTATCTATGGTTGAAACATGTTTGTCATCTCCTTGTGACGAGGACACCAATGTAACTTGGATACCACCTATTGGAAGTGTAGTAGTGACTAAGGAAATTAACTTTTATTACTCAAAACAAATACACTTACACAAAATATAAATATAGTTTCTCCTCTCTCAATTTCTAGTTACCACTAGTTATACACTCACAATTCACTCTTTGCATATACACTTACACAAAATATAAATATAGTTTCCCCTCTCTCAATTTCTAGTTACCAATAGTTATACACTCACAATTCACTCTTTGCATATTTCCACTCTTGTGCACACAAACTCAACTCACACACATTTCTTTCATTTCTTACTCTTTCTTTTTCTTCATGTCACAAATATATGAAACCTTATAATAGGCTCAAAAACCACCTCATCAATTGCCACCTCTCTCATTTTATGTTTATTTTATTTATTTATGGATAAGCCTTCAATTAATTCCATGCCACCTTGACTTTTGCCCATGGATTGCCCACTTATAAGGTTTGTTTGACTTCAACACAATTTACATGATAGAAGAATGTAATTATTTATATAGAAGGAAATTCTATCTTTTATTTAATTTATAATAATGCTTTAATATTTTTATAATTTAAAATAAATATTATATTGCAGACATGAATACTTGAATTCAATTTCAAACAATTTTATTCTCCATTCCTAATTATAAAAAATAAATTCAATTTTATTTATTTTGATTGTGTGTTTTATAAATAACTTACTAAGATGTGTGTTTGAAACATGTAGAATGACTCTCCTCTTTGTTGTTGGCCGAAATTGAGGATTCTTCGCATAGAATTTTGCCCAAATTTGAAATATGTTTGTGCAAACACTTGGACTCAAGGGCTTCAATCCTTGGAATCTGTTTACATTAGAGATTGTTCTCAACTTATACAAGTCTTCAACATGGAACAAAATAAGCATGGACATGATATTGTGCTTCCTGAACTTGGATCACAGGTACTTCTGTATTTACATTTTTAAGGCTGAGCAAAGAGTTGAAAAAATTGAAACTTAATTTGAATTGTAGTGTTCAATTCAATTTTTTTTATTGAGTTTAAATCAAATCGAACATACACATACCATATGACAACCATTTAAAAATATAAAAAGTTAATAACTTAAAAATTAAATTACAACTATATGTTTTTAAAATTAGTATATCAAATTAATTTATAAATTTTTGTTATCAAATACTAATATACTATAACATTCATATTTTAAATAATTCATGTATAATTATAAATAGTAAAAATTAAAATAGAGAAATATTATATATTTATTTTCTATTGATGTTAAGCTTTAATATATTTATTTATATTTTATATTTATTTAATATAATAATAATTATTTAAATTATATTTTAGAAAATTATTAAATTAATTTACCATAATATGATTTGTTTTTGCAAGGCTACCATATTTTAATTTGATAATTTATGTGAGATATTAATACAGTGTTTGCATAAATATGTATTGATATCATTGTAGAATAATATTAATATTTTTATTCGAAATTTCGGGTTGGACTAAAAAATTGTATTCATAATTCTTTGATTTTAAAGTTAAACGAGTATCAGAGTTCAATCTCTCTCATCGACTATTACAATGCATATTGTATTTTTATTTTTTATTGTCATGATTAATGATTTTGAAGTGGTTGGGGTATCACAGTTCCAAAATATAATAAATACATCTCTTTATAATTGGTACATTCAAAGATCAATTTATATCTTTTTCATATGTTTTGGTAAAGAAATTCTTTAAAACTTAAATTATGTTTAATAAATCATATTCCTCACTTTTATTTAAACAAATATATTTGGTATAATATCTAACTATGTGGTTCATTCATGTAGAATCATTGCTGGACAAAATTGAAAACTCTCCGGATAGTGGATTGCCAACGATTGAAATATGTGTTTGCAAACACTTTATCTCAGGGATTTCCATTGTTGGAATCTGTTTACCTAGAGAACTGCCCTCAACTACTACAAGTCTTCAGTTCGACAAAAGAAAGGGATGTGATTGGTGATCACATTCTACTTAATGTGCCCTTTCTGCAAGATTTAGTAGTGTCAAATTGTCCCCAAATCTCATGCTTCATTGTACAAGCTCAGCTCATAGAGATATTTAGATTGTTCGCATTTTATATATGGATTTTGGCATTATAGCAAATCAGTAAATCGATATGTTGCTTAGTTCATGTGATAATTCATTCCTCTTTTATACATAGTTTTGTAAATGAATTCCATTGTTCACTCTTTAAATAAAAATGTATCAAGCAATGGCCTTTTGAATTTGGTAGATATTTTAGGGGTTTAGATTTAAAAAATATATCCTTTAAAAAATCAAAGATACATGTAGCATTGAGATTAGAGAAGTAGTATATTTTATTACTTGAAATATGTAAAATTATGAAGACTTATGGGTAACATTTACTCTAGTGTGTTTTTATGACATTTATTAGGATTTCTGTGTATGCAGGAATTGGTTCTTAGTAATGTGGGAAATAGCCACCAATTATGCAACACTGATGTTCCTGTATTGAATGAAGGTTGTATAGTAGTTGGGAATCATGAAGAAGTATTTCAAGTTCAAGGCGGGTACTCGTTCTCAAGCATAAAAAATTGAAATTGAGGAATTTATTAGAATTGCGGGTTATATGGAACGATTTTGCTCAAGTTGTAACCCTTGAGAACCTTACAACTCTAACACTGAGTGATTGCAAGAAGCTAAGATATATATTTTCACCTATGATGGCTCGCAGTTTATCACATTTGGTGGATCTTTTCATCGTGGGGTGTGAGGAAATAGAACGACTCATTTTAGCCAAGGATCAAGTTTCTTCATCATCATCAAATGGTGATACTAGCCTCCAACCTATGAGCTTTCCCAATTTGACTCGGATCGTTGTTACAAATTGTAAAAAATTGAACAGTCTCTTTCCTTTTGGATTTGTTCCTGTTCTTCCAAAGCTTAAAATTCTCATAGTTAAAAGGAATTCTAAATTGGAACAAGTATTCGAATTAGAAGAAAAAGTGGAAGTGGTAGCTTAAGAGGAGATGAAATTTGATAAATTAAAAAGGTTATCACTTGAAGAACTACCTGGCCTCATTCACTTTTGTCCCAAAGGATATCATTCTGTATTCCCAGCAATGATAGAGTTGAAAGTAAGAGATTGCCCTAAGTTTACTACTGGTTTCTTCATTGATTCACAGGAATTTGTACATTGCAAAACAAAGGTATATATCCTACAACCTTTTAATCCTACTTTATTCTATGTAATTATAACAATTGCAACTGAAGGCATAACATGCAAAATTTTTAATTAAATTCCTTGAGTATATATGTGTTTCTTATTTTTTTCCTTGATGACATGAGATTAAAGTTTCAATTATAAATTTTTCTTCAATTGTTTTCCAAGGCACCTCAGTTGGTTAAGCAAGATGCGGTTGAAGAGTCTACCACTATTCGAAATGTAGTTTTCAACGAGAATATAAATTGGAGCCAATAATGGGGGTGAGAGTCAACTACCACACATTACATGAAAGAATGGATGATTTTAGGGTAGCTTTCAAAGCCATGTTACATCAGTTGGTGGAGCAATGTTGCTCGGATGTTTTTAGTTAAGTGTCTGATATAATTTGGGTGTAATGGAACATGACTTTTAGCGGCGCTTTTCCCACAAACGCTGCTATAGAACATGATCTTTAAAAATAATTATTTTAATTAAATAATATTTATTTCTATGATAAAATATTATATTATGTTTTATTTTTGAAATTTGAACTTTATGTTATTACAAAACTCCGGTAAGGAAAATCTCGAACACACAATCGGAACTCGAAAAGAAAAAGAAGAAATAATACAAGGCTCCAAGGCGTGTATCAAGCCACTATCTTTAAGGTTATATTCGCCCCCACTTATCTTCAGTGTGCAAATGAGTTCCAAGCAAATTAACCTCGAGGATACAATGAAGCCAATGACTATTTGCGTTTTGCACTGACGAGAATAGTCCACTATGCACTGAGTAATGTGTAACAAAAACTCAATTTCTACAAAGGATTTCTGCAGTAATACTTTATAGAATAATCTAATAATATTAGAAAATGAAGGAAGAGAAGAAATAATATAAGAATTTGTTGATATATTTCCAAATGAAAACCCATTCCTATTTATAGGAATTTTCTTGTCTCTTCATAGAGACATATTTCAATAGGTGTCTTTATGAATAAATATATAATAATAATTATTCATTTAATTTTGTAACTATTCAAATAATATTTTTGAATAATTATAATTCTTTTTTTTAAAAAAAATCAAATGATATAACTTTGGACCAATGACCAAAAGATTTATCTTTTGATTAATTACACCCATTCATTTATAGTTATTGGGATACTATAAATATTTGAAAATGTTCCAACAATCTCCCCCCATTTTCAAAATATTTAGATTTTGATATTCTTGGAAATCAATTTGCATAAATAAAGGTGTCTTACGATTGAACCTTCACTTAGTGAAAAACATGTTAAAGTTAATCGAAATTGCATGGTAGACTAAGCTTTGAACCAACAATTCCATTTGATTAACTGAACACATCTCACACAATGATTTCAACATCAGTCAATGCTTAGTATCTAGGGACACTATTATGGCCATGTGTCTATGTCCTCTTTTCATGAGTGCTATCAGAGCCAAGCCCTTAAGCTCCTAGAAGCGGCCACACTTCCACTCACGTAGGTAGATCCCATCAAAAGTGTTCCCGTAATTATAACACTCTAACATATTTATGTTATGGGTCCATTAAGAGTATATTACTCATCCTTCCCTTATCATTACGGGTACCTAGCACTTTAATCTTAGGATGAATTTATTTATAGTGCTAACAGTCACATACTAATGATGTACTTTGTCTCATTGAACTCAAGACTTGACGTTATACCAAGCGTTGAGTCGAGTTTCCATCATGGGTGACTCTAATTAATAGGCTTGAGTCCCATCCCTTTTGAGGTCCTTTTTACTGCATCTCTAGCAAGACTTTTTGTCAAAGGATCTGCCAAATTTTCACTTGACCTCACATAATTAATAGTGATCACTCCATTAGAGATTAATTGTCGGACATAACTATGTCTTAATCCAATGTGTCTAGACTTTCCATTATATACTTGGCTATATGCCTTTGCTAGAGTAGCCTCACTATCACAACGGATAGAAATAGGTGAAATTGGCTTAGGCCATAAAGGTACATCATAAAGAAAATTTCTTAACCATTCTGCTTCTTTAGATGCAGCGGCTAATGCAATAAATTCTGCTGCCATGGTGGAATCAGTAATACATGTTTGTTTCTTGGAACCCCAAGAAATGACTCCTCCACCAAGAATGAAGATCCATCCACTAGTAGATGCATGATCTTCCAAACTTGTAACCCAACTAGCATCCGAATACCCTTCTAAAACTGGAGGATATCCATTATAACACAATCCATAGTTAATAGTTTTCTTTAAGTACCTAAGTACTCTATTCAAAGCTTGCCAATGCAAACTACTTGGATTACTTGTGTACCTACTCAATTTTCCAACAAGATATGTAATATCCGGTCTTGTACAAGTCATTATATACATAAGACAACCAATTAGACTTGCATATTTCAATTGATCAATTTTCCTACCAGCATTAGATACTAATTTTAATTGAGGATCCATGGGTGTAGATCTTTGGTATACGATTGAAGAGATCAAACTTTTAAGCACATTTTCAATGTAATGTGATTGTGATAAAGCTATAGTGCTTTCATCTCGGGTTATTTTAATCCCAAGAATAACATCTGCTACACCCATATCCTTCATAGCAAAGTTGTTTGACAAGAATTTCTTTGTGTTTTCTATTTGTTCCAAATCCGTGCCAAAAATGAGCATGTCATCTACATATAAGCAAATTATGACACCCTTTCCATTATCAAATTTCTTTGTATATGCACTTATCGGATTCATTTATTTTATAGCCATTAGCTAAAACAACCTTGTCAAACTTTTGGTGCCATTGTTTTAGTGCTTGTTTAAGCCCATATAAAGCTTTAACAAGCTTACATACCTTATGCTCTTGTCCTGGAACAACAAATCCTTCCGGTTGCTCCATGTACACTTCCTCTTCCAATTCACCATTTAAAATGCAGTTTTAACATCCATTTGGTGAACAACCAAATTATATATAGAGGTAAGTGATATTAATAGTCTAATTGTAGCAATTCTTGCTCTTGGAGCATAGGTATCAAAGTAATCAATACCTTGTCTTTGTGTAAAACCTTTTGCTACCAACCTTGCTTTAAATTTATCAATGGTTCCATCGACCTTCATTTTCTTTTGAAGATCCATTTACAACCTATTGGTTTGGAACCGGTGGAAGATCAACTAAGATCCAAGTTTGATTTCCCATTATTGAATCCATCTCATCATTTATTGCTTCTTTCCAAAAGCGAGTCTTGAGATTTCACGCCTCTTCAAATGTAATAGGATCGATTCGGTATTATAACAATAAGGTATCTTATTGCATATACTTTCACTTTTTCCTTCTACAAGAAATATAATGAAATCGGTCCAAAATCTTTTACCTTTTAATCCTTTTACTTCTTCTTAATTCTTGAGAAGATTCATCATTATTATCAATTTGTTTCAATGGAATCTCATTCTCATTTGAAGAATGAATCAATTGTTGTGGTTGTAATTGTCTTGATATAGAATTAAATCTATTTTCATCAAAATAGCATCTCTTGATTCAATAACAGTATTAATTGAAATTGAATCATTTGGTTCAATTACCATGAACCTATATGCCTTGCTATTATGTGCATAACCTATAAATATGCATTCAATTCCTCTTTCACCTAACTTTTACGTTTAGGTGTTGGAACTTTACAATAGCTCTACAACCCCAAACCTTCAAATAATTAAGGTTTGGTTTCCTTTCTTCCATTGTTCATAGGGGTTATTTTAGTTTCCTTATTAGGAACTCTATTCAATATGTGACAAGTCGTTAGAACGACTTCTCCCCAAAAACCTTGTCCAAGACACGAATATGATAACATTGAATTTACCATTTCGGTCAAGACTCTATTTTTCTTTCAGCTACACCATTTTGTTGTGGTGTGTAAGGGCTGAAACTTGATGGACAATTCCAGTGAGTTCAAAATAACTTGGATTATAGTATTCTCCACCTCTATCCGATCTTAAGCACTTGATAAATGATTCACATGAAGTTCAACTTGATTTATAAACTTTAAATTTATCAAGCGCTTCATCTTTTGAATGCAATAAAATACATAACAATATCTAGAACAATCATCAATAAAAGTAACAAAATATTTCTTTCCACCTAATGTAGGAGTATTATGCAAGTCACATAAATCACTATGTATCAAATCAAGCAATTTTGTTTTCCTTTTAACCTTAGGGAAAGGATTTCTTGTACTTTTAGTCAACATACGTGTATTGCATTTTTCAATATTATTATTAAAAACAGGAATTAAATCTAATTTATACATGTCATTCAATTTTCTATAATTCAAATGACCTAATCTATAATGCCACAAACAAAATGATTCAACCATATAAGCAAAAATAGTATTTTTATTCTTATTAATAATATTAAGTTTGAACATGCTTTCATACATATACCCTTTTCCCACAAAAATTCCTCCCTTAGACAAAATAAACTTATTTGCCTCAAAAACAAGTTTGAAACCAAACTTATTCAACAGACTTCCAGACACTAAATTTTTCCTAACTTCTGGTACATAATATACATCATTTAAGGTTAAAACCTTTCTAGAAGTGAATTGTAGTTCAACAGACCCTTTGCCTTTAATTGTTGCGGTGGAAGAATTTCCCATGTACAAGACATTGTCATTTTCACATTGTGTGAACTTTGTGAACATGCTTTTGTCTTTGCACACATGTTTGGTTGCTCCGGTATCAATCCACCATGTATTATCATCTTGTGCCATATTAATTTCAGATATCATTGCAACGAACTTTTCGTTATTATCAGCCTTAGAAGATGATTTCTTCTTTAAAAATCGACATTCATTCTTGAAATGTCCCGGCTTTCCACAATGATAGCATGAGCCCTTTTGTTTCTTTTTGAACTTAGGTGCTCTATCAGCCTGATTGAACTTTCTTTTGAATGGTTTAGTAGTCTGTACTTCCTCCGTAACATGTACTTTGGCATTTTCAGAATTTAGGTTCTGATCTTGTTTTCGATACTCTTCTTCAATACGAAGATGATTTGCCAAAGCCTCAAGAGATATTTCCTCTTTCTTATGTTTTAGACTTCTTTTAAAGTCTTTCCAAGATGGAGGAAGTTTGTCTATTATAGAGGATACCACAATCATTTCATCCATTTTCATATCATATTGCTTAAATTGATTCAGCATCTTTTCAATATCACGAAATTGTTCCATAATGAGCGACCATCAACCATTTGATAATTATTGAAACGACTGACAAGAAATTTCTTACTTGTAACATCTTCGGTCATGTATCTTGCCTCCAATTTGTCCCATAATTCTTTAGCGGTGACGTCGTTTTGGTAGGTGTCGAACAAACCATCAGATAAACCATTCAATATGTGGCCCATGCACATGTAATCAGCATTGTCCCATTTTTGTCTTTCTCGGGTTGCAGCAACAGATTCGTTTTCATTCTCTTCAGGTCTTGGAGTATCCAAAACATAAGCAATCTTCAAAGTTGATAACAAAAAGTGCATCTTTTTCTGCCATCGTCGAAAATTGCCACCATCAAAACGATCAAGTTTAACAAAGTTGGAAGCCAACTCCCTTAGTGTTCCACTTTCATGTGTTGTGGTAGTCATCATGAATTATAACCTTAAAATTGTTATTACAAAACTCCGGTAAGGAAAATCTCGAACACACAATCGGAACTCGAAAAGAAAAAGAAGAAATAATACAAGGCTACAAGGCTCCAAGGCGTGTATCAAGCCACTATCTTTAAGGTTATATTCGCCCCCACTTATCTTCAGTGTGCAAATGAGTTCCAAGCAAATTAACCTCGAGGATACAATGAAGCCAATGACTATTTGCGTTTTGCACTGACAAGAATAGTCCACTATGCACTGAGTAATGTGTAACAAAAACTCAATTTCTACAAAGGATTTCTGCAGTAATACTTTATAGAATAATCTAATAATATTAGAAAATGAAGGAAGAGAAGAAATAATATAAGAATTTGTTGATATATTTCCAAATGAAAACCCATTCCTATTTATAGGAATTTTCTTGTCTCTTTATAGAGACATCTTTCAATAGGTGTCTTTATGAATAAATATATAATAATAATTATTCATTTAATTTTGTAACTATTCAAATAATATTTTTGAATAATTATAATTCTTTTTTTAAAAATCAAATGATATAACTTTTGACCAATGACCAAAAGATTTATCTTTTGATTAATTACACCCATTCATTTATAGTTATTGGGATACTATAAATATTTGAAAATGTTCCAACACTTTAAACTATATACTAAATAGAAAAATATTAATTAAATTAAATTTTCTATTAAAATTTTAACTTTAAAACTAAATATAAAATTAATGAATTTAAATTTAGAATTTAAATATTATGTTTTTAATTCAAGTTCAACTTTTGGCACACCTTACAAACATGGGCTCTAAACAGGGAGAAAGATTGCATCTCGGGCAACAAAAATCAAAATAGTACAAAGGTAATATCTTCAATAATTTTATCAATATCAATAAGGTAAAATAACCATGCTCACAAGTTACAATCATTGTCATGCCCGACTCATAATATTTATATACCAACAATGAAGGATCCAACCTCATAATCAATGAACCTAATTTGGTTAGGAGCTACAATTTTCGCTATATCTTCAAATTCCCAAATATAGTCTAATCTCCAAAATTTCAAAATCCCTAAGGTTAAAGAGTGCAAACCAGTCATGAACAGTCTCATTCTACCTGTGCTAAATGAGTCCCATGTCCATTTGGAGCAAGCAAAACAAGACCATGCAGGACATTTCTAAATCCAACTATCTTAATTAGGCCATCATCTACAAAAGGAGTCAAGCCTCTCTATAAACTAGAATCCCCAATCAAAATCTTCTGGTTAGAAATTAGTTTGTTAGAGCAAATAAAATTATTTTAAATAACAGTATTTTAAATAATAGTAATTTAATTTTTTCATTTTTAACATATATTTTTCTATGGTTTTACTTTCAAATGTTTTCTACATGTCATTAATTTTTTTTTGAAGATTTTTAATATTAAATTAAAAATAAATTATATTTTAATTAATATAAAGAAACTAGTTAAATAATAAACAGAATAGGATGAAAGAGTGCATGAGTTGTCAAAAAGAATACATGATTGGCCACTTGGATGATGGGTGAGAATACAGGGAGCAAAACGGCGCCGTTTGTTTAAAATAAAATGATTTTTTGCAGCGTATAAAAACGCCGCTAATGCTTGACTTTTTGCGGTATTTTTCTCATAAGCGCTGCTATTGCTAGACCTTCTGCATGTTGCTACTAGACCTTTTGCGGCGTTTTCTCATAAATGTACTATAGCTCTAACCTTTTGCGGCGTTTTTCGATTAGCGCCACTAATGTATAACTTTTGCGGTGTTTTTGGTCCAAACGCCACTAAAAACGCCTCTAAAAGCTTAATTTCTTGTAGTGATTTAAGTCTTATGTCCGTTTTCGATTCACAAGAATTCTATGAATTTTAAAAAAATAGCCTTACATGGAGATGATAGTCCACAGTCTATTTCCTAAGAACCACAACCTTGACAATAAAAAACAATTTATAACACATATATAATATCACATCCATTCTTATATATAACTCAAAACATGCATAAGATCTAAAGAATGTCACTCTCTATATAATCAAATCATTCAAGAAGAAGTGAAATTTATTTTGATTATCTGTTTATACTTATAGATAGAGCACAACATGGCTCTGTTTATGTAATAAACATATATATCATTCACAATCCAGATAATTATATATAATATTAATTTAGTCAATCATGTCATGGATTCTAGCATTTTCCATGTTATTAGGGACTTAATCGAAAAAAAATAAAACTCTAAAAAATAATTCAAAAATGATTCAGGGACTAAACTGAACAAATCATAAAATTTTAGGTATAATTTTAAAATAGGGACACATGGTCGTGTGCAATGCCTTCAGCCATGCGAAGGGGTTACACTATTAAGTGCCAGACTGTGACCGTGTGGATCATGCAAAATTAGGGTGCAAGGGAGAGACAGTCATATGAAGGGTCCTAGACCATGTGAGAATCTAAGATCCTTGGGTTTCAGGGGGACATGGTCGTGTGAGGGGCCGTGTGACCCACAAACTTGTGTCAAAGACTGTGTGGTGCTATCATAGGCACGATTTTTCCCCGATTCATTGAGATCCTGAGCGATGTCCCTCACGTTCAAATCTGATCCAAGATCCCTAAATTGGGTCCTTCAAACAACAATTATACAAGAGTTAACATTTGTATATTAACGAAAGATTTTTTTGGAACCGTGAAATATTGACTAATTGATTTGTAAGATCAATATCGAATAAAAAATTTATGAAATTTGGGGTCCTAAACTTTAGATTGAGAGGCACTTACCGTACTTGATGGAATTATGGAAGCTATCAACGATGAATTCAACAATCGATAGAGAATCGAATTATCGGGGATTGATTTGACATCGAGAGCAAAAATAGTTTCAGCAATGGAGAGAAAATTTGATGCAAAGATGACGATGGAAAAGAAATATGAGAAGAAATAGGGAGAGAGAAGAGAAATTCTAATTGGAACAAAAAAAAAACATAATCCTAGTGTAATTAGGGAAAAGGGGACTAAATAGCTAGAGTTTTCAAATATGAAGAGGCTGCATGGGAGAGGAATAAGTGTTTAACCATTGGATTGCTACCCATTTCTTAATAAATTTAAAAAGGAAAAATGAGAGAGGTGTGATTTAAACCTTGGACCTCTAAGCAATGTCTGTATCTGTTTCACATGTTAGATCAAGAAAACGGTGGTAGTAGCTGCAACAGGAGTTGAATATGCAATAGTGATCCAAGGCCGCATACCCAAACGAAAACTAAGTTCCCACTCACGGCCCATGTAAGAAGCTACACCAAGTAAGAAGTGTAAAACAATTAACTCATAAGGATGACGCTTCCCAAATACAAATGACGAAATTCGGATCACATAATCTAATCTATATTTATTATATAAAACTTATATATTTCTAGTTTTAATATTCTTAAGAGTCCAAATATAAATGATAAAAGAAATCAAAAATCAAAAATTGTTTTAATTCAAATCATGAATATTCAATCAAATTTTAATATTCAAATCACAAATTTATATTTTCTTTTTATTTTTTAAGATTTTTATTTTTATACTTTTTATAATTAAGATTAGAATGATCAATCTCGTAAATATTGAGGATTGAACTTATTTTAGATTTGAGATCAAATTGATTAAATGTGTAAATATTAAATGTCTAAATTTATTATTAAACTAATAAAACAAAACTCATGTTAGACTTCCGTTAGACAATTAAAGAAAAAGTGACTAAAATTCAATTTCGAAAAATTAAATGGTTAAGAAAAAAAATTAATAGTTAGGTGTCAATGAACTAAATAGTTGGGTTACAATAAAACATCTCAATTGAGGACAATTTCTGTTTTTCAACTTTGGCCAGCGCAAAGCATAGTGGTTCAACATGTTTAAAACATATACCTTAATATTATTTATAATGGGGGAAAATCATGTAAAAATATAATTCTTAATTATTAAGTAATAATTAAGAATTAAAATTCTTTTTTGTTACAATCGGGGGCAAGCCAAAAAAAATTCTATCGTAAAATTCTAGGTAAAAATTTAAAATAGGGGCACATGGCCGTGTGCAATGCCTTCAACAATGCGAAGGGGTTACACTATCGTGTGATAGACTGTGGCTGTGTGGGTCATGCAAAACCAGGGTGCAAGGGAGACATAGTCATATATGAAGGGTCCTAGGCTATGTGAGAATCTAAGATTTTTGGGTTTTAGGGGGACATGGTCGTGTGAGGGGCCGTGTGACCCACAAACTTGTGTGGAAGACTGTGTGGTGCTATCATAGGCACGATTTTTCCCCGATTCGTCTAGATCTTGAGCGATGTCCTTCACGTTCAAATCTGATCTAGGATCCCTAAATTGGTTCCTTCAAACGGCAATTATACAAGAGTTAACATTTGTATATTAACGAAATATTTTTCAAGAACCGTGAAAGATTAACTAATTGATTTGAAAGATCAATATCGGATAAAAAATTTATGAAATTTGTTCTGCAGATTCACCAAGTTTGAGGATAGACATGATTGATGTTGTTTCCAAGCTTTGTTCTATTAGATGCAAGCTTCTTACCAAACGTTATATGATGCTAAATCCGCAGGTATTCTTAAAAAACCAATCATTACATTACTTAAAACACATTGAATTCCACTACGTTTTTGATAAATCCTTGTTTTCAAATTTTATAGGTACCTAAGGTGCCATAATATCAATGGAATCGAGCGGCTTATTGTAGGCAAAGTGCAACTACTCTCCTTTATTCATATTGTATTGTGTATTTTCAGGACTTGATTTCTCCTAAGAAAACTCGACTTTAAGAATAATATGTTATATAGTGTGTTTGTAATTTCTATTAAACATAAACCACTATTCCCTTTGTAAATCCGTAAATTAGAACTTTGTGCTGGTAATTAAATCTACTATGTTCTTCTATTGCATATTTGCAACTTTGGTATATTTTATCTTACTTTTATTTCTTTAACAAATGGCGAAATTCGGATCACATAATCTAACATTATCTATTTTTGTTATATAAATCTTATATATTTCTAGTTTTAATATTCTTAAGAGTCCAAATATAAATGATAAAAGAAATCAAAATTGTTTTAATTCAAATCATGAATATTCAATCAAATTTTAATATTCAAATCACAAATTTATATTTTCTTTTTATTTTTTAAGATTTTTATTTTTATAGTTTTTATAATTAAGTTTAGAATGATAAATCTTGAAAATATTGAAGACTGAATTTATTTTAGATTTGAGATCAAATTGATTAAATGTGTAAATTATAAATGCCTAAATTTATTATTAAACTAATAAAACAAAACTCATGTTAGACTTCCATTAGACAATTAAAGAAAAAGTGACTAAAATTCAATTTGAAAAATTAAATGATTAAGGGAAAAATATAGTTAAGTGTCAATGAACTAAATACTTGGGTTACAATAAAACATCTCAATTGAGGAAAATTTCTGGTTTTCAAGTTTGGCAAGCACAAAGCATAGTGGTTCAGCATGTTTAAAACATGTATCTTAATATTATTTATAATTGAGGAATATCATGTAAAATATAATTCTTAATTATTAAGTAATAATTTCAATTTAAAATTTTTTTACAATTAGGGGTGAAGCTAAAAAAGATTTTAGGGGCGAAATGAAATTTTAATTTTAATAGTCTATATCTTTATAATTTTAAAGAATTAAATTAAATTTTCATAATTTTAGGGGCCAAAGTGTAATTTTACCTTTATTATTTTAAAATTTTAAAATTTTAAAATTTTCTAAAGAGCCAAAACAACAATTTACCATTTTAAGGGGAGCTGGGGGCCTTGCCAGCCCCCCTGGGTTAACCTCTAGTTACAATATTAGGGATGAGGAGGGGATAATAAGGTTTCAATTCGCGTTATCTAAGTATTAGACAAAAGCTTTAACCATTATTTCCAATAAGTCTTGGTAACTTTCAATCAGATTAAAATATGTCAAGTTCTTGTACTCATTCCAAATTTGAAATTGACTCCGTGTACTTTTATTTTAGGAATTTAATCCTACTTTTCAAATTTCAAAATTAAAATACAATTATTAACATTGTTAAATTTATGAGTAAACTATTAAAATCGTCACTTTTATTTACCTCGGGTTACATTTTAGTCACTTATGTTTGAAATGTTACTTTTGAGTCATTTACGTTAACGCATTGTAACATTTTAGTCACTAAGCCATTAATTACCGTTAATGGTGTAACGGTAAGCTGACATGGCACGTTAAATTTTCATTTCAAACAAAAATTTTAGATTAAATTATACAATTGGTCACCATATTTTTTTATTTTAAACAATTTAATTTTTTCTTTTATGCTCTTTCAACTTTTTTTTCTTTATTTTTCATTCCCTTTTGCTTCTCCCTTCGAATTTCTCCCTTCTCCATCTCTTTTAACGTAGTTTTTCTATATTTTTCATTTGTTAATTTTTTTTATGTTTATGAAAAAAGAACATGTGAAAGCTGAAACCAAAATAAAACTTGCTTCGCATATTCTCACCCCACAATTACAAACCCTTATTGTCCATCACCACTTTAACGAATCAATTTGGATCTCTCAATGACCATATTATCTATCTGACCTACAACATTCTCTCCCTCTTGAAATTACATTGTTTCACAAATTCTTCAAACGAGCTCTACATTCTCAATGACTAAATCAACCACTATACTAAACTTACCATCAACTTTATCCAAACCAGTTTGGTTCCATGCTCCCTTTCTCTCTTCGGTTCATCTATGTCTACTTCCAATCAAGCTTGTTTGGGAATATCCAAGAAGGTTTAAATCAATTTTATCGTTTGCTTAATTTTATTCGTCAGAAAATAAAAGAAAGAAAAGGAATAATCTACATGATTGTGTAAAAGTTTGGAAATAGAAAAAATTGTTGTAAATATAAAGAATTCAATTTATGTTTAAATTTGATTAATGATATGGTTTTTATATTGGTTAGTTAGATCCAATTTTAGTTTCAAAATTAAGTTATATTCAAATCAAGGTTTGATTAAGAATGATTGATATTTGATTTTGAGTGAAATTCAATAACGGAAAATCTTGAATTTTAGGTATTTCAGATAATCATTAGGTTAAGTTATCCTATTCTAAAATAGTTAATGCACTATTTGCTCCCCAAAGTTTCACTCAATTATCATTTTGGTATCTAAAGAATTTTTTGTATTAGTTTGATACTTGAAGTTTCCATCTATGTATCACTTTGCCCCAGTTGTTAATAGCATTAAGAAAATGATGTGGCACACTCTTAGCATGTCACATCTCCTAATTCTTATTTTCCTAAATAAATTTAAAAATGAAAAAGGGAAAAAAGAAATAAAAATTTGAGAAAATTCTCAATTTTCTTAAAAAATAAAATATACAAATTTATAACAAATTCCTATAACTAAAAAACTATTTACTTTTATTTTTTAAATACATAAAATACCAAAAAAAGTGAAAATACAAAAATCAAACAAAATAAAAAAATTCACAAATCTAAAGATTATGGAGAGTCATATAAAATTCCCAAAAATTTTAAAAATATTCTTCTCATCTAAAAGAAATAGATAAAATACAAAAGAATTTCAAAAATCAAAAAAAAAATTTAAAAAAATTTTAAGAAATAACAAAAAAAATATGGAAAGTTTTAAAAACTTTCCAAAAAATTTAAAAGTATACATATTTTTTGTGGAAAATAAAACAAAATTACATCAAATCAACTACTAAGAAACGCTAAATGCTTTGTCTTGTTGAAGATTCATAGACACAGTGTCTAGAGGCACTTCAAAGATCTGTAAGCTTGCCTATCATGTAAGGCTAATTTTTACCAGTTGATCTATAATTAAATTGCAATTCCTAGGTACGTATCTGATCTCCCATTGTTCTTCGTAATGCATAAGTCATTGAATCCTTATGAGTAAGGTAATACCTGAGTACATTGAGTACTCCTTCATGGTCAAAACTTTAACCACCTTCAGATTATTTGTCTGAATTGTGGCTCTCTTGTATCTCTTATTTAATAAAACGAGGAGTCCATCTAGAATACCACAAAATTCTACCTCAAGAGGTGAGCATATGCCTAGATAGTGATTAAAGCCCAATATCCAATTTTCAAACTGATCACGAACCATCCTGCCAACGGAAGCATTCCTGAAATCTCTGGCCACTGCTCCATCAGAGAATAGATGTACCCAATTTCCTTCATAGTGTGAGTGGAATACCGAATTAAGAGGATTAGCTTGGGAACTGTTAAGAAAAGGTTCAAACTATTGTGCCCAACTTAACGAGACTTTGACAATTTCATAAGTCGTTCAAGTAATATTTTGGAAGATGAATAAATTTTTGTTATTCCAAATTCTCCATGCAATTAAACTGAATAGACATGACCAAGTAACTCCGCTATCTTGCATATTAAAATGACAATATAGATTAGAGGAAAACCAAATTTGAAAAGGATCAGAAAAGAATCTGTGTTATCTCTTAGATGGAACCACATGCATCAATACTTCCTTTGCTGTCGTACAGTCTTGAAGAACATATAGAATATCCTCTGTATCATGGCCACATAAAAGACAATAGTTGGTGTGCCCATTCATTTCCTAGTATGGTCTGAATTAGTAAGAAGTCTTTGTTTAGATACTAGCTGAAGGAAAAAAGTGGACTCTTTGGGGGCCTTGATATTTTCAAGTATCCTTCCAACTGTCTTCTTTGGGGTTCCAAAAGTCTTCTTTTAAGGCCCAATAATCATTGTGAACAAAGAAAGACCCTGACCCTGAACAAGCCTAGATGACCCTATCCTCCCCACTAGTAGAATGTGGGGGGATACTCACTATAAGCTTAATCACCTTTTCGGGCAGTCAAATACGTACGAAACAAATCCAAGTTCTATGAACCATCAATAAATACCCGATCTCTCAGAGTGCACTTCAAATCTAGTCTTGTACGAAGTGGAACATATGATAGTAGGACCACTTCCCGGTACGTACCCAAGAATCCTTCCAACAATGAATACTAGAACCATTACCAACAGACCAAATTAGATTCTCATGAAATAGAGGCCAAACCTTAGAAAGGGAGTGCCATAGGTGTAAGCTTTGGCTTCTGGAAATGGATTCCGGAATGTGACTGTTCCATCCATATTTTAAACGAAGGACTCGAACCCATAAAGCATCCTCCATGGTGACCAAATTGAAACCAACCTTCATAAGAAAGGAATTATTTTGATCCTTGAGATGCCGAAATCTAAGACCACCTTGAGACCTTAGCTGATAGATGGACTCCCACCTCACCACAACAAGTTTTGGCTGTCCAGCAGAACAACTCCATATATACTGCCTTACTATCTTCTTTAACTCGGTCATAAAGGAGGGGCACCCCAAAGTAGATCCCAAGATTAAGAAATTTCTGAAACCCAAATATCTGGCTAATCTGAACACACAAATCAGTCTCAACTACTTTGGAAAGATACATATTACTTTTCCTTGCACTAATTTTATTCCCAGAAAAATCACAAAACTGCTTCAGAATTCCTTTTAACTAATAAACTTGTTCCACCTTCGCTTTGCCGAAAATGATTGAACCGGATCTTGATAGTCAAATTGAATTCCACCTACCAACATCTATTTCCGTACGAATAATGTGACCTAACTATTCCATACAAGGAACGAAAAAAAAAATCAGAATTTTTTTGAGAGATATATATGGAAGGTTGCATTGTTTTATACAAATATCTTAACTATCAGAATATTTTAGATTTCTCCTTACATTTTCTTTGTATTTTCTCTCTATTATATATTTTTCCAAAAATATATATTATTAAAGTTTCTGTAAATTTTATATAATTATATATATAATTTTCTGATTTTTAAAAATTTTGAGATTTAAAAGCTTCCTTTTTTCTAAAAATAAAATAAAATAAAGAAAATATTTTCTTAATATTTTCTCTATGCACAACATTGGTTTAACCTACAAACTAATACTTAGATTATGCCATTTTTTCATCTTCGTGCTTAAACATTTTTTTATCACAAGTGGTACATAAATTATTTTTAAAATTATTATCTCCATTAGTCAAACCATTAAGTCTATTTAAAAACAACTTAACCCACAAATTACTACCTAAACAATATTTTCTTTTTCGATAATTGTTTTATTCTAAAATAAAATAAAATAAATAAACATAAAAAGTGAAACCAATAACTCCAAATAAAATGTCTTCTTCTTCCACTAATTAATGATATTTTTGAATAAAATAACTCTCACAAGTTTTAAAACGTAAGACTTGATGAAATTCTATCTATAATTTAAACAATTAAATTTTATTATCCATTTTTGTATTATGTGCAACTTGTATATTTAATTTTATATTTTAATTTAATTAAATTTTGTCCTTAATTTTTAAATTTTAAAATTTCAATCATGATTAAATAGTATTTATTAAATTTTTAAGTCAAGTTATCCTATTTAATGTATCACCTTGTCTAATGGTTAACCGTGTTAAAAAATAAAATTCTTATCTATATCTGTATTTTCTTTTTCTTTTTTGTATTTTATCTATATCTGTAGAAGAGAAGTTTTTTCTTTTCCTAATTCATATAATAAATCATTTAATGCTAATACTTATATATTCTATTTATACACGATAATAAGTAAGCAAAGGAAGCAGGTAAGGTAAAAATAGTAAAAAGTAATTCGTCAACAATGCCTGTCCCACTAGCGAAAGTGGTGAGCAAACTTGATAATTACAAAGGCAATAATTCATTGACAAGACCTATCCCACTAGCAAAAGTGGTGACGACTCTTAGTAATCAATCATCCGTCATCCTTTTCTTCAATTATTTGAGGGAATTATTTGTTCTGCTCTAATCACATGCCTTAACCACCATTGTTGGCTTTTCGAGAACAAAAATTTTAATTTCTTAGTCTTAGATCGATTATCGAGTAGAATCGAATAGAAAAAATATAAGTTAATAATTAAAATAAATAAAAATAAATAATATTTTTACTAAAATATAAAAATATAAAAAATGGAATTTTACATTAACAAAGACATTGACTTTAATGGTAATAAAAATAATGATTATTTTATTATAATAAAGAAAAGAATGATGAACAATACTTTGTTTTATGAATTTAAATAAAAAAAGTAGAAAAACATTTGAAAGTTAAACCAACGACTTCCCATTCTTCTTCCTCATCCAAAGTGGTCTTTGCTTCCAAGTTTGATCATTTCCACTCTTTGTTTTTGGCTTTCTAATTCTCAAATTAACCTGTGTTTCTCATCATTTCCTTTTTTGCTTCCATATTCTGAAATCTGTGTCTGTGATCATCACCAAAAAAAAAAAAAAAATCTGTGTGTGTGATAATTTCCACTATTTGTTTTTCAGTTTTCACATTTTCTTGTATTGTCTCAATTAAGGGAAAAAAAACAAAAAAAAAAATCCTGCAAACTGTCTTTTATTTCTGAAAACCAAACTTTCTTCATACCTTGATTTCGACTTGGCAAAAGAAACAGCGCAGAGGATAGTTGAGTGAAGGTAAGTTTTGAGGAACTGCTCCTCATTGCTATATATTTTCATGTTTTTGTTGAGTGGATCTCCCTTTCATTTTAAATCACTTGTGATTTTATTTTTCATAAAGAAAGGTTTCATACAAGTTCCGTCTTAATTAAAGAGATTATATATTCATTTTAAAGATTGAACAAACTAGAACAAGAACCTTGGATTTAGGGTGAGTATTTGATTAAGTTGAGTCGAATCGAAAAATTTTGAGTTAGTCGAGTTGATGAATTTATCTTAGCAACTAAACTCAATTTGATTTTTTTTAACCAAATCAAATCGAGTAAAAACTTTCGAGTCAAGTTGAGTCGAATTAACCAATCCTATTATTTATATTCAATGTTGCATTTACATGGACCGATTGTTTAACTAACAGACGAATTACAATATTATTTAACTACATAAATAATATAATGGTTTTACCTCTTAACTTAATGAGTAAATATTTATCAAAATGACGTAATTTTGCCTTATAACTTAATGGTTTTGAATTTAACTTTAGAAAGGTACACATTTATCAAAACGATATAGTTTTACATTTTCTAATTCGGATTTTCGAATAACTCGAATTGGGTAATTCATATTCAAGTCAATTCGAGTTTATCCAAAAAATTAATTAACACAAATAACTCGAACTAGTTAAATCAAAATTTTCGAATCGAATCGGATTTTACTCAGAGTTGAAGTGTATAACATGCTGATCAAACAGGAAAGGGGCAAATGAAGAGTGTCCTTTCTCCATTCATTAGTCTTGTGTCGTTTTTTCCATTAAACATTTTAGAGAGCACACAAACTCTAATTCTATAGGAACTTAAAAGCATCCAATCTATAATCCAAAATGTAGAAATAAATATAAAATATGTTTAAGAGAATGTAATTCTTTTTAGGATTTCTTTATGAGAAATTGTTTTTAGGATTTCACATACAAATTATAGCTCCGATTTAGAATGAATAAAATGGGAAGAGTAATTACGATTGAGTGTGCATGTAAGGTTAAAACATGCTCTCAATTTTTTTATTATTATTTTCTATTACCTGCACTAAATCAATTCTTTTCATCTTTTACAGCTACTTATTTCTCTCAAGCTCTATTTACTTTCTGGTATTCTCAGACAGAAACAGAGGTATTTTCTACCTTCTTCAATAATAACATCTTTGCTTTACATCAATATTTACAGCTTCTTATTTGGTAGCTTCCACTCGATTTTTTTACTACAAATACTGATTTTATTTGTCACAATTGCTTTTATTTCTCTTTATGTTAATTCTTACTAATAACCAATGTTTTTGTTCAACCTCATCAGACTATCAACAAAAATGGCCGAATATGCTGCCCCTGCTGCTGTCGAAATTGTGGCAGACCAGGCAAAGGAATACGCATCACCCTATCTCCGTTACTTTTTCCGTTATGGAGAGATTGTTGAAGATTTCAAGAATCAACGAGAAGCACTTGAATTGAAGAAAGAGAGGGTGAAAATTCGTGTCGATGAGGCTGAAAGGCAAAATGAGCTCATCCATAAGGACGTTGACAACTGGCTTACAAGCGCTGAGAAAGAACTGAAAGAAACCCAGAACTTGAAAGATGAAATAGATCGCGTCAAGTGTTTCAAATGGTGTCCTAAATGGGGCTGGCGATATTCCTTAAGTAAGAAACTGGCAGAGAAGATTCCTATTATCTCTAAACTTTTAGAGACTTCTAACTTTGCACAGGTGGGCTATCGTCGTCCTCTTCAAGGAATAGAATTCATCAGATCCACTGATTTCATGCACTCTAAATCTTCAAAATCAGCTTTCAACCAGATCATGGAGGCTATAAATGCTAAGGGTGTCAACATGATCGGACTGCAAGGAATGCCAGGAGTTGGTAAAACAACTTTAGCCAAAGAAGTTGGGAAGCATGCTCGAGAACAAAAGTTCTTTGATAAAGTTGTGATGTTTACTATGTCCCAAAATGCAGACATCAACAAAATTCAAGATAAAGTTGCAGATATTTTTGGTTTAAAATTTGAAACAAGTAGCCAAGAAGGAAAAGCAGAAGAGCTATTCAGGAGTATGCAACGCGTGAAAAAAATCCTTGTAATTGTCGACGACCTCTGGGAAGAATTCAAATTAGAGGATATCGGAATTCCATTCGGTGATGACCACAAGGGTTGCAAAATTCTTCTGACTACACGTCAACAACAAGTCTGCAGTAAAATGAAGTGTCAGAAGGAAATTCAACTTGGCATCTTATCCAAAGACGAAGCATGGGTTTTATTTCGAGATAAAGCTGGTTTAGAAGATGATTGTTCCACGTTGAATGATGTAGCCAAAGAGGTTGCTGCTGAATGTAAGGGATTGCCTCTTGCAATTGTTGTCGTGGCCAAAGCTTTAAAAGGTGAGAGTTTAAATGGGTGGAGAGACGCAAATCAGAGATTCAAGGACTCAACGCATTTGTATGATGAAGAAGTCCTCGGGGGTGTCCTCGAGCCTCTTAAGCTTAGCTACGATTACTTGAAGAAAGGCATTAACCAAATGACGGGAATAAATGACATCCAAATTTGTTTCTTACTGTGTTCCCTTTTTCCTGAAGATGAAGAAATCGATACTGAGATATTGATTATGTGCGGAATTGGAGTAGGATTGTTCCCTAATTTTTACTCGATTGAAGATAAAAGGAAGAAAATTGTTGAAGCACTAAAAAAACTCCAAAAATCTGGCTTGTTATTGGAAACTGATGGTGCAGATACGATTAGAATCCATGATGTGATTCGAGATTTTGCTCATTGGCTAACATCAACGGGAGAAAATAGGTTCATGGTAAAAGATACGTTGAAAGAATGGCCTCATATGGATGAAAGTTATACTGCAATCGCTTTATGGAATTGTAGTAGTATCATAAATATTTTTCCTGATAAAGTGGAATTTTCAAAGCTCAAAACTTTGTTTTTAGAGGGCGAGAGGAAGAGGAACCGAGATGATTTCTTAGTGGTTTTGGGTACATTTTTTGAAGAAATGAAAGCCCTCCAAGTTTTACTTCTCAAACGTGTCAGCTTCTCACTGAAAGGATTCCCTTCCTTACCAAATCTTAAAACTTTGAGGTGTTATGATTGCATGCTGAAAAACTTCTCATCATCTCTGACAAATATGAGAAGCCTTGAGATTCTTGCATTGATTGCCACTGAAATTGATGAGATAAGTGAAGAATTAGTGAAGTTGTCTGCACTGAAATATTTACGTCTTTCTGGTGTTGGAGTTGAAAGAGAAATGAATATCCCCCCAAACTTGGTATCAAGGTAAGAGTGCATCAGATTTAATTTTCTTTTTATCATATTGGTATTTTGTTTGACATAATTTATTTTCCTCTTAATTACTTTAATTGGTATTTTTAATTTTACAATACTAATTTTAACATCATTTATCAATTTAGTCCTTATTCGGTTTTTAATTAAATTTGATTATGGACATTTAAAAGGAGCATCAACCTTTTAAAAATGCTGAATTATTTTTAACGGAAATACTAACTAAAATGTTAAGTTTTTAAACATGAACACCCACATTCCAATCCATACTTCATGCTATATTTTTTAATTTTATGATTTTTTATTTTTTGAATTTCAATTTTTTATTTTTGAATATTTTTATAAATTTAAAATTATTCATATAAGACAAATAATGTAATGTTTGAAGTATATGTGGATAGATATGTGGGTTGCCAAGGAAAATAACAAATTTTATTAGCTATAATTAAGTGTTATATATGTATATACATATATATATATAAATATATATATATTAAAGTAAATATAAAATATATATAATATTAAATAAAAATTAATTAAGGAAGTTTAATAAAATAAAGACTTTAAATTTTAATAAAAATCAAGATAAATACTCAATTTTTTTACTATTAGATATGTATATATATATATATATATTATGAATAATGTGTTATTCATGTGTCAATCCACGATATCAACATCAGTAAAATTTTAAAACATCAACTTTTCTATTCATTTTGAGATGATTTGACAAAAAATCACAAATTTAAGGGTTATAAAAGGTTAAAATTTAAATAGAAGGGTAAAATGACTTTTAAATATAAGGGTAAAATGACTTTCTTATAAAATTTGAGAGTGAAAAAGTTATTATAAAAAAACAGAAAATTTACTTATGTTTTAGACCCAGAAATTTTGAGATAAATTGTTAAAAAGAAAAAAAATTAACCTCTTGAAAATTTCTTTGAAAGTGATAAAAAAATTTAGAGATTTTTAATTTAATTTTAATAGTGTCCTTTTATTACTTATCTTGATTTATTTCAAGTTTTTGACTTTTTTACATATTTCTTTTTATGACTTACTTTAAGGAATTACAATTTTTTTTTTTAACCTCATGGAATGTGGATTGTGTCACATAAATTTTCAATTAATGCTACTTTGTTTATGAATATAATAGGTTGACTTCACTACAAGAGTTACATGTCATACCCAAAAATAATCTCAACTTATTGGAGTTGAAGTCATTGTCTCGTTTAACTGCACTATCACTGAGACTTTCTGCTAATCAAATTCCTCTAGAAGATTTTATGTTCCCTAAACTACAAAGGTACGATATAGTTGGAGAATATTATAGTAGCGATCAGGAGGCGTTTAGAAGATTGGCTATTCAAGATTTCTCATCTTCATTAAGTGCATTTAACAATTTATTTTGCAATGTGGAAGCGTTGAGTTTGAGGAATGTTGGTGGACAAAAGAATATTGTGCCAAGCATGGATGAAATGGGAGTAAATGAGTTGACTTCTCTGCAGCTCAAATCTTGCAATGATATGGAATTCTTGATTGATACAAAAAAGGATCAAGGGTCAACTGTTGCATTCTCTAATTTGGTGGAATTAATTATCGAAAGCATGGCTTCTTTGAAAGGGTTGTGCTATGGTGTTTCTCCGACTAGGTTCTTGCAAAACCTTAAGGAAGTGATCATTAAAGATTGTGAGGAGTTACAAGTGATATTTCAAATAGATAAACTTTCTGAAAAAATGAAATGTCAGACACCATTGCTCTCAAATTTAACAATATTGAGGCTACATTCATTGCCGAAATTGAAGAGGATATGGGAAGTAAAGCCATCCCATCGTGCAATTGCAAGCCTCCAAAGTCTAAAGGTTGTGAGCATTGAATCTTGTGATAATCTGAAAACAATCTTCTCACCTTGCCTAGCTTTAAGTATGTTGCATCTACAACAACTTTATATAAGCTACTGCGATCGACTAGAGCAAGTCATTGGTTTTGGCCAAGAAGACGAGATTATTGAGGTAGGGATACCTATTCTCTCCAATTTTTTTAATCTTCTTAATTGTTTTAGCTTTATGATAGTATTCTTTTAAGGATGAAACAAATTGCAAGAAAACCAAAAACCAATTTGAAGTGAAGTGCTTGGTTTGGTATTTATTTTTATGTTATTTATGTGTATCGGGTTTGTTGGAAGCGTAGTGGCCACTAAAGAAATTAAAAGTAACTTTTATTACTCAAAACAAATACACCAATGCAAAATACAAATATATTTTCTTCTTCCTTTCAATTACTACCTACAACTAGTTATACACACAATTCACTCTTTGCTTATTTCCACTTTCATGCACACAAAGTCACACACCTTTGTTTTGTTTCAAACGCTTCCTTTTTCTTCTATCCACAAGCTCGCTTATACATATCACAAATATATTAAATCTATTTATAGGCTTATAAACTGCATCATAAATTGTTGTGTCTCTCCTTTTTATTTAGATTTTATTTCTTTATAGAAAAGCCTTCAATTAATTCCATGCCACCTTTCTTCTATCCTTGGATTGCTAACTTACAAGGCCGGTTTGATATTATTGAAAAATATGAAACTAGCATTTTGGTGTTAGAGCGAGTGCCTACTCCCTAGAGCACCAAATCAATATAGAGATAATCTCCATATTTATTATATTGACAACTCATTGAATGACTTTTATGGGCTATGACTGAGTCTATGGTTGATTTTTAGCCCATTATAGAAGATCATGTCATTTGAAATATTATCTTTTAAAGATTTGATTGATTCAAAATTGCCCAAGACAATATTTTGGATCACTTTGATTTGAGTTGTGATTCTATATGAAATTTAAAATAAATAACTTACTAAAACGTGTTTGAAACATGCAGAATGATTGTCTTCTTTATTGCTGGCCGAAATTGAGAGTTCTTCGCATAAAAGATTGTGAAAGTTTGAAATATATTTCTACAAACACTTTGATTCAATCCTTGGAATCTGTCTTCATAGTGAAATGTCATCAACTTATACAAATCTACAACATGGAACAAAACATTGTGCTTCCTGAACGTGGATCACAGGTACTTTTAATGATAAATATTTTAAAATTCATAGAGTATTTATGCTTTCATTTATTTTTAATGAATATATGTTTACATATTATTACTTTTTATAATTGTAATTTATTGATTTTTGAAATTCTAAGTATTCAAACAAACCGATGCAGCCTGTAGCTTTTGTTCAAGAGCCACGTACACGCTCTTTATTATTTGTATACTAAAAATTAAAATAGAGAAATAGTATATATTTATTTTCTCATGATGTTACGCTTTAATATGTTTTTTTATATTTTGTTTTAATGTAATATAATAATTATATTTTAGAAATTTATTGAATTAATTTACCTTATTATGATTTTTGTTTTGCTTTGATAATATATGTGAGATATTAAAATTAGTGTGTATATCATTGTACAATCAATTTATTTTAGTGGTTAGATTAAACTAACAAATATTATTGGATGACAGGAATATCTGACAAATTTAACTTCTTTGGAGTTAAGATCATTGCCAAAATTGAAGTACATGTGGAATGGACCTTTGGTGCATTTGCAATATCTCGTGATTTGGAATTGCAACTCTTTAGAACATTTGTCAAATATAAAAGATCAGTCTTCTCTGTTCTTGCCAAAATTGAAAGATGTCAGGATTAGTGGATGTGAAAACTTGAAATATTTGTGTTCAAGTCAAGGACTTCCCTGCCTGGAAGCTATTGATATAAAAGATTGTCCTCGACTTATACAAATCTTCAACATGGAAAAAAATAAGGATGGATTTGGATTACAGGTATTTGGACTCGAATTCATTTTTATGTTCATAAAATAATTAATATTTCAACCTTATTTTAAAAGTTATTTATAATCAGCAATTAGAATTCTATCTCTCTCATCGGCTATTACCATGAATATATATATTTTTTAATAGTCATAATTAATTATTTTAAAGTGGTTGGAGTATCACAGTTGCGAAATATATTTCTTTATAACTGATACGTTGGAAGATCAATTTATTTCTTATTCATATGTTTTGATAAAGGAAATCTTTAAAACTTTGCTTATTTCCATTCTCACGCACACAAAGTCACACACCTTTGTTTTGTTTCATACTCTTTCTTTTTCTTCTCTTTCACACGCTTGCTTTTACATATCACATATATATGAAACCTATTTACAGGCTTATAAAATGCATCATGAATTGTTGTCTCTCATTTTTATTTAGATTTTTTCTATTTATAGAAAAGCCTTAATTTAATTCATTCCATGCCACTTTATTCTACCTTTAGATTGCTAACTTACAAGGTCAATTTAATATTGTTGAAAAAACTCACATTTTAGTGTCAAAGGAAGTATTCATTCCCTAGAGCACTAAATCGATATGGAAACCTTTTCCATATTTATTATATTGGCAACTTATTGAATGACTTTTATGGGGTATGATTGAGTCTATGATTGATATCTAGACCATTATAGAAGATCATATCACTTAGGAGATTATCTTTTAGAGATTGAATTGATTTGAAATTGTCCAAGATAATCCCTTGAATCATGGACTTTGATTTAGTTTGTGATTCTATCTATGGTTGAATCATGTTTGTCATCTCCTTGTGATGAGGACACCAATGTAACTTGGATACCACTTATTGGAAGTGAAGTAGTGACTAAGGAAATTAAATTTTATTACTCAAAACAAATACACTTACACAAAATACAAATATATTTTCCCCTCTCTCAATTTCTAGTTACCACTAGTTATACACTCACAATTCACTCTTTGCATATTTCCACTCTTGTGCACACAAACTCACACACATTTCTTTCATTTCTTTCATTTCTTACTCTTTCTTTTTCTTCATATCACAAATATATGAAACCTTATTATAGGCTCAAAAACCACCTCATCAATTGCCACCTCTCTCATTTTATGTTTATTTTATTTATTTATGGATAAGCCTTCAATTAATTCCATGCCACCTTGACTTTTGCCCATGGATTGCCCACTTATAAGGTTTGTTTGACTTCAACACAATTTACATGATAGAAGAATGTAATTATTTATATAGAAGGAAATTCTATCTTTTATTTAATTTATAATAATGCTTTAATATTTTTATAATTTAAAATAAATATTTGCATTTAAGTTGCTAATGATGTTTTAGTCTAACAACAAAAATATTATATTGTAGACATGAATACTTGAATTCAATTTCAAACAATTTCATTCTCCATTCCTAATTATAAAAAAATAAATTCAATTTTATTTATTTCGATTGTGTGTTTTATAAACAACTAAAAACCCCCTAGTTTTTTTGAGTTAGCTTGTTGCTTTTTTGGGTAGAAACCCTGTGCATCTAACCATTGGTATGCTAAAAGAAACTAAGCAGCATATACATGTTTTTATATTTTATCTTTTAATTAATAATCTATTTTAATTAATAATAAAATAAATAACTTACTAAGATGTGTGTTTGAAACATGTAGAATGACTCTTCTCTTTGTTGCTGGCCGAAATTGAGGATTCTTCGCATAGAATTTTGCCGAAATTTGAAATATGTTTGTGCAAACACTTGGACTCAAGGGCTTCAATCCTTGGAATCTGTTTACATAAGACATTGTTCTCAACTTATACAAGTCTTCAACATGGAACAAAATAAGCATGGACAAGATATTGTGCTTCCTGAACTTGGATCACAGGTACTTCTGTATTTACATTTTTAAGGCTGAGCAAAGAGTTGAAAAAATTGAAAATTAATTTGAATTGTAGTGTTCAATTCAAATTTTTTATTGAGTTTAAATCAAATCGAACATACACATACCATATAACAACTATTTAAAAATATAAAAGTTATAATTTAAAATTAAATTACAACTATATGTTTTAAAATTAGTATATCAAATTAATTTATAAATTTTTATTATCAAATACTAATATACTATAATATTCATATTTAAAATAATTCATGTATAATTATAAATAGTAAAAATTAAAATAGAGAATTATTATATATTTATTTTCTATTGACGTTAAGATTTAATATATTTATTTAATATAATAATAATTATTTAAATTATATTTTAGAAAATTATTAAATTAATTTACCATAATATGATTTGTTTTTGCAATGCTACCATATTTTAATTTGATAATTTATGTGAGATATTAAAACAGTGTTGTATAAATATATATTAATATAATTGTAGAATGAATTTATTTGAGTAGTGGTTAGTTCTACCTAATAAATATTATTTGATGGCAAGAATTTTGGTAAATTTAACTAATAAATATTGATATCATTATCGGAATTGAGGTGCATATGGAATGGATCAAATCATTGCGTTAACCTCTATAGTCTGAAAACTATTAGAATAACTTATCAAAGTCCATTTTAGATATTAATATTTTTATTCAAAACTTCATGTTGGACTAAAAAATTGTATTCATAATTCTTTGATTTTAAAGTTGAACGAGCATCAGAGTTCAATCTCTCTCATCGACTATTACAATGAATATTGTATTTTTATTTTTTATTGTCATGATTAATGATTTTGAAGTGGTTGGGGTATCACAGTTCCAAAATATGATAAATCAAAGATCAATTGCTTTCTTTTCATATGTTTTGGTAAATCATATTTCTCGCTTTTATTTAAACAAATATATTTTGTATAATATCTAATTATGTGGTTCATTCATGTAGAATCACTGCTGGACAAAACTGAAAACTCTCCGGATAGAGGATTGCCAACTATTGAAATATCTGTTTGCAAACACTTTATCTCAGGGATTTCCATTGTTGGAATCTATTTACCTAAAGAACTGCCCTCAACTACTACAAGTCTTCAGTTCGACAGAAGAAAGGGATGTGATTGATGATCACATTCTACTTAATGTGCCCTTTCTGAAAAATTTAGAAGTGTCAAATTGTCCCCAAATCTCATGCTTCATTTTACAAGCTCAGCTCATAGAGGTATTTAGATTGTTCGCATTTTATATATGGATTTTGGCACTATAGCAAATCAGTAAATCGATATGTTGCTTAGTTCATGTGATAATTCATTCCTCTTTTATACATAATTTGTAAATGAATTCCATTTTTCACTCTTTAAATAAAAATGTATCAAGCAATGGCCTTTTGTGTTTAATTAATTTGGTAGATATTTTAGGGGTTCAGATTTAAAAAATATATCCTTTAAAAAAATCAAAGATACATGTAGCATTGAGATTAGAGAAGTAGTATTTTTTGTTACTTGGAATATGTAAAATTATGAAGACTTATGGGTAACATTTACTCTAGTGTGTTTTTATGACATTTATTAGGATTTCTGTGTATGCAGGATTTGGTTCTTAGTAACGTGGGAAATAGCCGCCAATTATGCAACACTGATGTTCCTGTATTGAATGAAGGTTGTATAGTAGTTGGGAATCAAGAAGAAGTATTTCAAGTTCAAGGCGGGTACTCGTTCTCAACCATAAAATTATTGGAATTGAGGAATTTGTTTGAAGTGCGGGTTATATGGAACGATTTTGCTCAAATTGTAACCCTTGAGAACCTTACAACTCTAACACTGAGTGGTTGCAATAAGCTAAGATATATATTTTCGCCTATGATGGCTCGCAGTTTATCACATTTGGTGGATCTTTTCATCGAGTGGTGTGAGGAAATAGAACGACTCATTTTAGCCAAGGATCAAGTTTCTTCTTCATCATCCAATGGTGATACTAGCCTCCAACCCATGAGCTTTCCAAATTTGAAACGAATCATTGTTATAAACTGTAAAAATTTGAACAGTCTTTTTCCTTTTGGATTTGTTCCTGTTCTTCTAAAGCTTGAAACTCTCATAGTTACAAGGAATTCTAAATTGGAACAAGTATTCGAATTAGAAGAAAAAGTGGAAGTGGTAGCTGAAGAGGAGATGAAATTTGATAAATTAGAATGGTTATCACTTGAAAAACTACCTGGCCTCATTCACTTTTGTCCCAAAGGATATCATTTTGTATTCCCAGCAATGATAGAGTTGGAAGTAAGAGATTGCCCTAAGTTGGCTACTGGTTTCTTCATTGATTCACAGGAATTTGTACATTGCAAAACAAAGGTATATATCCTACAACCCTTTAATCCTACTTTATTCTATGTAATTATAACAATTACAACTAAAGGCATAACATGCAAAATTTTTAATTAAATTCCTTGAGTATATATGTGTTTCTTATTTTTTTCCTTGATGACATGAGATTAAAGTTTCAATTATAAATTTTCTTCAATTGTTTTCCAAGGCTACTCAGTTGGTTGAGCAAGTTGCGGTTGAAGAGCCTACCACTGTTCGAAATGCAATTTTCAACGAGAATATAGATTGGAGCCGAGGTGGGGGTGAGAGTCAACTACCACACATTACATGAAAGAATGGATGATTTTAGGGTAGCTTTCAAAGCCATGTTATTATAAGGGTAAGCTACCAAAATAGTCACTTTTGTTTGCCTTAGGTTACATTTTAGTCACTTATGTTTGAAATATTATGTTTTAGTCATTTACGTTATCGTGTTGTAACATTTCAGTCACTGAGTCGTTAATTGCCAACAATGGTGTAATGTTAAGCTGATGTGGCATGTTAAATCATCATTTCAAACAAAAATTTTAGGTTAAATTCTACAATTGGTCCCTATATTTTTTCATTTTAAACAATTTTAAAATTTTCTTTTAAGTTCTTTTAACTTTTTTTTTCCATTCTCTTCTGCTTCTCCCTCTATTTTCCTCTATTCTTCATTTCTTTTAACATAGTTTTTCTATGTTTTCCATCTGTAACTAGTCCACAAGCTCGCCTCACTCGGAAAAATTAAATTGGTCAAAAAAATAAAACATAGCAAAACTACGTTGAAAGAAATGGAGAAAGGAGGAAAACAAATACGTTGAAAGAAATTAAATGGAGAAAGGAGGAAAACAAAGGGAGAAGCATAAGAGAATGGAAAAGAAAGAAAGTTAAAAAAACATAAAAGAAAAAAATATGGGACCGATTGTATAAATTAACCTAGAATTTTTGTTTGAAATGATGATTTAATGTGCCACATTAGCTTATTGTTACAGAGTTAATAGAAATTAACGGCTCAGTGACAAAAATGCTACAACATGATAACATAAGTGACTAAAACGTAACCTGAACCAAACAAAAGTGACTATTTTAGTAGTTTACCCTTATTATAATTATCATCTTTTGGCTTTTACATTTATAATTTATTTATTTTAAACCTCCTTTACTTATTTTGTATATTTCAACCATATTGTATTTTTATTATGTACATATATTATTGTTTTATTATTATCAAACTCTTCATTTAATATGCATTATTTATTTAAATTAATATGTGTATTAATTGTTTTATATATTATAAATTTTAATTTTCTACTTATATACCATATTTACTTTAGAATTCATTTGCATATTACAATTTCATGTAAAATTTATTTCGAATTTTTCTACATGTTATTCATTTAAATATAATTTATTAATTTCAATTTACCTTCTTTCATGTCATTTTTTTCTTAAATGGTGTTTAAACTTGTACACTTTATTGGTGTTTATGTAAATTTGCTCAATTTTAAATTAGTTTCCTCCTATTAGCTAATGTTGGTGTTCGCATGAGATAATCATTGCTAAGCTTGTTGAATTTTTTTATTATTTATTCATCATTCCTTGGTCTATGTTTTATTTACAAATTATCCTTTCGTATTATGCGTTACCATTAATCGCACTACATTTGTTTTGAAGATTACGCTTCATTAAAACATTAAAGTAGTTTTATTCCAAAATTTTCAAGATACTCGGGGTCCAAGATTCTCGAGGAGATTGTGCCCTAACTTACTGGGCTTCAATTTTTTTGTTGAATTTAAATAGCCGAGTATCCCTTTTTCAATAAAATCGTACCAATTTCAAAAACCAAAATTTATCTCGGGAATTCCAAAAGGGTTGTATCCTAACTCACGGGATGTGACATTTTGTTACCTCGAGGTAAGGATTTCAAAAAAAGCAGGCAATATTCTGTATTTGAGAATTTTGAGAAATTGAACCCTAACTCACTAGGTTCCGATTTTTCATTTCACCTAAATATCCGAGTATCCTTCTCAAACCTAAAATCATGAGTTTTTAAAGTCAGAAGGCAAGTTTAATTTCGAGAATTAGAAATGTTGTATCCTAACTCACTGGGTATTACATTTGACTTCTTCAAAACAAAGGGTCTTAGCATTTAATTCAATTTATTCAAGTTTTTTTAAGGGGAATCGTATTTTAAAAATCCTTTCAAAATTTTGACATTGAGATATTAATAAATCGATTCGGTGCCAATCTTGGGCGTTACGGGGGTGCTAATCCTTCCTCACACATAACTGACTCCCGAACCCCTTTTTTTTTTTGAAACTCGTAGACCAAAAAAATTTTCAAGGTGATCCGATCATACTTCAATAAAAGATCGGTGGCGACTCCTGTTTTATCATAATTTAAAAAGTCGACGCTTTTATCAAAAAAATGGTTTCGACAATTTATATACCAATAATGAAGGATCTAACCTCATAATTAATGAACCTATATGGTTAGGAGCTACAATTTCCGCTATATCTTCAAATTCCCAAATACAGTCTAATCTCCAAAATTTCAAAATCCCTAAGGTCAAAAAGTGCAAACCAGTCATGAACCTTCTTATTCTACCGGTGCTAAATGAGTCTCATGTCCATTTGGAGCAAGCAAAACAAGACCATGCAGGACATTTCTAAATCCAACTATCTCAATTAGGCCATCATCTACAAAAGGAGTCAAGCCTCTCTGTAAACTAGAATCCCCAATCAAAATCTCTTCTAGTTAGAAGTCAGTTTGTTACAGCAGATAAAATTATTTTAAATAATAGTATTTTAAATAATAGTATTTTCATTTTTTTCATTTTTAACATATATTTTTCTATGTTTTTACTTTCTAATGTTTTTTACGTGTCATTAATTTTTCTGAAGATTTTTAATATTAAATTAAAAATAAATTGTATTTCAATTAATATAAAGAAACTAGTTAAATAATAAATAGAAGAGGATAAAACAGTGCATGAGTTGTCGAAAAGATCAATACATGATGGCCACTTGGATGATGGGTGAGAATACAGGGAGCAAAATGGCGCCGTTTTGTTTAAAATAAAATGATTTTTTGCGGCATTTTTTATAAAAAATGCCGCTACTGCTTGACCTTTTGTGGTGTTTTTCAATTAGCGCCACTAATGCATAACTTTTACGGCATTTTTGGTCCAAACGCCACTAAAAATGCCTCTAAAAGCTTTATTTCTTGTAGTGATTTAAGTCTTCTGTCCGTTTTCATTCACAAGAATTCTATGAATTTTAAAAAAAATAGCCTTACATTGAGATGATTGTCCGCGGTCTATTTCCTAACCACAACCTTGACAATATAAAACAATTTATAACAAATATATAATATTGCATCCATTCTTATATATAACTCAAAACATGCATAAGATCTAAAGAATATTACTCTCTATGTAATCAAATCATTCAAGAAGAAGTGAAATTTATTTTGATTATATGTTTATACTTATAGATAGAGCACAACTTGGCTCTGTTTATATAATAAACATATATATCATTCACAATACAAGCAATTATATATAACATTAATTTAGTCAATTATGTCATGGATTCTAGCATTTTCCATATTATCAAGGACTTAATTGAATAAAAATAAAACATTAAAAAATAGTTTAAAAACCATTCAGGGACTAAACTGAACAAATCATAAAATTTTAGGTAATAATTTAAATAGGGGCACATGGCCGTATGCAATGCCTTCAGTCACATGAAGGGGTTACATTATCGTGTGACAGGCTGTGGCAGTATGGATCAGGCAAAATCAGGGTGTAAGGGAGACACAGTCATATGAAGGGTCCTAGGCCATGTGAGAATCGAAGATCCTTGGGTTTTAAGGGGACATGGTCGTGTGAGGGGCTGTGTAACCCACACACTTGTGTGGAAGACTCTATGGTGTTATCATTGGCACGATTTTTTCCCGATTCATCGAGATCTTGAGCGATGTCCCTCATGTTCAAATCTGATTCGAGATCCCTAAATTGGGTCCTTCAAACGACAATTATACAATAGTTAACATTTGTATATTAACGATAGGTTTTTCAAGAACCGTGAAAGATTGACTAATTGATTTGTAAGATCAATATCGGATAAAAAAATTATGAAATTTGGGGTCCTAAACTTTAGATCGAGAGGCACTTACCGTACTTGATGGAATTACGGAAGCTATCAAAGATAAATTCAACAAATGGTAGAGAATCGAATTGTTGAGGATTGATTTGATATCGAGAGCAAAAATAGTTTCAGCAATGGAGAGAAAATTTGATGCAAAGAAGTTGATGGAAAAGAAATATGAGAAGAAATAGGGAGAGAGAAGAGAAATTCTAATTGGAACGAAAAAAGAAACATAATCCTAGTGTAATTAGGGAAAAAGGGAATAAATAACTAGAGTTTTCAAATATGAAGAGGCTGCATGGGAGAGGAGTAAGTGTTTAACCATTGGATTGCTACCCATTTCTTAATAAATTTCACTCTAAATAATATTTATTTTAGTGTGGCTTTTATCCTGGGTTGCTAAAAATTTAAAATGGAAAAATGAGAGAGGTGTGGTTTAAACCTTGGACCTCTAAGCAATCTATGTATCCGTTTCACATGTTAGATCAAGAAAACGGTGGTAGTAGCTACAACAGGAGCTGAATATGCAACAGCGATCCAAGGCCGCATACCCAAACGAAAACTAGGTTCCCACTCACGGCCCATGTAACAAGCTACACCAAGTAAGAAGTGTAAAACAATTAACTCATAAGGATGACGCTTCCCAAATAAGGTAAAAGTGCAAACTTATAGCTGTAGAAGTAGGAATAATGGCACCAAAAATAATATTGTTTCCATAAAGTAGAGATCTAGAAACACTGGAGTAGCAGCAATGAAGGCGATAATAAATACAAAAGTAGCAGTCAAAAAGGGATCATCAAAAACCAAACCATCTGATGTAAAGACGATTTTTAGTGCTGGTTATCCAGTTACAGAAGCAACCCCATAGGCTTTCGCTTTCGCGTCTCTCTAAAATTGCAATCATGGTAAATCTTTGTTTATTTAAAAAACAACTTAACCCACAAATTACTACCTAAACAATACTCTCTTTTTCCAAGTTGGTATCTAAACTTTTTTTAACCACAACCGGTATATAAACTATTCTTTTGTTACCCATTTTACACCAAATTGTTTTATCCTTTAAAAAAATTCCAACCAATTATAGAATGCTACATCATATAAACTTTAAAAATAAATTTTAATTCTTTTTTACATGTTTTCTCTCTCTTTATTTATTTTTATATTTATTTCTTATTCCTTTATAATGTTTGGCAATGCTATCAACATAAGACTTTATCTTCCACTAATTAAGATATTTTAAATAAAATATTCTAAAACATAAGACTTAATGAAACTCTATCTATAAACTAAACAGTTAGCTTAATAACATAGGTATCAACTTGGGGAAAAATGATTTAAGTAGCATTTGTGATAAAATTTTTTATTTAAGTATCAAAATTAGAAAAATGACAGAGTTTTGGTACCAATTTAAGGGTTAAAATTGTTTTAAATAGATTTAATGGTTTGTTTGACTATTTGATTAACAAAATGTGAACGTAGAAAAAATAACTTATGTACTATTTATGATAAAAATTTATTACCAAAATGAAAAAAAAAAGAAAAAGTAATAATGGTATCTTAGATAGCAAAGGTATTGAAGAATTGAAGCGATAAATTATAAGTAAACACCATGTTTCTTTTAAATAAAATAATCACTTTTCTTGCTTATCTTTCGAATTTAAAAATCCTTTTGACATCATTCTGTCTTCTTTCAACTATTATTTCATTCTAAAAGTAAAAATAAAATAAATAAACAAATTAAAGTGAAATCAATAACTCTAAAAGTTTTCAAAAGTAAGACTTGATTAAATTCTATTTATAATTTAAATAGTTAAATTTTATTAATAATTTTGTATCTTTTGTAAGTTGTATATTTAATTTTTATATTTTATTTTGATAAATTTTCAATCTTAATTTTTTTAAGTTTAAAATTTCAGTCATGATCAAATGGTAATTGTTATATTCATTAAGTTATGTTATGCTATTTTTAAAAGTGATATTACGTAGTCGGATTGTAATATGGAAAAATAATTTTTATTAATAGATGAACCTAAACATGTCCTTAGTCTAATTGGAAATTAGCAAACCGATTGAAAGACTAATATGTTGTCTATCAAGTGTAATGGGGGACAAGTTTTGTTTTGAGCTTCAAAGCAGATGACTCCCAAAAGATAGAGATATAGATGTGACTAACTGGATTGACAACACATCGGACAAGACCCAAGTAGAATACATTTTATATCCGTTTATGGATTCACTCACTTGTGATGTTCGTAGTGTGGCATACCTTAATCCTGAGTGGATGAAGGACTATGTATGCGTGTCTTTTATACTTTGATGTAAGTAAAAGCTTGAGTCCAAATAGATAAGGAACTGAAAGTTGGTGTGTTGGGTATACGACTTGTACATTATATAGCATTATTCAAAATAGTGGAATTCAAAGCTCAAAAAATGAGTAAATGGTATCCTTTAAATGGCATTACATAATAGATTAAAAGTAAATGTGACTACACTTCGTTTTTCTTTGTGATAAACGACATGATTACTATTTAATAGTAATTGACTTTTCATGAAGAAAGATGTAATGATTACCATGACATAAAATAAGATCATATTGGGAGAATAAATTTATCTCAAAGAGATTAATGATATCCTATGAGGGTAACACACTTATGACTATATCATTGGACGAGGACTGATTAAGTAGTTTTCGTAATGGTATGTAATAAGGGAGAGCTCAATCACAATACTATAATGGAATAACTTCGTGACTAAATAAATTTATAATTAATAGATAAGAAGCTGGAACTTAATTACAAATTATTTGAACCCTAATTGCATATGTCCAATTGGTACCTTTGTTAACTCGTTGAAACAAAAAATGAGGTGCATATAAAACCAAATGAAAAGAAATGAATAGAAATGATAAAATTAGATAAATGGGTCACATTCACAAATGAATGTGTCTTTTACAATGAGTGTAGAAATGACTTGAAAATTAATTTAAGGTTTTGAATTATTATTTAATTAAAGAATTGAAGTTCAAAATGGAATTAATTTAAGTAACCATTGTGAATCCGTTGAAAATAGAAATTAAATATATTTCCACATAAATTATTTTACAATAAAGTTAAGTTTACATTACTTTAACATAATTAGAATGAGATTAAAAATATTTAATTAGAAAATTAATTTATCTAATTAAATTAAATAAATAAACAATATTTATTTTGAGAAATTGAAAATATGTATTGAGTTGAATTAAATTATAAAGTGCTAGGTTAAAATCCGAAAGCACAAATAATTTAACTCAATATAGTAAATGCCCAAATCTCTCTCATATTACATATGAAGGCAGTATTCCTAGTGTACTTAAATAGGAGTGCCCCTCCCCTCTTCTAGTTAAACTACAAGACTAAATTTTCTATTAAATAAATATTATTTGTGTTTTACTAATTCTACTAGGATTTTTTATATTTCCTTATAAATAGATGACACTGGTAGATCTATTCATAAAACTTTCACATAAATTTTCAATATTGTTAATCTATCATAAAGTTGTGAATATTTATTTTCTAATAATAAATTATATCTTTATGGGAATAACAATTTTGCCGGTTTTTATTGTAAAGAGAATTACCTTCCTACTAAAAGTAATAAATTATTTTTGATTTTGTGCTTGGTTCATGATTGTTCGAGCCCACATTCGAAGTATTTCGTAGTACAAGGATAGCAGAGAAGGCTATTCGATTGAATGCTGAGAACGTCTAGGATCTGTCTTGCGCAAAATACACGTATTTTTAGAAAAAAAATTATTGCTATAGATATTACAAACTAACTCAATTTTGAAAATTTTAATTTTTCACCGTGACAGAAAACTGTTTTATTAAACTAGATTTTTCCAACACGTGGCCACATTGGAAGTTGATTCTTACACATCCATTGAGGGATTTGATGAACCCACAAAATAGTATCTCATTTACAATGTTTATATGGTATCATTTTAGTTCAATATTTTCCATGCATCCAAAATATAACATTTTCATATAATTTTAGAGATTAAAAATCAAAATGATAAAAAACAATTTAAGACCATAGTAAGGGAAAATAAAGTTTGAACTGTTAACAGTGTCCTTGGCATTATTTTCTTTTTTCGTCCAAAGTCTCAGACAGTGATTTCTATTTTCAAGTATGAATTCAATGGAAATCGACATTTCCCCTCAATCATATCACTGTAAACAAAACATATATATATACACCGTATTTTCTTTTTCTTTTTTTTCTTCATTCGTTGTAAAAAAATAATAGAAAACTGTTCAAAAATTTAACATTATAAGCATTTCAAAAAGAAAACACATTCAAGAACGTAGGTTTACATACCTTATTTTCTTTTCTTAGTTACTTCCAATCTTAAATTAAAAAAACCTAAAAATTGCTTCTTAAAAAGAAAATCAACTTTTCACCTCTGTCTTATCATCATCCGTAATTATTCATCATAAAACTAATGAAAAAGTAAGAGCGTGAAGAAATCATCAACGATGCCTGTGTCTCACTACCAAAAGTGGTGAAGACTCTTCATACGTAATGATTCTTCATAAAAATAATAGAAAGTAACAGAATAATTCGTCAACAATGCCTGTCGCAGTGGCGAAACTGGTGAAGGATCTTGATAATTTATTAATCATCATAAAAATAATAGAAACAACAACGTGAAGAATTCATCAACAATACCTTTCCCACTGGCAAAAGTGGTGAAGACCCTTCGTACTTAATTATTCATCATAAAAATAGTAACAAGTAGCAGCATCAATAATTCATCAACGATGCCTGTCCCAGGCGAAAGTGGTGAAGACTCTTGATAATTAATTATTCATCATAAAAATAATAAAAAGGTGACCGCGTGAGGAATTCATTGACAATTCCTAAAAAGGAGTGAAGAAACCCACAATCTCGGTAAGTAGTAATTTCTCACTATTCTTTTCTTCCATTAATTGAGGAGCATAAAGAAAACTAAACTCAAATTCAAATTAATGCTCTAAATACACGGCTTAACCATGGTTATTCCTCTTTGGATTTTTATAAATTATTTTAATTTCTTTTATATTTTAGTCCGAGAGATCGATTTATTTATTTTATGGGTAAATCAATTTAGAATTCATATTGTAACAACCTAAAATTTAGGAGTTTAGAATAATTAGGTATATTGTATTAATCTAAAACAAAATCTAATTAAGAGGTCTAATTTGAAAATAATGTGTTTTAACAAAATTAGGACTTTACTAAAAAAGAGTAAAAATAAATTAAATATTAATAGTGAGCCCATAGTACCTATTTCAAGAAAAAAAATTAGAATTCATATAAATTCTAAAGCAAATCAAGTTATAGTTCATATCAACTTGGAAAAATTAGGGGTACTGTGTCTATTTCAAGAAAAAAAAGGAATTTAAGTCAAAAGTTTCCTAATGAAGTCCGTTGTCCTTTATATTTTAGGGCTTGAATTGACACCCGACACACTCAAGTAGCCTATTAGTCGCCCTCAAGATCCATGTTGGCCTTATGAGATTTCAAAATATTAAAAAGTATGTAAAAACACTTATTTTGTAAATAATTAAATCTAAATTGCGAAAGCTGAAAATGTAATAAATAAATATAAAATAGCCAGAAAACAAGTTCGTGAAGTGTCGAAATGTACTAAAACTACCACCACAATTGACGGTAGGTCACACACCATGAATGTTAGATGTGAATTAATTCACAAACAGATTCAGTATTAATTCAACTTAGATTTAATTCAATATATCAGTCTTCCAATGAGTATATCTATGTTTTTACCCATGGTGTCAACTGTTGCGATAGATAAAATTAGTCATCTCCCTAATTAGAATTGTAGATGACATAATAATTTTTTAAGTATTTGAATCAAATTCACTCTTTGATTCTTTTACAGAATTATGAACTCGTTTAGATTACCTATTAATGTAAGCTGTCTTTCTTGTAATGTAAACGTTCTTACAATGCCACTTATCATCAGTTTGAACTTAGAAAATCATTAAGCTAACATTTGTTTATCATAATTTTTCTATTTATGCAAAATATTAAAGACAAAAACACAAAGATATAATAGTGAAATGTGAAATTAATTTTATTTATTTATCGTTCAAGTACATAGAAAATAATTGCATATTTACTACAATATAGACACATTTCTCAACAAATTTGAGGGTAAGGGTTAGGGTTCTTTGGGATTGAACCCAAGTTCTCGTGCTTACTACCTAATACTCTTTGCCACTAAGTCAAAATTTCACGATTGGTGGTAATGAAAATAAATAAAATAATAGACATTTATATATTAAATTATCAAATTTTTATTAATAATGATTTAACTATACATTAAAGTATATATAAAATATTATAATATTCAATAACAAAAAGCAGCTTTATATATTTTACTTCAATAAAAACTTCAATGTTAACGGTAATTAAAATAAATAAAAATATAAAAAATGGAATTTTACATTAACAAAGACATTGACTTTAATGGTAATAAAAATAATGATTATTTTATTATAATAAAGAAAAGAATGATGAACAATAATTTGTTTTATGAATTTAAATAAAAAAAAGTTAAACCAACGACTTCCCATTCTTCTTCCTCATCCAAAGTGTTTTTTGCTTCCAAGTTCTCAAACCTGTGTTTCTCATCATTTCCACTCTTTGTTTTTGGCTTTCTAATTCTCGAATCTGTGTTTCTGATCATTTCCTTTTTTGCTTCCATATTCTCAAATCTGTGTTTGTGGTCATTTCCTTTTTTGCTTACATATTCTGAAATCTGTGTCTGTGATCATCACCAAAAAAAAAAAAAAAAATCTGTGTGTGATAATTTCCACTATTTGTTTTCCAGTCTTCACATATTCTTGTATTGTCTCAATTAAGGGGGGAAAAAAAAACCTGCAAAATTTCTTTTATTTCTGAAAACCAAACTTTCTTCATACCTTGATTTCCACTTGGCAAAAGAAACAGCGCAGAGGATAGTTCAGTGAAGGTAAGTTTTGAGGAACTGCTCCTCATTGCTATATGTTTTCATGTTTTTGTTGAGTGGATCTCCGTTTTATTTATTGGCATTCTCAAATTTCTATTAGTTTGGTTGAAGTCATTTTAAATCACTTGTGATTTTATTTTTCATAAAAAAAGGTTTCATACAAGTTCCGTCTTAATTAAAGAGTTTATAGATTCATTTTAAAGATTGAACAAACTAGAACAAGAACATTGGAACTAGGGTGAGTATTTGATTAAGTAGAGTCGAATCGAAAAATTTCGAGTTAGTCGAGTTGATAAATTCAATTTGATTTTTTTTAATCAAATCAAATTGAGTAAAAAATTTCGAGTCAAGTTGAGTCGAGTTAACCAATCCTATTATTTATATTCAACATTGCATTTACATGGACCGATTATTTAACTAGCAGATGAAGTACAATATTATTTAACTACATAAACAATATAATGGTTTTGCCTCTTAACTTAATGAGTAAATATTTATCAAAATGATGTAATTTTACCTTTTAATTTAATGGTTTTGATTTTAACTTTAGAAAGGTACACATTTATCAAAATGGCATAGTTTTATCTTTTCTAATTCGGATTTTCGGATAACTCGAATTCTGTAATTCATATTCGAGTCAATTTGAGTTTATCCAAATAACTTAATTAACTCAAATAACTCGAACTAGTTAATTCGAGTTTATCCGAATAACTTAATTAACTCAAATAACTTGAACTAGTTAAATCAAAATTTAAATTTTTTTATCAAAATTTTCGAATCGAATCAGATTTTACTCAGAGTTGAAGTATATAACATGCGGATCAAACAGGAAAGGGGCAAATGAAGAGTGTCCTTTCTCCATTCATTAGTTTTCTCGTTTTTTTTCATTAAACATTTTAGAGAGCACACAAACTCTAATTCTATAGGAACTTAAAAGCATCCAATCTATAATCGAAAATGTAGAAATAAATAGAAAATATGTTTTAAGAGAATGTAATCCTTTTAGGATTTCTTTATGAGAAATTGTTTTAAAAGAATATGATGGTATTTCACATACAAATTATAGCTCCGATTTAGAATGAATACAATGGGAAGAGTAATTAGGATTGAGTGTGCATGTATGGTTATATTATTTGCATTACATTAATTAATTATTTATTTATTTGTGATATGAAGGTTAAAACATGCTCTCAATTTTATTATTATTATTTTTCTATTACCTGCGCTAAATCAATTCTTTTCATCTTTTACAGCTACTTATTTCTCTCAAGCTCTTTTTACTTTCTGGTATTCACAGACAGAAAGAGAGGTATTTTCTACCTTCTTCAATAACAACATTTTTGCTTTACATCAATATTTACAGCTTCTTATTTGGTAGCTTCCACTCGATTTTTTACTACAAATACTGATTTTATATGTCACAATTGCTTTTATTTCTCTTTATGTTAATCTTCTTACTAATAACCAATTTTTTTTTTCAATCTCATCAGACTATCAACAAAAATGGCCGAATATGTTGCCCCTGCTGCTGTCAGAATTGTGGCAAACGAGGCAAAGGAATTCGCATCACCTTATCTCCGTTACTTTTTCCGTTATGGACAGATTGTTGAAGATTTCAAGAATCAACGAATGGCACTTAAATTGACGAAACAGAGGGTGGACACTGATGTCGATGAGGCTAAAAGGCAAACTGAGATCATCTATGATGACGTTAAGAACTGGCTTAGAAGTGCTGAGCAAGAACTGGAAGAAACCCAGAACTTGCAAGATGAAATAGATCGCGTCAAGTGTTTCAAATGGTGTCCTAAATGGGGCTGGCGATATTCCTTAAGTAAGAAACTGGCAAAGAAGACTCCTATTATCTCTAAACTTTTTGAGACTTCTAACTTTGCACAGGTGGGCTATCGTCGTCCTCTTCAAGGCATAGAGTTCATCACATCCGCTGATTTCATGGACTCTGAATCTTCACAATCAGCTTTCAACCAGATCATGGAGGCTATAAATGCTAAGGGTGTCAACATGATCGGACTGCACGGAATGCCAGGAGTTGGTAAAACAACTTTAGCCAAAGAAGTTGGGAAGCATGCTCGAGAACAAAAGTTGTTTGATAAAGTTGTGATGTTTACTATGTCCCAAAATCCAAACATCAGAACAATTCAAGATAAAGTTGCAGAGATGTTTGGTTTAAATTTTCATACAAATACAGAAGAAGGAAGAGCAGAAGAGCTATTCAGGAGTATGCAACGCGTGAACAAAATCCTCGTAATTGTCGACGACCTCTGGGAAGAATTCAAAATGGAGAGAATCGGAATTCCATTCGGTGATGAACACGAGGGTTGTAAAATTCTTCTGACTACACGTCGTCAACAAGTCTGCACTAAAATGAACTGTAAGGAAATTCAACTTGACATCTTATCCGAAGACGAAGCATGGGTTTTATTTCGAGATAAAACTGGTTTAGAAGATGATTGTTCCACCTTGAATGATGTAGCCAAAGAGGTTGCTGCTCAATGTAAGGGATTGCCTCTTGCAATTGTTGTCGTGGCCAAAGCTTTAAAAGGTGAGAGTTTAAATGGGTGGAGAGACGCAAATCAGAGATTCAAGGACTCAACGCATTTGTATGATGAAGAAGTCCTAGGGGGTGTCATCGAGCCTCTTAAGCTTAGCTACGATTACTTGAAGAAAGGCATTAACCAAATGACGGGAAATCACATCCAAATGTGTTTCTTACTGTGTTCCCTTTTTCCTGAAGATAAAGAAATCAGTATTGAGATATTGATTATGTGCGGAATTGGAGTAGGATTGTTCCCTAATGTTTACTCGATTGAAGATAAAAGGAAGAAAATTATTGAAGCACTAAAAAAACTCCAAAAATCTGGCTTGTTATTGGAAACTGATGGTGCAGATACGATTAGAATCCATGATGTGATTCGAGATTTTGCTCATTGGCTAACATCAACGGGAGAAAATAGGTTCATGGTAAAAGATAAGTTGAAAGAATGGCCTCATATGGATGAAAGTTATACTGCAATCGCATTATGGAATTGTAGTAGTATCATAAAAAATTTTCCTGATAAAGTGGAATTTTCAAAGCTCAAAACTTTGTTTTTAGAGGGTGAGTGGAAGAGGAACCGAGATGATAATTTCCTAGTGGTTTTCGGTACATTTTTTGAAGAAATGAAAGCCCTCCAAGTTTTACTTCTCAAATGTGTCAGCTTCTCACTGAAAGGATTCCCTTCCTTACCAAATCTTAAAACTTTGTGTTGTGTGGATTGCGAGCTGGAAAACTTCTCATCATCACTGACAAATATGAGAAGCCTTGAGATTCTTGCATTGATTGGCACTAAAATTGATGAGATAAGTGAAGAATTAGTGAAGTTGTCTGCACTGAAATATTTTTGTCTTTCTGGTGTTGGAGTTGAAAAAGAAATGAATATCCCCCCAAATTTGGTATCAAGGTAAGAGTGCATCAGATTTAATTTTCTTTTTATCATATTCGTATTTGGTTTGACATAATTTATTTTCCTCTTAATTACTTTAATTGGTATTTTAATTTTAGTATACTAGTTTTGACATCATTTATCAATTTAGTCCTTATTCGGTTTTTAATTAAATTTGGTTATGGACATTTAAAAATAGCATCAACCTTTTAAAAATGTTGAATTATTTTTAACGGAAATACTAACTAAAATGTTAAGTTTTTAAACATGAACACCCACATTCCAATCCATACTTACTTCATGCTATATTTTTTAATTTTATAGTTTTTTTATTTTTTGAATTTCAATTTTTTATTTTTGAATATTTTATAAATTTAAAATTATTCATATAAGACAAATAATATAATTTCTGAAGTGTATGTGGATAGATATGTGGGTTGCCAAGGAAAATAAAAATTTTATTAACTATAATTAAGTGTTTTTATATATATATATATATATATATTAAAGTAAATATAAAATATATATATAAAATATTCAATAAAAATTAATTAAGGAAGTTTAATACAATAAAGACTTTAAATTTTAATAAAACATCAAGATAAATGCTTAATTTTTTTACTATTAGATATGTTTTAATATATATATATATATATATATATATATATTATGGATAATGTGTTATTCATGTGTTAATTCACGTATATCAACATCAGCAAAATTTTAAAACATTAACTTTTCTATTCATTTTGAGATGATTTAACAAAAAACCATAAATTTAAGGGTTATAAAAGGTGAAATTTTAAATAGAAGGGTAAAATGACTTTTAAATGGAAGGGTAAAATGACTTTTTATAAAATTTGAGAGTGAAAAATTATTATAAAAAACCAGAAAAATTACTTATGTTTTAGACCCAGAAATTTTGAGATAAATTGTTAAAAGAAAAAAATTAACCTCTTGAAAATTTCTTTGAAAGTGATAAAAAATTTAGAGATTTTTTATTTAATTTTAATAGTGTCCTTTTATTACTTATCTTGATTTATTTCAAGTTTTGTCTTCTTTTTTTTTTACATATTTCTTTTTATGAATTACTTCAAGGAATTACAATTTTTTTTTACCTCATGGAATGTGGATTGTGTCACATAAATTTTCAATTAATGCTACTTTCTTTATGAATATAATAGGTTGACTTCACTACAAGAGTTGTATGTCGAAACCAAAAATAATCTCAACTTATTGGAGTTGAAGTCATTGTCTCGTTTAACTGCACTATCACTGGAACTTTCTACTAATCAAATTCCTCAAGAAGATTTTGTGCTCCCTAAACTACAAAGGTACGATATAGTTGGAGGATATTATAGTAGCGATCGGGAGGCGTTTAGAAGATTGAATATTCAAAATTTCTCATCTTCAATAAGTGCATTTAACAATTTATTTTGCAATGTGGAAGAGTTGAGTTTGAGGAATGTTGGTGGACAAAAGAATATTGTGCCAAGCATAGATGAAATGGGAGTAAATGAGTTGACTTCTCTGCATCTAGAATCTTGCAATGATATGGAATTCTTGATTGATACAAAAAAGGATCAAGGGTCAACTGTTGCATTCTCTAATTTGGTGGAATTAAATATAGAAAGCATGGTTTCTTTGAAAGGGTTGTGCTATGGTGTTTCTCCGAGTAGGTTCTTGCAAAACCTTAAGCAAGTGAGCATCGAACGTTGTGAAGAGTTACAAGTGATATTTCAAATGGATAAACTTTCTGAAAAAGTGAAATGTCAGGCACCATTGCTCTCAAATTTAACAATATTGAAACTATATTCATTGCCGAAATTGGAGAGGATATGGGAAGTAAAGCAATCCCATCGTGCAATTGCAAGCCTCCAAAGTCTAAAGGTTGTAAGAATTGACTATTGTGATAATCTGAAAACAATCTTCTCACCTTGCCTAGCTTTAAGTATGTTGCATCTAGAAGAACTTTATATAAGGTACTGCGATCGACTAGAGCAAGTCATTGGTTTTGGCCAAGAAGACGAGATTATTGAGGTAGGGATACCTATTCTCTCCAATTTTTTTAATCTTCTTAATTGTTTTAGCTTTATGATAGCATTCTTTTAAGGATGAAACAAATTGCAAGAAAACCAAAAACCAATTTGAAGTGAAGTGCTTGGTTTGGTATTTATTTTTATATTATTTATGTGTATCGGGTTTGTTGGAAGCATAGTGGCCACTAAAGAAAGTAGCTTTTATTACTCAAAACAAATACACCAATGCAAAATACAAATATATTTTCCTCTTCCTTTCAGTTACTACCTACAACTAGTTATACACACTTTGCTTATTTCCACTTTCATGCACACAAAGTCACACACCTTTGTTTTGTTTCACTCTTTCTTTTTCTTCTCATCCACACGCTCGCTTATACATATCACAAATATATTAAACCTATTTATAGGCTTATAAACTGCATAATGAATTGTTGTGTCTCTCCTTTTTATTTAGATTTTATAATTTCTTTATAGAAAAGCCTTCAATTAATTCCATGCCACACCTTTCTTCTATCCTTGGATTGCTAACTTACAAGGTCGGTTTGATATTATTGAAAAATATGAAATTAGGATTTTGGTGTTCGAGGGAGTGCCTACTCCCTAGAGCACCAAATCAATATAGAGATAATTTCCATATATATTTATTATATTGACAACTCATTGAATGACTTTTATGGGCTATGACTGAGTCTATGGTTGATTTTTAGCCCATTATAGAAGAACATGCCACTTGAAATATTATCTTTTGAAGATTTGATTGATTCAAAATTGCTCAAGATAATCTCTTGGGTCATGAACTTTGTGATTCTATATGAAATTTAAAATAAATAACTTACTAAAATGTGTTTGAAACATGCAGAATGATTGTCTTCTTTATTGCTGGCCGAAATTGAGATTTCTTCACATACAAGATTGTGAAAGTTTGAAATATATTTCTACAAACACTTTGATTCAATCCTTGGAATATGTTTACATAAAGAATTGTCATCAACTTATACAAGTCTACAACATGGAACAAAACATTGTGCTTCCTGAACTTGGATCACAGGTACTTTTAATGATAAATATTTTAAAATTCATAGAGTATTTTTGCTTTCATTTATTTTTAATGAATATTACATATTATTACTTTTTATAATTGTAATTTATTGATTTTTGAAATTCTAAGTATTCAAACAAACCGATGCAGCCTCTAGCTTTTGTTCAAGAGCCACGCTCTTTATTATTTGTATATTAAAAATTAAAATAGAGAAATATTATATATTTATTTTCTCATGATGTTACGCTTTAATATTTTATTTTAATGTAATATAATAATTATATTTTAGAAATTTATTGAATTAATTTACCTTATTATGATTTTTGTTTTGCTTTGATAATATATGTGAGATATTAAAATTAGTGTGTATATCATTGTACAATCAATTTATTTTAGTGATTAGATTAAACTAACAAATATTATTGGATGACAGGAATCTCTGACAAATTTAACTTTTTTGAGGTTAATATCATTGTCAGAATTGAAGTACATGTGGAACGGACCGAACCATTACCTCCGTAGTGTGGATATAACTGAATGTCATAAACTCACATATCTCTTTTCGGAAATCACTGCTCGAACTTTGGTGCATTTGCAATTTCTTTGGATTTGGGATTGCTACTCTTTAGAACATTTAATCGGAGAAGCAGAAAACATGGATGAAATAGATGTTTCAAACATAAAAGATCAGTCTTCTCTGTTCTTGCCAAAATTGAAAGTTGTCAAAATTAGAAGATGTGAAAACTTGAAATATTTGTGTTCAAGTCAAGGATTTCCCTACCTGGAATCTATTGATATAGAAGATTGTCCTCGACTTATACAAATCTTCAACACGGAAAAAAATAAGGATGGATTTGGATTACAGGTATTTGGACTCAAATTCATTTTTATGTTCATAAAATAATTAATATTTCAACCTTATTTTAAAAGTTATTTATAATTCATTTATTTTAAAATTGAAGCTGCAATTAGAATTCTCTCTCTCTCATCGGCTATTACCATGAATATTCTATTTTTATTTTTTAATAGTCATAATTAAGTATTTTAAAGTGGTTGGAGTATCATAGTTGCGAAATATGATAAATACATTTCTTTATAACTGATACGTTGGAAGATCAATTTATTTCTTATTCATATGTTTTGATAAAGAAATTCTTTAAAACTTCAATTATGTTTAATAAATCATATTCCTCACTTTTATTTATACACATATATTTTGCATAATATCTAAATATGTGGTTCATTCATGTAGAATCTTTGCTGGACAAAATTGAAAACTCTCTGGATAGTGGATTGCCAACGATTGAAATATGTGTTTGCAAACACTTTAACTCAGGGATTTCCATTGTTGGAATCTGTTTTCCTACTGAACTGCCCTCAACTACTACAATTCTTCAGTTTGAAAGAAGAAAGGGATGTGCTTGGTGATCACATTCTACTTAATGTGCCCTTTCTGAAAAATTTAGAAGTGTCAAATTGTCCCCAAATCTCATGCTTCATTGTACAAGCTCAGCTGATAGAGGTATTTAGATTGTTCGCATTTTATATATGGATTTTGCACTATAGCAAATCAGAAAATCGATATGTTGCTTAGTTCATGTGATAATTCATTCCTCTTTTATACATACTTTTGTAAATGAATTCCATTGTATGGCCTTTTGTGTTTAATTAATTTGGTAGATATTTTAGGGGTTTAGATTTAAAAACATATCCTTTAAAAAAATCAAAGATACATGTAGCATTGAGATTAGAGTAGTATTTTCTATTACTTGGAATATGTAAAATTATGAAGACTTATGGGTAACATTTACTCTAGTGTGTTTTTATGACATTTATTAGGATTTCTGTGTATGCAGGAATTGACTCTTAGTAACGTGGGAAATTTCCGCCAATTATGCAACACTGATGTTCCTGTATTGAATGAAGGTTGTATAGTAGTTGGGAATCATGAAGAAGTATTTCAAGTTCAAGGCGGGTACTCGTTCTCAAGCATAAAAACATTGGAATTGAGGAATTTATTTGAAGTGCGGGTTATATGGAATGATTTTGCTCAAGTTGTAACCCTTGAGAACCTTACAACTCTAACACTGAGAGATTGCAAGAAGCTAAGATATATATTTTCACCTATGATGGCTCGCAGTTTATCACATTTGAAGGGTCTTTTCATCGAGGGGTGTGAGGAAATAGAGCGACTCATTTTAGCCAAGGATCAAGTTTCTTCATCATCATCAAATGGTGATACTAGCCTCCAACCTATGAGCTTTCCAAATTTGACTGAGATTGTTGTTATAGATTGTAAAAATTTGAGCAGTCTCTTTCCTTTTGGATTTGCTCCTGTTCTTCCAAAGCTTGAAAGGCTCATAGTAGAAAGAAATTCTAAATTGGAACAAGTATTCGAATTAGAAGAAAAAGCGGAAGTGGTAGCTGAAGAGGAGATGAAATTTGATAAATTACTAAATTTATCACTTGAAGAACTACCTGGCCTCATTCACTTTTGTCCCAAAGGATATCATTTTGTATTCCCAGAAATGACGCAGTTGAAAGTAAGAGATTGCCCTAAGTTGACTACTGTTTTCTTCATTGATTCACAGAAATTTATACATTGCAAAACAAAGGTATATATCCTACAACCCTTTAATCCTAATTTATTCTATGTAATTATAACAATTACAACTGAAGGCATAACATGCAAAATTTTTAATTAAATTCCTTGAGTATATATGTGTTTCTTATTTTTTTTTCCTTAATGACATGAGATTAAAGTTTCAGTTATAAATTTTTCTTCAATTGTTTTCTAAGGTACCTCAGTTGGTTGAGCAAGAGGCGGTTGAAGAGTCTACCACTGTTTCAAATGTAATTTTCAACTAGAATATAGATTGGAGTCGATGGTGGCGATGAGAGTCAACTACCACACAATACATGAAAGAATGGATGATTTTATGGTAGCTTTCAGAGCCATGTTACATCAGTAGGTGGAGCAATGTTGCTCGGATGTTTTTAGTTAATTGTCTAATATAATTTGTGTATGATAGAACACGACATTTGTCGGCGCTTTCCCACAAACGCCGCTATAGAACAGGACCTTTAGTGGCGCTTCCTACAAACTCAGCTAAAGAATATTACCTTTAAAAAGAATTATTTTAATTAAATAATATTTATTTCTATAATAAAATATTTTATTTTATTTTATTTTTGAAATTTGAACTTTAAAGTATATACTAAATAAAAAATATTAATTAAATTAAATTTTCTATCAAAATTTTAACTTTAAAACTAAATATAAAAATCAATGAATTTAAATTTAGAATTTAAATATTATGTTTTTAATTGAAGTTCAACTTTTGGAATACCTTACAAACATGGGCTCTAAACAGGGAGAAAAATTGCGTCTCGGGCAACAAAATCAAAACAGTACAAAGATAATATCTTCAATAATTTTACAATCATTGTTATGCCGACTCATAATATTTATGTAATGACCTAATATTGCTCGGTCCAATATAAAATAATAAAACGGTCCAATTTATTTTTAAAAACCCAAATTTAAAGCCCAAACTCACTACCTCTACTAGTCTACCCTAATATTGCTTGGTTTTATTATCTTTTTATTAAAATATAAAACGAAAGGAAGAAGAGAAGATTTACCTCTACTAGTCCGCCGTCGGCCCTCGCCTGCTCTGTTAAAATTAGAGTTGAAGGGGCTGTTGTTTCGGCTGGGAACGGCGGAGGGAGGATAGACTAGGGTTTTTTTTTTTGTTTTATTATCCTTAGAAGTGAAAAAAAAAATTCTGATTAGAATGTAAGGGGTTGCCTCTTGCAATTGTTGTCATGGCCAAAGCTTTAAAAGGTGAGACTTTAAATGGGTGGAGAGATGCAAATCAGAGATTCAAGGACTCAACACATTTGTATGATGAAGAAGTCCTCGGGGGTGTCCTCGAGCCTCTTAAGCTTAGCTACGATTACTTGAAGAAAGGCATTAACCAAATGACGGGAAATCACATCCAAATGTGTTTCTTACTGTGTTCCCTTTTTCCTGAAGATGAAGAAATCCTTATTGAGATATTGATTATGTGCGGAATTGGAGTAGGATTGTTCCCTAATTTTTACTCGATTGAAGATAAAAGGAAGAAAATTGTTGAAGCACTAAAAAACTCCAAAAATCTGGCTTGTTATTGGAAACTGATGGTGCAGATACGATTAGAATCCATGATGTGATTCGAGATTTTGCTCATTGGCTAACATCAACGGGAGAAAATAGGTTCATGGTAAAAGATACGTTGGAAGAATGGCCTCATATGGATGAAAGTTATACTGCAATCGCTTTATGTAATTGTAGTAGTATCATAAAAAAATTTCCTGATAAAGTGGAATTTTCAAAGCTCAAAACTTTGTTTTTAGAGGGTGAGAGGAAGAGGAACCCAGATTATTTCCTAGTGGTTTTCGGTACATTTTTTGAAGAAATGAAAGCCCTCCAAGTTTTACTTCTCCAACATGTCAGCCTCTCACTGAAAGGATTCCCTTCCTTACCAAATCTTAAAACTTTGTGGTGTTTTAATTGCATGCTGAAAAACTTCTCATCATCACTGACAAATATGAGAAGCCTTGAGATTCTTGCATTGATTGGCACTAAGATTGATGGGATAAATGAAGAATTACTAAAATTGTCTACACTGAAATATTTACGTCTTTCTGGTGTAGTTGACAAATATTTACGTCCCCTGCTCCCCCAACCAAACTTGGTATCAAGGTAAGAGTGCATCAGATTTAATTTTCTTTTTAAATGTATTTTTACATTTGAATAGCCTATATCTTTATAATTTTTAAATGATTAAATCAAAATTTTATCATTTTTAGACAGATCATACCTGAATATTTTTATTATTATCCAACGGACGAAGGAATCATTTTCCCCTGGCTTGGTATCAAGGTAAGAGTGCGTTAGATTTAATTTTCTTTTATCATACTCGTATTTTGTTTGACATCATTTATTTTCCTCTTAATTACTTTAATTGGTATTTTTAATTTTAGAATACTAGTTTTGACATCATTTATCAATCCAGTCCTTATTTGGTTTGTAATTAAATTTTGTTATGGACATTTAAAAAGAGCATCAACCTTTTAGAAAATATTGAATTATTTTTTAACGGAAGTACTAACTAAAATGTTAAGTTTTTAAACATAAAACCCACATTCCAATCCATACTTACTTCATGCTATATTTTATTAATTTTATGATTTTTTATATTTTTGAATTTCAATTTTTATTTTTTGAATATTTTTATAAATTTAAAATTATTTGTTGACTTGGCATATAAGACAAATAATGTAATGTCTAAAGTATATGTGGATAGATATGTGGGTTGCCAAAGACAATAAAAAATTTTATTAACTATAATTAAGTTATATATATATATATATATATATTAAAGTAAATATATAAAATATATATAAAATATTCAATAAAAATTAATTAAGGAAGTTTAATACAATAAAGACTTTAAATTTTAATAAAACATCAAGATAAATACTTTATTTTTTTCTATTAGATATGTTTTAATATATATATTATGGATAATGTGTTATTCATGTGTCAATCTATATATCAACATCAGCAAAATTTTAAAACATTAACTTTTGTATTCATTTTGAGATGATTTGACAAAAAAACCACAAATTTAAGGGTTATAAAGGGTGAAAATTTAAATAGAAGGGTAAAATGACTTTCTTATAAAATTTGAGAAAGAAAAAATTAACCTCTTGAAAATTTCTTTGAAAGTGATAAAAAAAATTAGAGATTTTGTTTATTTAATTTTAATAGCGTCCTTTTATTACTTATCTTGATTTATTTCAAGTTTTTGACTTTTTACATATTTCTTTTTATGAATTACTTTAAGGAATTACAATTTTTTTACCTCATGGAATGTGTATTGTGTCACATAAATTTTCAATTAATGCTACTTTCTTTATGAATATAATAGGTTGACTTCACTACAAGAGTTACATGTCATACCCAAAAATAATCTCAACTTATTGGAGTTTAAGTCACTGTCTCGTTTAACTGCACTATCACTGAGACTTTCTACTAATCAAATTCCTCGAGAAGATTTTGTGCTCCCTAAACTACAAAGGTACGCTATAGCAATCGGAAGGCATTTAGAACATTGGATATTCAAGATTTCTCATATTCATTAAGTGCATTTGCAATGTGGAAGAGTTGAATTTGAGGAATGTTGGTGGACAAAAGAATATTGTGCCAAGCATAGATGAAATGGGAGTAAATGAGTTGACTTCTCTGCAGCTCAAATCTTGCAATGATATGGAATTCTTGATTGATACAAAAAAGGATCAAGGGTCAACTGTTGCATTCTCTAATTTGGTGGAATTAATTATCGAAAGCATGGCTTCTTTGAAAGGGTTGTGCTATGGTGTTTCTCCGACTAGGTTCTTGCAAAACCTTAAGCAATTGATCATTAAAGATTGTGAGGAGTTAGAAGTGATATTTCAAATAGATAAACTTTCTGAAAAAATGAAACGTCAGACACCATTGCTCTCAAATTTAACAATATTGAGGCTACATTCATTGCCGAAATTGAAGAGGATATGGGAAGTAAAGCCATCCCATCGTGCAATTGCAAGCCTCCAAAGTCTAAAGGTTGTGAGCATTGAATCTTGTGATAATCTGAAAACAATCTTCTCACCTTGCCTAGCTTTAAGTATGTTGCATCTACAAGAACTTGATATAAGGTACATCGATTGACTAGAGCAAGTCATTGGTTTTGGCGAAGAAGACGAGATTAGTGAGGTAGGGATACCTATTCTCTCCAATTTTTTTAATCTTCTTAATTGTTTTAGCTTTATGATAGCATTCTTTTAAGGATGAAACAAATTGAAAGAAAACTAAAAACCAATTTGAAGTGAAGTGCTTGGTTTGGTATTTATTTTTATATTATTTATGTGTATCGGATTTGTTGGAAGCGTAGTGGCCACTAAAGAAAGTAACTTTTATTACTCAAAACAAATACACCAATGCAAAATACAAATATATTTTCCTCTTCCTTTCAATTACTACCCACAACTAGTTATACACACCATTCACTCTTTGCTTATTTCCACTTCATGCACCCAAAGTCACACACCTTTGTTTTGTTTCACACTCTTTCTTTTAAAATGCATTATGAATTGTAGTCTCTCATTTTTATTTAGATTTTATCTATTTATAGAAAAGCCTTTAATTAATTCCATGCCACTTTATTCTACCTTTAGATTGCTAACTTACAAGGTCAGTTTGATATTGTTGAAAAAACTCACATTTTAGTGTCAAAGGAAGTATTCATTCCCTAGAGCACTAAATCGATATGGAAACCTTTTCCATATTTATTATATTGGCAACTTATTGAATGACTTTTATGGGGTATGATTCAGTCTATGATTGATATCTAGACCATTATAGAAGATCATATCACTTAGGATATTATCTTTTGGAGATTGAATTGATTTGAAATTGCCTAAGATAATCCCTTGAATCATGGACTTTGATTTGGTTTGTGATTCTATCTATGGTTGAATCATGTTTGTCATCTCCTTGTGATGAGGACACCAATTTAACTTGAATACCACTTATTGGAAGTGTAGTAGTGACTAAGGAAATTAACTTTTATTACTCAAAACAAATACACTTACACAAAATACAAATATATTTTCCCCTCTCTCAATTTCTAGTTACCACTAGTTATACACTCACAATTCACTCTTTGCATATTTCCACTCTTGTGCACACAAACTCACACACATTTCTTTCATTTCTTACTCTTTCTTTTTCTTCATATCACAAATATATGAAACCTTATTATAGGCTCAAAAACCACCTCATCAATTGCCACCTCTCTCATTTTATGTTTATTTTATTTATTTATGGATAAGCCTTCAATTAATTCCATGCCACCTTCACTTTAGCCCATGGATTGCCCACTTATAAGGTTTGTTTGACTTCAACACAATTTACATGATAGAAGAATGTAATTATTTATATAGAAGGAAATTCTATCTTCTATTTAATTTATAATAATGCTTTAATATTATTTTTATAATTTAAAATAAATATTTGCATTTTTGAGTTAGTTTGTTGCTTTTTTGGGTAGACACCCAGTGCATCTAACCATTGGTATGCAAAAAGAAACTAAGCAGCATATACATGTTTTTATATTTTATCTTTTAATTAATAATAAAATAAATAACTTACTAAGATGTGTGTTTGAAACATGTAGAATGACTCTCCTCTTTGTTGTTTGCCGAAATTGAGGATTCTTCGCATACAAATTTGCCCAAATTTGAAATATGTTTGTGCAAACACTTGGACTCAAGGGCTTCAATCCTTGGAATCTGTTTACATAAGAGGTTGTTCTCAACTTATACAAGTCTTCAACATGGAACAAAATAAGCATGGACAAGATATTGTGCTTCCTGAACTTGGATCACAGGTACTTCTGTATTTACATTTTTGAGGCTGAGCAAAGAGTTGAAAAAATTGAAAATTAATTTGAATTGTAGTGTTCAATTAAATTTTTTTTATTGAGTTTCAATCAAATCGAACATACACATACCATATAACAACTATTTAAAAATATAAAAGTTATAATTTAAAAATTAAATTACAATTATATGTTTTAAAATTAGTATATCAAATTAATTTATAAATTTTTATTATCAAATACTAATATACTATAATATTCATATTTAATATAATTCATGTATAATTATAAATAGTAAAAATTAAAATAGAGAATTATTATATATTTATTTTCTATTGACTTTAAGCTTTAATATATTTATTTAATATAATAATAATTATTTAAATTATATTTTAGAAAATTATTAAATTAATTTACCATAATATGATTTGTTTTTGCAAGGCTACCATATTTTAATTTGATAATTTATGTGAGATATTAAAACAGTGTTTGTATAAATATATATTAATATAATTGTAGAATGAATTTATTTGCGTAGTGGTTAGTTCTACCTAATAAATATTATTTGATGACAAGAATTTTGGTAAATTTAACTAATAAATATTGATATCATTGTCAGAATTGAGGTGCATATGAAATGGATCAAATCATTGCGTTAACCTCTATAGTCTCAAAACTATTAGAATAACTTATCAAAGCCCATTTTAGATATTAATATTTTTATTCAAAACTTAGGTTGGATTAAAAAATTCATAATTCTTTGATTTTAAAGTTGATCGAGAATTAGAGTTCAATCTCTCTCATCAACCATTACAATGAATATTGTATTTTTTTATTGTCATGATTAATGATTTTGAAGTGGTTGAGGTATCACAGTTCCAAAATATAATAAATACATCTCTTTATAATTGGTACATTCAAAGATCAATTTATATCTTTTTCATATGTTTTGGTAAAGAAATTCTTTAAAACTTAAATTATGTTTAATAAATCATATTCCTCCCTTTTATTTAAACAAATATATTTTGTATAATATCTAAATATGTGGTTCATTCATGTAGAATCATTGCTGGACAAAACTGAGAACTCTCCGGATAGTGGATTGCCAACTATTGAAATATGTGTTTGCAAACACTTTATCTCAGGGATTTCCATTGTTGGAATCTCTTCACCTAAAGAACTGCCCTCAACTACTATTTTAAAGTGGTTGGAGTATCACAGTTGCGAAATATGATAAATACATTTCTTTATAACTGATACGTTGGAAGATCAATTTATTTCTTATTCATATGTTTTGATAAAGAAATTCTTTAAAACTTCAACTACGTTTTACAAATGATATTCCTCAATTTTATTTAAACAAATATATTTGGTATAATATCTAAATATGTGATTCATTCATGCAGAATCATTGCTGGCCAAAATTGAAAACTCTTCAGATAGTGCGTTGCCAACGATTGAAATATGTGTTTGCAAAGGGATTTCCATTGTTGGAATCTCTTTGCCTAACGAACTGCCCTGAACTACTACAAGTCTTCAGTTCGACAGAAGAAAAGGATGTGATTGGTGATCACATTCTACTTAATCTGCCCTTTCTGAAAGAATTAAACGTGTCAATTTGTCCCCAAATCTCATGCTTCATTGTACAAGCTCAGCACATAGAGGTATTTCGGTTGTTCGCATTTTATATATGGATTTTGGCACTATAGCAAATCAGTAAATCGATATGTTGCTTAGTTCATGTGATAATTCATTCCTCTTTTATACATAGTTTGTAAATGAATTCCATTGTTCACTCTTTAAATAAAAATGTATCAAGCAATGGCCTTTTGCGTTTAATTAATTTGGTAAATATTTTAGGGGTTTAGATTTAAAAAATATATCCTTTAAAAAAATCAAAGATACATGTAGCATTGAGATTAGAGATGTAGTATTTTCTATTACTTGGAATATGTAAAATTATGAAGACTTATGGGTAACATTTACTCTAGTGTGTTTTTATGACATTTAATAGGATTTCTGTGTATGCAGAAATTGGTTCTTCATAACGTGGAAAATAGCAGCCAATTATGCAACACTGATGTTCCTGTATTGAATGAAGGTTGTATAGTAGTTGGGAATCATAAAGAAGTATTTCAAGTTCAAGGCGGGTACTCGTTCTCAAGCATAGAAAAATTGGAATTGAGGAATTTATTTGAAGTGCAGGTTATATGGAACGATTTTGCTCAAGTTGTAACCCTTGAGAACCTTACAACTCTAAGACTAAGTGGTTGCAAGAAGCTAAGATATATATTTTCACCTATGATGGCTCACAGTTTATCACATTTGAAGGTTCTTTCCATCATAGGGTGTGAGGAAATAGAACGACTCATTTTAGCCAAGGATCAAGTTTCTTCATCATCATCAAATGGTGATACTAGCCTCCAACCTATGAGCTTTCCAAATTTGACTGAGATCGTTGTTATAAATTGTAAAAATTTGAACAGTCTCTTTCCTTTTGGATTTATTTATGTTCTTTCAAAGCTTGAAACTCTCATAGTTAGAGGTAATTCTAAATTGGAACAAGTATTCGAATTAGAAGATGAAGTGGAAGTGGTAGCTGAAGAGGAGATGAAATTTGATAAATTAAAATGGTTAACACTTCAAGAACTGCCTGGCCTAATCCACTTTTTTCCCAAAGGATATCATTCTGTATTCCCAGCAATGACACAGTTGAAAGTAAGAGATTGCCCTAAGTTGACTACTGGTTTCATCATTGATTCAGAGGACTTTGTACATTGCAAAACAAAGGTATATATCCTACAACCCTTTAATCCTACTTTATTCTATGTAATTATAAAAAATTACAACTGATGGCATAACATGCAAAATTTTTAATTAAATTCCTTGAGTGTATATGTGTTTCTTATTTTTTTTTCCTTGATGACATGAGATTAAAGTTGGTTGAGCAAGATGCAGTTGAAGAGTCTACTAGTGTTCGAGATGCAATTTTCAACGAGAATATATATTGGAGCCGACGGAGGCGATGAGAGTCAACTACCACACATTACACGAAAGAATGGATGATTTTAGGGTAGCTTTCAGAGCCATGTTACATCCGTAGGTGGAGCAATGTTGCCCGGATGTTTTTAGTTAATTGTCTGATATAATTTGTGTCTGATAGAACACGACCTTTACCGGCGCTTTCCCACAAACGCCGCTAAAGAATATGACTTTTAAAAAAATCTATTTTAATTAAATAATATTTATTTCTATGATAAAATATTTTATTTTTTTATTTTTGAAATTTGAACTTTAAACTATATACTAAATAAAAAATATTAATTAAATTAAATTTTCTATTAAAATTTTAATTTTAAAATATAAAAATTAATAAATTTAAATTTAGAATTTAAATATTATGTTTTTAATTCAAGTTCAACTTTTGGCACACCTTAACATGGGCTCTAAACAGGGAGAAAGATTGCATCTCGGGCAACAACAATCAAAACAGTACAAAGGTATTATCTTCAATAATTTTATAAATATCGATACGGTACAATAAACCTGCTCACAAGTTATAATAATTGTTATTGATACGAGTCATAAAGGCCCAACCCAAGTTCAAGAACGTGATGGGCTCAAATTGCCACAAGGCCCAATAACAAGATCAAAGGCCCGTCAAATGCGGTCCAAACTAAATGGGACCATTCAAGAGCTTGTTAGCAAGGCCTTAGATGCATACACAAAAGAACAAGAAAATCAAGATTCACTTTCTTGTTTTCATGAAAATCAAGAAACCGAATCTTGGTCCAATTTTGCTGTTCGGAGCGATTTCAAGAATCAAGAAAATCAAGATTTCAGATCTTGGAAATCTTGGTCCAAGAAACCGAATCTTGCAGCCAAAACGCATTGGATCTCCGTTACGAGCATCAACGACTCAATTTCGGTAGTAGATGGATCACGAGCCCAAATTCTTGAAGGCGAGGCCCAATAAGCAAATTCCAGCCCAATCAAGAAATTTATACATACTTAGTTGGAAATCAGGACAAAATGCCAAAGGGCCCAATTTGTAAATCATTTTAATTGTTAATTTAATTTTTAGGCTTTAGGAAAATTGCATGTTAAAATTCGGCCCAAAATAGCCCATTTAAAGTGGCCAGCCGAATTTCTTTAGCATTATCTATTAATTAGGTTTAAATTTGAAGTTTTTTATTAAGATTAGGATTAGTTGGTGGCCTATATAAGTGATGGCCGGCCCCCCCTTTGTATTCATCATTCAATACATTAAATTTCAGTTTTGTTAGAGTGCAGAATTTTCTTTGGGGTTTTCTCCAAGAATTCTCTCTTGAGCTTTCTTTAGAAGTTGTTTTAATAATCTTTTGATTGTGGGACCCATCTTCAACCTTCTTCTTGCCATCGATATTCGTTGGAGGGGAGATTAGAGCCGTTTGAAGGGATTTGTGAAGTCTTTCGGGATTTCAAGGATCTTTAGGACTTATCTTTTAATTCTTGCTGTTCAATTTATTTTCTTTAATTCAGCTTGTGCCGATTTCTCATCAAATCAATTTGCTGTTATTCTTGTGTTTCTAGCCTTCTTTCAACTCAAAGAATCGGTCAAATACCCCTCTTGTTGGCAGCACATATTCGGTTTAAAACCCTCAAAATCCTAGGGTTCTTGCCGAATCCATCTTTAACCTTCTTGGGTTCGATTGCTGGAATTTGGGGAATACGTATTGGTTGTTCAATTGGATATAATCGAAATCTTTAATCAATCCTCGATTCGTTTTATTCCATTGTTTTTCTTCTCCTTTCAATTCTTGTCGCAACATCTCTCAATTTCCATTAAAAATCTGATTGTTGAATTTGCTTGCTGTTTTAGGTGTTCTTGGATAGTTTCGGCTTGTTGAGAATCAATATTGGAGATCGATTTCGTGTTTTCGCATTCCGACAACATCTATTCATAAGATCTTTGATTCTTGGCTGTTCTTGATTATTTTGGGGATTTTAATTTCCAGATCTGACTTGTTTGAATCTGATTCTTTGTTTTAATTTCAGATCTGTTCGATTAGAGCTTTCGTAGGAGTTTCCCGTGACTTGGCAACTCGATCTTGGTCCGCGCGTATTCCTATATCATTTGGTATCAGATTTTGGGCGTTTTGGGTGTTCTTGGTTGATTTCTAAACTGATCTCAATTTTTTAAAGCAAAAACAGCAGTTTTGCCTAGAAAAATTTTCAAAAAAAAATTCATTTGAGTGGGTAAACGTTTTCCGATTGATCTGAAATTTTACATACATATTTTTGGCACTGTTATTGAATACAAAAAAAATATTTCCCGCAAAAAAATCAGTCGAAAAAGTCAAAAAATCGAAAAAATACGAAATCCAATAAAAATTTTAAAAATATTCAGCGGGTTGAATTTGGTGCCCAAACTTTCCAGATCAAAAATTAAATATTTAAGGACACTCCAAATTTAATTTCGTGATTTTTTGAGATCGGGAACACCTCGAACGAAGTTGTCAAGTTACTCCGCAGTTTTCGGGTTTTCTGTTTTCAGCAATTTTTTTTGATTCTTAGCTGTAGGTTTTCATTTGTTTGCTTTTTATTCTCCCTTTACAATATCTAACACCTTCTTGTTTCTTGTATTAGTAGGATTTAAAGGTGTGCACAATTCTTCCTCGGTGTAACACGAATCAATTGGTGTCTCGTCAGTTTTTGGCATCCTAGTGCAAATTAGGATTCTTTGGTAGTTTGGTTCACACTCTCTATTTGGTTGATATAAACTCTGATAAAGAACTTACAAGATTGAATTCTACCTCATTGAGAATTTGAATTTTCTTTTTGCGTGATTAACGGTGAGGTTTGCTAACTTTTATTTTTGAGTGTTGAGTGTTTGTTTTTGCAGGTTTTTGGAAAATGTCTAAAGATGACCATAATGATACACTTATGAAAGTCCAACAACAATTAGATGGACACGCTGCTGCAATCTCGCAAATAAATGCTACACTTCAAGCATTGAATACTACTTTGAATGAGATACGAGGGAATCAAGAACATCAATATCAAGATCTAATTAAGGAAGATAGGGATAACCAGCCCCATAGGCGCGGCCCTCGACGTGTCCCTAGAATAGATGATGATTTTCATAATCGTGGACAACCTTCTTTGGCTAAACCGAAGTTCACAATTCCCAAATTTCGTGGTAAGAATGATCTAGAAGCTTATTGTGAATGGGAATCTAAGATTGAACTTATGTTTCGGTATTATAAATGTCCAGATGATGAAAAGGTAGCGTTAGCTACGCTGGAATTTTTAGATTATGCATTAAGTTGGTGGACTCAACTTGGGGTAAATCGTCATCAGAATTATGAAGGTGAGATTTCGACATGGGATGAGTTGAAACAGATTATGCGAAAAAGGTTTATTCCATCTCACTACTATAGAGAGATTAAAACAAAGCTTCGAAGACTTATTCAAGGTAGTAAGACGGTGGATGAATATTTTAAAGAGATGGAGATGCTCATTCAGAGAGCTAATGTGGAGGAGGATGAAGAAACAACTATGGTTCGATTTATTGATGGTTTGAACAGGCCGATAGCTAATACATTGAGGCTACAAACTTACATTGATTTGGAAGAAGCAGTTCATAAAGCCATTGAGATCGAGCAACAACTAAAGGAGCAAAGGTTTGGTTCCTTCTCAACTTCACAATATTACCGAGGTAACAATTCCAATTCTAATTTTAAGAGCTCAAAATCACCTTTTGTTACTAACAAGTCTTCTTTGAGTAATGGAAGCAAGCAATCATATTGGAAAAAAGGGGCTCCTGTTAAAACGCAAACACCTTCTAAGCAGCCCAATTTAGGTGATTCGAATGTGAAGAGGACTCGTGAGATTGAATGCTTTAAGTGCAAAGGGCGTGGTCATTATAGTAGGGAATGCCCTAACACGAGATTACTTCTTCTGAAAGATAATGGTGAGTACACTTCCGACTCTGATAAAACAGATCCAGATATGCCAAAACTTGTGGATGACAGTGATAATGGCGAAGAGTTGGTCGAACCACCAAAATAAGGGGACTTTGCTGATTTCCATTGCTTTGTAGTTCGCCGAACCCTTAACATTCAGATGAAAGATGATGATAGCCAAAGGACCAATATTTCCCATTCTCGGTGTTTTATTAAAGGTAACTTATGTTCACTCATTATTGATAGTGGCAGTTGCTCGAATGTAGTGAGTAGCTATTTGGTGGATTCTTTAAAGTTGCCTTGTACCAAACACCCTAAGCCATATCACCTTCAATGGCTTAATGAATGTTACGAAGTAAAAGTTACAAAACAGTCATTGGTCACTTTTAAGCTCGGCAATTATGAAGATGAAGTCTGGTGTGATGTGGTCCCAATACATACGGCACACTTGCTCCTTGGACGACCTTGGCAATTTGATCGTGATGTTACACACCAAGGTAAACTTAATCGATACTCCCTTGTATTTAAAGGCAAGAAATTCACTTTTGCTCCTTTAAATCCCACTGATGTATACAAAGATCAACTGAAGATGATGAAATTTTGTGAGGGGGTAAGGGAGAAAGGGCAAGTACAAAAAACAGAGAGAAAAGAGGCTAGTAGTGAAAAAAGTCACAATTTAAAAAGCCCAAAGGTGAGTGAATCCTCAAGTGGTAAAATGAGCGGAAAAAATCTTTTGGCAACAAAAAAAGATGTAAGGAGAGCCCTACTCAATAAATAGCCTTGTATCCTTGTGAGGTTTAGGCAAAATTATTTATCTTTATCTAACGTTAACGAAAATTTGCCTAGTGTGTTTCAGTCTCTTTTGCAGGATTATGAGGATGTTTTTAGTGAGGCCCCTAAAGGTTTACCACCTTTACGAGGGATTGAACATCAAATTGACTTAGTACCCGGAGCTTCGATTCCGAATCGGCCAGCCTATAGATGCAATCCCGAGGAGACAAAGGAATTGCAAAGGCAAGTTGAGGAGTTACTAGACAAAGGGTACATTCGTGAATGCCTAAGCCCTTGTGCTGTTCCTGTCTTATTAGTGCCAAAGAAAGATGGTACGTTTCGTATGTGTGTTGGTTGTCGCCCAATCAACAAGATAACGGTAAAGTATCGACACCCAATTCCTAGACTTGATGATATGCTTGATGAATTACATGGTTCAATAATATTTACAAAAATTGATTTAAAAAGCGGTTATCATCAAATTCGAATGAGGGAAGGGGATGAATGGAAAACAGCCTTTAAAACAAAATTTGGATTGTATGAATGGTTAGTTATGCCTTTCGGCCTTACTAATGCACCTAGTACATTTATGAGATTAATGAATCATGTTTTAAGGCTACACTTGGTTAAATTTGTAGTAGTTTACTTTGATGATATCTTAATTTACTCCAAGACTTTAGATGATTATGTTTTCCATGTTTGAACCGTTTTGGATATTCTACGAGCTGAAAGATTATTTGCCAACCTTGATAAATGCATATTCTGTTGTGATAAACTAATATTCTTAGGTTTCATAGTTAGTGCTCAAGGTATTCATGTCGACGAGGACAAAGTCAAGGCAATTAAGGAGTGACCGACTCCTAAATCGGTAACTGAGGTGAGATCTTTCCATGGTTTAGCTAGTTTTTATAGACGATTTGTGAAAGATTTCTCTAGTATTGCTGCCCCATTGACAGAGGTTATAAAGAAATCAGTGAGTTTCAAATGGGGTGAAACCCAAGAAAAGGCCTTTCAAACTCTAAAAGCTAAGTTATGTTCTGCTCATTTGCTTAAATTACCTGATTTTGCTAAAACTTTTGAACTTGAGTGTGATGCTTCAGGAACTGGAATCGGTGCCGTTTTAATGCAAGATAAGCAACCTATTGCTTATTTTAGTGAGAAATTGACCGGTGCATAGTTAAATTACTCCACTTATGACAAAGAACTATTGGCATTAGTTCGTGCACTTCAAGTATGGCAACATTATTTGCTGCCTAATGAGTTTGTCATACATACAGATCATGAGTCTCTTAAATGGTTAAAGGGACAAGGTAGGTTGAGTAAAAGACATGCCCGATGGGTAGAATTCATTGAAACATTCCCTTATGTGATACAATATAAAACAGGTAAAGATAATGTAGTTGCAGATGCTTTGTCTAGACGATATACTTTAATAACTACATTGAATGCTAAAGTCTTAGGGTTTGAACATATTAAAGAGCTATATGATGATGATACTGATTTCAGCCATATCTATAAGAATTGTAGACATACTGCTTTTGAAAAGTTTTATCTTGTAGATGGCTTTCTTTTTCGTTTAAACAGGTTATGCATACCAAAGTATTCCATGAGAGAATTGTTGATTCATGAAGCCCATAGTGGGGGATTAATGGGACATTTTGGAGTGGCCAAAACACTAGACATCTTGCAAGAACACTTCCATTGGCCACATATAAAGAAGGATGTAGAAAAGGTATGTTCCAAGTGCATTACATGCAAACAAGCAAAATCTAAGGTAATGTCTCATGGCCTTTACACTCCTCTACCGATTCCTACTTCACCTTGGGTAGATTTATCCATGGATTTTATTTTAGGTTTGCCTCGAACAAAAAAAAGGAAGAGATAGTATATTTGTTGTTGTTGATAGGTTTTCAAAGATGTCACATTTTATTCCTTGTCACAAAACAGATGATGCTACGCATGTGGCAGACTTATTCTTTAAAGAAGTGGTAAGACTTCATGGCATCCCTAAAACAATTGTTTCTGATAGAGATGTCAAATTCCTTAGCCACTTTTGGAAGGTATTGTGGGGTAAGCTTGGTACTAAATTACTTTATTCTACTACATGTCACCCCCAAATTGATGGTCAAACTGAAGTAGTTAATTGAATCTTAGGGACTTTATTATGAGCTGTTGTGGGAAAGAACATTAGAAATTGGGAAGAATGCCTACCATTTGTTGAATTTGCATATAATAGATCTATTCATTCTACAACTGGTTATTCTCCATTTGAACTTGATTATGGTTTTAACCCACTAACAGTACTTGATCTTGCGCCATTACCTCTTGAACACATTATGAATTTAGATGGCGAGCGAAAGTCGAGTTGGTGAAATCCTTACATGAGAAGGCTAGGCAAATGAATAGCCAAAACAAATGATGCCAACACCAACAAAGCAAACAAGGGCATAAGCGGGTTGTACTAGAACCCGAGATTGGGTTTGGGTCCATTTGAGGAAAGAACGATTTCCTACAAAAAGGAAGACTAAGTTGGACCCAAGGGGCGATGGGCCTTTCCAAGTACTCGAGCGGATCAACGATAATGCTTACAAAATTGACCTACCTGGTGAGTACAATGTAAGTTCTACTTTTAATGTGGCTGACTTGTCCCCATTTGATTTTTCAGATTCGAGGACGAATCTTTTTGAGGAAGGTGGGAATGATACGAGTCATAAAGGCCCAACCCAAGTTCAAAAACGTGATGGGCTCAAATTGCCACAAGGCCCAATAACGAGATCAAAGGCCCGTCAAATGCGGTCCAAACTAAATGGGACCATTCAAGAGCTTGTTAGCAAGGCCTTAGATGCATACACAAAAGAACAAGAAAATCAAGATTCACTTTCTTGTTTTCATGAAAATTAAGAAACCGAATCTTGGTCCAATTTTACTGTTCGGAGCGATTTCAAGAATCAAGAAAATCAAGATTTCAAATCTTGGAAATCTTGGTCCAAGAAACCGAATCTTGCAGCCAAAACGCATTGGATCTCCGTTACGAGCATCAACGACTCAATTTTGGTAGTAGATGGATCACGAGCCCAAATTCTTGAAGGCGAGGCCCAATAAGCAAATTCCAGCCCAATCAAGAAATTTATACATACTTAGTTGGAAATCAGGACAAAATGCCAAAGGGCCCAATTTGTAAATCATTTTAATTGTTAATTTAATTTTTAGGCTTTAGGAAAATTGCATGTTAAAATTCGGCCCAAAATAGCCCATTTAAAGTGGGCAGCTGAATTTCTTTAGCATTATCTATTAATTAGGTTTAAATTTGAAGTTTTTTATTAAGATTAGGATTAGTTGGTGGCCTATATAAGTGATGGCCGGCCCCCCCTTTGTATTCATCATTCAATACATTAAATTTCAGTTTTGTTAGAGTGCAGAATTTTCTTTGGGGTTTTCTCCAAGATTCTCTCTTGAGCTTTCTTTAGAAGTTGTTTTAATAATCTTTTGATTGTGGGAGCCATCTTCAACCTTCTTCTTGCCATCAATATTCGTTGGAGGGGAGATTAGAGTCGTTTGAAGGGATTTGTGAAGTCTTTCGGGATTTCAAGGATCTTTAAGACTTATCTTTTAATTCTTGCTGTTCAATTTATTTTCTTTAATTCTGGTTGTGCAGATTTCTCATCTAATCAATTTGCTGTTATTCTTGTGTTTCCAGCCTTCTTTCAACTCAAAGAATCGGTCAAATACCTCTCTTGTTGGCAGCACATATTCGGTTTAAAACCCCCAAAATCCTAGGGTTCTTGCCGAACCCATCTTTAGCCTTCTTGGGTACATTTGATTACTGGAATTTGGGGAATACGTATTGGTTGTTCAATTGGATATAATCGAAATCTTTAATCAATCCTCGATTCGTTTTATTCCATTGTTTTTCTTCTCCTTTCAATTCTTGTCGCAACATCTCTCAATTTCCATTAAAAATCTGATTGTTGAATTTGCTTGCTGTTTTAGGTGTTCTTGGACAGTTTCGGCTTGTTGAGAATCAATATTGGAGATCTATTTTGTGTTTTCGCATTCCGACAACATCTATTCATAAGATCTTTGATTCTTGGCTGTTCTTGATTGTTTTGGGGATTTTAATTTCCAGATCTGACTTGTTTGAATCTGATTCTTTGTTTAATTTCAGATCTGTTCGATTAGAGCTTTCGTAGGAGTTTCCCGTGACTTGGCAACTCGATCTTGGTCCGCGCATATTCCTATATCAGTTATGCCCGACTCATAATATTTATATACCAACAATGAAGGATCTAACCTCTTAATCAATGAACCTAATCTGGTTAGGAGCTATATCTTCAAATTCCCAAATACAGTCTGATCTCCAAAATTTTAAAATCCCTAAGGTTAAAGAGTGTAAACCAGTCATGAACCTTCTTATTTTACCTGTGCTAAATGAGTCCCATGTCCATTTGGAGCAAGCCAAAGAAGACCATGCAAGACATTTCTAAATCCAACTATCTCAATTAGGCCATCATCTACAAAAGGAGGAGTCAAGCCTCTCTGTAAACTAGAATCCCCAATCAAAATCTTCTGGTTAGAAATCAGTTTGTTACAGAAGATAAAATTATTTTAAATAATAGTATTTTAATTTTTTAATTTTTAACATATATTTTTCTATGCTTTTACTTTCAAATGTTTTCTATGTGTCATTAATTTTTTCGAAGATTTTTAATATTAAATTAAAAAATTGTATTTTAATTAATATAAAGAAACTAGTTAAATAATAAATAGAAGAGGATGAAAGAGTGCATGAGTTGTCGAAAAGAATACATGATGGCCACATGGATGATGGGTGAGAATATAGGGAGGAAAACGGCACCGTTTTATTTAAAATAAAATGATTTTTTGCGGCATCTTTATCAAAAATGCCGCTAATGCTTGACTTTTTAAGGCGTTTTTCTCATAAATGCCGCTATAACTCTAACCTTTTGTGGTATTTTTCGATTAGCGCCACTAATGTATAACTTTTATGGCGTTTTTGGTCCAAACGCCACTAAAAATGCCTCTAAAAGCTTAATTTCTTGTAGTGATTTAAGTCTTATGTCCGTTTTCGATTCACAAGAATTCTATGAATTTAAAAAAAAATAGCCCTACATGGAGATGATAGTCCACGGTCTATTTCCTAAGAACCACAACCTTGACAATCAAAAACAATTTATAACAAATATATAATATCGCATCCATTCTTATATATAACTCAAAACATGCATAAGATCTAAAGAATGTCACTCTCTATGTAATCAAATCATTCAAGAAAAAGTAAAATTTATTTTGATTATCTGTTTATACTTATAGATAGAGCACAACATAGCTTTGTTTATATAATAAACATATATATCATTCACAATCCAGGCAATTATATATAACATTAATTTATCAATCATGCCATGGATTCTAGCATTTTCCATATTATTAGGGACTTAATTGAATAAAAATAAAACACTAAAAAATAGTTCAAAAACCATTCAGGGACTAAACTGAACAAATCATAAAATTCTAGGTAAAAATTTAAAATAGGGGCATATGGCCATGTGTAATGCCTTCAGCCATGCGAAGGGGTTACACTATCATGTGACAGAATGTGGCCGTGTGGATCATGCAAAATCAGGGTGCATGGGAGACACAGTCATATGAAGGGCCTAGGCCGCGTGAGAATCGAAGATCCTTGGGTTTCAAGGGGACATGGTTAAGTGAGAGGCCGTGTGACCCACACACTTGTGTGGAATACTGTGTGATGCTACTATAGGCACGATTTTTCCCCGATTCATCGAGATCTTGAGTGATGTCCATCACGTTCAAATCTAATCCAGGATCCCTAAAATGGGTCCTTCGAACGACAATTATACAAGAGTTAACATTTGTATATTAACGAAAGATTTTTCAAGAACCGTGAAAGATTGACTAATTGATTTGTAAGATCAATATCGGATTAAAAATTTATGAAATTTGGGGTCCTAAACTTTAGATCAAGAGGCACTTACCATACTTGATGGAATTACGAAAGCTATCAATGATGAATTCAACAAACGGTAGAGAATTGAATTATTGGGATTGATTTGATATCGAGAGCAAAAATAGTTTCAGCAATGGAGAGAAATTTTGATGCAAAGAAGATGATGGCAAAGAAATATGAGAAGAAATAGGGAGAGAGAAGAGAAATTCTAATTGGAACGAGAAAAGAAACATAATCTAGTGTAATTAGGGGAAAAAGACTAAATAGCTAGAGTTTTAGTGTGGAATTTATCTTGGGTTGCTGAAAATTTAAAAAGGAAAAATGAGAGAGGTGTGGTTTAAACCTTGGACCTCTAAGCAATGTATGTATTCGTTTCACATGTTAGATCAAGAAAACGGTGATAGTAGTTGCAACAGGAGCTGAATATGCAACAACGATCCAAGGCTGCATACCCAGACGAAAACTAGGTTCCCACTCACGGCCCATGTAACAAGCTACACCAAGTAAAAAGTGTAAAACAATTAACTCATAAGGATGACGCTTCCCACAGGTAAAAGTGCAAACCTATAGCTGCAGAAGTAGGAATAATAGTACCAAAAATAATATTGTTTGATAAAGTAGAGATCTAGAAACACTGGAGGAGTAGCAATGAAGGCGATAATAAATACAGAAGTACCGGTTAATAAGGTAGGGATCATCAAAACACCAAACCATCCGACGTACAGACGGTTTTTAGTACTGGTTATACTGTTACAGAAGCAACCCCATAGGCTTTCACTTTCGTGTCTCTCTAAAATTGTAGTCATGGTAAATCTTGGTTTATTTAATTATCAGGGACTCCCAAGTGCACAAATTCTCTAGAACTAGATAATTGAAGGCTTTCAAGCTTAAAAGTTATTTCTTGCTTATTTATTACAACTAACTCTCTATATTTTGGGGTGTAAACATTTTTGATCCTATCAGGTCGAGCAAATAGATAGTGAAGTTCGAAAACAAAAGTAATTGCTAGCGTTTCAACCTCATGTAGGCTAATTTTGAACATTACTGGCATTGTCAAACATCATAAAAGAATCATAAAGGAATATAAAATAAATAAATAAAAGAGAGTTTTATCTCCAAAAATATGGCATTGCCATATTTATCTCCCAAAAAATTATGATAGTTTTTTTTTTTGTACTTAAGGTTTTTGATAAGATGCCTTATGACATCGCCAAATTGAACCTTTGAAGAATATATATGATTTTTCTACTAGATTAATTGATTGAAAACATATTTATTATGTCAATATTTGATTAATTTTAATCATAATATTTGATTTATTATGATCTATTTTAAGCATGCCTTATTTTGTTTCATGGGTTGAGAAGCCTTGTAAGGAGGAAGTTTTGGCAGACTATAAATCTGCAAATTTGGGGTTACATCTACATATTATCTGGCAGCTTTTATCTTAAAAAATGTTGTATATTCACAACCATCTGGCAGCGTATTAACTTGTAACCATTGGTGGTTTGCCCACCCATTATCATAGAGCTTTTATCTGCAATTATGTTGTGTATTCACAACCGTCTGGTATCTATTAACTTGCAACATTTGGTGGTTCATCTACAACCCAGTGTGTAGGATGGACGAGTTTTGGGGAACTCGTATGGTGTATAGTAGTGGGGTAGAAACTTATCTGTTAAGCCGTATTTGTTGGCATCCGTAAAACATGTGCTTGAAATTCGAAAATTTCTGATATGATATGGTATATGTGTTTTTGCTTATACATGGTGAAAACTGTTATGTTAATCTGATATACTAAATTTGCTAAATATGATTTGCACCACATAATTTGATTTAAAATGCCTATCGATTGTTTTGGTTGTCTTGTGGTGGAAATCACACTGAGCTTAAATAGTTAACCCCGTGATTAATTATATTAATGGTGTGAACTAACAAGTTCACGTCTTTAAATATGGAAATATTTGTTCTACTCTAATCACATGCCTTAACCACCATTATTGGTTTTTCGAGAATAAAAATTTTAATTTCTTAGTCTTGGATAGAATCGAGTAAAGTCGAATGAAAATTAAAATCAAATCAAGTAAAATGAAATTTGAGTCGATCGAGTAAAATTATTTGAGTTATATTAAAAAATTAAACATATCAAATTCAAATCTTGTTATCATACAACTAATTCTATTTTAGAGCATATAAATTTAAAAGCATATATATTTGAAACTCTTTCAAACCAAAATAATTGAAACATAAAATACTTTAGTATGATAAACATGAACCATTAATTTACTTATTTAAGTCACCGAATTATCAATTTAGAATTTTTAAAATTTATTTATATATATTTTTAGAATTTTTATTTTTAAAATTTAACAAATGCATTTTTTCTAGCCAAAATTCACATTTGTTGAACTTAATATACAACTAATTGTTATGCAAGTTCTCAACACAATCCTCAAATGCTCTTCATGATCACTCTCACTCTTAGAATATATCAATATATATATCATCAATAAAGACTACAACAAAATGATCTAAGTAAGGTTGGAATACCCTGTTAATTAAGTCCATGAAATATTATTGGTGTATTCGTCAACCCAAATGACATCACGAAAAACTCATAGTGACTATATCTTGACCGAAAGGCTGTCTTTGGTACATCATCACCTTTAATCCTTATCTGATAATAACCTAACCTTACATTAATTTTAGAGAATCCCACTTAACTGATCAAATAAGCCATCAATCCTTGGTAAATGATATTTATTCTTTATCGTGACCTTGTTCAACTAACGGTAATCTATACACAGGCGCATAAATTATTTTCTCATTCAAGCATATCATCATTCGAGCATCACTTGAAGCTCATCAAACATACATTTACAAATTCGTTAAGAGCATTATTGTAACATCTTATTACTCAGGGCTTGCCCATACACCCGTCATTGCCTTGCCTCTCACTTGCCTAATTGTTGACTTTACATCTTTTTCAGAGTTCTTTCATCTTCTCTTAGACTTACTCCACCAATGAGAGAGAAGATATCTCTTCTTAACCTATCTCATGCCCCTAACTTAACCCCAAGTCTATATTGGAACTAGGCACACTTCACATAAATCAATTGGTGGTTTTATCCAAATCTTACCAGTTCCAAGAATATTATTCAAGTGGTTTCCTTTAATTCTTAACTATTGTAGTTCATATTCAATTAAACTTTAACCATTGTTTCTTTATAACTTAACTGGCTCAAGGCCATCGTTACTAAGTGCACTTATTGTTGACATAGACTTCTCAGCACACGGTTTATTTCCTCGTTACTTATAACATATTCCACCCATCCTTTTTACGCCAATCAAAGGCTTTTGGGTGAATCCTTTCTATTAGATATACTTCTTACTTGCTATGGGCTAACCTAGTGCTCGCCCATCTCAAAGTGCCATAGGCGCACTCAAATAGTTCTTATTCATAATCTAGCTTTAATCACTATACCCTTCTAGACTCATATTACCTAAGAATATTCAGATACTAAGATTTCACCGGGCAGCTTGTTACTCCTATTACTCGAGACATGCTGTGAAATATTGATAGATTAAGTTTGCATTTGAGTTTTGGCACAAATTTTGACCAAGTATAATTTTGAAACTTGGCAAATGAGAATATTATACACCTTTATCTCATTTATTTCATGTATTTGGATATTGAAATTCAATTAAAGAATTTAGCGAAAAATGTGATTAATTAAATTTAGAGACTGTAGATTTTTCATTAAAAAAAAAAAGCTTTAACTTAAGGACTTAAATGGTAATTATTCAAAAGACTAAAATGAGAAATAAACCAATCATAAATTGAGGATAGTGAGAAACGTCATTATATTAAGCTAATTAAATATTAATGCTGAACTAATAAGTAAATTAATTAGGTTTAATTATAAATTAATGTAAGTAAAGAAGTGAAATGTTAGTGGAGAAAGATATAAACATCATCATCTTCAACCTTTTATGCCGTCCAAAAAGAAAAAAGAAGAAAGCATTTAACCTACTTTCGACATTCAACTACCATTTTCAACTAACATCGACCTGGAACCTTAGAGGGAAAGAGAAAACGGAAGTTATCCACGATTAATGCGAAAGTAGAATTGAGTAACTAAAATTAAAAATTTTGAAGGGCATAGGCGGAGAGGTGGATAAAAAGTAGTGGCTTTTATTTGCCATACGCTAAATAACTAAGGATGGACAAAACATTAAAGTTAAACCAACTACTTGCCATTTTTGTTTCTTCATCCAAATTGTTTTTTGCTTTCAAATTCCCAAATCTGTGTTTGTGATCATTTCCACTCTTTGTTTTTCAGTTTTCAAAAATTTCTTGTATTGGGTCAATTAAGGTAAAAAAAAAAAATACCTGCAAACTTTTTTTTTATTTCTGGAAAAGCAAACTTTATTCTTACCTTGATTTCCACTTCGCAAAAGAAATAGCGCAGAGGATAGTTCAGTGAAGGTAAGTTTTGAGGAATTGCTCCTCATCTTCCTTGCTATATATTTTCATCTTTTTTTTGAATGCCATTTGAGTGGATCTCCATTTTATTTATTGGCCTTCTCAATTTTCTATTACCTGCACTAAATCAACTCTTTTGATCTTTTACAGTTATTTATTTCTCTCAAGCTCTATTTACTTCCTGGTATTCACAGAGAGAAAGAGAGGTAAGTTCAAGAGTAATGTCTAGCTTCTTCAATAATAATATCTTTGGTTTAGAAGAATAATTACAGTTTCTTAATTGGTAGCTTCCATTCGATTTTTTACTACTCGGAATCCACTACAAATACTGATTTTATTTGTCACAATTGCTTTTATTTGTCTTTATGTTGATCTTCTAACTAATAATCAAAGTTTTTTGTTCATCCTCATCAGACAATCAACAAAAATGGCCGAATATGTTGCCTCTACTGCTGTTGAAAATGTCACAAACCATGCAAAGAAATGCGCATTACCTTATCTCCGTTACTTTTTCGGTTATGGAGAGATCGTTTGTTGAATTTAGTTCCCATGCAAGACATGCAAAGGTGGCCATGCAAGGAGAAGTGGCAGCAAGCAGTCGAGCTATGAAGTGCAGAAACTGGAGCTTGAAGTTGCCTAACTACTTGTTATGTTTTGATTGTATTTTTTAATTATTATTTTGTAATCTAGTTCATGTTGAACTAAGTTGGTAAACCTTATGATGTTTTTGTTGATTGATTGACTGAAAAATCAGCAAAGAAACTTAAGCAAGCTGATTAACAATTTCCAATGTAAATTTAGTGGTGTTAGGTATGTCATTAGGTAAAGACTTGTTCATTTTGTTGTTGTTATCTATTATATGTAATGGCATTATGCCTTCTTGATTTAGTTAATGAAAATATCAGCTCCTTTCATTCAAAAAAAATACTCTCTCAATTTCTTTTGTTTTCCACTCGCATGTGTTTCTGTTCTTGCTTCTGAGTTTGTTTCTTCAGCAAGGCTCGAGGCTTGCTATACAAGCAAGATTGAAAACATTCTGTTGTTGTCTCTTTGCACCAACATCGTTGAAGATTTCACGAATCAACGAAAGGCACTTAAATTGAGGAAACAGAGGGTGAAAACTCGTGTCGATGAGGCTAAAAGGAAAATTGAGGTCATTTATGAGGACGTTGAGGACTGGCTTAGAAGTGCTGAGAAAGAACTGGAAGAAACCCAGAACTTGGAAGATGAAATAGATAGCATCAAGTGTTTCAAATGGTGTCCTAAATGGGGCTGGCGATACTGCTTAAGTAAGAAACTTGCAGAGAAGACTCCTATTATCTCTAAACTTTTAGAGGCTTCTAACTTCCCACAGGTGGGCTATCGTGGTTCTCTTCAAGGAATAGAGTTCATCACATCCACGGATTTCATGGACTCTGAATCTTCAAAATCAGCTTTGAACCAGATCATGGAGGCTATAAACGCTAAGGGTGTCAAAATGATCGGACTGCAGGGAATGCCAGGAGTTGGTAAAACAACTTTAGCCCAAGAAGTTGGGAAGCAAGCTCGAGAACAAAAGCTCTTTGATAAAGTTGTAATGTTTACTATGTCCCAAAATCCAAACATCAACAAAATCCAAGATAAAGTTGCAGATATTTTTGGTTTAAATTTTGAAACAAGTAGCCGAGAAGGAAAAGCAGAAGTGCTATTCAGGAGTATGCAAGGCGTGAACAAAATCCTCGTAATTGTCGACGACCTCTGGGAAGAATTGAAATTGGAGAGGATTGGAATTCCATTCGGTGATGAACACAAGGGTTGTAAAATTCTTCTGACTACACGTGATCAACAAGTCTGCACTAAAATGAACTGTACGAAGGAAATTCAACTTGGCATCTTATCCGAAGACGAAGCATGGGTTTTATTTCGAGGTAAAGCTGGTTTAGATGATGACAGTTCCACCTTGAATGATGTGGCCAAAGAGGTTGCTGCTCAATGTAAGGGATTGCCTCTTGCAATTGTTGTCGTGGCCAAAGCTTTGAAAGGTGAGAGTTTAAATGGGTGGACAACCGTAAATCAGAGATAAAAGGAATCAAGACATTTGGATAATGAAAAAGTTCTCGGAGGTGTCCTCAAGCCTCTTAAGCTTAGCTACGATTATTTGAAGGAAGGCAATAACCAAATAACGGGAAATGACATCCAAATTGTTTCTTACTGTGTTCCCTTTTTCCTGAAGATTATGAAATCTCTCTTGAGATATTGATTATGTGTGGAATTGGAGTAGGATTGTTCCCTAATGCTTTCTAAATTGAAGATAAAAGGAATGAAATTGTTATGGCACTTAAAAAACTCCAAAAATCAGGCTTGATTTTGGGAACTGATGATGCAGAAAGGATAAGAATGCATGATGTGGTTCGAGATTTTGCTCATTGGCTGACATCAACCGGAGAAAATAGGTTCATGGTAAAAGATGAGCTGAAAGAATGGCCCGATATGGATGGATGTTATAGTGCAATCGCTTTATGGAATTGTAGTATTAACATAAAAAAACTTCCTGATAAAGTGGAATTTTCAAAGCTCAAGACTTTGATTTTAGAGGGGGATTGGGATTGCGATTGGAACTGGGACTTGAGGCAGAAGCGGAAGCGGAAGCGAGGTGATTTACTGGTGGTTTCCAGTATATTTTTTGAAGAAATGAAAGCCCTCCAAGTTCTATATCTAGAAAGTGTCAGTTTCTTACCCATAGGATTCCATTCCTTACCAAATCTTAGAACTGTGTTGTGTGGATTGCGAGCTGGAAAACTTCTCATCATCACTGAAAAATATGAGAAGCCTTGAGATTCTTGCATTGATTGGCACTAAAATTGATGAGATAAGTGAAGAATTAGTGAAATTGTCTACACTGAAATATTTACGTCTTTCTGGTGTTGGAGTTGAAGAAGAAATGAATATCCCCCAAACTTAGTATCAAGGTAAGAGTACATCAGATTTAATTTTCTTTTTTATCATATTCCTATTCTGTGAAGATATCACAATATATATTTCAAATATTCAAAGCAACAAATATTAAAAAATTTAATATTTTAATCAATTAAAAATTTTAATTTAATAAGTCCTCTAATTTTAATGGTATAATATTTTATTAATAATTTATTTAAATTAACATTAAGTAATTGGATAAATATTTTTTAAAAATAGGGTACCATTTGTAGTTTTAGATTTTTAAGAGCTTTTGTAAATTTAGAGTTAATACATATATATGAGATAATATTTGATACATCATCAATGTATGAATTTCATACACTGTCAATTAACTATAATGCGTCACTTTTATCATTTAATAAAATAAATAAATATTTAAAATATTATAAAATTAAAATCATTAATGATTTATAAACTTTTATGAATGTTTGAATTTTTTCACAATTTCATCTTTAATATTTCATATTCATCTCATGTGTATTGTGTCTTAATTAATGCTATTTTTTTTTATGAATATAATAGGTTGACTTCACTGCAAGAGTTACATGTCATAAGCAAAAGCAATATCAGTTTATTGGAGTTGAATTCATTGTCTCGTTTAACTGCATTTTTCTACTAATCAAATTTCACAAGAATATTTTGTGTTCCCCAAACTACAAAGGTATGCTATAGTTGTAGATGACTGTTTTAGATAATTGAAGGCACAAACCCTTAAAACAGTGACAATTGCAAACTTTTCATCTTCATTAACTGCATTTAACAATTTATTTTGCAATGTGAAAAAGTTGAAGTTAAGGAATGTGAGTGGACAGAAGAACATTGTGCCAAGCGTAGGTAAAACGGGAGTAAATGAGTTGACTTCTCTGAAGCTTGCATCTTGCAAGGATATGGAATTCTTGATTGATATAACAAGTGATCAGGGGCCAACTGTTGTATTCTCTAATTTGGTGAAATTAAATATCCACAACATGGTTTCTTTGAAAGGGTTGTGTTATGGTCTTTCTCGATCCCATCGTGCAATTGCAAGCCTTACGAGACTAAGGGTTGTGACAATTGGATCTTGTCATCAACTGAAAACAATCTTCTCACCTTGCCTTGCTCAAAGTATGCTGTGTATAGAAAAACTCTTCATATTTCAGTGCGATGGAGTAGAGCAAGTAATTGGTTTTGCCCAAGAAGACGAAATTCCTGAGGTAGAGATATATATTCTCCCTGATCATTTTGTTAATCTACTTAACTATTTTTCGCTGTTTTATAGCATTTTTTTATAATATAATAACAAATATTTTACATTAGTTAAAATACCTTGAAAATACAATATAATGAATATTTTTAAAATTTTTATATTGATATGCTCAATTTTTTTTATAATATTAAAAAATTATTAAAAATAAATAACTTACTAATATGTGTGTTTGAAATACGCAGAATGATTGTGGTCTTTGTTACTGGCCGAAATTGAGAATTCTTCACATACAGTCTTGCAAAAGTTTGAAATATGTTTGTGCAAGCACTTCGACTCCAGGGCTTCAATCCTTGGAATTTCTTCACATAAGTCATTGTCCTCAATTTATGCAAATATTCAACATGGAACAAAATGAGAATGGGCAAGATATTGTGCTTCCTGGATTTAGATCACAGGTACTTCTGTATTAATTGTTATATAAATGATAAATATATGTTGTATAATATCTAAATGTGTGGTTCATTTCATGCAGAATTATTACTGGCCAAAATTGAAAACTCTTCGAATAATGGATTGCCCAATATTCTCATGCTTCATTGTACAAGCTCGGCTCCTGGAGGTATTATTTAGATTGTAGCAAACCAGTAAATCAATATATTGCTTAATTCATGCGATAATTCATTCCCCTTTTATACTTAATTTGCACGTGAGTCCCATTGTTCACTCTTTAAATAAAAATGTAAAATCAAGAATTGACCTCTCATGTTTAAATAATTTGGTTTAAATTTTAAAATATATCCTTTTAAAAAAACAAAAGATACATGTGGTAATGAAATTAGAGAAGTAGTATACATTATTACTTGGAATATGTAAAATATGAACACTTATGGGTAACATTTACTCTAGTGTGTTTTTAAGACATTTGTTGGGATTTCTATGTGTTTACAGGGATTGGTTATTAGTAACGTGGGAATCATATGGAAAACTGATGTCCCTGTATTGAATGAAGATTGTATAGTAGTTGGGAATCATTAAAAAGTATTTCAAGCTCAAGGTGGGTACTCGTTCTCAAGGATAAAAGAATTGGACTTGAAGAATTTATTTGAAGTGTGGATTATATGGAATGATTTTGCTCAAGTTGTAACCCTTGAGAACCTTACAACTCTAAAGTTGAGAGATTGCAAGAAGTTAAGATGTATATTTTCACCTACAACGGCTCACAGTTTATCGCATTTGGTGAATCTTTTCATCGAGGGGTGTGAGGAAATAGAATGACTCATTTTAGCCAAGGACCAAGTTTCTTCTTCTTCTTCATCAAATGGTGATACTGGCCTCCAACCTATAAGCTTTCCAAATTTGACTAATATCACTGTTAGAAATTGTGGAAATTTGAAAAGCCTATTTCCTTTTGGATATGTTCCTGTTCTTCCAAAACTTGAATGTCTGAAATTGAAAATGAACTCTAAATTGGAAGAAGTATTCGAATTAGAAGATGAAGTGGAAGTGACAGCTGAAAAGGAGATGAATTTTGATAAATTAGAATGGTTATCACTTGAAGAACTACCAGGCCTCATTCACTTCTGTCCCAAAGGATATCATTTTGTATTGTCACCATTGAGAGTTTTGACAGTAAGAGATTGCCCTAAGTTGACTACTGGTTTCTTCATTGATTCACAGGAATTTGTGCATTGCAAAACAAAGGTATCGATCCTGCAACCCTTTAATCCTACTTTATTCTAAGTAGTTACAACAATTACAACAAAAAGGCATAACATGCAAAAAATTTATAAAGAATATATGTGTTTCTTATTTTTCCTTGATGACATGAGATTAAAATTTCAGTTTTAATTTTTTCTTCAATTGTTTTTTGAAGACACCCCAATCGGTTGAGCAAGATGCGATTCGAAATCCAATTTTCAGCAAGAATATAAATTGGAACTGGAGGTGGGTTGGGAGTCAACTACCACACGTTACATGAAAGAATGGATGATTTTAGGGCATCTTTCAAAGCCATGTTACATAAATCAATAGGTGGAGGCCTATATTGCTAAGATTTTTTTGATCAAGTGACTGATATAATTTGTGTCTAACACGAGTTTATTTAATTTTTTTAAAGGTTTTTTCATATATTTGGAGTATCATATTTTTATATCCATGTTGACACCATTTTTTTGTTGAAAACGGGGTCGACTTGGATTTTGAAAAAGAAAACGAAAATGGGAGTCGCCACCAATCCTTTTTTTGATGAGGTGTGATCGGGTCACCTCAAAAAGTGGTTGTTTTTAATAAACGATTTAATTTTTATTAAAAAAATGATTTTGGTCTACGAAATTCAGAAAAAACGGGTTCGGGAGTCGGTTACGCACGAGGAAGGGTTAGCACCCTCGATACGCCCAGAATTGGTACCTAGTTGATTACTTAATGTCTTGGTGTCGAAAATTAAAAACTCGAAAAGAATTTAAAAATACGATCTTTCTTTATATTGCGTTATTTTTTAAAAAAATACTTGGATAAATCAAAATGGAAAAATGCTTTCTTATCTCGAAGTAACAAGATGTCACATTCAGTAAGTTAGGACACGACACCTCGTATTTTCGAGAGTAAGCTTGCATATATTTTTTGTTTAAACCTCATTTATTTCAATTTTAAAAGGATATTCGATTACTTAGAGTCAACGAAGAAAATCAAAACCCAGTAAGTTAGGGCACGATTTATCGAATTTTCTAAATATAGAATATTGCCTTTATTTTTTTTAAAATTTTATGTGTTTGAAATTTAAAAGGATATTTTGTTATTTGGGTTTAATGAGAAAATCGATACCCAATAAGTTAGGGTACAATTTCTCAAATTTCCAAAATGCAAAATATTGCTTTATTTTTCTAAAAATCTTTTTAATAATAATAGCGAGTACCACACTTGAATAGCGTACATTTGTTCCATTTGTGATGAAATAGAAAGATTTATTGTAAATAAATACAAATCAAGCGTAATTTTAATGTGATGAAATGAAATGGAACGATAAAGGAACATAGTATAATGAATTACGAAATAGATAATACATAAATGCATGCCAAATACAAGAATACAAATAAGCAAATCATAGTATATACAATGTCAATAAACAAATGACGTAGATAATCTTAATATCAACATTAATAATCCAAGGAAAATAAAATATATATAAGGCAATCTAAAGTAAAAAAATAATTTAAAATAGATGCTTTAAGTACAATAAGTAATAAAAGTTTTAAACAAAAAATATATAAGAAAACTTAAAGTAAATAATTAATAAAACAGTTCGAAATAAATAACATTATACATAAAAATAATGATAATAAATGCAAACAGTTTTGAAAGGTATGTACATATATATATTTAAAAAAGAAAGAAAAATTTGAACGATATGCATATATATATTGTCGAAACCGTTTTTTGAAAACAAAAATTTTAGTTTCGACTTTAAAAGTAAAAACAAAAATTGGAGTCGCCACCGATCCTTTATTAAGGTGTGATCGGCCCACCTTAAAAATAATTTTGGTATGCGAAATTTGAGAAAACAGGTTCGGGAGTCAGTTACGCACGAGGAAGGATTAGCACCCTCGTAACGCCCAAAATTGGTACCAAATTGATTTTTTAAATGCATTGGTGTCGAAAATTTGAAAAGATTTTAAAAGGAAACTTTTTATTTCATGAATGGATTAAAATAATAAGACAACTCTTATTTCAAAGAAATAAAACACCACACCCAAGTAAGTTAGGGCACAATGTTTTAAATCTTCAAAATACCGAATATTGCCTTTTGTTTTTGAAAATTCTTATTTCGAGAAGAAAATGTCATGACCAGAGAAGTTAGGACCCAACATTTTGAATTCCCGAGAATAAGCTTTTATTAAAAATTTGCAAATTTATTGCAAAACAAATACTTGGCTTTCTAAATTCATCGAAAAAAAACCGCAATCCAGGAAGTTAGGACACGATCTTTCTCGAGAATCATGATTGCCAAATATTTAAAAAATATTTTAAAAAAACGATTTTAATGCTTCGACGAAACCAAAATGTATTTTCTTTAAAAACATGATAAAATGCTAATGCATATATAAAACACATATAAGTATACATATAAAAGGAATAAAATACATAAAACTTATAATAATTTTTAAAATGCATGTATATATGTATATGAGAATTGCGTGAATAAAGTAAAAATATAAAAAAATATGTACAATATGTATATAAAAAATGGAGCATATAAAAATAATAAAAATGTTTATAATAATTTAAGAAACACAAGAAATATATATATATATATTTATACTATAGAAAATGAATGTATTAAAATATGTATTAAAACATGTAGGTATGCATATATACACACGTTTGTAAAAAAAAATCTATGAAGGATAATATAAAATACGTATATTCATATTTATAAAAGTAAAAAACTGTTTGTATATACAAAATATATGTATGTATTAAAAGCTTTTAAAAAAAAGTGTATGTATATGTATTATTTTAAAACATGCGTATATATATATATATAGTAGGAATAATAATAATAATAATAATAATAATAATAATAAAAGTCATAGTATAACATAATTAAAAAATAAAAAGAAAAATAACAAATTAAGGATTAAATTAGAAATAAACGAAGTTTTGAAACCAAATTTAAAGATGGGAATTAAATAAGGACCAAATTAAGATCGTTACAGCAGAGAGGAGGATCGAAGGGAATTATTCCACCTTCCCAAAACGCATGTGATGGGCTAAACCGAAAGACGGATAAAAATGCGGCTCAATTTAAAAAGAAACAAAACAATTTTAATTGCAACGCCAAAACCGGAGGGACTCAATGCGAATTTACCCTCCAGCCCAGCGGATCCTCCCTCCGGTCGGGTCACCAGCTGGTATGGCCACCTAAACGGCACCGTTTGCTAATACAATTTAAAATAAAATTTTCTTAAAATTTTCATTTACAGTATAAAGGAAGGAAAAAAAAAAGAAGAGAGCAAAAGCTCTGCTAGGGTTTTCAACCCGTTCTCGCCCGCCGCCGCCGTTCTCAACCGACCGGCCGATTCAAATCCCGGCCATTCCAGCCCCGATTCAGGTGAAGCAGGCTCGGGTTTTAACGGCGTATCCTCGAAGGTGATACTCCCTTTTATTTTTTATTTAATATACGAAAAATCTGAAAATAAATAAAACAAACAAAGAAATAAAAAAAACTAAGATGAAATTCACCTCTTCGATTTTATTTTTTGTTTCTCTCTCAATTTGATGATTCTCTTTTCTTTCAATTTTTCTATTTCTCTTTATCCCCCTTCTGATTTGAAATCGGCCTTTTATAGCCGAAATGGAGAAGAAAAGAAAAGAAGAAAAATCCAAAGAAATCTATTATGTTATTCGTTGGCCTATTCTCGCCCGATTTTTGCTATTCATTCGCTTTCTCTTCTTTGTTGTATTGTTTGTTGTCGCAGGTATAACGTGGCATGAAGCGGCGCATGTTGGGGAGGGTCGTGGTGCAAGATTCGCGGCGGCGAGCGAGGACGAGCGGTGCCAGCTTGCTGCGGCGCTAAGCAGAAGCTAGGGTTTCTACTAGTCTATTTTTTTGTGGGCTAGGTTTAGGATTATTGGGTTGAAAAGTATTGGACTCGTTATTGGGCCCGCTATTGCTTTTGTTGTGTTGGGCTCGTATGCAGGCCTGGACAATTGGGCTTATTACAGCTGCCCCTCTTTGCTCGTTGCCGTGTAACGGGAATAGAGCAAAGACTAAGAGCCCAATTGTGTTTGGTCTTACTGAGCCTCGACTTCTCCAGTGCTTCTATTCTTTAAGTAGCTTCATTCCTTCCTACTGCATCTTCAGATATTTAGGCACTAGTGCTTCAATCCACTCCACTGCAATGTCAGGGAGATAGGCTTTGTACACTGTGGCTTCTCAAAAGAACAAAATTTACTATCTTTGATCTACTCCTCTGCAACCTCAGGGAGATAAGTCTTATAGCTTTAACTTGTTCTGCTATAACTTAAAGATAATCGGATGCGATCTGCTCTACTGCAATTTCAGAGAGATGAGATCTGTAATTTTAATCCACTCCATTGCAACTTCAATGAGATAGGATTGGTTACTTCTATCTGCTCCACTGCAACTTCAGGGAGACAAGATATGATCTGCTCTTTGCAACTTCAGAGAGACCAGATCTGCGATATTCGATCTACTTCACGCCAATACATGAAGACAAGACCTGCTTTCTTCGATCTACTTTGCCACCAGTATGGGAAGACAATATCTGTTATCTTTGATCTACTTCACGCCAGTACATGAAGAGAAGATCTGTTTTCTTCAATCTACTTCACGCCAATACATGAAGATAAGATTTGCTCTCTTCGATCTACTTCGCCACCAGTATGGGAAGACAAGATCTGCTATCTTCGATCTACTTCACGCTAATACATGAAGACAAGATCTGTATCTTCGATCCACTTCACTACCAATATAGGAAGACAGGATCTGCTATCTTTGATCTACTTCACGCCAGTACATGAAGACAATATCTACTTTCTTCGATCTACTCCGCCACCAGTATGGGAAGACAAGATCTGCTATCTTCGATCTACTTCACACTAATACATGAAGACAAGATCTGCATCTTCGATCCACTTCACTACCAATATAGGAAGACAGGATCTGCTATCTTTGATCTACTTCACGCTAGTACATGAAGACAAGATCTGCATCTTCGATCCACTTCACTACCAATATAGGAAGACAGGATCTGCTATTTTTGATCTACTTCACGCCACTACATGAAGACAAGATCTACTTTCTTCGATCTACTTCGCCACCAGTATGGGAAGACAAGATCTTTTGTATTCAACCTGCTCCACTGTTGCTCAGGGAGATAAGGCTTCATGATTTCACTGATCTGTTCTCTGTGGAATATGACCTGTATGATGAACCTAATTATGCCTAGTGATTAGGATGTCATGATCAAATGAATCAAATGCTCCTAACTAGACATGTATGAATGACATTTGAATGAAAGCAAAATGTCATGAAAATGATATTTTAACGCTTGAGTTATTATTACTCCAAGTTTATTAAGGTTTAATCGCAAATGTGCTATAGCGCCTCTTTGCTCGGCTGGCGTCTCCAAAGAAACATTTGACCAGATTGCCCCCCACTGTAAACCTCTAAGTTTGATCCACTGGGACGCAAAATTTGAACCATCTTTTTCCCGTTGTAACTCAAGGGTAGAAAGATTTGACCTTTTTTCAATCCTCTGCTATCACAATTCGAGGATACAGTATGTGAAACTTTTTGGTCCCTTACACCATTCCCAGGGTGTTGTACCAAATGCTCATGTACAAATGAAGAACTTTCCTCTCCAAGAACAACTTCTTCTTATTATTCGGTGATCATTGCTTTCTTGTTCATTGAAGCTTTGTCACCAACACGATATCTCGCCATTTTGTTAGACGAAAATTCAAAGGGGTAGTCTTAATTTAGACTCTTCTTTATCAGATTTCCAACCTAGTGCGTTCTAAACAATAGTCCTGTTTGAGGTTCCTATATTATTTAGAAACTTCTAGAGTAATATGCAAAACTCCCCTTGTGAAAGTTTTATTAGTCCATTAATCACTATTCTAATGCAACATGCTTGCAAAAAAGATTATGGATAACAATAGAGTTGGTTCTGAGCATAGCTTGAAATGAATAAGTTGTCAAAGATAATAAAGATAAATGACAAAGAAATGGATTTAGAAATGTGTATCTTGGAAATGAATGAAATGTTCCAAGAATAACAAAAATGGTATAAGGATTAGGTGCCCCAGATATCGTAACTTGAACTTCTCTGTACAAACTTGCTGAAGACCTTTCTGGGTTTGACATGTGTTTAGGAGATCTACCATACTCTATCGATGCCCCAAGATGTCGCATACCCTTTCCTGCTGATTCTGGTATAGCAAGACTACTGCATATCCCATTCTGATCAGTATTTGAGCTACTCTGATTACTTCATACCCCATTCTGATCAATATTTGAGCCGCCCTTTTCGGGTTTTCAACTCAAATCCCCTTTGGTCTAAGGCGCCCTTTGCGAGTTTTCACCTTAGCCTCTCCTTTTTCTTTTTTTCTTTTTTACTCAAGGCTCCCTTTGTAGGGTTTCACCCTGGTCTTTTTTTTTTACTTAAAGAGCCCTTTGTAGGCTTTCACCCTGGCCTTTTTTTTTTTTGACTCAAAGCGCCCTTTTCAGGCTTTCACCTTGGTCCCACCTTTTAGGAAAAGTACTTCCTAACGGAATTTGAGTTTACTGAGCTTGGAAAATCTTTACCATCCATCTTACTCAGGATCAAAATTTTCCCCAGAAAAGGCTTTCTTTATGGCATATGGACCCTCTTAATTTGGCATCCATCTTCCTTTTGTATAGGAAGGATCTTTTTCAACACTAGTTCCCCCTTGTGAAATTCCTTGGGACGAACCTTCGGATCTTCCTCTTGGGATAAAAATGCAGAGAAATGACAATTCGACTTCGATGAGTAAAACTATGATAAACCAAAGTGAAAGACATTGCCCCAGTAAAGGAATTTCTCTGAGCATATCCAGGTATGACCATGTGAAGACATCATTGAATTCCTAGGGTAACTCATAAGGTCCTGCTTTGTTTCTTCAGTCATACATGTTCCCTCAAGGTCACAGTCTTCATTGTCTCTTCATGAGGTAAAACTGCTTTATCATCCTCAACAAATCAGAGGATAAGCTAATCTATGACATCTTCAAAGTCATGAGATCTCTCTAACACATGTCTCGCTAAAGAGGAGATTTCTGAGCTTGTAACAGCGTCACTCAAGTCATTGATATCTAGGGACCCATAGTAAGTACCAAGAAATGTACAAAAGAATGTGTGAATGATATGAATGAATAAATAAATGGTTTGGCAGAAAAAATTCATAAGAATAAAAGAATTGCAAAGAGTGAAAGAACATTTGCTCAAAGATGATTGCAATAATGTATTACATTAAAAATAATAATGTTTAGACATGAGCCCATTTCACAAAGGAGTTCTTATTGCTTCTAAGCTAAAAGCAACAAATGTGTTCTGAACATTACTCTATCAGGCTCTAAATAACATAGGAGTTTCCTCTACAGTCCCATTATTTATAACACCTCCCAGGCGGATATCTGACCAGAACCCTTTTAATTGTGTCTGCACATATGGCGTCGATGTGAAAATCTCATCACTTCTCTATACATCACACTCCCCCCATTATCAATCAAGATTGGGTAATGGATTCTCTACTTTGGTGGCTTCATCAAATTTAACGAAACCAATACTAATGAGCCTTTCAACCACCTTCTTGAAGGCAGTACAGTTTTCTATGGAATGACCCGTGATTCCCGCATGATAGTCGCACTGTGCATTTGCGTCGTACCATTTGGGGTACGGGGGCTGTAAGGGCTTCAGATAGAATGGGGAAACTACGTGTGCGTCGAATAAATTTCGGTATAGTTCCCCGTATGACATAAGAATTGGCGTGAATTGGGGCCTCTCCGTATTTCGCCTTGTACCGACCTCCTGTCTCGACGAGCTTTGCTGATTGGCAGCCGTCTTTCCTGGCTAACTCACTGTTACTGACTTCGAGTAGCCCTTGTTGTACATGCTCGTGTTGTTCACTTCACTCTCCTTCCTCCTCGAGGCTGATCTTCTGTTACTCTCTCCAGCATCGATCTTCCCACTCCTGATGGCGTTCTCAATCATCTCGCCGTTCATGACTATGTCAGGAAAGCTTTTTGTGGCACTTCCTAACATATGTGTAATGAACGGTGCCTTCAGGGTGTTAATGAACAACATGGTCATTTCCTTTTCCAGGAGCGGTGGCTGAACTTGGACTGCGACCTCCCTCCATCTCTGTGCGTACTGCCTGAAGCTTTCACTCGGCTTTTTCTCCATGTTCTAAAGGGTGATTCTGTCAGGAGCCATGTCAGTCACATGACTATATTGTTTCATGAACGATTGTGCCAAGTCCCTCCATGATCCAATCGTGGCACGACTCAACTGATTGTACCACTTGGATGCTGCCCCAGTAAGGCTGTCTTGGAAACAGTGTATTAGGAGTTGGTCATTGTTAACATAACCCGTCATTCGCCTGCAGAACATGGTGATGTGAGCTGCTGGGCAGCTTGTCCCATTGTACTTCTCAAATTCAGGCATCTTAAACTTATGAGGGAGAACAAGATCTGGCACCAAACTCAGCTCTTTTGCGTCTATGCCTCGATAACTTTCAGTGACTTCCATCGCTTTGAACTTCTCCTCGAGCCACTTGCATCGATCCTCTAACTGTTTCGGTAATTCCATCTTTATTCTTTCTTTCTTAGCCACTTCGTCAAAGTCCGGAATGGCAGGGTTCATGGGGTTGTTTTCGGGATTAAAACCCGGCCCAGTTTGGAGGTTCGAAACACCAGCTCGAAATTGCTGAGGCATGATGGTGACAGTAGATTTGCGCGGGTATTCAGCTTGAGCTCGCTCATGTGGAGGGGTGAAACCTGGAGGATAGAAAAGTTCATCATCATTTCCCTCATCGACATCTGCCATGAGGCCCTTTCCTTTGTCGCCTCCCTTAGTTATCAGTCGGGTTAACTTGGCCACTATATCCTCTTGAGATTCCCGCATCTTCTCAGACATTTCTTGCTTTATCTTGTCTAACCGCTCCTGCATTTGTAGCTGAAGCCAGTCTTACATCTCTTTCTGGTACTGTTCGAGCTTCTTTAATCTCTGATCCATATCTCTTGTCTTTGCTCGAGTGTCGTATCGGTGTTGGATTGATTGGTTGGTTTCCAGGTTAACTGAGCAATGATTTTAATCAATTAGGATCATTTAGAGGTGTTTAATGCATATGATGCAATGAAATGCAAATGCATGAAATGAATGCAAAAAGAGACGTTGATTCTTGGTTCAATTCTGTAACACCCCTAACCCGTATCCGTCGCCGAATTAGGGTTACGAGGCATTACCGAACAAACACAACCATTTTTTTTTTTGCAACCAAACTGATCACAACATGAAAATTTAATTACTTTCGCATAGCTATTATAATTTACAATCAAAATGTAATTAATATCGTGCTCAACCTATACATGCCATAAGATTGAGTTCAAACATTTAACAAAATACCAAAAGAAGTCGATAGTGTGATGGACTATGCTGATGATCCCCGAGCTCGTAACGCGTCTCCAAAATCTTAAAAAAAAAACAAATGGATAGAAAACAAACAAAGTAAGCTTTTATAGCTTAGTAAGTCTATAGCATAACAACAAAAATATATATTTATATTAACAAATACTTATAGACAAATGCATACATATTTATCAACAATTAAAAACCGAATGTATATACACTTTATTACTTGCATACTTTCGAATTCACATATGTACTTATCATGTGCATAAAATTGATCATACACATGTATATATATATATACCAATCACATATTATATTCACTTATATATATATAGACTCATTATGAATTTATACTGAGTACATCGCTAATACATACATTCGAATATATATATATACATATTCATCATATACAAATTAATGAGTACATTTATATATATATCCCAATTGCATCCATAAATAATTATCAAACACATAGGTTCCATGTATATATTTAACAACTGCATATCCCCATGTGCATTTATAAATTCAGCAACCGCATATACGATATACATATGCCTTTATCATTTGTATACACTAAATGCATACAATTATGTTTAATCAAATGCAAAAAACCGAATGTAGATGTATACTCACCAAGCATATAAAAACCTAATATTTATGTATACATCGATTTCATATAACCAAAATCATAGATATATCAATTGCATATTCTCACATAGTTTAAATAGATTCACGGCACTTAGCACGCTAAGTTTTAAAACGATTCGATACAAACTTATAGCCTGCTAGACCTATAGTCCAAAATGTATCACCAACATTAAGCACGCTAGACGTAAAGTCGAATTAATTCACCAAGCATTAAGCACGCTAGGCACATAGCCCGAATTATATCACCAGCATCCAGCCTGCTAGACAATAAGTCTAATTTACATTCGATCACTTTATATTAGTCATTCAAACTAACAACCTCACATATTCATTTCCATTCGAGACTTTTGCATGAATAAATTCACATAATCGAAACTTTCTTAAACATATATAAGTTCCATACCTAAATTCATTTCAAGAACATATACGCATATACTTGATTCATCGCATTTCATAATATCTTACACATATATCCTACCTAAATTCGGATTAAGTACCTATTCATGTATGTAAACATATCCAATCAAATATTGCATATACATATATTTTCATCTCACACATAAACATACTTTTTCAATACCACATATATACTCATGAATTACATGTCTTAAATTAATTCCAAAGGTTTATACACATATATTCATATATAATGACATATCTAAATTCAATACACAACACATGCACGTATTTTTGCATGCTTATTCGAATCTATATATATATACAATTATAACATACATATCACAAATCAAATCCAAGAGTTTATATATATATATATATATACTTTTATAATCATTGGAACCCTTTTATATATATACATATACCTTATACATATCTTTGATTAATCTAATAATTTATACATGTATATACTTATATACCTTCATACTTTAACTAAATTCAAATGACTATATAAGTATATACCTATGATTCGAACATGTAACAATACTGCATATAATTCACTCATACTTTTAATTATTTCAACCAACATATTTTCAATTATAATTCATCAAAATACAACACATATACATACCTATATACTGATTTTTATGACATTAAATAGCTAATAGACTTACCTCGGATATCCGCAGACTCGATCGACTATTCGATTACTTTCGACTTTCCCCGATCTAATTCTGTTTTCTTCAGTTCGCGATCTAAACATATTCAAATTTAACCCTCTTATTCATCAAATCATTCAATTTTATCCAAAAACACATAAATGGGCAAATTACCATTTTGCCCCAGACATTTTACACTTTTTGCAATTTAGTCCCTATTGCGTAAAACACAAATTACACAAAATCTCACAACACCATAGTTAGGCCGAATCTTCATTGTATTCATACAAGTCCATGTATTTCATTTATTTCCCATTTTAGTCCCTCAAAAATTTATTTTCACAATTTAGCCCTAAATACTCAAATTCATCAAAAATCCCAAGACAAAACATGTTAATCTAAGACATATCTTCCATTATTCATCATCAAACATCACAAAACACAAATATTCATCAATGGCACATTTCAAAATCATCAACAATTCACAAAATTAATACATGGGTTCTAAAGTATTCAAAGCAACAATCTCAAAAACGTAAAAATTATCAAAAACCGAAACAATTTCATACCTTAATCAAGCTAGCAAAGTGCAAACCCTAAATGCCATGGATGTTTTCTTTCTTTGCAACATTCGCCAACAAAAGAGATGATAATGGCTTGTTTATGTTTTGTTTTATTATACTATACATTATTTATTAATTTACTTATTTAACCTTTAATAATTAATAAACAAAACATATATAATAAGGTTATATTAGTCCTTTGCCACCCACTAACTTACATAGTGGACTATTTGCATTATAAAACCTCTAAGTTATAAAGACAACAACAATTAGGTGCTTTTATAATTAACCCCTAAATTTTCATTTACGCGATTAAGCCCTTTTATTAAATCGGACACTTAAGCGCGAAATTAAAACACGAAAATTTCACACAATCACATACACACAAAATAAACACACATAATAATATTAATAATATTTTTCTAATTCGGATTTGTGGTCCCGAAACCACTGTTCCGATTAGGGTCAAAACCGGGTTATTACAAATTCTATTATAACAACTTTACTAGAAAACAAATCTCTTTACATAAAGCAGATATATATACGGTTTTGTCCTTATAGGCGGAGTCATTCGTTCCTCTTCTTCATTCAAGCATTAAGATAAATCTCACGAACTCTTCAAAAGGGATGTCTCTTCTATCTCCTTTTTACTTGATCCGAGCCGTGACTCGTTGCTCCTTTATCGTCGTGATGCTCGTTGGCTTCCCTTAAAAAAAGTTCAGCGGCTCTCGAATAATCTTCTTGAGTCTTCGGGCAACGGAGCAATGGTTGTGTAGTCCTCCATTAAACTATCATCTTCCTCTTGTTGTGTTTTCTCGGAACATATTCGGGCAACCGTATTATTTTCCGCTTTATCAAGAAACCCATTTCCTTATGACAAGCTCTCTATTTAACAACCGAACGTGAATCAACACCTCTTTTTATGATGAAATGCCATGCAGTAAAAAATGTCATGTAATCAAAACAAAATAAACCCAAGTTAATATCACGTATAAAAATATAATCCAAACAAGAACACTTATTTAGGAATCTACTAGGGTTCGGTATAGTTCTACCTAGGGCAAGTTCCTAAAGCTCACTATATGAGGTTTAGTTTCTAGAGTAAGGGTACCCGAACCAGCAGATTCCTCGATCCTCACCCATTATAGGCTCATACAGATCGATTTCAGTTCAGGGGGACACATTTCCCTATGGCTGCACGGAGATGAAAATCTCACGAAGACATAGGTACGGATGTATCCCGGAAGCGGTCCACTATCCTGCACGGAGGTGAAAACCTCACGAAGGACTAGTTTCTCGCTCCCACTTAAAGGTAAAATGCAAAATGCAAATGCAAAGTTGCCAAAGTTCCATGATAAAATATCAATGAGTGCAAAGGGGAAAATTTTTAAAAACTTTTTGATTTTCGACACAAAAAACAAATATGATCAGTTTATGGCTCGACTCTCTAAATGTCCCCAGTGGAGTCGCCAAGCTGTCGAAACCGTTTTTTGAAAACAAAAATTTTAGTTTCGACTTTAAAAGTAAAAACAAAAATTGGAGTCGCCACCGATCCTTTATTAAGGTGTGATCGGCCCACTTTAAAAATAATTTTGGTCTGCGAAATTTGAGAAAACAGGTTCGGGAGTCAGTTACGCACGAGGAAGGATTAGCACCCTCGTAACGCCCAAAATTCGTACCAAATTGATTTTTTAAATGCATTGGTGTCGAAAATTTGAAAAGATTTTAAAAGGAAACTTTTTATTTCATGAATGGATTAAAATAATAAGACAACTCTTATTTCAAAGAAATAAAACACCACACCCAGTAAGTTAGGGCACAATGTTTTTAAATCTTCAAAATACCCGAATATTGCCTTTTGTTTTTGAAAATTCTTATTTCGAGAAGAAAATGTCATGACCAGTAAGTTAGGACCCAACATTTTGAATTCCCGAGAATAAGCTTTTATTAAAAATTTGCAAATTTATTGCAAAACAAATACTTGGCTTTCTAAATTCATCGAAAAAAAACCGCAATCCAGTAAGTTAGGACACGATCTTTCTCGAGAATCATGATTGCCAAATATTTAAAAAATATTTTAAAAAACGATTTTAATGCTTTGACGAAACCAAAATGTATTTTCTTTAAAAACATGATAAAATGCTAATGCATATATAAAACACATATAAGTATACATATAAAAAGAGAATAAAATACATAAAAACTTATAATAATTTTTAAAAATGCATGTATATATGTATATGAGAACTGCGTGAATAAAGTAAAAATATAAAAAAATATGTACAATATGTATATAAAAAAATGGAGCATATAAAAATAATAAAATGTTTATAATAATTTAAGAAACACAAGAAAATATATATATATTTATACTATAGAAAATGAATGTATTAAAATATGTATTAAAACATGTAGGTATGCATATATACACACGTTTGTAAAAAAAAATCTATGAAGGATAATATAAAAATACGTATATTCATATTTATAAAAGTAAAAAATGTTTGTATATACAAAATATATGTATGTATTAAAAGCTTTTTAAAAAAAGTGTATGTATATGTATTATTTTAAAACATGCGTATATATATATATATAGTAGGAATAATAATAATAATAATAATAATAATAATAATAAAAGTCATAGTATAACATAATTAAAAAAATAAAAAGAAAAATAACAAATTAAGGATTAAATTAGAAATAAACGAAGTTTTGAAACCAAATTTAAAGATGGGAATTAAATAAGGACCAAATTAAGATGCGTGCAACAGTAGGAGGATCGAAAGGGGAATTATTCCCACCTTCCCAAAACGCTGCGCAGCAGTGGGCTAAACTGAAAGACGGATAAAAAATGCGGCTCAATTTAAAAAGAAACAAAACAAGTTTAATTGCAACGCGCCAAAAACCAGAGGGACTCAATGCGGAATTTACCCTCCAAAGCCCAACGCGCGGATCCTCCCCTCCGGGTCGGGTCACCGCGCGGGTATGGCCACCTAAACGGCACCGTTTTGCTAATACCATTTAAAATAAAATTTTTCTTAAAAATTTTCATTTACAGTATAAAGGAAGGAAAAAAACAAAAGAAGAGAGCAAAAGCTCTGCTAGGGTTTTCAACCCGTTCTCCGCCGCCGCCGTTCTCAACCGACCGGCCGATTCAAATCCCGGCCATTCCAGCCCCGATTCAGGTGAAGCAGGCTCGGGTTTTAACGGCGTATCCTCGAAGGTGATACTCCCTTTTATTTTTTATTTAATATACGAAAAATCTGAAAATAAATAAAACAAACAAAGAAATAAAAAAAAAACTAAGATGAAATTCACCTCTTCTGATTTTATTTCACTGTTTCTCTCTCAATTTACAGTATTCTCTTTTTCTTTCAATTTTTTCTATTTCTCTGTTTATCCCCCCCTTTACAGATTTGAAATCGGCCTTTTATAGCCGAAATGGAGAAGAAAAGAAAAGAAGAAAAAATCCAAAGAAATCTATTATGTTATTCGTTGGCCTATTGCTGCCCGATTTTTGCTATTCTGTTCTGCTTTCTCTTCTTTGTTGTATTGTCGCAGGTATAACGTGGCATGATGCGGCGCATGTTGGGGAGGGTCGTGGTGCAAGATTCATGGCGGAAGCGAGGACGAGCGGTGCCGACTTGGCATGCGCTAAGCGAAGCTAGGGTTTCTACTAGTCTATTTTTTGTGGGCTAGGTTTAGGATTATTGGGTTGAAAAGTATTGGACTCGTTATTGGGCCCGCTATTACTTTTGTTGTGTTGGGCTCGTATGCAGGCCTGGACAATTGGGCTTATTACATATATAGTAATTTACAATGAATATATATAAAAGAAAACTTTAAAATAAGTTATATGTAACTGTTTAAAGTAAATAATATACATAAAACTTAAAATTAATGAGGATAAAAAAATTTAATATAACAATAAATAAATGAAATGGACTAGGGATGATATTGAAAGCTAACACGAATTTGGGGTTTTAATTGCAAAAACCATAAACAAGTCTCCAGGGATTAATATGGGGCGCGCGCGAAGAATGGAGGACTATTCAGGAAATAAACCCCAGTCCTAGAGTGCAACGTTTCAGCGCAAGGGACTGTACATGGTCAAAGGACCCGATTGAATTCGACACAGAATTTTTGGCCCAAATAATAAAAAATAAAAGGGTCAGATTATGCTTCAGCGCGAAATGGAGGGGTTGAATACGCAAATTACCCATTAGGGCAAAGAGGTGCAGGTCACTCTCCTTCAAACGGCGCCGCATTAGCCTACATAAATAACAAGAAAAAACAAAAGAAATCCCTTCCTTCATTTTTAGAAAGAAAAAACAGAGAGAGCCAAAGGTCTCTCCCTCTCAGCCTTTCCAAAACCGGCCAACAAGGCCATTGCTAAGCACCGCCGTGACCACCTTGGACGGTGGCCGTCACTGCGCGTAGGGGCTACTTTAAGCCCCACTTCAGATCCTGTTCGAAGGCCACATTTTTTGGTTCGATGGCTGCGAAGAAAAGAAAAAAAAGAAACTTCCATCCCGCCCTTATGAGTCGATTTCAGCGACGGATAGGCCTCCGAAGACATGATCGACGGGCGTTCCAGGTATTTCTTTTTGCTTCTCTCTTTATTCTATATTATTTGTAAAAACGGGTTTTTGTAAAAGAAATGAACAAATGATTCAAAATAAAAATAAATGAAAAGAACAGAAAATAAAGAAACGAAAAGAGGAAAAACGGTCGGATTTTTCAACCTTTTTTCAGTCTGTATTCTGTTTTTGATTTTACTTATGTGCGTTCGTAAAAACGAAGAAAAAAATACATGAGCAGTGCTTGGGGTTTTTATAACCCGATTACCAATGCTTTTATCTCTATTTTGTTTTTTTTTAACATTATTTTTTCTTTGCTGTTGCGTCTACTTGTTGGCTTTGCAGTGCCCGTGGCCGGCAGTGGTGGAGAGGCGTCTTGAGTGGGCGTGGGCTGGAGGCGTGGCGGACGAGGAGGCCACGTAAGGCATGCGCTGTGCCAGCTAGGGTTTCTGCTGAAATTTTAAGTTTGTGGGCTGATTATTTTGGGCTTAAGGTTTGGGTAGTTGGGATTGAATTTTGGGTTTGTTGTATTTTATTTTATTTGGACAATGGGCCCAGCGAATTTGGGCTTCTACAATCCATATCCAAACGGGACATGAATGCAAAATGGAAAATGAAGATTTTCTATATCAACTAAATGCAGGTAAAAGCATGGTTGTCGATTTCAATTTTTAGTTCTTTTTTATTTTCTAATTTTGCCTATGTAATAATCAAATTTAGTGTGATTCACTTGTTTTTATGTTTATTATTTTTTGTTAAATACAACTGCATTGATAATTGTGCTTCTAACTGGAATAGAAGCTTGTTTTAATGGAGTTGTCAAGCAAAATGATACATCGTTGTCCATAGTTCCATAACCTAGCTAATTATAGTTATGTTGCAGCTTTTATTATATCCTTTTGCGTACGAGTGAAAATTTCATTGCATCATGTACTTGTTTTTGTCTGTTAAACCATATCCAAAATCGATAAAAGTATCATGGAGGTCCCTATACTAAAAGTTAGATTGCATTTTACTCTCTCTACTCAAAATATGAGCAAATCAGTCCCTGTACATAAGATTAAAGAGCAAAATAGTCATCTATTAAAGATTTTTTCCATTTCTACCCTTAAAAATTGATCCCTGAATGTCAACATGAGGTACACATAGCACGTCACATGTTACTGTTTAGTTATTTCTTCAAGCACACTAGTTTTTAACAGTACAAATGGATGAATTTTTTAAAAAAAAGACCAATTTGCTCTTTAATATAATGTTCAAGAACTAGTTTGCCCCTTTTTTGATTAAAGGAGGCAAAATGCAGTCTGACTCCTAGTATAGCGGCCTCCAAGATGCTTTTACCTCATTAATTCGAACCATGACTAAGTGTTGTTGAATCATATTACTGATAAATGTTCATCGACAACCCTAACATTGGGAAAACTTCCAAAATTATTTCCCCATGATGAGAATGGAATGTATATAGTATGCGTCCAAAATTACCTATTCATTAATAAAAGATATTTTTGAAATAATAAATGTTTTTTAAATTGAAATAATAAATGTTAATTTTATTCTAATTTAACTTTATTTTATTCTTTTTAATAATACAAAAATTAAATTGATTTATTTGATAGTAAAGGGAGTAATTCATCAAATCCTTATAATAGAATAGTTGTTACCTTTGCACAGTGGACAACATGATAGGCTTTTGCAGACAGGTGGTGACTTGTGAGGATTTCTTTTAACTTGTTTTTTTATTTTTTATTTGTGGGCTTGATACAGATTCAAGACTAGACAACCTGGGTTAGAAGGCCAAGGTTAAGTATTAATTGTTGATGCTTTGATGTAAGCAGTTTCCACACACAGGGCAAAGGATATTGTACAATTTTTTTGCGAGTTGGAATTTCTTGTTTTGCTTAGATTAAAGCTTCTGCGATCTTACAAGAGTTAGGATTAATGGCTATGGAATTGGGATTGTTCTCGGGCAGTTGTCTGAACTTTGGTTGGAAATGTTGAAGATCTGAAAAAACTAAAGCAAGTTAATGAAACTTGAGAAAATATCGTTCTTTATTGGCTGCTCTTATGAGTATATTATTATTTGCAAGGTTATGTGCTTGCTGACAGGTAATGAATAAGTGGGCTCTGTTCTTGATTTCTTAGCCACACTTAAATGTTAACTGTGATTTAACTATTGTTGTTTCTAATCAATGAGAGGTTTTTGAGCTTTGCTCTGAAGTGCTTGTTCTATGACTGATGGACTGTGTTGCAAGCTACTGCTGGATGGTATAGACTTTACTCATATGTTTGTTTAATGCTTGGTTTAACGTATAAACATAATATCCCTTCTACAGTTCAAGCGAGAATGCATAGAATGACCGCACGCCATGATTCTTGTGGTGCTTCTGATTTTAAGTAACAAAGCATAATTGTGTGTGATCTTATGTTTGGTTCTGCTTTTACTAAATTAAGCTTCTATTTCTCTTAGTTATACGTTGCTCATGTATTTGAACAATCGCAAATTATGTCATTCTTTTCCATCCTCCATATTGTGCACAACCTAGGGTTGCTTTAAGATTTTGATTGGTAGAGTGGAAAGAAAATTGAAAATTTGGAGTAAAAATTTAAAAGGATAAGATAATTTTTTTTATAGGTGTGGTTGGTAAAGTAAAAAATTGAAACTAAAGAAAATAAAATATTTTAAAAATATATAAATTTGAACTAACATATAAATCTCTCTCTTGTTCTGAGGCAGACCGTTGTGATAGTCAAAACAAAATTGGGAAATTTTAATTTTTCCCTTAAAATTTGTTAGGCTGTCAAGACTTACAAAAATAAAAACCTACCTAAAAGTATAAGATTAGTAGAAAGCGACATCCATAGAGGTCGATAATAAATTTATTTCTTCAAACAAAACAATAAAAGTAAAATGGACAAGGATTTTATTAAATAAGAAACTAAATTTAAATTTAAGGCTTCAACTGAAAGTAACAATTAATTAAAAGTTTTAGAAAAACCAATGGGAAAAAGGTCTAGTCAAAGGTTAACTGACACTAATTCTCCTTACCCTATTCGATATCTAAGAAGCAGCTCATTTGAAATTACTTCTCTAATTGATAAATAATCTTATAACTCAACGCCTAAAGTTTAACTTACCGATAGCATTAAGAATGAGAGAGACATAATTCTAACCAACAAACTCACCTCAATGAAGTTTATTTAAGCTATATCATACATCCACACTACATAAACGTAAACTACAATATAAATGAGTTATACAATTTGTCACTAGTATTAGATAAAATTAGAATTTAATTATCCAAATTGACTCGACAATCATTGTAAGCTATCAAATCTTGGTTGGACATTCAATAAACTTGAGCAATTGTAATTAAAGTTTAAGTATAAATAAGATTTAAGAACATAAATAGCATAATTCAATGGGAGAAATATTACAAATAAATAGACAAATTAAGCACTCATCAAAAATTTAGAAAATTTTAATTAGGCCCTCAAATTTTTAAAATTCACATTATACCTTTTAATTATATATTTTGAAAATTTTAATTAAACTCTCTTAAATTTTTTGAAAATTTTCATTAATCTCACAAAAATTTTAAAATTTTAATTAGTCACCCAATTTTATTTATTCTCATTAAATTCCTTTTTTTAAATGTGCTACCCTCCAAACTCGATACCATAATCCATCAATGCTCTCATTTTCTCTCTATTCATCATTCGAATTTTAAAGAATTAATTTTATGCATTAAAATAAAAATAATTAATTCTTTTTTTACCTCATATTTTTTTCTCAACCAAACATACTTAAAACTTATTTTATTTCCCACCTCATCAAACACACACTAAGTGCTTTCCTTGTTACTATACAATTGTTAGGGTGTACTCTACTTTTTTCTAACAACCCACCCGCATGCATGTTCCTTTCTCCCCCGCCCGCTTTTTGATTTTGCAATTCATAAAAAAGGTTTAAGTTTTCATTTTGGTCCTTATGATACGTTTAAATTTAAAATTTAATCTATATACTTTAATTTTTAATATAATTTAGCCCCTATAATTTTTAATGTTATTAATTAGCCAACGTGACATATTTTTTGAAGGCAGGAGTTGCCTTTTATTTTTTTAATGGTCAAATTTCAAATTTGACCTTGTACTATGCTAAAACTTAAGATTTAATCTATATACTTTAGTTTTGCTATTTAATTCGATTCATCTACTTTCATAATTTGATTCAACATTATTTTTATTATTACATGACTACCAAGTGTAATTTCTGTTTATATCAAAATATCACACCAGTGAATTTAGTACAAGAGAATTTTAACGATGGTGACTACTGCACTTGAATTTTTAAATTAAGCTGTCTAATTTGAAATATCCCACCAATTATTATTATGTTGTCTAATTTGAGCGATTAGCTCTCAATAGAGATGACTCTCCGTCTGTCTCAACCACATCCTACAAATCATGAGTTTGCAGATATATCTTCATTTTCACTACTCATATATGATAGTTTTCACCACCAAATACAAGTGGTGGTGAAAAACTCATGTTTTACAACAACAAAACAACTTCTCTTTCTTTCCTTCTTTCTTTACAAACAACAAAGAACAAAGGCCTTCAAAGATAACAGGCTTTCGATACCATTAGTTGGGATTTGAATTGAGTTAATCAACAAAGAATCGATTCAAATAATAAACAATCGATTCAAAATAGAGAAGAATCAATTAAAACAAAGAATAATCGATTCAAAAGAAGTAAAATAGAAAACAAATAAAAATGAGACTCCAAAACAAGAAGAAGTTAGAATATGTTTTTCACTAGATTCAATTTTCAAAGGGGGTTGTTTTTTAAGTTACATACAATACAAAATACGTAACCACTCCCACTAACAACATTCAAACTTATAAAACATAACTTGTAAACATAAACAAGCTTAACTCATTAGCCAAATCAATACCTAAACATCAATAAATCAAATTACAACTGAGTTAGACTAGCTTGCTTGTAACAAAAGTTTCAGCTGCATGTTTGTGCACCAAAAATTCTTGCTGCTGCATTGCTGGCCAACATTCAACAAATGTGCTGGCGTGGAGATGGAATAAAAATGGGTTTTTTTTTTTATTGCTGCTACCTGTAAAGCTATAGTAGGAGATGATTGGGAAGCTGGAGATGAGGTTTGTAACTTGGTTTGGAAGTGTCAAGAACCCCAACATATCTGTTAATTTTTATAACTATTGCTTAATGGACTAATGATGAGTAATGAGCAATAGACAACTGTTGTTTAAGGTGTGGTTCTCCTTTTGGAGTCTATTTTATTTATGTTGAGAGACTGTATGTTTTACTCAAAACATATGGAAAACAATACTTCAAAATGTAGAGAGTTTCACATTCTTCACATTACAATTAAAGGAATGGCTAACGTGGAACTTAAACAACAGTGGAGATTTCAGAATTGAGGGAACCAATTGGTGCTCCTTATTTCCTATTGTTTGCTGGTTTTTATGGAAGAATTGCAATGCTTTTGTTTTTGAAGATGAGAACGGTAGTTGAATGGTTCGAGAAAATGCAGAGTAAAGGTGAAATATCTCAATTATTAATACTAACTTAGTGAATGCAAAGCAATGAGTAACATTTTTTTTAAAATTTTAAACAAATAAAAACCACACTAACATGAAACTAACTAAAATCGAAAACCATTGGAAATTTAAAATTAACTCACTATGACCCACAAATTCCAAAACCTGAACTGACCATTTCGGATTGATTGTACCCAAAATCAACTTCACTCAGTAAAATTCAAAACTCTACTCTATTTCATTTCACCAGCTTTTGCTACCTATCTATTGTCCCTTCCATAAAACCCGGTTCGAAGCAACCTTGCTTTGGTTCAATGAAGTTCAATGATGGCATCTCTAATTCTCAATCTGTCAGTAGCCACTTCAGTGGAGCATGAAACTCCAATTTTAGTGAAAGAAACAAAGCATTCCCATATCTCAGCTTCCATGTTTGGCTTATTTCTTATTCTCTTCCTGTTTACACCAATTTCTTCAACTAAACGAACATTAAAAATCTCCTTCAAGCCTTCTTGTAGTGCCATTTTGCAGAAATTATGAAGGCTTAAGCCATCATGAAACAAATCACATGTCGGTCTCCTTCCGGTTATCATTTCTAAAAGCATAATACCGTAGCCATAGATATCACATTCTGGAGAGAATGATCCACTCATGCCATATTCTGCAATAATATTGCGTTAAAAATTTAAAAATCTTTAATAGAAATCATTTGGTTTCTCCCTTGATTCAGTGTTAGAGACTTTACCTGGGGCAACGTAGCCAATTGTTCCCTTGATTACTGAGGAACTTGTTTGATCGCTTCCAATATTGCTTGTGACGGTAGACAAGAGCTTTGCCAATCCAAAATCAGCGACGTGTGCAACCATATCATCGTCAAGAAGGACATTGGAAGGCTTCAGATCGCAATGAACAATCATCGTCTCGCAACCATGATGAAGATAATCTATAGCATTGGCCATGTCAATAGCAATGTCTAACCTTTGACCAAAATTCAAATACCTTGACTGATCATGTTGCTCATGTAACCAGCTTTCTAAACTCCCATTAGGCATGAATTCAAAAACTAAAGCCTTGAATTCATTGCCTTGATAATCAATGCTTGAGCAAGAAGTTATAATTTTGAGAAGATTCCGATGTCGAATTTTCCTTAAAGCCTTGCATTCTGCTATGAAACTTCTTGCCGCCCCATGGTTTCGAAGGTTAAGTACCTTGACAGCAACAGGCTTTTCATGTTGATAAATAACTCCTTTATATACAGAGCCAAAACTTCCAGTTCCAATCAAGTTGGAGGAAGCAAAACCATGGGTGCATTCAAGAAGCTGTTTGTAGGATAAACGCAAGCAGCCATTGTCGAACAAAGATGATGGCATAAATGTTCCCCTTCTTGCCTTGTGTCTCAAGGAATGATAAACAAGAAGAACAACCAAAATAGAGCCAAGAAGAATGCTGATGATAATAGCAATAATGGTTTTGGTAGATAAAACCTTTCCCTTTTCCTTTGGTTTCTCACTGAAGCACTTGGGAAACTGTAATTTTGGAATTCCCCCACAAAGCTTTTTATTTCCGAAGAAAGAAAATCCAGTGGCATTTTTGAAAACTCCTTTTTTTGGCACTGCACCCTCTAGTTGAGTAAAAGAAAGGTTTAATCTCACTAGAAAAGGAAGTTTTTGAAGTTCAGGTGGTATGGTGCCAGACAAATTGTTATTTGAAAGATCTATGTTCTCAAGAGCTCTCAAGGAGGCAAAAGATTGAGGGATGGTACCATGGAATGAGTTTTTTTGCATGAAGAGAGTTGTAAGTTCTAAACTCTCCACAAGTGTCAGGGGAATTTCACCATGGAAATTGTTATTATGAACGTAAAACTCGACAAGATTCTTCATGTTTCTCATATCTGATGGAAGGGAACCAGTGAAAGAGTTGTGAGACAAATTAAGATAAATCAGTCTTTCAAAAGCACCAAATAATTGATATGGGGTACTACCATTAAGGTTGTTAGTGGAAAGATCTAGTTTTTGCAAATTTGTGCATTGCTTGAGGGATAAAGGAATTGCTCCAGCGAATTTGTTATTGGATAAGTCTAGATCGGATAGCCGAGAGAGATTACCAATGGAGGATGGGATTTTACCTGACAAATGATTAAAACCGAGGTACAATCCTTCAAGATTTTGAAGATTTCCAATGGAAATGGGAATTTCACCAGAAATGAAAGTTCCTTTCATTTCCACAAGATCCAGGTTAATGAGATTGCCAATTCCTTGAGGAATGCGTCCGATGATCTGATTGTCTCCCATAAAAAGCTCTTCAAGCCAGATTGAAAAATTGGCTACAAAATCTGGAATCACCCCATAAAGGTGATTGTAATTTATAGCCAAAGATTGCAATCGGCTGCAGTTGCTTAAAGATGAGAGAAAGCTCAAGTCTCCTGGTTTCCCACTTCCAAGGTAATTGCCTGGAATGTTTAACACTAGAAGATTCCTCAGGTTTCCCATATTCTCAGGAACTGATCCAGTGAAACCATTTAAGGCGATGTCAAATAGTTCCAGGCTAGATATGTTGGATATTGACCTTGGAATTTCTCCAGTAAGCTGATTAAGGGCAATAAAAATCGCTTCCAGATTTGGACAAGTACAGCCTATTTCTGGCGGAAGATTCCCAGATAATTGGTTTTCAGCTGCATCAAGAACTAGCAAAGATGAAAAGTTGTGCACTGGAGGAACTGATCCGGACAGCTTATTTGCACCAATATACATGTATTCCAAGTTGGATAATTTGCCTAGAGAACTGGGTATAGTTCCCTTCAACTTATTGTGTAGAAGTGATAGGACTTTCACTAAACCAAAACAGGCTTTTAGCGGCGTTTTTTGCGGCGTTTGGACAAAAAACGCCACTAAAAATCGAGCATTAGCGGCGCTTTACGTAAAACGCCGCTAAAGATCGAGCATTAGCGGCGTTTCTAGGAAAGCGCCGCTAAAAATTAGCATTAGCGGCATTTTTTGGAAAAACGCCGCAAAAAACCTAAGCCGAACGACATCATTTTGTACCTTTCAGATCTTTAGTGGCGTTTTTAAAAAAAGCGCCGCTAATGCTCAGATCTTTAGCGGCGTTTTTAAAAAAGCGCCGCTAGTGCTCAGATAAACGCCACTAATGTTCAGGGCTTTAGCGGCGTTTTTGAAAAAGCGCCGCAAAAACATTTTATCTGCTATTTACTATTTAATTTATTTTTAATTGAATATTTGATAAAAATGGATAAATTTGAAATAAAAAAACATAGAAAAATATTTTTAAAATACTATTATTTAAAATAATTTTAAATTTTTTTGTGTACATGATTGATTGATTTTTAATTTATATATTAAATAATTTCAAATATAATTGTAAAAGATACGATAGTATTAATTTTAAAATATTTAATTTAATTATCATTATAGTTTAGGGTTTAATATATATGGTTTAGGGTATATATATAGTTAATTTAGGATTTAGGGCTGGTTTAAGAGTTGCAATTTTAAGGTTTATAAATTATGGAATTAGGGATTATGGATCAGGGATTCTGATTTAAGGATTGTGATTTAAGGTTTATGCGTTAGGGGTTAGGGGTTAAGGGTTAGAGATTAAGAGTTAGGGATTTAGGGTTTATAGATTCAGTGTCAAGTTAGGGTTTAGGATTTAGATTAATTAGTGTGTTTTAATTTATATATTAAATAATGTTTAGGGGTTAGGGATTTGGGGTCGGGTTAGGGTTAGGGTTTATGATTTAGATTAATTAGTATTTTTAATTTCTATATTAATTAAGGATTAGAGGTTTGGGGTTTGGGGTTTGGGGTTTGGGGTTAATAGTTAGTGATTTAGTGTTTAGAGATTCGGGGGCGAGTTAGGGTTTAAGGTTTAGATTAATTAGTATTTTTTAATTTATATATTAAATAAGTTCTTATATAATTGTAAAAGAGAAATAATAAATTGTAAAGATTATTAGTTTAAGATTGATATGCAATATACAATAATTGAATGTAAAAAATTGTAAAATATACGAGCTTTGGCGGCGTTTATAGCCAAAACGCCGCTAATATGATTTAGAATTTTTCAAAACGGTGTCGTTTTATTATAAGAATTTAATTTATTAGTGGCGTTTCTTACGTAAATTAGGAAAAGGTAACATTTGTGGTGTTTGTGACTAAAAATATTTAATTTAAACCATTTGATATATTTAAATATTAGATTTAAAAAATTAATAAATAAAAAATGTAACAAATTGATACGGATAAGTAACTATCTATTTTAGATATATAGGACCAAATTATAACAAATAAAAATAAAATACAAAACTAAAATCATTCCACATCGAACATCTAGCAAAATAATTATATTTTAGTTAGGAAGAAATATCCCTAATAAAATAGAGATTAGATCGAAATGAACAATATAAAATCATAATTAACGTCTCAATCTTTAATAGAAATTTGATGTGAGAGATTATTTGATAGTAAAATAATTTTACTTTAAAAAATAGCACCATTTTATATAGCAAAACATTTAGCGGCATTTTCATAAAAAATACCACAAAAAATAATCAATTTATAAAAACAAAATAAAATTTTTAAAATAGTAAAACAACATCATTTTATTCAAAATGAAAATAATTTTTTAACGCCACAAAAAATAAGCAATAGCGGCGTTTTTATAAAAAAACGCCACAAAAATTATTTCACTTTTACCGCTTTTATTCCAAAATTCCCCCCTGAAACCCCTAAATTTTCCCCCCTAAAGTTGGTATCCTCAAAACACCCAAGGGTTTCTCTCTGCCACCACCGTCTTCATCATCATCTTCCCTTCTCTCCCTCTTTTTGCATACATCTCAGAAGAGCTCATACTTCATCTGTTTCTTATGTGACTCTGAAGCCTCTTTCTTTCCTTCAACATACCCAAGGTAAAGTTTTCTCAACTTCTTCTCAATCATTTATTTCCTTCTTTATCTGTTTTAATTCATGTGACTTTGCTTTTCTCAACTTATTCTCAATCATTTATTTCCATTTCCTTCAACATACAACTTCTTTATCTGTTTTAATTTTTCACTTTCTCTTCTGCATTTCAGTTACGTTTTCTGTTCGTTTACTCAGAAAATGATACCACTTTTTTCTCTCTGTTATCATTTACTTCGAAGGATGTTTTATCATTCTATTATCATGTTCCCTCCTGGCCCAAAAGTAACAGGGTTTATGATATATTTTCAGATTGTCTTCACCCCTGGGCAAGATAAATGCTTCACATGCGGTCAGATGGGCCATATAGCGGCAAATTGTGAAGGAAAGGCAAAGAGGAAGGAAGGAGAATTTGATGAGAAAGCTGATGGAAAAACTGTGGCCAGAAAGCCATATCAGGTTACTTTGCAATTGAATTTATAGCTGGAATTATTATAATGAATTCTTTGGAAAAATTAGAACTTGTTATTTGCTTCATCTTTGCAGTTCTTGAACATATGGACCCTTAGGGAGTATCTGGAATATGAGATGAGAATCCCCAATCCTCCTTTTGAAATTGACTTGGAACGCGTTTAATTCTCTGTTTTAATTCTCTATTTTTTCCTTCATTTTTTAATGTTAAATTTATCCTTTCAACCCCATCGATTTTGGATCTCATAATTTATTTTTGGTTCTTAGGTTCAGTGAGCTGTATTGGGTGCTTTTCGGGAGATTTTCTTTCATTTTCCTTTCTCCTATTTCAGTGGATTTATTTTTGGTTCTCCTACTGCATATGTTGATTCACGAATTCTAAAAGCTGTTGCTATCGAGAACTCTAAGGATGTGGACGCAGCTGCGGAGATTGTTCTGTCTGAGACTCTGCCTTACCTATCTAAATGAACCGTGGCTGGTAGTTCTTCCTCATGGAATCGGAGCCCTCCTGTGCAAGCAAATGAAGGTAGCTGTCCGTTGCAAAGTCGCTTTTGCGGACTCGGCGTCGGCTCAAACTTGATCCAGCTAATAAGCTATATTTTCCATGTATGTACTTCCCTTTTTAAAAAATTATCTTTCCAGACCTTCAAAAATTATCTTTCCGTCGCTTTTGTGCATGCTTGATGGGATGAGAATTTATTTTTTCTCAAAGCTGATCTTGGGCCAATTTTGAAAGAGGCATGCACAGTTTTTCAATAATATTTTGGGTTGTCTTTCTGCCATAGCATGATGCACAATTGTAAATTTCACCATCTATACTATTGATTGATTGCTTCTCTACCTATCTGTATTTCTTCCTCTTGTGGTTGGATATTTGTAATTTTGTTGAGTAATTAATCTTAGGTGCTTGGTTTTTGCAGTTTGATGAGCAGAAGGATCAAGTTGCAATAGAACAAATACTACGGGTTGTTTTCCTAGATCCTAAGCGTCCTTGTCCTGTAAGTCCCATTAGCTTGTTACTCCCGTTTCCACAACTATATGTGCCTTCATTCACGTTTGCTTCTGCTTTTAGACATTTGCTTTGTTTGCTTTGTTTCTTGCTTGGGACCAGCTGCTAATAAGAAGCCTGTCACTGATCAGCAGTATCAGAAAGGTAGACTCTTGTGGTTTATTTCAAGTTATACTTTATCTTGATTGCCTTATGAAGTTTGTTTGGTTGTGTATAGTTTCTATTTGCAATGATTTATGCGTGAGTGCTTTGACCTGACAAGTTGACTGCTAGTTGGTTATTGTGTTTTTGTTTATTGGTTTTAATTTTCTGAGGTGGATCTGTTACAGTCTTCTTAAAATTCAAGTTCTTTCAGTTATTCACTTGAAGATATGGCGGAATTTATACAAAGTCGTTTCCTTCCAGTTTGCCTATGTAAACTTGGACGCTTTTAATTATATTAAAAGTTAAAACATGCAAAAACTTATATAAAACTCACATTTTCTTAAAGCAGGACATCAAGAGGCTCTCATTTTGGGGGGCCTGGAACTGATATCAGCTGAAATGATTCCACTTTAATCCGTGGCCTCATTGTGGATTAATTCCTTTTGATGCTTGCATACATGTATGCACTCCTTTGTGTTTTATTTTATTTTTGTTCTAAGATCTATTAAATCTAACTTAATTTTCACGCATTCTGTTGTGCAAGTTGGAGGTCCATGGGATTTCTGTAAAGTCCGAGACCAATGAACCAAAACAGCAAAAATTACGTATCTGGAATCGTGAAATGAAGGAATTTGAGTGAATTCGATATGTCAAAATTGGGTATTGGATTTGATGATGAGAAGTTCGAAAGAAAAACATCGGAAAAGGCATTAGTTTTGTCTCAGATTAACGTTTGAAAAACAGAAATATGGATGTGCTGCTGTTTGATTTCAGAGAAAATAAGGAAACTACAAAAATGTATGTTTTATATTATTGCTCCTTTTGTTCATTTGTTCATTCATATGGAGGTTTTGCAGGCGCTGCTATGGCTATTATTTCATTCTTCACGGCTTGAAACTGAAATTGCAAACTTTGAATAATATGATCCTAATTATGGTTAACAAGATAAAGTTTTAGCTATCAATTTTGGTAAGGATTAATATGCAATTTATACCTCAACTTGTCTCAACTTACATTTTGTTTCCCACCTAAACACACTAACGTCATTAATTTACACTTACATGAAATGTAATAGCTTCTCAAATTTTTATTCTTTTAAATTTTGTTGTTTCAAAATTGCAGGAACTTAGAGAAGCTTCAGCTAATATTGAACAAAGCATCAAAACGACGTTGCAGATTTAATAAATAGTTACATAAGTTTATACCCAAAATGGGTTTTTGATCTCAGGTAATTTAAAACTCTTATTTACTTAATGGTGTAATTTTGAATTTCATTGGAAACTTTAATTTGTTAGAATTTGATCCTCTTAATTTGCAAAAATTGGAAATTTGATCCTATTTTTTGTGCATACATGCTCTTGAACAGTTGGTTTTTGCTAATTTGTTTTGATCTCCGATAGTTTAAAACTCTTATTTACTTAATGGTGTAAGTCTGAATTTCATTGGAAACTTTAATTTGTTAGACTTCCATCCTCTTATTTTATAAAATTGAAAATTTAGTCTGGTTTTTGGTGAATATATGAACTTGTATTGTTAATTTGTTGCATTTAAAATGTTATAAAATTGACAAGTTGGTCCAGTTTTTGGTAAATACATTATACATGAATTGTTAATTTTGCTAATTTTTGCATGTAAATACATTATACATGATTTGTGTTAATTTCTTGCATATAAATTATTGAAATGTTGATTTTGATAATTCCTTACATATTAAATATTGAAGTGTTGATGTTCAAGCTAGTAATTTAACAGTAAGGTTTACTAATGTTATCCAATTGGACTAACTTATCAGGTTTTGTAAATTAAGGGGATAAAATTCATAATTAGACCTTTACTTATTTAGTTTTATTCCAAAGTGTTACCTTGAAAGTTAGTATTGGCTTAATTTTCCAGTACTTATTATGTGTATGTCTTGCTTGAAGGCCTCTCCTTTAGGCATGTGATAAAAGGCTAGCACTTTTTGGTAGCAAGGATGAAAAGTGGAAAGACAAAAAAAAGTATTAATTTAATGATTACAAATATCTTTGTTATAAATTTCTACCATTAGATTAAATAGTTTGCCATCCTTACTGCACAGAACCGAAAGGATTTTAAGTGTTGATTTAACTCTCTCTCTCTCTCTTATATTTATTTGGTTTTGATCTTGTTAATTTGCTTGTTTAGACCATATGACGAGCATTTGGATTATCTTCCATTGAATGTTTTTTTTTTGTATAAAGTTATTTATGCTGGCATCTGCTTTTTTCTTTTTAGGCACTTAGATTAAGGTCGAATGAGCTAAAATTGGAGAGGCAATTGGAGAACATAGAGGCTGAAATTTCTTCTTTCAAGTATGCTGTAATTTTTCTTTTTTTTTTGTTCTTGTGGTTATTGCTGCCCCTGTTTCTGGGAGTGATTGTGTAAACATTTTAGTGTGCTTTAGTTATTGTAAGAATATTTTTAACATTGTTAATTTTAATATTATTGTAAGAATATTGTGAATTATAATTCAGTTATCAATTTATATCATTTATCTTTCATTGAATTTGAAGTATCATTTAAATTTGTTGTTTTTGGTTGGATTTTATGTTATAGGAAGGATTGTATATGGAAGAAAATCGGGTGTTACAAATTTGTAAAAATTAGTGGCGTTTTTTTATAAACGCCGCTAAAGAGTTGTACTTTTAGCGGCGTTTGTGATAAAAGCGTCGCTAAAGATCATGTTCTTTAGCAGCGTTTGTGGTTAAAGCGTCGTTAAAGGTCTTGATCTTTAGCGGCGTTTGTGGGAAAAGCGCCGCTAAAGCTCATGTTCTATAGCGGCGTTTGTGAGAAATGCGCCGCTAAAGGTCATGATCTTTAGCGGCGTTTATTTATAAAAATGCCGCTAAAGTTAGCGACGCTGTCATTAGCGGCATTTCTTGCGGCGCTTAAAAGTATTTGTGGCGCTAAAAAGCGCCGCTAAAGGCCTAAAAAAGCGCCGCTAAAAACCTGTTTTGGTGTAGTGTTTCAAGGTGGAAATGTTTCCTAGGGAAGCTGGAATACCGCCAATTAAAAGATTGCCAGCAAGATGAAGATTGATGAGATTCTTCATATCACCCAAGGACACTGGGATTTCTCCGGTAATGTTATTGTCAGTGAAGGCAATCTCTTGGAGATTAGAACAATTGCTGAGCTCTTCAAGGATTTCACCATTGAGATGATTGAAGTTCAGACTTAAATAAACGAGTCGTTTCAAGTGGCCAATTTCCCTTGGGATGGTTCCTTGCAATTTGTTATAAGAGAAGTCAACTTCTCTAAGGAAGGTTAAGTTTCCAATAGCCGGAGATATAAAGCCGGCTAATGACAAGCCACTCATGTTCAATGAAACTACCCTTTGGTGCCGACGACCACATTGAACACCTTGCCATTGACAGCAATGGAAGGAAGCGTTCCATGAAGTTAAAACTCCATGAGAATCCCCAACAAGCTGATCCTTCAAAGAAAGCAAAGCTAGCATGTCGTTTTCGTTGCTTCTCAATGCCAACGTAGCAGGCTTGGAGGACATTGACAGCAGGGTAAATCTAATAATGAAAAGAAGATTTATCCATTGGTTTTTCAAGCTGAATATCTCCATTTCTAAAGGAAAATGGAGAATTCGAAGTGAAACAAGCAGGTTTTGATGACAAAAGGTAAAGAAATAATGGAGGTTGAGTTGATATCTGATTCATCCATGTATCATCTTAATTTATAATGCTTCATTTATGTCATTAAACTGATTGTGAACAAGCATCAAGAGGAACAGAAATTAATAAAAAAATCAGCTTAGTTAAAGATGCTTTAATCAAAGCTAGTGGGAAACTAAGAAATTATTTCTCCATAGTCTCATAAAAGTGGTTGTGAACGTCAAACACGTTCAATAGACTAATAGGCAAAAGCATTGTTCTTTCCTTTGTATAAGAATGACTGGGGACAACAATAAAGTTGGCAAAAACATAAAGAAACGTATTATTTGAGAAAAAAAATCCAAAGAAATCATCACTCTTTTAACGTGTCATGTGCATATCAAAAGCTCCATGTGAAAAGGAGACTATTGCCCATAGAAGATTTAAAGAAAGAAAAGTAAGAGTCCTTTTGGGTTAATATATGGATTTAATAATGAAATTTACTTTAATTAGATTCAATTTTTATTTTGAAAATATAAAATTTTAATTACATATTACTTTAAATTGTGCACGTAAAATTAAAAATATATTTTAAAATTTTAAGATATAGAACAATTTTAAAATGTCACGTCAATAAATTCTGATGGAATCCAAAATTAAGTATTAAAATGAATCTATTCATAAGTTTAGGTACCAAAACGGACTAAAAAATGCTAGACAAGCGGACTTAATTATTAAGTTCAAAATTAAAAACTAGATTGGTTTTCATATAAAATAGTAAATTTGTTTCAACTCTAATAAGAACTTTATTTTGTTTTAATTAAATTTTGCTAAAATATATGAGATAATTTCACTAGGAAAAAATAATTAATCGTATGGGTTTTATTTAAAAAATATATGAAGAAAGAAGTAACATTGTTTATTCCTATGATATGTAGTGCTAATTTTTTTCGGTATAAGTTTTGATTATATTTGTTCTTTTTAACATAATGTTCGGAACTATTTATACTTCTTCATCAACTCATAAATAGGAGGATAATGAACTTAAGAACACTCGAACTTGTGTCCTCCTGCATTAACAACAATACATTTATCAATCGACATCTATTATATATTTTTTAATCAGTCAAAAAGAAGTTTGTATTTGTGCTTTTTGGTTACAGAAAGAAATTACTTTGGACGAAATAATAATTAGTTATCGAGTATTGACTGTGAAACAAAATGTTTTGTTAAAAAAGATAGGTCTTGGCGTAGAGGAAAATCCGGAGCGGACTGCCATTGATTGTCCAAGTTTCACATTTAAGTCCTTTAAAATAATTTATTTACAAATATTAAATTCCAAAAGAATACATAAATTTAAGACTTGATTTTGACCTTAAGACTAAGCTGCACTAAAACGCAAAAGAAAATAAATAAATAAATAACCTTTGGGCCTTAGATATTTTTATAAACAAGTTATTATCTCACGTCAGTACATGTTTATTTTTTAAATATATAAAATAATTAAATGATAGTTGATCTAATTTATAATAATTGTGCGGATAAAATAATATTTTAAAGTAATGAAAATAAAAAAAACAAAGTGAGAAGCAAGTAATAGCGTAATATTAAGTAATTAGATAAAATAACCTGTCGTTCAAATATAAGTCAAATTTTTACCCATAAGAAATGATAGAATTTACAATAAAAGCAATATAAGCTTTCAAAATTTGACAAAAATCACTATTACAAAATGTGAAATTTTGAAAAGTCTCTTTGCTATTGGATCTGTTCTTGTTCTTCCAAAACTTGAATGTCTCATAGTTAAAAGGAACTCTAAATTGGAACAAGTATTCAAATTAGAAGATGAAGTGGAAGTGGCAGCTGAAAAGGAGATGAAATTTGATAAATTAGAATGGTTATCACTTGAAGAACTACTGAGCCTCATTCACTTCTGTCTCAAAGGATGTCATTTTGTGTTGTCAGCATTGGAAGATTTGAAAGTAAGAGATTGTCCTAAGTTGACTACTAGTTTCTTCATTGATTCACAGGAATTGTGCATTGCGAAACAAAGGTTTAGATTCTCATTAGCTCTTTGGTTTTTTGCATATAACTATTGGTATAGGTTGATGTTATTTTTGTTGGGTTTAGAAAATGGAGTGAGCTGATTCTATAGTTGGTGGAGTATAAAACAGGTTTGGGCTAAGAGACACTGGAGCCTATGCTCCTAACACTCACTAATGCATAAGTCAACATTTTAGAATAGAGGAAACAAGACTGAAAATGATAATAAAGAATAAATATGTACAAGAGAGGTCATACTTGAGTAGAGGTTAGGGCTTGGCACTTATAGTTGCTAAGGTCTAAATACTACTCAATGATGGCGAAGCTGACATCATTGTCCAATTAATATAGCTGCTACAGAGTGCACTCCTTGTGTATTTTTACATTTAATTGAAATGCAATTATACTTTAAGCTTTGTAATACAATATTTATTAGGTTAAATCAAGTAACATGTATTTTATAAGGCCAAAATGTTTCTAAATTAAGAATTATATTACTACGTTTACTCCAATTAATTTTGAACATCTACTTTTACATATAGAAGATTTTGTTAAAATAAATTAGTAAAAAGGTTAAAATTTTAAGTAAACAATTGGTAGCATATTAATAAATTTAATACTTTAAAGATAATAAATTTAATAAATTTTAAGTAAATGATATGTAAATTATTGGAAAATATTACTTTATAAAGTATATAGATGTTTCTTATTTTTCCTTAATGACATGAGATTAAAATTTCAGTTATAATTTTTCTTCAATTGTTTTTTAAGACACCCCAATTGCTCGGGGAAGATGGGATTGAAGAGTCTGTCACTGTTTCAAATGCAATTTTCAATGAGGATATGTTTTGGAGTCAACTTAGATGATTTTAGAGCAGCTTTCAAAGCCATGTTACATAAATCAATAGGTCGAGGTTTATGTTGTTCGGATTTTTTTGGTTAAGTTTCTGATATAATTTGTGTCTAACACGAGTTCTTTTTTTATATATATATATTTAGAGGATCATATATATTCATATCCAAATGGACATGAATGCAAAATGGAAAATGAAGATTCAAAGTATCATAAGTTCAATATATAAACTAAATGCAGGTAAAAACATGGTTGTCGATTTCAATTTTTAGTTCTTTATTCTTTTCTAAATCTGCCTATGTAATAATCAAATTTAGTGTGCTTCACTTGTGTTTGTGTTTATTATTTTTGTTTAAAACAGGTGCGTTGATAATTGTGCGTTGACAATTGTGTGCTCTTTTCTTGCATGATGTGTGTGGCAATTAAACATACAAAGTGCAGTCACCAACATGATGTTTAGATAGTCAACTCAGTCATATGAATTTTATTAAGCAAAGTTCAAAGACATCGACCAACAGATTATACACATAACATTGGTCGAGATGACAATGTATCCCTATGACCTCTAATCACCTGCCATGTTCCCATGATCTTACCTTTCATATCCTAAAATACCCCTATAATTTAATTAGAATGACTAGAAAGCCCTAAACTCCACATGTTCAAGGCTTACAGCAATACCAGGGCATCTGTGTTTTTCTAAGAGCATGACACAGGAGATTTGAAAGCCCTAAACTCCATATGCTCAAGGCTTAGTTCAAGAATATATTTCAGTTTCAGTTGATGGAAACTGGGGGACAACTACTAAGGAATTGAAGACCCTTCAAATCAAACATTAAACAGAATTGACCAATAACATTTGAGTTCTTGGCTTGTAGTTGGAAGAGGAACACCTCTTCAACTCCACAATTCTTGAGTTTTACATCTTCCTAATTTAGGAAGTGGTCTCCCTGTGTTTTTGACAGTCGAGCATTATTCTTTTCATCATGAGTAACATAATTTATGCATAACATGCTACTAAAATAGTTCCTGGTAAGTATTAGTTAAACTAATTATTTGAGCCAGCAATACTCATCAGCAAATCCTGTAAGATAACTAGATAAATAACTACTAAAAACTTACACACATATATATAAGGGAACATCAAGAACATCTTCTTTTACTTACCTCCTTTGGTGTTTCCATTGCTTTTGCTGCTAATCTGATAGATTGAAGTCTCTACAGAACCCTCTCTGCGACTTTCCAGATCAAGATCCGAAAAGCCAAAGGGCAAAGATATAGATTTAGGTTTTCTGCTTTGCTTGCTCCTTGGAGTTGAATGAAAAGAAAAATGATGAATATCTATATATATATATATCTATATATATTCTGCTAGTTGTTGAAACACGTGCCAAAGAAGGTAAGAGGAAACTTGGCAATTCTATATCGGTTCATGTTTCTGTACTTTGACTCGTCATAATTGTGTTTATTTTTTATAGTTTGAGATTCATGCATTTATGTTATTTTCTTATATCCATAATACTTTACATATTTTTTTTCATGAAATCATATTTTAGATTATGTTCTTTTAATCACCTTGCATTCAACTACCGGAACAAAGTCAAAACTAATCACTCTATATATTGGAAATGCCTTAAGTCTTCAGAAGGAAGATTCGACAAAGACATTATTTTCTGGTTCCAAGTTTTGACATGTATGCACATGCATCTTCATCAATTTTCAAGCACTCAGTTTAATTTCACATTTTTCTTAAGAATTCTTAATCTAATCTTGGGTCAGATTGGGTTAAAACATTTGACCAAATTTCACATCACACTCTATCTAAGATGCATTACTGTCAAATTAACAACATATTTAACCATTTTACAAATGGAAAAGTCCTCCAGACAGATTCTCATATAGAACAAAAAGTCTGCCGTAGCTACAAAAATAACGGGATTAGTGCAAAACATTCTTTCATTCCATTGTTTCAGTTAATGAAAGATACCTTTGCAACAAACTTCCCAAAAATGTACCTTTTTTTTTTACATTATGAAGACGGGTTTTTTTCCTGAAAAATGAAGACTGATTTTAAATTTCAGGACAATTACAAACTTGTAAACAGACTACCTGACGTCTGAAATGCAACCCGATGGATGCACCAATGCAAACAGGTGATGACAATAACGTTGCTTAAACGAACTGGTTCATTGATTTTCATCAGCAACAATGGCTTTTCCAGGCAACGGAATCAACAAGCAACCTATCCAACAAGCTTTGGCCTGGAAGCATAAATATTCATTACTGCATCAGATTTCCGGTTCGGAAACTAAACTAAGTACCCGAAGATTTCTTGTTGACATCAGAAATGTCAGAGTTTCGTTCCTGATCTCTCTTTCCCCTCCAGAGTATAATTTGTTCATCCTTGAACAAAATAGGTACGCAAGGAGCCAAGTCCTACATTTACAGGAAATAAGAATAAACCCGGAAAATTAGAATTGGATCAAAGAACATCAACATTTCTACTAAAAATTCTTGTAAACAGCAGAAGCAATGAGAAAATAGGAGTAATACCCTTAGCTTTACACCGATCCTTTTGCAGTCACTCGTACCAACATGGGTGCAGTCTAGTCTAATCACCTCCTCAGTCTCGAATGCCTCCCGGGCCCTGGCCACTACGTTTACATACACTCCATTCCTCGCTGAACATAAGATTTCACCATCAGTATTTACTCGAACAATCCATTTATTGTTATCAATGATTTTGCAAACAAGTATCTGAGGGGCACTCTTTAAAGTTACAATATATAGTACTATCTCATCAACACTATAAACAGTATGACTTACTGAATTTCATAAGAGCAGGAGAGTGGAGTCCTCTATTTCTCATTTCCTTGGTTTCTTCAAACGTCAGGCCATCAGCAATGTTTTTCACAAGCTTCGGATATATAGGAGCATAAGGCTTCCATAGCATAAGAGGCATAACTAGTCGGTTTTGGGGATCATAGTTTCGACCCCAATACAAAATGAGGATATTTATGTGGCGGTAGATGATTTTTCCCCCCGGATTTTTCCTATAGAAATACTACAATCGAGATCAGCTAATAATAATCCAAGATTCCAATAGAAACTATAGAGATTGTTTTTTGTTCAAACCTCAAGGTGAAAGCAAACATTGTCCATATCAAGAGTTGGTACTCCCTGTTAAGATAATGAACTTAAGAACACTCGAACTTGTGTCCTCCTGCATTAACAACAATACATTTATCAATCGACATCTATTATATATTTTTTAATCAGTCAAAAAGAAGTTTGTATTTGTGCTTTTTGGTTACAGAAAGAAATTACTTTGGACGAAATAATAATTAGTTATCGAGTATTGACTGTGAAACAAAATGTTTTGTTAAAAAAGATAGGTCTTGGCGTAGAGGAAAATCCGGAGCGGACTGCCATTGATTGTCCAAGTTTCACATTTAAGTCCTTTAAAATAATTTATTTACAAATATTAAATTCCAAAAGAATACATAAATTTAAGACTTGATTTTGACCTTAAGACTAAGCTGCACTAAAACGCAAAAGAAAATAAATAAATAAATAACCTTTGGGCCTTAGATATTTTTATAAACAAGTTATTATCTCACGTCAGTACATGTTTATTTTTTAAATATATAAAATAATTAAATGATAGTTGATCTAATTTATAATAATTGTGCGGATAAAATAATATTTTAAAGTAATGAAAATAAAAAAACAAAGTGAGAAGCAAGTAATAGCGTAATATTAAGTAATTAGATAAAATAACACGTCGTTCAAATATAAGTCAAATTTTTACCCATAAGAAATGATAGAATTTACAATAAAAGCAATATAAGCTTTCAAAATTTGACAAAATCACTATTACAAAATGTGAAATTTTGAAAAGTCTCTTTGCTATTGGATCTGTTCTTGTTCTTCCAAAACTTGAATGTCTCATAGTTAAAAGGAACTCTAAATTGGAACAAGTATTCAAATTAGAAGATGAAGTGGAAGTGGCAAATGAAAAGGAGATGAAATTTGATAAATTAGAATGGTTATCACTTGAAGAACTCTGAGCCTCATTCACTTACATCTCAAAGGATGTCATTTTGTGTTGTCGGCATTGGAAGATTTGAAAGTAAGAGATTGTCCTAAGTTGACTACTAGTTTCTTCATTGATTCACAGGAATTGTGCATTGCGAAACAAAGGTTTAGATTCTCATTAGCTCTTTGGTTTTTTGCATATAACTATTGGTATAGGTTGATGTTATTTTTGTTGGGTTTAGAAAATGGAGTGAGCTGATTCTATAGTTGGTGGAGTATAAAACAGGTTTGAGCTAAGAGACACTGGAGCCTATGCTCCTAACACTCACTAATGCGTAAGTCAACATTTTAGAATAGAGGAAACAAGATTGAAAATGATAATAAAGAATAAATATGTATAAGAGAGGTCATACTTGAGTAGAGGTTAGGGCTTGGCATTTATAGTTGCCTAGGTCTAAATACTACTCAATGATGGCGAAGCTGACATCATTGTCCAATTAATATTGCTGCTATAGAGTGCACTCCTTGTGTATTTTATCACCTGTTAACTAGTGGATAAACGTATGGTTGGTGAGTAACTGATGCCAAAAATGGCATCCGATAAAGTGCCCACGACTGTAAGAATGTAAGGCATCCGCCCATGTCTACAACAGAAGGCTTTGTCGTCCGACAAAGCTTCCGATACAACACTGCCAGAACGGCGGAGCCCCAGCTATACGAGCGAACATTAGTCAAATCAGCTAATAGGGGTAAGTACATGGTATGCACCTTGTTGTTGTTTGCATCGGGCATCAGTACCCCCTATAATATGCATGATGTAAGCTCGAGCAGCGGACATCAACTCTCTTTCAGTGGCATTAGCTGATAACTATCCAACTTTGGCTTTCAGCCATTTAAATTTCAAGCCCGTAAAATTTGACTCATCCTCGTTTGGCGAGTCTTCTAGTAGCTGATAACATAGTGCAGCCTGCTCAGTAAATGCAGTTACTCCCGTTACGAGACTCCCGTCGATTAGGAGCCCAAGTTGCAGTGCAACATCCTCTAAGGCCACTGTGCACTCCCCACACGGAAAATGAAAAGTGTAGGTCTCCGGGCGCCACCGCTCCACTAGTGCAGATATTAAATCATACCGCAAGTTGAACGTCCGGATCAATGCTGCTGACCTGAATCTAGCTTGCTCCAAGTAAGGCATCAATCGTGAATCCGGGACATATCCTATACCATTCACCCGACCCTTAATACACGGTACGAGCCCTGATAGTGTTAAATTATAGAAAATAAATATTAGGATAACATGATTTATTTCTATATATTACGTATATCTTTTTTTAATAGAACCCGTGATTAACAAATAATAATATATTACCATATTATTAGCCGCATCAGATATGTGAGGATCGTCATTAATCAATCGAGCCATTGTGATGCCTGCAACTTCAAAATAAGTTTAGTAAAAAACCCTTATTTCGGCCCTTTGTTCGTATTTTTTTACTGGATTTTATTACCTTCAATAAAAAATATTATTTTCTAATTTTATTATTTTACATTAGTTTATTACATTATATTTGAAATGTATAATTTTAGTATCTTTTTTAAATAAATTTACAAAAAAACCCTTACTTCGACCCTTTGTTCGTATTTTTTCCCCGAATTTTATTACTTTCAATAAAAAATATTATTTTCTAATTTTATTATTTTACATTAGTTTAGTACATTATATTTGAAATGTATTAATTTAGTGTATTTTTAAATAAATTTACAAAAAAACCCTTACTTGCCCTTTGTTCGTATTTTTTCCGAATTTTATTACTTTCAATAAAAATATATTATTTTATAATTTTATTACATTATTTTAGTACATTATGTTTGAAATGTATTAATTAATTGTGTTTTGTTAAAATAATTTAGTAAAAACCCTTATTTCGCCCTTTGTTCGTATTTTTTCTCCGGATTTTATTACTTTAAAAATATACTATTTTCTAATTTTATTATTTTACATTATTTTAGTACATTATGTTTGAAATGTATTAATTTACAGTATCTTTTAAATAAATTTCAAAAATAACCTTTACTTGACCCTTTGTTCTTTTTTTTCTCTAATTTTATTACTTTCAATAAAAATATATTATTTTGTATTTTATTATTTTACATTATTTTCGGATTTTATTATTTTCGTGAATATACTATTTCTTTTTTATTTCTTTTCGTATTTTATGTTTTCTTAAACGTATTTTTATTTTTTATTTTTAATGCTATTTTGTAAAAAACTCATTACAACATGGTAAATAATTTTCATAAAAATATTTCTAATCAACATAGAATGTACATAACATGGATTTTTTATACTAAATAAATTTCATAAAATATATATGCTAAATAAAATAAAAACACATACAATGTACATAACATAGATTTTTTACACAAATATTACAAAAAAAAATTTTAAATTAATACAAAAAATTACCTTTACTTATTTCTTTCTTTCTTTTCCTTCCTCCTCTTCTTCTTCTCCTTTCCTTTCCTTTCTTCTCCTTTCCTTTTTTTTTTTTCTTTCTTCTCCTTTCCTTTCCTTTCCTTTCGTTTTCTTTCTTTTTCTTTCTTCTCCTTCTTTCTCTCTCTTTTTTCTTCTCCTTCTTTATTCTCCACCGGCCGAATGGTCCCCCCATTATAAGGATCGGTGTCACTGTGTGCGAACCCTCCACCTGGGTGTTGTCACTTCCCGGCAGACTTTTTAACTTTTTTGTTTTTATACCATTTTCGTAATTAAAAAAATTATACTATTTAAGAATTTTTTTTAATTTTTTTGTATTATTTTAGTAAAATACCTGTTTTTTTTTTTTAAGTTTTAAACAAATAAAAACCACACTAACATGAAACTAACTAAAATCGAAAACCATTGGAAATTTAAAATTAACTCACTATGACCCACAAATTCCAAAACCTGAACTGACCATTTCGGATTGAGTTTACCCAAAATCAACTTCACTCAGTAAAATTCAAAACTCTACTCTATTTCATTTCTCCAGCTTTTGCTACCTATCTATTGTCCCTTCCATAAAACCCGGTTCGAAGCAACCTTGCTTTGGTTGCATGAAGTTCAATGATGGCATCTCTAATTCTCAATCTATCAGTAGCCACTTCAGTGGAGCATGCAACTCCAATTTTAGTGAAAGAAACAAAGCATTCCCATATCTCAGCTTCCATGTTTGGCTTATTTCTTATTCTCTTCCAGTTTACACCAATTTCTTCAACTAAACGAACATCAAAAATCTCCTTCAAGCCTTCTTGTAGTGCCATTTTGCAGAAATTATGAAGGCTTAAGCCATCATGAAACAAATCACATGTCGGTCTCCTTCCGGTTATCATTTCTAAAAGCATAATGCCGTAGCTGTAGATATCACCTTCTGGAGAGACTGATCCACTCATACCATATTCTGCAATAATGTTGCGTTAAAAATTTAAAAATCTTTAATAGAAATCATTTGGTTTCTCCCTTGATTCAGTGTTAGAGACTTTACCTGGGGCAACGTAGCCAATTGTTCCCTTGATCACTGAGGAACTTGTTTGATCGCTTCCAATATTGCTTGTGACGGTAGACAAGAGCTTTGCCATTCCAAAATCGGCGACGTGTGCAACCATATCATCGTCAAGAAGGACGTTGGAAGGCTTCAGATCGCAATGAACAACCATCGTCTCACAACCATGATGAAGATAATCTATAGCATTGGCCATGTCAATAGCAATGTCTAACCTTTGAGCAAAGTTCAAATACCTTGACTGATCATGTTGCTCATGTAACCAGCTTTCTAAACTCCCATTAGGCATGAATTCAAAAACTAAAGCCTTGAATTCATTGCCTTGATAATCAATGCTTGAGCAAGAAGTTATAATTTTGAGAAGATTCCGATGTCGAATTTTCCTTAAAGCCTCGCATTCTGCAATGAAACTTCTTGCGGCCCCATGGTTTCGAAGGTTAAGTACCTTGACAGCAAGAGGCTTTTCATGTTGATAAAGAACTCCTTTATATACAGAGCCAAAACTTCCAGTTCCAATCAAGTTGGCGGAAGCAAAACCATGGGTGCATTCAAGAAGCTGTTTGTAGGATAAACGCAAGCAGCCATTGTCGAACAAAGATGATGGCATAAATGTTCCCCTTCTTGCCTTGTGTCTCAAGGAATGATAAACAAGAAGAACAACCAAAATAGAGCCAAGAAGAATGCTGATGATAATAGCAATAATGGTTTTGGTTGATAGAACCTTTCCCTTTTCCTTTGGTTTCTCACTGAAGCACTTGGGAAGCTGTAATTTTGGAATTCCTCCACAAAGGTTTTTATTTCCGAAGAAAGAAAATCCAGTGGCATTTTTGAAAACTCCTTTTTTTGGCACTTCACCATCTAGTTGATTAAAAGAAAGGTTTAATCTCACTAGAAAATGAAGTTTTTGAAGTTCAGGTGGTATGGTGCCAGACAAATTGTTATTTGAAAGATCTAAGTTCTCAAGAGATCTCAAGGAGGCAAAAGATTGAGGATGGTACCATGGAATGAGTTTTTTGCATGAAGAGAGTTGTAAGTTCTAAACTCTCCCCAAGTGTCATGGGAATTTCACCTTGGAAATTGTTATTATGAACGTAAAACTCGACAAGATTCTTCATGTTTCTCATATCTGATGGAAGGGAACCAGTGAAAGAGTTGTGAGACAAATTAAGATAAATCAGCCTTTCAAAAGCACCAAATAACTGATATGGGATACTACCATTAAGGTTGTTAGTTGAAAGATCTAGTTTTTGCAAATTTGTGCATTGCTTGAGTGATAAAGGAATTGCTCCAGCGAATTTGTTATTGGTTAAGTCTAGATTGGATAGTCGAGAGAGATTACCAATGGAGGATGGGATTTTACCTGACAAATAATTAAAACCGAGGTACAATCCTTCAAGATTTTGAAGATTTCAATGGAAATGGAATTTCACCAGCAATGAAAGTTCCCTTCATTTCCATAAGATCCAAGTTAATGAGATTGCCAATTCCTTGAGGAATACGTCCGATGATCTGATTGTCTCCCATCAAAAGCTCTTCAAGGCAGATTGAAAAATTGGCTATGGAATCTGGAATCACTCCATAAAGGTGATTGTAATTTATACCCAAAGATTGCAATCGGCTGCAGTTGCTTAAATATGAGAGAAAGCTCAAGTCTCCTGGTTTCCCACTTCCAAGGTAATTGCCTGGAATGTTTAACACTAGAAGATTCCTCAGGTTTCCCATATTCTCAGGAACTGATCCAGTGAAACCATTTAAGGCGATGTCAAATAGTTCCAGGCTAGATATGTTGGATATTGACCTTGGAATTTCTCCAGTAAGCTGATTAAGGGCAATAAAAATCCCTTCCAGATTTGGACAAGTACAGCCTATTTCTGGCGGAAGATTCCCAGATAATTGGTTTTCAGCTGCATCAAGAACTAGCAAAGATGAAAAGTTGTGCACTGGAGGAACTGATCCGGACAGCTTATTTCCACCAATATACATGTATTCCAAGTTGGATAATTTGCCTAGAGAACTGGGTATAGTTCCCTTCAACTTATTATCTTGAAGTGATAGGACTTTCAAGGTGGAAATGTTTCCTAGGGAAGCTGGAATACCTCCAATTAAAAGATTGCCAGCAAGATGAAGATTGATGAGATTCTTCATATCACCCAAGGACACTGGGATTTCTCCGGTAATGTTATTGTCAGTGAAGGCAATCTCTTGGAGATTAGAACAATTGCTGAGCTCTTCAAGGATTTCACCATTGAGATGATTGAAGTTCAGACTTAAATAAACGAGTCGTTTCAAGTGGCCAATTTCCCTTGGGATGGTTCCTTGCAATTTGTTATAAGAGAAGTCAACTTCTCTAAGGAAGGTTAAGTTTCCAATAGCCGGAGATATAAAGCCGGCTAATGACAAGCCACTCATGTTCAATGAAACTACCCTTTGGTGCCGACGACCACATTGAACACCTTGCCATTGACAGCAATGGAAGGAAGCGTTCCATGAAGTTAAAACTCCATGAGAATCCCCAACAAGCTGATCCTTCAAAGAAAGCAAAGCTAGCATGTCGTTTTCGTTGCTTCTCAATGCCAACGTAGCAGGCTTGGAGGACATTGACAGCAGGGTAAATCTAATAATGAAAAGAAGATTTATCCATTGGTTTTTCAAGCTGAATATCTCCATTTCTAAAGGAAAATGGAGAATTCGAAGTGAAACAAGCAGGTTTTGATGACAAAAGGTAAAGAAATAATGGAGGTTGAGTTGATATCTGATTCATCCATGTATCATCTTAATTTATAATGCTTCATTTATGTCATTAAACTGATTGTGAACAAGCATCAAGAGGAACAGAAATTAATAAAAAAATCAGCTTAGTTAAAGATGCTTTAATCAAAGCTAGTGGGAAACTAAGAAATTATTTCTCCATAGTCTCATAAAAGTGGTTGTGAACGTCAAACACGTTCAATAGACTAATAGGCAAAAGCATTGTTCTTTCCCTTTGTATAAGAATGACTGGGGACAACAATAAAGTTGGCAAAAAACATAAAGAAACGTATTATTTGAGAAAAAAAATCCAAAGAAATCATCACTCTTTTAACGTGTCATGTGCATATCAAAAGCTCCATGTGAAAAGGAGACTATTGCCCATAGAAGATTTAAAGAAAGAAAAGTAAGAGTCCTTTTTGGGTTAATATATGGATTTAATAATGAAATTTACTTTAATTAGATTCAATTTTTATTTTGAAAATATAAAATTTTAATTACATATTACTTTAAATTGTGCACGTAAAATTAAAAATATATTTTAAAATTTTTAAGATATAGAACAATTTTAAAATGTCACGTCAATAAATTCTGATGGAATCCAAAATTAAGTATTAAAATGAATCTATTCATAAGTTTAGGTACCAAAACGGACTAAAAAAATGCTAGACAAGCGGACTTAATTATTAAGTTCAAAATTAAAAACTAGATTGGTTTTCATATAAAAATAGTAAATTTGTTTCAACTCTAATAAGAACTTTATTTTGTTTTAATTAAATTTTGCTAAAATATATGAGATAATTTCACTAGGAAAAAATAATTAATCGTATGGGTTTTATTTAAAAAATATATGAAGAAAGAAGTAACATTGTTTATTCCTATGATATGTAGTGCTAATTTTTTCGGTATAAGTTTTGATTATATTTGTTCTTTTTAACATAATGTTCGAACTATTTATACTTCTTCATCAACTCATAAATAGGAGGATAATGAACTTAAGAACACTCGAACTTGTGTCCTCCTGCATTAACAACAATACATTTATCAATCGACATCTATTATATATTTTTAATCAGTCAAAAGAAGTTTGTATTTGTGCTTTTTGGTTACGAAAGAAATTACTTTGGACGAAATAATAATTAGTTATCGAGTATTGACTGTGAAACAAAATGTTTTGTTAAAAAGATAGGTCTTGGCGTAGAGGAAAATCCGAGCGGATTGCCATTGATTGTCCAAGTTTCACATTTAAGTCCTTTAAAATAATTTATTTACAAATATTAAATTCCAAAAGAATACATAAATTTAAGACTTGATTTTGACCTTAAGACTAAGCTGCACTAAAACGCAAAAGAAAATAAATAAATAAATAACCTTTGGGCCTTAGATATTTTTATAAACAAGTTATTATCTCACGTCAAGACATGTTTATTTTTAAATATATAAAATAATTAAATGATAGTTGATCTAATTTATAATAATTGTGCGGATAAAATAATATTTTAAAGTAATGAAAATAAAAAAACAAAGTGAGAAGCAAGTAATAGCGTAATATTAAGTAATTAGATAAAATAACTCGTCGTTCAAATATAAGTCAAATTTTTACCCATAAGAAATGATAGAATTTACAATAAAAGCAATATAAGCTTTCAAAATTTGACAAAATCACTATTACAAAATGTGAAATTTTGAAAAGTCTCTTTGCTATTGGATCTGTTCTTGTTCTTCCAAAACTTGAATGTCTCATAGTTAAAAGGAACTCTAAATTGGAACAAGTATTCAAATTAGAAGATGAAGTGGAAGTGGCAATTTGAAAAGGAGATGAAATTTGATAAATTAGAATGGTTATCACTTGAAGAACTCTGAGCCTCATTCACTACATCTCAAAGGATGTCATTTTGTGTTGTCGACATTGGAAGATTTGAAAGTAAGAGATTGTCCTAAGTTGACTACTAGTTTCTTCATTGATTCACAGGAATTGTGCATTGCGAAACAAAGGTTTAGATTCTCATTAGCTCTTTGGTTTTTTGCATATAACTATTGGTATAGGTTGATGTTATTTTTGTTGGGTTTAGAAAATGGAGTGAGCTGATTCTATAGTTGGTGGAGTATAAAAGCAGTTTGAGCTAAGAGACACTGGAGCCTATGCTCCTAACACTCACTAATGCGTAAGTCAACATTTTAGAATAGAGGAAACAAGATTGAAAATGATAATAAAGAATAAATATGTATAAGAGAGGTCATACTTGAGTAGAGGTTAGGGCTTGGCATTTATAGTTGCCTAGGTCTAAATACTACTCAATGATGGCGAAGCTGACATCATTGTCCAATTAATATTGCTGCTATAGAGTGCACTCCTTGTGTATTTTATCACCTGTTAACTAGTGGATAAACGTATGGTTGGTGAGTAACTGATGCCAAAAATGGCATCCGATAAAGTGCCCACGACTGTAAGAATGTAAGGCATCCGCCCATGTCTACAACTGAAGGCTTTGTCGTCCGACAAAGCTTCCGATCTAACATCTTGTAAGGCGAGCCCACTATACTGACGAACATTAGTCAAATCACTAATAGGGTAAGTACATGGTATGCACCTTGTTGTTGTTTGCATCGCATCAATACCCCTATAATATGCATGATGTAAGCTCGAGCAATGGACATCAACTCTCTTCGGTGGCATTAGTGATAACTATCCAACTTTGGCTTTCACCATTTAAATTTCAAGCTCAGTAAATTTGACTCATCCTCGTTTGGCGAGTCTTCTAGTAGTCGATAACATAGTGCGACCGCTTTCAATAAATGCAAGATTACTCCGTTCACGAGACTCCCGTCGATTAGGAGCCCAAGTTGCAGTGCAACATCCTCTAAGGCCACTGTGCACTCCCCACACGGAAAATGAAAAGTGTAGGTCTCCGCGCGCCACCGCTCCACTAGTGCAGATATTAAATCATACCGCAAGTTGAACGTCCGGATCAATGCTGCTGACCTGAATCTAGCTTGCTCCAAGTAAGGCATCAATCGTGAATCCGGGACATATCCTATACCATTCACCCGACCCTTAATACACGGTACGAGCCCTGATAGTGTTAAATTATAGAAAATAAATATTAGGATAACATGATTTATTTCTATATATTACGTATATCTTTTTTTAATAGAACCCGTGATTAACAAATAATAATATATTACCATATTATTAGCCGCATCAGATATGTGAGGATCGTCATTAATCAATCGAGCCATTGTGATGCCTGCAACTTCAAAATAAGTTTAGTAAAAAACCCTTATTTCGGCCCTTTGTTCGTATTTTTTTACTGGATTTTATTACCTTCAATAAAAAATATTATTTTCTAATTTTATTATTTTACATTAGTTTATTACATTATATTTGAAATGTATAATTTTAGTATCTTTTTTAAATAAATTTACAAAAAACCCTTACTTGACCCTTTGTTCGTATTTTTCCCAATTTTATTACTTTCAATAAAAATATTATTTTCTAATTTTATTATTTTACATTAGTTTAGTACATTATATTTGAAATGTATTAATTTAGTGTATTTTTAAATAAATTTACAAAAAAAACCCTTACTTGCCCTTTGTTCGTATTTTTTCCGAATTTTATTACTTTCAATAAAAATATATTATTTTATAATTTTATTACATTATTTTAGTACATTATGTTTGAAATGTATTAATTAATTGTGTTTTGTTAAAATAATTTAGTAAAAACCCTTATTTCGCCCTTTGTTCGTATTTTTTCTCCGGATTTTATTACTTTAAAATATACTATTTTCTAATTTTATTATTTTACATTATTTTAGTACATTATGTTTGAAATGTATTAATTTACAGTATCTTTTAAATAAATTTCAAAAATAACCTTTACTTGACCCTTTGTTCTTTTTTTTCTCGAATTTTATTACTTTCAATAAAAATATATTATTTTTGTATTTTATTATTTTACATTATTTTCGGATTTTATTATTTCGGTGAATATACTATTTCATTTTTTATTTCTTTTCGTATTTTATGTTTTCTTAAACGTATTTTTATTTTTTATTTTTAATGCTATTTTTGTAAAAAACTCATTACAACATGGTAAATAATTTTCATAAAAATATTTCTAATCAACATAGAATGTACATAACATGGATTTTTTATACTAAATAAATTTCATAAAATATATATGCTAAATAAAATAAAAAACACATACAATGTACATAACATAGATTTTTTACACAAATATTACAAAAAAAAAAAATTTTAAATTAATACAAAAAAAATTACCTTTACTTATTTCTTTCTTTCTTTTTCCTTCCCTCCCTCTTCTTCTTCTCCTTTCCTTTCCTTTCTTCTCCTTTCCTTTTCTTTTTTTTTCTTTCTTCTCCTTTCCTTTCCTTTCCTTTCGTTTTCTTTCTTTTTCTTTCTTCTCCTTCTTTCTCTCTCTTTTTTCTTCTCCTTCTTTATTCTCCACCGGCCGAATGGTCCCCCCATTATAAGGGGACTGGTGCCGCCTGTGGCAGACCCTCCACCAGGGTGTTGTCACTTCCTCGGCAGCTTTTTTAACTTTTTTTGTTTTTTATACCATTTTCGTAATTAAAAAAATTATACTATTTAAGAATTTTTTTTATTTTTTTTGTATTATTTTAGTAAAATACCTGTTTTTTTTTTTTAAGTTTTAAACAAATAAAAACCACACTAACATGAAACTAACTAAAATCGAAAACCATTGGAAATTTAAAATTAACTCACTATGACCCACAAATTCCAAAACCTGAACTGACCATTTCGGATTGAGTTTACCCAAAATCAACTTCACTCAGTAAAATTCAAAACTCTACTCTATTTCATTTCTCCAGCTTTTGCTACCTATCTATTGTCCCTTCCATAAAACCCGGTTCGAAGCAACCTTGCTTTGGTTGCATGAAGTTCAATGATGGCATCTCTAATTCTCAATCTATCAGTAGCCACTTCAGTGGAGCATGCAACTCCAATTTTAGTGAAAGAAACAAAGCATTCCCATATCTCAGCTTCCATGTTTGGCTTATTTCTTATTCTCTTCCAGTTTACACCAATTTCTTCAACTAAACGAACATCAAAATCTCCTTCAAGCCTTCTTGTAGTGCCATTTTGCAGAAATTATGAAGGCTTAAGCCATCATGAAACAAATCACATGTCGGTCTCCTTCCGGTTATCATTTCTAAAAGCATAATGCCGTAGCTGTAGATATCACCTTCTGGAGAGACTGATCCACTCATGCCATATTCTGCAATAATGTTGCGTTAAAAATTTAAAAATCTTTAATAGAAATCATTTGGTTTCTCCCTTGATTCAGTGTTAGAGACTTTACCTGGGGCAACGTAGCCAATTGTTCCCTTGATCACTGAGGAACTTGTTTGATCGCTTCCAATATTGCTTGTGACGGTAGACAAGAGCTTTGCCATTCCAAAATCGGCGACGTGTGCAACCATATCATCGTCAAGAAGGACGTTGGAAGGCTTCAGATCGCAATGAACAACCATCGTCTCACAACCATGATGAAGATAATCTATAGCATTGGCCATGTCAATAGCAATGTCTAACCTTTGAGCAAAGTTCAAATACCTTGACTGATCATGTTGCTCATGTAACCAGCTTTCTAAACTCCCATTAGGCATGAATTCAAAAACTAAAGCCTTGAATTCATTGCCTTGATAATCAATGCTTGAGCAAGAAGTTATAATTTTGAGAAGATTCCGATGTCGAATTTTCCTTAAAGCCTCGCATTCTGCAATGAAACTTCTTGCGGCCCCATGGTTTCGAAGGTTAAGTACCTTGACAGCAAGAGGCTTTTCATGTTGATAAAGAACTCCTTTATATACAGAGCCAAAACTTCCAGTTCCAATCAAGTTGGCGGAAGCAAAACCATGGGTGCATTCAAGAAGCTGTTTGTAGGATAAACGCAAGCAGCCATTGTCGAACAAAGATGATGGCATAAATGTTCCCTTCTTGCCTTGTGTCTCAAGGAATGATAAACAAGAAGAACAACCAAAATAGAGCCAAGAAGAATGCTGATGATAATAGCAATAATGGTTTTGGTTGATAGAACCTTTCCCTTTTCCTTTGGTTTCTCACTGAAGCACTTGGGAAGCTGTAATTTTGGAATTCCTCCACAAAGGTTTTTATTTCCGAAGAAAGAAAATCCAGTGGCATTTTTGAAAACTCCTTTTTTTGGCACTTCACCATCTAGTTGATTAAAAGAAAGGTTTAATCTCACTAGAAAATGAAGTTTTTGAAGTTCAGGTGGTATGGTGCCAGACAAATTGTTATTTGAAAGATCTAAGTTCTCAAGAGATCTCAAGGAGGCAAAAGATTGAGGGATGGTACCATGGAATGAGTTTTTTTGCATGAAGAGAGTTGTAAGTTCTAAACTCTCCCCAAGTGTCATGGGAATTTCACCTTGGAAATTGTTATTATGAACGTAAAACTCGACAAGATTCTTCATGTTTCTCATATCTGATGGAAGGGAACCAGTGAAAGAGTTGTGAGACAAATTAAGATAAATCAGCCTTTCAAAAGCACCAAATAACTGATATGGGATACTACCATTAAGGTTGTTAGTTGAAAGATCTAGTTTTTGCAAATTTGTGCATTGCTTGAGTGATAAAGGAATTGCTCCAGCGAATTTGTTATTGGTTAAGTCTAGATTGGATAGTCGAGAGAGATTACCAATGGAGGATGGGATTTTACCTGACAAATAATTAAAACCGAGGTACAATCCTTCAAGATTTTGAAGATTTCCAATGGAAATGGGAATTTCACCAGCAATGAAAGTTCCCTTCATTTCCATAAGATCCAAGTTAATGAGATTGCCAATTCCTTGAGGAATACGTCCGATGATCTGATTGTCTCCCATCAAAAGCTCTTCAAGGCAGATTGAAAAATTGGCTATGGAATCTGGAATCACTCCATAAAGGTGATTGTAATTTATACCCAAAGATTGCAATCGGCTGCAGTTGCTTAAATATGAGAGAAAGCTCAAGTCTCCTGGTTTCCCACTTCCAAGGTAATTGCCTGGAATGTTTAACACTAGAAGATTCCTCAGGTTTCCCATATTCTCAGGAACTGATCCAGTGAAACCATTTAAGGCGATGTCAAATAGTTCCAGGCTAGATATGTTGGATATTGACCTTGGAATTTCTCCAGTAAGCTGATTAAGGGCAATAAAAATCCCTTCCAGATTTGGACAAGTACAGCCTATTTCTGGCGGAAGATTCCCAGATAATTGGTTTTCAGCTGCATCAAGAACTAGCAAAGATGAAAAGTTGTGCACTGGAGGAACTGATCCGGACAGCTTATTTCCACCAATATACATGTATTCCAAGTTGGATAATTTGCCTAGAGAACTGGGTATAGTTCCCTTCAACTTATTATCTTGAAGTGATAGGACTTTCAAGGTGGAAATGTTTCCTAGGGAAGCTGGAATACCTCCAATTAAAAGATTGCCAGCAAGATGAAGATTGATGAGATTCTTCATATCACCCAAGGACACTGGGATTTCTCCGGTAATGTTATTGTCAGTGAAGGCAATCTCTTGGAGATTAGAACAATTGCTGAGCTCTTCAAGGATTTCACCATTGAGATGATTGAAGTTCAGACTTAAATAAACGAGTCGTTTCAAGTGGCCAATTTCCCTTGGGATGGTTCCTTGCAATTTGTTATAAGAGAAGTCAACTTCTCTAAGGAAGGTTAAGTTTCCAATAGCCGGAGATATAAAGCCGGCTAATGACAAGCCACTCATGTTCAATGAAACTACCCTTTGGTGCCGACGACCACATTGAACACCTTGCCATTGACAGCAATGGAAGGAAGCGTTCCATGAAGTTAAAACTCCATGAGAATCCCCAACAAGCTGATCCTTCAAAGAAAGCAAAGCTAGCATGTCGTTTTCGTTGCTTCTCAATGCCAACGTAGCAGGCTTGGAGGACATTGACAGCAGGGTAAATCTAATAATGAAAAGAAGATTTATCCATTGGTTTTCAAGTTGAATATCTCCATTTCTAAAGGAAAATGGAGAATTCGAAGTGAAACAAGCAGGTTTTGATGACAAAAGGTAAAGAAATAATGGAGGTTGAGTTGATATCTGATTCATCCATGTATCATCTTAATTTATAATGCTTCATTTATGTCATTAAACTGATTGTGAACAAGCATCAAGAGGAACAGAAATTAATAAAAAAATCAGCTTAGTTAAAGATGCTTTAATCAAAGCTAGTGGGAAACTAAGAAATTATTTCTCCATAGTCTCATAAAAGTGGTTGTGAACGTCAAACACGTTCAATAGACTAATAGGCAAAAGCATTGTTCTTTCCCTTTGTATAAGAATGACTGGGGACAACAATAAAGTTGGCAAAAAACATAAAGAAACGTATTATTTGAGAAAAAAAATCCAAAGAAATCATCACTCTTTTAACGTGTCATGTGCATATCAAAAGCTCCATGTGAAAAGGAGACTATTGCCCATAGAAGATTTAAAGAAAGAAAAGTAAGAGTCCTTTTTGGGTTAATATATGGATTTAATAATGAAATTTACTTTAATTAGATTCAATTTTTTATTTTGAAAAATATAAAATTTTAATTACATATTACTTTAAATTGTGCACGTAAAATTAAAAAATATATTTTAAAATTTTTAAGATATAGAACAATTTTAAAATGTCACGTCAATAAATTCGATGGAATCCAAAATTAAGTATTAAAATGAATCTATTCATAAGTTTAGGTACCAAAACGGACTAAAAAAATGCTAGACAAGCGGACTTAATTATTAAGTTCAAAATTAAAAACTAGATTGGTTTTCATATAAAAATAGTAAATTTGTTTCAACTCTAATAAGAACTTTATTTTGTTTTAATTAAATTTTGCTAAAATATATGAGATAATTTCACTAGGAAAAAATAATTAATCGTATGGGTTTTATTTAAAAAATATATGAAGAAAGAAGTAACATTGTTTATTCCTATGATATGTAGTGCTAATTTTTTTCGGTATAAGTTTTGATTATATTTGTTCTTTTTAACATAATGTTCGAACTATTTATACTTCTTCATCAACTCATAAATAGGAGGATAATGAACTTAAGAACACTCGAACTTGTGTCCTCCTGCATTAACAACAATACATTTATCAATCGACATCTATTATATATTTTTAATCAGTCAAAAGAAGTTTGTATTTGTGCTTTTGGTTACGAAAGAAATTACTTTGGACGAAATAATAATTAGTTATCGAGTATTGACTGTGAAACAAAATGTTTTGTTAAAAAGATAATTTCATTGCAATATAATTCAATTGAATTCTTAAAGTAATTAATAATATGTAATTTCAATTGCATTTAATTAAGGAATTATTAATGCATTTAAATAATTAATAATATGCTATATTTGAAATAGCATGATTTAATATTAATAATTACTGTTATTTAATATAAGATTAATATAATTAGAATTATGAAGTTGCATATTTGAAAGTATGATATTTGTAGACAATATGGTCATTGTATTATGTATAATTGACATATTCTATTTCATTCTCAATTGTATATTGAATTTAGTGAAATTTGAAATAGATTCTAATTGTATAAGTTTAGTTAGTTAAGATTAGTTGCATTAATATGAAAGCAATGTATTAGTTCATGATAAGATTTGAATATAAAGATATATGTTAGGTATCTTCTAAGGTGCTTCATTCTAGTGTATTAATCTATGATTACTAGATACTATTGATAATCACTATGCTCTAAGTTGATTAATAGTAATTATTGATAGTATTGAACAATGTGTATATGCATAATGAATTTAGGCTGTTAAGCTTTTCATAAGCTATTAGCTGGCATTGTGCATCGACTTACATGGTATAGACATGATTCTTGTTCAATGTTGCTATACGATTTAATTATAGATAAATTGTGATCAATAATCGAATGACTAGGCATAGCATCATAGTACTGATGTACATAATTCCAATCATATTGCACTCTGACTGTTACATCTAGTACTCGATACATAGTGCCATAGCAAGTATTGAGATCATGAGTAGACCTAATATATCACGATTACAGCTGATGCACTCCCGAATGAGCATGCATTAGTGCTAATTCATCCATAGATGTACTCATCATTATCACTATAATTCATTGACATTGCATCTCAAGTGTTAGACTACTGAGTAGTCTAATCAGCATTTAACCGATGCACATCATGATCATAAATACTACGTACGACTTAATGCAATTGATCTAGAAGAGCTCATATCAATTAGCAACTTAGCTATAGACATGTAGTACCATAATTATTCATTGCACTAATACTACGAGTTTATTATCAATTACTGATAATAGATTATCATCAACTATATTTTAGATTATGTTTTAATTATCAATTAATAGCTAATTTGAACTCATTATCAATGATCTATATGACATAAACTTATTCTTACTATATTCAACATTAGTACTTCTATCGATTTAATTAGCTATTAGTATCTATATGTAATTTATTATTATATTTACAATTAAAACTTAGACTCCTATTGTTCATATTTATCGATTTGTAATTCAATTATATTCTACATTTATTTTATAATTATATAATTATATTATATAAAATTAATTTTAAAATTATTATTTAAAATTGTATCTTTCAATTATTCAATTTATATTAAATATTAGTAGTATTATATTATCTATTTTAAGAATTATTAATTATTTATTTTAATTATTCTAAAATTTTTGATATTTTTATATTATTATAATTATTATTACTATTTTATATTTTTTATTATTATTTAATTTATTTCTTACTTTATCTTTATTATTTTATATTTCAATATTATCTATATTTATTATTTCTGATAATTTCATATAACTTATTTTATTATTTTTTACTTATATTATATTAATTAATCAAAATATTTATCATAATATTTACAAATATTCTAATGATTCTTATACATTAATTTACAATCTCATTATTCATTACATACATTACAATTCATTATTAACCTTATAAATTCTATATTATTTAATTTCTATTCACTCTATTAATTACTCTTTCTTATTATTTCTTTTAATTTTCTTACTTCTCTTTTTCTATTTTTTATTTTTTCTATTCTACTTTTTTTTTACTTCTTATATTCAATATCATTTCAATTCAATGATTTTATACTCTGGATTATTGATGATTTATGTTCAACATCTAAATTAAAATTCTATATTTTATTTTATACCTTTATTATTTATAATCTCATTCTATTTCTGATATAATAATTCTGATAATTAATAATATGATTTTATCATATTATGATAACAAAATTCTACTGAATCTGTTATTTACTTCCTATTTCTATTCTTAGTTCTAACTAAGTTCTCGTCATTATTACTACTATTCATATCATATTTACTAATAATTGTAATATAAGATATTGTAGTACATTCATTGATATATCTTATGTCATCTCATTACATTTAACATTAATATAAAAAATCTATTCAAGTTCTATCATTTTGCATTCTATGTATCTTTAACTTGATACAATGTAAGTCAATTCTTCATAAATTCATAATTCTTGAATCATTCTAATGAATATCATAATTATGCGTAACATATGCATTCAATTGTAAATATTGTTGATGAAATTCATATATCCATCTGTATACTTTCTAAGACTTACTAAATATTGCAATTTGTAAATTCAATTAATCTTCTATGATACTAATTCTTCACGTAGTAACTTTCCTAAACATACCATTTCTTAACATTAATCGACTCAAATTATCTAATGATACATTTGAATCTAATATGTATATCATTCTGCATGTCATTAATGATCCATGTTGACTAATGTTACATTCAGACTCATCATTGCACAACTCATTAACATATTTAATAACTTTTAAGTTAAAATTGTATTTATATGCATTTTAGTACATTCCTAATTCATTGATAATTAATCATTAACTATTTCAACTTTTAATTATAATAACATTTGACTTTTATTCTATAAATACATTCTATATACAATATCATTTGATTAAATTGAGTCATCAAGTTTATTAAAGAACTTCATATACCATCAATTATCATACAATTATTAGATTTTAATCTATAAAAGTTAGTTAATTAAGATCTTATCCTGATTCAACATATCAATTTATGCATTTAGCCATAGCTAACTTGTATTGTAACTAACTTTGATGTTAGACTTTTATTCAATAATCTTATATTCAGTAAATTTGATCTATTTAGATTCTATCTTAACTTTCACAATTTTCATTATATTAAGTTAAGATAATCTAATTCTCATAGATATGTTAGAATTTATTTCATTATATAGATATTTTAATTACAATTAAATTGTCAGAATTTTTTATAAATTATATTAATTTAACATATAAGATTTGCAATTCTAATTAACATTAAAAAATTATCAATTCATGTTTACTATTTTCATAACTAATTAAATCTTACATTCATACTTTAATAATTCAATTCTTCAGACTCTATATATTCTTACATAAAGTTCATAATTCATTCTAATGACTATCACTTGATGTTCAAAGTGCTATTAAGTATCAGATTTGCATTACTATCATAGGATATGTATTTACATAGATATGTAATTGTTGATAGTTTACAGTTAATGATATTACCACATGATTACAGCTAATCTATTCCTTAATTCTAAATTTGACTTATTCCATATAAGTTGCATAATAGATTCCATAATTAAGCATTCATATTAATGCTTGCAACTTTAGAACTTATACTCGATGAATGACTATGAGATATCATATGGTTAGATCAAGAGATGCATTTCCTTGATTAATTAAGATCATCGACTATTCATTCATTGAAATTCCAGATCCATATTCTGATAATTCATTAAAATGTACATATTCAGTGAATGATGTTGCTGATGTCTGTGATATCCTGGATACCAAGTATTGCCTGAAAATCTGATGATCTCAGTAATTGCTTATTCTGAAGTAATATTTCGAAGATGTTGAACTGAATTGCAGTTCAGTAATGCATAGTCTTGGAATTCAAGTAATGCATCAATGATTAATTTCAATGTAAAATCGACTTCCTAACTTGTGTCGTCAGTTATGTTCATGTACAGTAATAATTGCACTATTAAATATGGATAGTCTATTCCATATTGCATTCAATACTTGTGAAATCCATAAGCATTTAGCATAATATTGAAATGAACTTAGAATTCAATCTTGACAGAAGTCTAAGATAGATATTTCAATAAGATTCGATGTAAGATTATTCATGACTAATGTCAATTGATAGCAAATGTGATCTAATATAGATCATAAGGATTAGTTGATAAATCATTATAAAGTCATTAGTATCATGAAGCAATAGTTGTCATCAAATGACAGATAAAAGTATTAAGTATGCACTAATCGATCCTTGCATAATTAATAGTCAATGCTTCAGTATATGTTAACTGCTCATAATGCATATGAAGCTAATTTATTCTAAAATACATCTTTACATATCATAAACTCTTATGAACTCATGAATGTTCATTTTTCAATTTTACTCATTTTGTATATACTTTTAAAGAGACAAAAATGAACTATACCATGTATTACTTTAACACTAAAAATAATAATTATAATATTTTAAGATATATCATTTAATTACACTTAATGTTATTTGAAAAAGCTATATGTTGATAATAGAAATTATATAAGTTCATTTAAAAGTTAAAGCTTGTTAATTTTAATGATTTAATTTATCAAATTTGAAAAATAACTATGTTAATCTAATATTCATACAATCTATTATTATCAAGTATGATTACATGAAATTGAACTATTAAGAATTCAAACATTGAGTGAATTATTAAATGTATAAAATAACTTATATTTAAACATGATATTCAATGCAAATCTCAAGAAATAGATATATTACATTTATAAGATAATTAATGAAATACGAATATAACAAATTAAGATTTTTGATAATTAATATGAAATAATAAATAAATTAATTATTATTTGATTACAAGTTTATTAAATGTCTCAAATTGGATTCACTACTTCAGATTAATATATTTTAAGAATCTTCAATTAGTATTTGAATTCTTTAATTGGATATAAATTCTTTAATGGTCAATTAATCAATAATGATAAGATAAACTTGAACTTTGTGCAAAGTTGAGTTAATTTAATATGAAAATTATATTTGATAATCTATTAAGATATTGAAATTTATATTAAAATAAGCCAGAGAAATTGATCCAATTAATGTCTAACATATGTCTTAAATTATATGAGAATTTAGTCCAAGAGTTGTAAATAATGAAAATAGTTCTAAAGTTAAGATATTCAATATCAATTAATGTTCAAAATAGTTCAATTCTTAATTGATTATATTTAATAGATTGTAACTCAATATGAATATAGTCATAAATTGTATTAATAATCTTAGAATTCATAGATAGTTATAGTAAATTTTATGATAGTAATGTCATAAAATATTCTTGAAATTAAGTTCATAATCGATAATGTAAAATCAATTTACAATATTTCAGACATAAGATATATAATGAATTGAATCGCAATTTCAATAAATGCGAATATCATTACATAAGTTTCGAATTAATGAATTATCATTAAGATATTGCTTATCATCAAACCAATATGAATTAGCATTGCAAATGTTCATAAGTATTTAGGTAGTAGAAATGTTATTTAAATAAATAATGTTTCATGAATGTCGAATTTACAATGATGCTAGAATTGTATCATCCATTGAATAGAAAATGATATCAGTAAGATTTAACATGATCAGAAATAATAAGATGATTTATTAAGACAACTTCACAGTGATAATATGATAATTCAATATAAATGCTTATACTTTAGATTAAAATATGTATGTTTCTAAATGTTAATTTACTTATCAAATATAAGTATTAGAATCAATGTCTAATAATTTCAGATTGAAATACTAATTAAGAATGATTAATTGGAAAATGAAATTAATAAAAATTAATTGATATAAATAGATGCAATTAAATAGAATATATAGAATTTAAATAATAGTAAATTATACAAATGAAATTGATCATGTAAAAGCATTAAAGTTCTATATATGCTATCTATTATTAAATATGGTATTGAAATATGCAATTATGTTATTATATGAATCTAATATGGAAGATATAAGTTATAAATAGATAATAATGAATAGTATATTATTGTTGAAGATGTCGAATTCATCATAATGGAAATTGAAATGTTCCATGAAATGAAGATCATTAAGCAAATTTTTATGAAATATAGAATATTAGATAGTATGCAATTATAATGATTAATGCAGATATAATTTATTATTAATAATGTTTTACATTATAATTGTATTAAATATAAAATGAGGTAATTTATTGTAATATATAATGTAGTTAAAATGATATAATGCTAATTATAATTAAGAATAATCTTGCAGATACTTATAGGAAATAGTCAAATGAATCTAAAGTCAATTAAGAAATCATTTCATGAAATGCACTTAATAAGTTGTCAAACTATAGAGGTATGGTCATCAGTAGCTAAAGTAATTCTAGTTCTAATAGTATATTACATGATGGTGTTAATGATAGTCATAACTATGCAAATGTATAAGTGATAATTGTATTAAATAATTTAATCTATAATGGTATATTCGTAAAAATGTTAAATCATAATAATCATCTATTTGCGAATATACGAATCTAAAGATGACTGTAGACATGCCGTCAACTATAATAGCACTTCAATGCTAATTGTTCTATAAGATGATGCCAAAATCCTAATCAATACTGACATTTATGAATTATATACTATTAACATATAATCACTATCTAATGTGTTACCATTTAATTTAAATCGCAATTCTTCATTTAACATCTCATAATAATATGCTCTATCGATTAATATTATCCAATTGAACTTATGAAATTATGAATTCATTAATAAATTAGCATCAATTCAATTTAAGATAACATTATTTTAGATTAAATTTCAATCAAATATTCAATAAATGTTTAGATAATTATTATCAAATCTTTATGATTATCTAATATTTTTAAAATGTAATTATTGAAACTGATTCAATTTAAATTATTCTATTTACTTATTTAATACTTATTTAATTTTATCAATTTATTATTAATTATTATAAACTTATCTTATTAATTATTATCAATTATTTTATTATAACTATTTTTAATATATTAATAATTAACCTTATTCTATTTTATAATTTATATTTAATATTATATTATAAATTCTAATAATTACTTATTTTATTTTTCTAATTTTATAATAATATATTTTATATATATATTTATTTATAGTCTTAATTTATTTTTGTATTTATTTTAAGTAAAAATCTTATTTAATAATTATACTAATTGTTATTAAATATTCTAATTTTGAATTAATTTAAATATAATTTTTATAAATTAAATTATAATTTAACTTTATAAAAAATCATCATATTCTACATTTTTATTAATTTCAAAAATACTTTATTCTAATTTTTAATTTACATTTTACTTAATTTTATTCTATCACTTTCTTACCTTTTTTTTCTTTTTTATTTAATTTTATTATCTCAACTATTTTTACTTTTTTTAAATCTTATTATTATTCAAATCATTTTTTTTTATATTTTATTAATCATCAATTCAATTATAATAATTAAATATTCTTCATTTTATGTTACAATATTTAATCATTACTTATTTTATCATTTGATTTATATAAAACATTAATCTAATTAATTTCTATAATTTTAAAATATTTTAACATTATTTTAATTATTCATTACATAATTACTAAAAACTAACTTTGTTTTATAATTAATAACTATCATATGTCTTATTTCAAATATTGTTAATAAATTTGATATAATCATATCAATTTAATTTTATTTCAATTTATCATTTTTTTACATTCTTTAAAATTGTAATTTAACTTAATGTTAAAGTTGTCGAATCTTGGTTATCAATTTACTTGTAATTTTATATCAATAAGCATTCTAATATAATTTTATTAAATATGTAATAAATCTAATTTTTAAATTATATTAATCAAATTTAAATCTATTCATAATTTCAAGTTAGAATATATAATTCTTATAAATAATTTTAATATATAACTAATCCAATTAAACAATGCTACTATCTCACATTTCAATTTTTTATCCATAATTAATCTCATAAGATCAGTATTACTTTGCTTCTTTGTAATCTCATCAATCTCATCTTACACTAATGTCATATATGTGCCTATTCATATGTTGCTAAACCATTTTTATGTTCTATATCTTTGTTCTATCTCGATTAGCATTTCATTGATACTGACGAACTACTGTTCACTTTGTTAACTTTAATTAAGTAAGCTCTGCATAATGCTTTAATTAATCATATTACAATTATGCAAGATTTAAGTAATCTAAACCTCGATTTCATGCTTAAACATAATCGATATAATCAAAATATCAGCATGTATAAACTCTTGCAATTTAATACAATGTAAATAACTTTGATGCATCATACGACTGAGTTACTATATAAACATCTTATGAACTCAATATGATCTTAATTCATATCCTATACATTGACAATTTGTTAACTAATGAGTAAATTCTTAATGAAAATTCAAGTCGACATGATGCAACATTAAGCCTCATTCATCATATATAACATGGCCATTCTAGATTCAATCATATCTCAATTATATAAGCAAACTTGTCTTAGTTGCAAATTTCTACTAAAAATTCTTGTAAACAGCAGAAGCAATGAGAAAATAGGAGTAATACCCTTAGCTTTACACCGATCCTTTTGCAGTCACTCGTACCAACATGGGTGCAGTCTAGTCTAATCACCTCCTCAGTCTCGAATGCCTCCCGGGCCCTGGCCACTACGTTTACATACACTCCATTCCTCGCTGAACATAAGATTTCACCATCAGTATTTACTCGAACAATCCATTTATTGTTATCAATGATTTTGCAAACAAGTATCTGAGGGGCACTCTTTAAAGTTACAATATATAGTACTATCTCATCAACACTATAAACAGTATGACTTACTGAATTTCATAAGAGCAGGAGAGTGGAGTCCTCTATTTCTCATTTCCTTGGTTTCTTCAAACGTCAGGCCATCAGCAATGTTTTTCACAAGCTTCGGATATATAGGAGCATAAGGCTTCCATAGCATAAGAGGTATAACTGGTCGGTTTTGGGGATCATAGTTTCGACCCCTATACAAAATGAGGATATTTATGTGGCGGTAGATGATTTTTCCCCCCGGATTTTTCCTATAGAAATACTACAATCGAGATCAGCTAATAATAATCCAAGATTCCAATAGAAACTATAGAGATTGTTTTTTGTTCAAACCTCAAGGTGAAAGCAAACATTGTCCATATCAAGAGTTGGTACTCCCTGTTAAGATAATGTGTTTAAGATTGCTGCCATTTAAATTTTTTCTGTTACTAATTTTTGAATAATTCTCCTTGACTTTAGGAGATTAGTTTTTTGATTTGTTTGGTATATTGTTACCATTTTTTTAGCAGATTTTTAGAACTTTTTTTTCTATTTTTAGCTTGAACTTTTGTATTTAAATAGTTGAGGTGCAAATCAATTAATATATTCCAGTGTTCAATTATTTTTCTACTTAAAAACTTCCCGTCTCTTCTTTCTGCTTCAAATCTCTCGATCAACCATCAAAGTTCGAGTTCTAAACACCAACAAATTGGTATCGGAGCTGTTTTCTTGAGGGATCTGTGAGGTTATTTGCGTGTTAAGATGGAATGAGGATCCAATTTTTCAGTTGTTGCACCACCAGTCTTCGATGGAGACAATTACGGATGTGGGCGATTCGCATGGAGACTTACGGAGGCTTTGGATCTTTGGGAACTCAGAGAAGAGGATTACGAGGTCCCACCTCTTCCAAGAAATCCTCTTGTGGCATGATTAAAGCACAAAGGAAAAGAAAACAAGGAAATCAAAGGCAAAAGCTTGCTTATTTGCATTGTGTCTCAAATGATTTTCACACGAATAATGTCTCGAAATCAGCAAAGGAAATGGGATTACCTCAAGGTCGAAAGTCTGAAGGAGATGAGAGGATTCGTGGAATGAAAGTCTGAATCTAATCAGGGATTTCGAGTTGCAGAAGATGAAGGAGTCTCGAGTCGGTGAAAGAATATTCGGCAGACTTCTCAAGATTGCCAATAAGGTGAGATTGCTTGGTTCTGAGTTGAATGACTCCAGAATCGTAGAAAAGCTGCTGGTCACTGTTCCAGAGAAGTTTGAAGCCACCATTACTACTCTGGAGAACACCAAGGACCTGTCAAAGATCTCTCTTGCAGAGCTCTTGAATGCTTTACAAGCACAAGAGCAAAGAAGATCCATAAGGCAAGAGGGGTGATAGAAGGGGCCTTACCTGTCAAGCATCAAGACAACAACAGGTATAAAAAGAAGAAAAATTTTAAGAACCCATCGACGAGTGGAGAAAATTTATCAGGCAATTATCAGAAGAGCAAAAGAGGTGTCAAGAAATCCTACCCACCTTGTCACCATTGTGAGAAGAAAGGTCATCTACCATTCAAATGTTGAAAGAGACCTTACGCCAAATGCTCCAAATGCAATCAACTTGGACATGAAGCAGTGATTTGCAAGGTCAAAGGCCAGGTGCAAGAAGTAGATGCCCAGGTAGCTGATCAAGAAGAAGAAGATCCATTGTTCGTGGTTACTTGTTTCTCAGGCAGAGAATCAAGTGAGAGCTGGTTGATTGATAGTGGGTGTACAAATCACATGACATATGACAAGGAGCTCTTCGAGGAATTGAGAAACACTGAAGTCAAAAGAGTGAGGATTGGAAATGGTGAGTACTTGGAAGTCAAGGGAAAAGGCACAATAGCTATTACAAGCTATGAAGGTACAAAATTCATTTCAGATGTTTTATTTGTACCTAAAATTGATCAAAATCTCTTAAGTGTTGGCCAGTTGCTGGATAAAGGCTATAAAGTGCTATTTGAGAATAAGCAGTGCTTGATCAGAGATGCTAATGGCAGAGACTTGTTCAATGTCAAAATGAAGGGAAAAAGTTTTGCTCTTAATCCAATGGAAAAGGAGCAAATGGCTTTTAAATCCAGAGTTAGTGCTACTGAGACTTGGCACAAGAGACTTGGGCACTTTCACCATCAAGGATTACTTCAAATGCAGTCGAAGAAGCTAGTGGAAGGACTTACAGACATTGATGATGATCTACCTCATTGTCAAGCTTGTAAATTTGGGAAACAACATAGACAACCCTTTCCTAAACAAGCTTGGAGAGCCTCGAAGAAGTTACAGCTTGTTCATACTGATCTTTGTGGTCCTCAGAGAACGCCTTCGTTAAATGGTAACCTTTATTACATAGCCTTTATTGATGATCTAACAAGAATGTGTTGGATTTTTTTGTTGAAGCAAAAATCAGAAGTTGCTGGTGTGTTCTGGAAATTCAAAGCTAGAGTTGAGAATGAAAGTGGATGCATGATTCAGATTTTAAGATCTGATAATGACAAGGAGTACACTTCAGAAACTTTTAATAGGTTTTGTGAAGAGGCCGGAATTGGGCATCAGCTGACGGCGCCATACACTCCACAACAAAATGGAGTCAGTGAAAGGAGAAACAGATTCATAATGGAGATGACTCGATGTATGCTTCATGAGAAAAGTCTTCCAAAAAGCTTTTGGGGACAAGCTGCAAACACTGCTGTGTTCTTGCAAAATCGGATTTCAACAAAAGCTGTGAAGGATCAGACGCCATTTGAAGCTTGGTATGGTTACAAACCTTCTTTAAAGTTCCTTAGAGTGTTTGGCTGCCTGTGTTTCACTTACATTCCACAGGTCAAGCATGATAAGCTTGACAAAAAGGCAGAAGCTGACATTTTTGTTGGGTATAGCACTGTATCTAAAGCTTACAGAGCCTTTCAACCACACACTGGACGTATTATTGTAAGCAGAGATGTTTATTTTGTTGAAAATGAGCAATGGAATTGGGAAGACTCGATCAAGACAAACCAAACTTCTAGTGCACCAAATCGTTTTACCATTGGTAGCACGTTAGAACAGTTTGAAGATGAAGGGCAAGATGTTTTGGCTGATGATGCACCTGTCAGAGGTACAAGGCTGCTCTCTGACATTTACCAAAGATGTAACATGGCTATTTGTGAGCCTGTAGGGTATCATGATGCAAAAAACAATCAACATTGGATGGCTGCAATGAAGGAGGAGCTTTCGATGATCGAGAAAAATAAAACTTGGGAGTTGGTTGATCGACCTCTGGACAAAAAGATAATTTGATTAAAATGGGTGTTCAGAACGAAACTAAATCCCGATGGTTCAGTTAACAAATTCAAAGCAAGACTTGTTGTGAAGGGATATGCACAAGTCTTTGGAGTCGATTATTCAGAAACATTTGCACCTGTTGCCAGGCTTGACACTGTAAGGTTGCTGTTTGCTCTTGCTGCACAAAAGAACTGGAAAGTTTTTCAATTAGATGTTAAATCTGCATTCCTAAATGGAGTCTTGCAAGAAGAAATATTTGTTGAGCAACCTGAAGGTTTTGTAAGCAGAGGCAATGAAGACAAAGTTTACTTGCTGAAGAAGGCTTTGTATGGCCTAAAACAGGCTCCACGAGCATGGTATAGTAGAATTGATGATCATTTGATTGGACTTGGCTTTCAGAAAAGTCAATCTGAGCTCACATTGTATGTCAAGCATGAAGGTACAAACACTTTAGTCATTTCTCTTTATGTAGATGACTTATTGATTACAGGGAGTAATATCGATCAAGTTAATCAGTTCAAATTGGAAATGCAAAAGGTCTTCGAAATGACAGACCTTGGTTTGATGTCTTATTTCCTTGGCATTAAGATCAAACAAATCCAAGATGAAGTGTTCATCTGTCAAAGAAAGTATGCAAAGGAGATACTTAGAAAATTTCATATGGAAGATTGCAAAGCAATGAGTACTCCTATGAATCAAAAAGAGAAGCTAATCAAAGATGATGGTTCTGCTAAAGTCATTGAAGCTGAGTTCAGGAGTTTGGTAGGTTGTCTAATGTACTTAACAGCAACTAGACCCGTCATCTTGAATGCTGTAAGTATTCTCTCTAGATTCATGCATTGTCCCAATGAGACTCACATGAGAGCTGCAAAAAAAGTTATCAGATACATCAAGGGGACCTGGAATTATGGAGTAAAGTTTTCAAAGCACAGGGAATTGAAGTTGATTGGTTTCTCTGACAGTGATTGGGGTGGCTCAACTGATGATATGAAGAGTACCTCTGGTTATTGTTTTTGTCTTGGATCAGGCATGTTCTCTTGGAGCTCGAAGAAGCAAGAAATTGTAGCTCAATCCACTGCTGAGGCAGAATTTGTGGCTGCAACAGCAACAGTTAACCAAGCTCTCTGGTTAAGGAAGATTCTTGTTGATCTAAACATGGAGCAGAAGCAAAGCACAAAGATTCTAGTTGATAACCAGGCTGCCATTGCAATCTCTAACAATCCAGTCTTTCATGGGAAGACTAAGCATTTCAACATCAAGTTATTTTTTGTTCGAGAAGTTCAAAAGAGTGGTGATGTGTCTCTTTGTTACTGCAAATCTAAAGATCAAATTGCAGATATCTTCACCAAACCATTGCCACTTAGCAAGTTTGAAAGCTTCAGGAAGAAACTTAGAGTTTGCAGCATCTAAACAATGAGGAGTGTTAAGATAATGTGTTTAAGATTGCTGCCATTTAAATTTTTTCTGTTACTAATTTTTGAATAATTCTCCTTGACTTTAGGAGATTAGTTTTTTGATTTGTTTGGTATATTGTTACCATTTTTTTAGCAGATTTTTAGAACCTTTTTTTTTCTATTTTTAGCTTGAACTTTTGTATTTAAATAGTTGAGGTGCAAATCAATTAATATATTCCAGTCTTCAATTATTTTTCTACTTAAAAACTTCCCGTCTCTTCTTTCTGCTTCAAATCTCTCGATCAACCATCAAAGTTCGAGTTCTAAACACCAACACTCCCAAACACTTGATCCTTACAGCTTCAGCTCTCTTCCAATGATTATGAATGTCATCCAACATGTTGTGTGTGACGCCATTCTTCCCTAACACAAAACAAACAAACCTTCTCAACATTCCATTTCTACCCTTCATTCCAATCTATTATGCTACTCGGACTCAAAGTAAGTGTTGAATACTCTATCGAAAAGACCTATCAATGTAAAGCTGCCACAACAAATAAAAGAAAGCCTAATGCAGATAAATTTAGAAGAAACCCTTGCCAACGAGACCCCAGTCAAGCCTTCTCTAAATCCCATCATCCATTCCAATCTATGTTACTCGGACTCAAAATAATCCGACTATCTATCTGACAATGAAAAGTTAGATCAACAAAAAGTTCCATCAACAAATAAGAGAAAGTCTAATGGAGATATATAGAAGAAACATTTGCCACTGGCATCAAACTCAAAGCTATAGCTACATGGATTAATAAGGACTATTCCATAATCCCTTAGAACCCTAAAACGAGATCGGGTCATTTTCAACCCAAAACTTGGAATTTACATGATTTTCATCCATTATCCAAAACAGGAGAAGGGCACTTTACCTTCACATCTGAACTATAATTACATATTTATTTATTTATGGTTCAGTATAAATTCCATTCATACATTGAGAGGAAAAAAACAGAATTACCCAGATTGATTTGCCGAGCGCAATCACTATGCCGATACTTTTCAACCAATTCCTCGATTTCCTCCTCTGTAAGCGGGTCACCAAGAACCCGTATCCTCTCCTCTTCGCCCAAACAACTATCCAGTTCATCTTGGACCGGCGCTGAAGTCCCGGTCCATTCCCTATCAAGTCTTCCAGGTCCAAATGGGGAAAACCTCTTTAGCTCTCAGAACCCGATGGGTTCGAGTGTCGGGTCGGTTTCAGAGTAGGAGTGCCTGAAGTCAAATGGGAGGCTTGACTTTATAGGAGTCGGGTTCCTGTTTGGGGTTGGGTCGGGTGGCTTAGGTTTGGGTTTTGGAGGTTTGGAAATAGGGGAAAATAGAGGGTCGTAAGTAGTTTTGGAAACAGAGTGGGAGAAGAAGTAAGAGAAGGAGTGTTTTGGGGGGTTCGAGAGTGGACGGGAAAGGAGCTTTTGCATTGTTGTGGAAGAAGAAAAATTGGTGGGTAATGCCAGTCCTGGAAGTGGAAAACAGAAGTTGACAGAGGAAGAGGGTGATTTTTAGCAGTAGCAAATGAAATTGGGAAATTAAAAATAATAGTTCAGTATTTGTCGTTTTTTACTTTATAGCCCCATTAGTTTTGACTGTTTACATTTTCATCCCTTGCAATATGAACTCTCTTTTATGGAGGAGGATTCATCATCACAACACATTCTTCCCTTTTGATATCATCCAAACTCGGATTCTCAAAATTTTAAAAAGTTTATTTCCCATATTTTAAAAAACTTTACATCATTCTAATATCTCAATGTAAAAAATATCTCCTAAGTTCCTATATCCCTAAATTTTCGTAAAAAAATTAATTAATCCTCTCTATAAAAATACACTCAATCAAACCCTTAAACTTTTAAATTATATTAATTAAACCCCTTGACCAACGTTTTTTTTGCCTTTGACTGTTACAATAGGCGCTTCATGTCAAAGAGGTATTGATGTGGCACATCTTCTATGTCAGTAAAGAATTTTAAATATTCTATTTTTAAAAAAAATAAAAGTAATTTTTTTACTAGAATGAAACTGGACAAATGGTTATCCAGGTTCATTCATTCTAAAACTTAATTTTTTTAAATTAAATAAAAATATTTTAAAAAATTATAAGTATATAAAAGTATTATTAAAATTTATAAAAATAATAAATAAAGTTCAAAAATATTCAAAATTAATAAAAATCATTTAAAAATTGAAGCCCAGAATGAATCTAGACATAGTTGTCCAGATTCACATTGAACCTGGAAGATTGTATGTCCCAATTCAATGTTAACTCCAATTCCAGTCTAATGCATGAGCAAAACGGTGGTATAAAATTAACAATTTTAGTTTCCTTAACTTCCATGTTGACAAGATTAATTATCTTCTATATTCCTCCCGTCTCGAAAAGGGCACAATACCTTCATAAAGTGCACCCCCTTCTTAAAGGTGATTTTGCTTGGTTGTGCCTTGATAATACATGTACTGTCACCATTGAATGAAGCTTCAATTTAGAGCATTTTGATCTAACCCAGGCACTTGGCTGTGAAAACAACGCAAATGCCACATCCATTAAGATAAACATCATCAAATCATTTCTTTTGTGTCTCTTGATTTTGCAATGGTCACAAACACCATCAAATCATTTCTTTTGAGATACATTAGCCAAAAGCACCGATATTGGTTCGGAAGCAACCGACGTTGAAGCATGAAATCTTTGAGATTCTTCTTCATGGTCAGCATTTTTCTTTGAGTGTTCACAAAAACCACAAAAAGAAAACGCAACAAGTGCATCATATTCATCCCACAGTAGACACATTTTTGGTGAAGTATATAGGCACTGATGTTGTCCCTTGACAATAAGAAGCAATCTCACAATGCAAAAAGAAAACTCGAGAACGATCAACTTTATTGAAACGTTCACTAAGATCTGTCCAAACTGTCACAACACTATAAGCAAAGACTATTACGGCTGAAAGCTCATTGCTAACAGTGTTTAAAATCCATGACAACACTAAAGCATTACATCTATCCCTTTGTGGATATAAATCGGCTGGCACTGATTCTTTAGAACAGGAACCATCTACAAAACCCAATTTATTTTTTGCCAATAGTGCTATCCGCATAACACGACTCTAGACAATAAAATTCTTAAGCCTAAGAATTTCATAAGAAACTAATTGTGTACCTGGAGTATCATTTGGATGCAAATACAATGGATGGTTGAAATCGACAATATAATTTGATGGAGTCACCATTCTAACCAATCAACAATTAGCAACAATCACACTTATGTCACGAAAGTTACTAATTGGTGAACTATCAAACAGAAGAAATTAGTGGAAGAGGAAAGTTGCGTCTGTGAAAGGAAAAATTAAATGGAGAACGGACTTACAGCAATCAACAGTGGCTCTGATACCATGTTGGAAAACGTCAGTGACCGTCGTCGGTTGGTGGTACACTAGTGATAATCACAAAGAAACAAAGCAGAATAATAGCGTCAATATTTAGGGCATGGAGAAAAGGGGAAACTAAAGTAATCTGAAAAATGCTTTCATTAAGAGAAAAGGAATATTTTTAAATTACACCCACAACCTATTTATATATCAACATTTTAGTCCCTAATTAATTAACTAAGTATCAACCTTTAGTTAGATTTACAAACTAATCAGTAACCAACACCAGCCTTTCAACAAAATTGTCAAATAAAATGCTATTAGAAACGGAACAATGTTATTCTTAAGTTGAAAAATAACAATCAAACACTTGATGTTTCAATAAAATCACTATTGGAAACTTCACAAAATGAAACTTGCCAGGTTGTATCTATAATCTGCTTAAGTAACATACAAACATAAGACGCTCTTGTTCTCTTACTTATTGTACATAAAATATAAAATAAAAGTTGCAATGGAGAGAAACATAACTTTAAATAGTTAAATTATTATTGGAAGCAAGGGATACATCCCTTTTCTTGACAACTCCATTCAAGCAAGCTTCTTGATTGTGATATTTGTCTTCCAGTTTTGTAGTTTCTTGTTAGTTTTTTGTCAACTTTTTGAAGAATATAACCTTTAACCAACCTTTGTAACATTTTATACAAGTTAAGAATTTTCATGTTATGCCTTTTTCTTTTTTTTGTTGTTACTATAGACACCAAGGATTTAAAAGAGGGTAAAGGATTTTAGGGAGTAGACCTTTGTTTTAGAATGAACAAAATGCTTCGAATCTATGGAGAAACTTGTAGTCATCTTAGGTCATTCTCTTACTCTCAATTGGGTCAAACTCGGAAACACAAAATGATATCCCTTGGGGAAAAAAGTTAATGAAGCAGGGCGGTTGATAAAGTGACGCAAACTCTAATTTATCAAACTTTATATCCTTCTTAGTTGTCATTTCTGCTTCATCTTCTACTTCAAATATTTTTTCCAAATTCGAGTTCTATTTGATTTAGACACTTAAATCCTTGAAGAGAGCTGGCAGATCCAAGAGGAAAGTGAATTTTCAGATTTTAGCAATTTGTGATGGAAACTGAATCCAAATTAGAAAAGCTTATAGGTTGGATACTTGTATCACCATTTGATGATGAAGGCACTTGATCCTTGGATAAAATGATTCGTTTCGATCCCTCAATCCCCTCGATCTCTAGTTATATGAATATAGATACATTAGCTTCTTGCAATCAATCAGATTCAGAGTTGTAAGGTTCTCAAGGTTTATAACTTGAGCAACATCCTTCCATATAATCTGCACTTCAGATAAATCCTCCAAGTGCAGCACTTTTATGCTGGAGAAGAAATATCATTTCATGATTCCCAACAACTGTACAATCTTGATTCAACATAGGGACATCAGTGCTACATAATTGGCAGCTATTTTCCACATTTTCAAGGTATAGTTTCTGCAAACATAGAGGCCAATAAATGTCAATAAAAAACACTAGAGTAAATGGTACCCATAAGTCTTAATAATTCTACATGCCACTTAACTGACAAGCATTTGAGCAAACCAATAAGAAATAATTCTCCAGCGATTGTGCAAATCAGACAACATATGTATAACATATGAAGAGGGAATTCACATATATTTACCTTATTAGAACAAAGAATTTCCACACAGATTTGTTACATCAACAACGTTTAACTTTAACGGTCCAATTAGTACTTTGATAACAAAATATATCAATTTGACTCTTTTTATTGGCCTAATAACAAATTTAACCTTCCAATGTTTACACATTCTATCAATTTCATCTTAAATCTAAAAATTCAACAAATTTAACTCTCAATGTTTACAATACTTATCATTTTAGTTTGAATTCTAAAACTTATAAAAATATTTTTAAAAATTATACTTACCTTTTTTTAATTTTTATAATATATTTACTTTTCTCATAAACCATGTTCATTTTCTCATCAACAAAACATGTGAAAAACCTATAAATTAAATTTATTTTTTAATTTTATCTCTTTTGATTTAGTCCCATTTTCTTTTGCTACATTGTTCATTTCAAATGCCTAATTAAAACCCTCAAAGAAGCTCAAATTTAACAACTTTATAAATCAAGAAAAGTGATTTGGTTGACGGCACCAACTCCAACTCTAACGGCCTTACTCTTTTCTACAAAGATAGTATCAGTTTCAGGTGTTTTCATGTCTATATCATTTCTAGTTTAAGCATTGGAGACAAATTGCAAGTAAAGACCATGACATCTGATATTTTCAACTTCATTAATTGAATGAAAGAAAGAACAAAGTGGAAGATATTGTTGAAAGTCTTTTGGGTACAAAAATCTGTAAAATATTTTATATTTACTTTTTTATTTTTTTAAGATTTTATTTTTATCCTTTTATAATTAAGACTAAAATGACAAATCTTTTAAATATTGAGGATTAAATTTGTTGAATTTCTTTAGATTTGAGATCAAATTGATAGAATATATAAACATTGAAGGACTAAATTAGTTTAGACTAATAAAACAAAGTTTAGATTATACTTCCTTAAACAATAAATGGAAAGGTGACTAAAATATTTAATTTCAAAAGTTGAATAACTAAAAGAAAAAAATTAAATGATCTAACGAAGTAAAAAAAAAAAAAGTTGAGTCCCTATCCTTATACTTTACCCATGAATAAACATTAGAAGTTAAAATTAAGCCAAAGAAATTTTTGCATGATATATATATGTGTGTGTGTGTGTGTGTGTGTGTGAATAATACTATATTGAAACAGCGCCAAAGCCCATAATAAAAATGCACACAAAGCTAAATAATACCTCCATCAGTTGAGATTGAACAATAATAAAGCATCTCAATTTCTGGTTTTCAACTTTGGCCAGCACAAAGCATTGTGGCTCTGCATGTTTAAAACATATATCTTAATATTATATATAATTGAGGAATATCATGTAAAATTATAATTCTTAATTATGAAGTAATAATTTCAATTTAATTTTTTTTCATCAGAGAAAGAGGAAGAGATTAATAAGGTTTAAACTCATGTTATTTAAGTATCAAATAAACTTTAACTACTGCTTCAAACAAGTCTTGGCAATTTTCAATCAGATTAAACTATGTCATAAATTCTTTTTCTTATGATTTGACTTTTAAACTTTTATAATGGTCGGATAATTTTACTTTGATGAACATTTTTTATATGTATCTTACTTGGGTATAATTATCATATTTTGATTATTGATGCAAATTCTAGATAAAGCATTAATGATTAATCTGTTTAATTGTGTTTTAAGTCAAGTATGATGATTAAGGAAATTGTAGTGAGGGGGAGCTATAGTTGTTTTCTTGTTTACCTTCGTGGCTTGTTTGGTTTGGTTTTAAAAATCGTTAAAATGGAAGATTTAGGTAAGTAGTTTAAGTGGTTGTTTATGTGTCAATGGAAGCGAGCATTTCGGTCATCAATGATATATACAACTTATGTGTCATATTTGGAAGTTAGAAATTTTTTTAAACAAAATTTTTAGACTATGATTAATGCTAATTTTGTGAGAGTATTCAAGTCCATCAATGAAGATCAATTCATTTAGAGTAACGCATCTTAAAATTGGATTGGATTGAATCAATCTTACCAAATCACTTAAAGTAAGGAGATCAGGTCAAGGAGCATTGAAAACATCTCCAAACAATCCACTTTACATTAGTTTTTATTAGTATAATGTATTTTGCTATTTTATAATTGCTTTTAATAGGGATTGAATTATAATTGTTCTCTAGTATATTAATAAGTCTCGGACTTCCATATATTTGACAAACTTGTATAGGTATTGTAACTCAGCATTAAGAGCTCTAATCAATTTATTAAGGAATGCTATTAACTCATTCAATCCTTCTGCCGGTACCCAAAACTTTTAAAATAAGATTGGAATATTAATATTTTTATGTACCAAAAATAAAATTAAGTGCCTTTGGAGCCAGAATTAAATGAAAAGAGTAGAAAAGAAGTAGTTGTAATCCAAGTCCATCCTTTTTTTTTTTTTTTCAAGTTGAAGATGTGTATTAGTGGAGAACAATGATAATCAATTCAGTATGAACTGACAACCAAACTTAACACACTTAAGTAATATCCAAATTGAAACCAATTTGAAGTCTATAAAAATCTAACCAAACACCATGATTGGAATTGGTTTTTGCATTTTCTCAACCCTAAGAAATTAAGAACATTAAAAAGAAAAAGGAGATAAAATGTAGGTCTACCTCCGTAATTTCTCCTTGGACAAAACCAATGACTTGCTCTAAGCAATTGTAGCTCTCTGTATAGAGTTTTTGTACATGCAGCATACTTAGAGCAAGGGAAGGTGAGAAGATAGATTTTAGCTTATTGCAATCCTCAATGCTAACAACTTTTGGACTTTGAAGGCTTGCAATTGAACGATGAGATGGCTTTAATTTCCATATGCTCTCCAATTTCGGTAATGAATATAGCTCCAAGATTGTCGAATTCGAGAGAAGTGAAGTTCGACTTTCTACTTTTTCAAAAAGCTTATTCATTTGGAATGCTACTTGTATCTGCCAACAACTTTTGATGCTCACACCTTTCAGATTTTGTAAGAAATTACTCGTCGGTGGACCATGGCACAACTCTTCCAAACTAGTCATATTTTCTACTTTTAATACCGATTTGGTATTTTCAATACCACCAAATTAGAGAATGCAATAGCTTGTCATTGTTCTCCAATATCAATCGGGAACTCCATATCCTCACAATGGTTAAGAGAAGTCAACTCTTTTACTCAGCTTTTACCCATGCTTGGCACAATGGTTTTTTGTCCATTGACATTCTCTAACCGCGACTTTTCCACATTGAAAAATAAATTGCTAAATGTACTCAATGAGAATGAGGAATTATTAATTTTCAAGGTTCTAGATGTTAGCGCCTACAAGTCATCACGTTGATCATTTATAATTATGTTGTATCTTTGAACACAAAATTTTCTTGAAAGCATAGGTAAGTATAAACTGTCAATGATAATGTAATCAAACTTCAACTCCTGTAAGTTGACATTGTTTCACCTTTATGACATGTAGCTCTAGCAGTGATATCAACCTACATGAAAAAGTAGCACTAATTGTCAGGCTGTGTGATAGAATATATATATGCTAAGGTTTCTAAAAGAAAGTAGTATAATGCATGTCAATTGTGACAATTCCGCTAGTTCTTTAGGTATCTCAACAATATTTCTCAATGATGACGAGGAGTTCGAAGATTAATTGTAGGGATTGGACTCCTTCAAATGTTGTTGAATTTTAATTATTCAAACTAAATAATTAAAAATGTAGATATAAAAATAATGATGGATAATCTTTTTTAAGTTTAAAAGTGGTAACTTCTTAATGATTGTTTTAAATTAATTAATATTATAATTAAAGAATAATGTGCGAGGTCTAAGTCCAAAAACAAAAGCAACAAACTGCATTATGTCTCAATACAATCAGAAAAATACCAAAGAAAAATAGAAGACAAAAGAAAAAGAAACCCGAAAGACTGCCCCATAAGCAACTGATGGAAGCCAAAAAGTTGCATTTAAATATTATTATAACTCTATGTTTGAGAAAATAATAATAATTTATTATCATATGTATTACCCTACTTTCAAATGTAAAAGGTATTTTGTAGGGTATTAAAATCATTAAAAGTTTATTAAAACCAAATAAATTAAATTGTACAATATTATACATAGGGAAGTGTCACGGTTAGAACTTTAGCTTCAGAATTGTATGGTCTTTGGTGATTTTTTGCTTCAAATCTATATAAGTTAGTCTAACTCTTATAAAGTAAAAATTTTATAGAAATTTTTAATATGCTGAAATAAAGTGGAAACAATTCAAAAATGAAGAATTGAAAAAATCTCTAAAAAGTAATGAATACCAAGTATTTGAGTGAATGCTAGTAAAATATATTTAATAACTATTAATGGGATTAATTACAAATGAAGAGAAGATTTCGATTTATAGTGGAGCTCTCCTATAAATTGAATTACATTAATGATAACAAATGCAAATATATCCTCAAAAGTTTATCCCTTCAATTTGAGTGTATCCTGAGCCACAAATCTTGCTTTGTTGTGAGTTGTTCTTGTTTTGTTCTTAATGATCCACTTTATGCTAATTATGTTGCAATCAGCAAGCCCTGACACTACCTTCCAGACCCTATTCCTTTTAAACTGTTGTAGCTCCTCCTGTTAGTTTGAATCTAATCTGCATCCTTCAAGGAATCTTCAACATGGTTCTGGTTTTATCAGTAATAAAATTAAATATTTAGAAAGGGATATTAAGGAATTCGATGCAAGTAGTAATTTAAGAGATCTTTCGACCGAAGAATTAGAGTGAAAGAAGTTGTTGACTCAAGAGCTATGGTGGATATGCCTTGGTAAAATGAATGTCTCGAGTCCGATGTTGAAAGAGGGAGACAGAAATATAGGTTTCTTTCACTGAAAAACTAAAGTGAGAACACAAAGATAAGTGGGTTGAGGAACCTCAAGAGCTGCAAGATAAGATTCGATCAATAGGAATTTTATCACCAGTTTAGTTCCTGGTATAAGCAATAGAATTCTGTTTTGGACCTAAATTACCCGAGACTTGCGGATTCTGAAGTTAATGCTTTGAAAGGTCCCTTCTCAATGGATGGAATTAAGGATGCAATTTGGTTGTACGACAGTTTCCATCCTCGAGAACCAGATGACTTCAGCTTAAAGTTTTATAAAAATGACCGGTTTTACCTCAAGGATGAAATTACAAAGTTTTTCAGTGAATTTTTCATTTTGGTAAGCTTTCCAGAAGCATCAACTCGTCTTTTGTTGTTTTGATTGCTAAGGTCGAAATCCATTATACCTGAGGGAGTTTCAACCAATTAGCCTTGTAAACTCTATGTATAAAATAATGGCTATGGTTTTGGCCAAGAGATTACTAGTTATGATTCCCAATCTCATTAGTGGAACACAATTGGCTTTTATCAAGATGATGGGGTGCTTCTCTCGAACAATATTATTCACTCCATGCATTCCAAAAGCGAAGTAGGTGGTTTTATTGTCAAACTTGATTTTGCTAAAGCCAATTACTGTGTGAATTAGTTTTTTTATTTTATTTTATCATTTAATGAATGCAATAGGGTTTGGCGAGAGATGGAGGTTATGGATCTTGGAGTGTGTCTCGACGGTAAGAATTGCGTTGGTTATTAATGACTCTCCAATTAGGGAAACTTCTATAGCAAGGGCACTGCGTCAAGGTGATTATTTATTTATTATGTTTGTTAGTGGCGGAGACACTTCGTTTGGCTATATTATTCTGGTTTAATTTATGGTTTATCAGGTTTAGTGGATGGTTTCTGTATTTCTTACCTACTATTTGCGGATGACACGATTGTTTTCCTTGAAGGTGATGTGGTAAATATTTAAAAAAAATTATATGTATGCTGGGGTAGTGCTTTGAGATTTTTTCTGGTTTGAGCATTAATTATAGGAAATTGAAGTTGTTTGCTATTGGCATTGATGAAGCAATCACAACTGAGGTGGTGGATTTATGGGGGTTGTGGCATTAACACTTTTCCATTAATGTATTTGGGTATTCCATTAGGTGTTAATCCTGATAAAGTGAGGGTTTGGGGCCCTGCGGAAGCATGGTTATTTATCTTGTATGGCACGGGTTGTTTTGGTTAAATTTGTTCTTTCTTCATTGTCGTGGCATTATATGTCCATTTTCAAAATTCTTAAAGGTGTTCTCGACAAGATTAATGGGATTCGTAGATCTTTTCTTTGAGGTGGTTTTGTTCCAGTCATATAATGGCTCGAGTGAATTGGATGACGGTGTGCATGATTAAGAAAAATGTGGTCTTAGAGTGGTGGATTTGGCTGCTCAGAATAAGTCTCTTCTTGCAAAATGGTTATGGAAATTAGCGACTGAACTGAATTCCTTAAGATGCTAATTGATTTCAGCAAAATATGGAGTTGATTCTCTTCCTTGGCGGTTGAGTATGAGGACCAATTGGTCTATATTAGCAACCTAGAAATCAATCTTGAAGAATGAAAGGAGGAGTCGATTTTATCTTTTGCTGGGCCTGAGGGTTTTTTGTGGGTGCTAGGAGATGGTTGTAATATCCCTTTTTGGTTTGATATCTAGTCTGCAGAGAAACCATTAAGGGTGTGCTTTCCAAGACTTTTTCGACTGGCAAATGATAAATATGCGAAGGTCGTGGACTATTCTATTAATCCCTCTTGGTCGCATAATAATTAGGAACATTTCTTTTCAAGGGGGTTATTAGAAAAAGAGGTTAGGGTGCTTGATGATCTTAAAGTGTTGGTGGGTATCAAGATTAACAAAGTAAACAATGCTATATCAAAAGCATTTCTATCATATCATTAATGAAGAATCGTACATGATATTTATCCTTGTGCTAGTTAACAGACTTTATAACTAACAAACTGATCAGCTAACAGTTAACTAACTAACTAACTTCAGCTTACTTGACTTACTATTCCTAGCAGTGGGTTGAATGTTATAGGTTCCTTCGAAGAAGGATTCACTTATATGGAAATTCTACTCTGTCGTCAGATTTTCAGTTAATAAACTGTATAATTTGTTGTCAAATGTTCCACGGGTTGAAGATGATGGATTGGTGAATGCATTTGGAGATTAAAAATACCTCCCAATTTGCAACCTTTTTTTGAGGATGTTAATATTATAGAGACTTCCAGCAAAAGATTTCTTGTGCAAAAGGGGGATGGAGTTTGAACCTAATTCGTTGTGTTTCCCATGGTGGGGGAGGTTTCCTAAAATCGTCTATCATTTGTTTTATTCTTGCTCTTTTTTCACGTTCTTATTTTATGCAGTTTAATGCTTAGTGGGGCTTTACAAGTTTTGTAAGTCGATCCTTGGATGGCTTCTTGTTGGGGTGCTTTTGTTTATTTTTAAAAGGAAAAGCTAAGTAACACTTGTTAATTTGCGGCTGGACTTTGGTCGATTTGGATTGGCTCGTAACGAGCTGATCTTTAGGGGGAGATTATTGCCATTGGGTGAATTTTTGCTTTTGACAAAGATTTACTCCCTTTTCTAGATTAAAGTTGCATTTATCAGGGAGATTGTTGGTGGAATAAGCCTATGGAGTGTTGTTTTTCTTCATTCTCGAGTAGGGGTGACAACTCGAATCATTGGCGACCTCTTGCAATTGGTTTTGTAAACTTTAACATGGACGGCTCCTCTAGAGGCTGTCCGAGAAAGACTGGAATTGGAGGAGTACTTGGGGACAAGAATGGATGTGTGCTAGCCTTGTTTTTGGGTTCGATGGGTGAGGGAGACGCTGCAAACGCTGGATTGTTGGCCATTGAGAATGGTTTGGAGATCTTTGCAAATTATGGTTGGGTTGGGTGTAAACACCTTATCATTGAGTCCGATCCCATGCTTTCTATTTCTTGGTGCTGGAACCCGAGTAATGCTATTGGATCTATTGGATCTATCTCTTCCATGTATGTTTCTATGGAGTCTAATGGCTGGGCAGATGGGTTAGAAAAATTAGATGTTGTGATAGAGTTCGTTGTTTTTGACGTACTACTGTGTTGTATGGTTTGATCATTTAGATTAAATTACAGCTTGTAGTCACTCCATGGTTAAATAGCATGTGGTTAGTAAAGAAAATATTGGTATAATAACAAATTTTGTCCTCAATATTTATACATTATTTTAATTTAGTCCTAATTTTTAAAAAATAACACGTTTATCCCTCGATAATCGGCATATATACATTTTGTTGATTTTTTCTTGATTATACCAATTTTAAAATTATAAATATAAATTCAAAAAATATAAATAATAAAATTATTTTTTTAAAATCAAATTTTTTAAATATATATACAAATATTGAAAAATATTATATTTTTAGAAAGTATATAATACCATTAAAATTTAAGAGATATTTAAAATATATATAATGTCAATTTGGTGTGAGTCATATAAGTTTGTTTATGATATTTCTTTTATCTTTATAAGTCTTTGTTTAAATTTTGTAAAACTTATATAAATTAATTTAATTACTATTATTTTTTAAATTATTTGTGTAATTTGCAAAGTCAATACGCCATCAAGAATATGTTGATGAAACATTAGAGATGGGATTTTCTTCTTAGAATGCAAACACATAATTTTACAAGCATTGGAACTTAATCAAATTTTACTTCAAGATTTGGTCTTTCATTAAAAAAGAAAATGGCACAGTGGCCGAGCCAGGGGCTGGCGCATTTCGACTTCCAACTATAGGTTGTGTGCAATATATAGAACTCTTCATTTTTTTTCCCTTTCTTTTCTACTATTGAAGATATATATTGATTGGACGAGTTCCTTGCAAAGCGAAGGATAACAATAAATACAAAGGTTTGTCTTCATAATTATCACTAAATACAAGTCCCTCTCAATAAGTTTTGATTTATCATTGAAAAATATAAATATGCAACTTAATTGACTTTAATTATTTATTAACTTGCAAGTTGGATGGGTGTAGTTGGGGTAGGCTTTCTCCATAGCTGACCCATTCTTGCTGTAATAAATAATATTAGAAGGGTTACACGCGAGGTAGGCCAGTTTATCAACCCTTTCATAAAATACATATGAGTGAGTAGATTCAATATCAATTAATGCAAAGTAAAGAATAATATTAATAATAAAAGTACCTACTATTTGGTCTGCTGCATCGTAATTTTCTTTACATCTAGCCGCATATACAAATGTTGGCTGCCTTGCATTTGCCCGATCAGCACATGAACCATTGTTGTTTTAGATTTAATAAATAATAATTTACGTAAGTGCCCGGCTGTGCTGATGCTACGTTGAAAGGAGCCACAGCCTGACACTTACATAAATTATTATTTACTAAATCTAAAACAACAATGGTTCATAAACAGCCTACCTCGTGTAATCCCTTCTAATATTATTTAGTACAGTAAAAAATATATAGTATAAAAAAAACTCATCAAATTTTGGGAATAGAAAAACATTAATTGTAGTTTATATTAGGGACGTCAAAATAAAGTTCAAATCACAATCAACACCATCATTTACTAACCACTTAACATAATTATAAATAATAACGTGTAGAACTTATTTACTTATAAAATATATAATGAATAAATAGACAACTTTCCTAACAATATTATTTTGTTAATTATATTATAGTTATGATGAGTCAGGATTCTCATAGTCAAATATATAATTTCTTTTTTTCTATTACATATATAGCCTTAGCTTTGAAGTAGTGCAATGAGTTCCAAGTGTTACTGTTCAGGCATGTTTTGGATGTGGTTGATGGAAATGTCCATTTTGGTTAATACTACTATGTTTGATTCAAACATTTTAATAATTTATTTTTCTCTTTTCAAGAATTTTTTATAGATAATTTCGTGTTAATTAGTAGAGAAGAGATTGAATTAAGTAAGATTAACTTTTAGGAATTTTTATGTGATCTACTTACCCTATATACTGAGATATACAATCCAAGAATATATAAGTTGACTTTATGATCTTTTGTATCCTTATATTAAGGATAATTGATTTAATGAGATTTGAGTAGATTAAAATGGATTGATGATTTAAATATTGAAGGTTGTTAGTGTGTGGTGAAAAAATAAACTTATGAGAAATTAATGAAGGCTTCTGTAACACCCCAAACCCGGCCTAAATGTTATAGTCGAATCTAGGAGTGTTACGAAGAAGGGTTTCGCATCTAATCTTATCACGTTAAAATCTCGTATAGTTTATTGCTAGAAAGAGTCCATATTTTATAAAACGTATTTATTATCATATTCGTTACTAAAACCGTTGATAGTTTATTCTTTCAAAAAAAACATAGTTTCCAACGAAAATATTAAAAGTCGTTATTTCCAAAAAATTGTTTGTTGTGCGTCGCAGAATCATAATCAAAACCAAAACCCAAAGAAATCCAAAAGTCCGGATAGTCCTACCAGAAATTTAAATAAAATCGTTAATTAAAAATAGTGTGCGGACTAGTGGTCACCATCGAGCCTCCGTCGCACCGACCCGCCTATGCTTGAGGATTACCTGAACAGAACAGACAAACAGATGTGAGTTTTCAAAAAACTCATTATGTAACATAACATATACATACATACATACATACATATAAACTCAAATTTCCCACAAAATAGGACAAATGCGGACATAAGCCCTTAACAGAATTAGATTATAGTAGAAACATGCAGATATGCAAAGTCGTACCCTCATTCTTTACACACCAACTTTGACCATCCCAACACACCATGTAAGGTATAAAACACCCACCCATCCCTACACACCACATAGTGTCTAAACGACACTTATCAGAATAGTTTGCAGCCAAGCTATTAGTATATCGGTGAAATGTCTCCTCATAGATTACTTCCTCCACATATACAAATCCCACCCTATATATAGATATAGATAACAGATAAACAGATATAACAATTATCATACATATTTATACAAAATAGTTAAATCATATATCGGTTTTCCTTAATACTCAAATCAATCTATCAGAATAGCATATCTTATGCATTAGGGTTTGTTTTGCCCTTACCAATCCTACAAAAGACCAACAGTCGATCGGAATGACATGTGCAACCCTAGGGAAAAATATTGAGTTTTGGGCCCATATGCTCGTGTGGCCTACACGGCCTGTCCTATGGCCTACATGCCCATGTCGCCCACACGCCAAAATCGGTCTAGTCACACAGCCACACATACTCCTATCACACGGCCTTGTGTTACACACGACCTACCACACGGTTGGGCAAACGCCCATGTGGTGTCGACAGGCCATTTTTCGACTTTTATCGAACTTTATTTTCTCTTGTTTTCCTTATACACCTGATTCATTTTTCATGCAAAAATAATCCCGAGACCACCAGAACCTAAAAATTAACATTACACACCCCAAAATTAGTCTTTAATCCTTAATTAAACTAAATTAAAGGAATTGACTATAGCGCAACTCAAGCGTTCATTACTTACCCAACTTCCAGAACGATTTTGATACTACGATTCCATAGGAGGAGAGTTTCATTCCTCACAATTTGCTGCTAACAACCCAAAAACAACATTAATGAAAAGAACAGAATCGATTTAGAATAGCTTAAAAAATTTACCCCAACCCGTGCAGAACCCCACTATCTCTACTTACCAAGCCGTACGAAGAGGCCAGAAATCTAAATCACTGTGGTTTGAGAAGAAAAATATGATAGAGACCAAGAGGAAAAGAAAAAGAATATTTTGACAGAGGGAAAAACCAGAACGTTAGAGAGAGGGGGGAAATTTTGGAAAAGAAAAAATTTAAAATTACACAAAATTCCCACTCCCCCACCAACCACCAACCACTAACCACTAACCACTAACCACTAACCACTAACAACATCCAACTACCTCAGAATTTCAACTCCACCCAAACTTTATCAGACAACTGAAACAAAAATTAACATCCACACTCACGTGGGAATTCAAACACGAGACCCTATGGACCTAACACCTTACCACTCAAACCAGTAGGCTCATTCTGATATGGTTTGACTAAAAATTAAATATAAGTCAAACCACCAAGGATAAGATTAGAATAAAAATAAAATATTTTCCAAAAGTGAAACAAGAACCTAAGACCTCAAACACACATCCAAAACACTTAGCCACTGAAGCAAATACATATTTATGATAAGGCGTTACAATATCAATGTAATTTTCTCTAAGGTTTTATTTGCTCCCACCTATAATTTAGTGTGCAAAAGAGTTACTAACAAATGAACCTTGATGATGCAATACAACTTAATGATTGTTAACATTTTGCACTAACAGAAACAACCCACTGAGCATTAATATCAATTTCTATAAAAAAATTATTTCTTTATAGAACAATCTAGGAATTTTAGAATATGGAAGAGAAGAAACTTTTTTTTCTCAACTCTTGATGTGTTTTTGATGTTTCAAACAAGTGAATTTTGACTCCTGCTTATAGAAATTCTCATGTCTCTTCATAGAACTGTAACTATCTAAATGGATAGTCACATCTTTTGACAATAAACATAATTATTCAATAGATGTATCATTGGATAATCATGATTAATTGTTAATAATCAAGAAACATACCTTTTGATATTTAAGAGACATACATTATCACTATGAATAATGACAACTCTTGATCAATAGCCAAGTGATTTAACTTTTGGGTCACTTGTAACCTTTCATTTGTAACTTTTGGAACATTATACACATTTTGAAAATGCTCTAACAAAGGCTTGATCAACCTTGATAGAGGTTTTATTGTTGAGACAAATTTTTTTAAAGTGGTGGTTGAATTGTTAGCGGATTTGGCCACTTCGGCCTGGCATTTCTATAAGCAACATAACTTGCCTTATTTGGAGTTAGAAATTATTTTAACCAAATCACTTAGGAATGACTTAAATGATTTTGTGGATATGTGTTGGCTCATATTTGAAAATACATATTGTGGGCAAAAAATCTTTGAAGATTGGATCGGATCAAATCAAGCAATCAAATCTCTTAAAATAAGGAGATTGGATCTGGACTTCATTAAAGACATATCTTAAGGATTCTACTTTACATTAGACTTTATTAATATTGTATCTTTCTATTTAATAGAGATTGAATTGTGATTGATCTTTTGTATATTAGCAAGTCTCAAACATCTATATATTTGAGAGACTTGTATTGATTTATGTACGGGATATTGAGAGCACTTATTTGTTCATTGAGGAATGTATTTTCAGTGCAATTGACAATAAACAAGTTGTGTTTACAATCTAAATCTCAAGGGGAGAATTTAGAAGTCAGTGTTCTAGTTTTTAGGTACAAATGTGAGACATCTATAGTTAATGAGTGATAGAGTGTGATTCACTTGTATTGTGGATCAAAGATAGTGGGATTACTTACTGAGCTAGACTCCGCAGACATAAGAAAACTGAACTGCATAAACAAATATTTTTGTTCTTTGCAATTTTGTTTACATAGTTTTTAAAATGTCAAGCCACGATGGCCATTACAATCAAACACTTTTATTCAACTTTGACAATTCAAGAAATTAACGACTTTACGTCCCGATTCATATCCTATATCTTTTAGATGTTATCTCTTAAACAAAGATAATGAAGTAAGCTTCAAGTTCTATTACTAATTAAGCTTTTAGTATTAAATCAAATTATTTTTATTAGAGTTATATTAGTAATAGTATCATAACTAAAAATTCGCTTTTAGCTCATAATTTTTAAGAAGAGAAATTTCATGACATTTTATATTAGTTATTAAGCGTGTTCGAAAAATTTATGTTTGAACCGATATATATAATTTTACATTTTTATGTTATCTCTAATTATCATAACATCTACTCGTATATTGTGGCATAATATGAATTAGAAGAAACAATATTGAAAACTTTAAAAGAAAACATATATCACTAATAGTCACTCCATTCGTACATAAAATTTTGAATTCAAACTTAATTGTAGAATCTCCACCTTATAGTTTTCCTTCCTCTTCACTCAAACAATAATCGTAATCTTTAATATCTCATCATATAATTTTTCTACTTATTAATCTCTCAAAATGCATATATATTAGCCATTGTCATTACCCTTAACCAGAATTTTTATCTTTAATATTTCATTCAATGGTCATTTTTTCATCAATCTTACACAATACATACACATAAGCCATAATAATTTTAAAATTTTCCTATAGCCTCATTGTGCTTGATTACAAGAAGAATTGGAATGAGAATAATAGAGAAAACAATCTTGTATTTCATATATTTACGTTACACTCAGATAAATGTCCACATATATACATGAAGAGAATTAAGAAAGCATAACAAAAATGAAAAATTGCCACTAACTAACTTTACCTAACAAATTAACAGTCTTAACAGCTAATAGACTAAACCAACTGTACATTTATTGTTAACATTCCCCTATGAAACTAAAAAAATTCACTAAGCAGCCTTCTTATAGAACTCATTAGATGCACAAACTTTTAGTTTCTCTTTGAAGTAATTAAACGATCCAGCAGCTAGTAGCTTAGTCAATATATTAGCAACTTGTTCTGAAGAGGGAACATAGTTCACTTCTCGCTTATTAGCTACTACATGCTCTCGAACAAAATGAAGTTGCAACTCAATGTGTTTCAATCGAGAATGAAGAACAAGGTTGTTGGACAAGGCCATTGCACTGGAATTGTCACACCAAATGACTAGTACATGAGACAACAAAACACCTAACTATTCCAGTAACGCTTGAATCCACATGACTTTAGACACAGTACTAGCCACGCTCCTATATTTCGTCTCAGTTGTTAATAGAGCAACAACTTATTATTTTTTTCGAACTCCATGAAATAGGATTGTTTCCTACAAAAACCACATAACCTGAAGTTAACCTTCTGTCTTTAACACTACTTCCCCAATCAACATCAAAAAATGCAATTAAATTGAACTCGTTGGTGGGACCAAAATAGATGCCATAATCACAAGTTCCCTTTAAATACCTGAGAATGTGTTTAACTAATCCCCAGTGCCCTATAGTTGGTTGACTCATATGCTGACTGACTCTATTAACACAAAGTTATGTTAAGTTGAGTAGCACAAATATATTGCAAGTTACTAACAATGTTCCTGTATTTGGAAGGATCAGGCAACAACATTTCATCAAGTAAAGCTTTAGAATAGGAAACCATAGGAAAAATTTTACATTTTAGATCAAGACCCAGGTTATGCTCGTGGAAAAGGAAAAATTAAAGAATAGCCCTTGAACTTCTGCAACTACTACAATTCAGTTCAGGTATGTAACAACCCGTTTTTTTAGTAGTGTCTAAAATGGTGGTTTCAGGGCCAAAAATTTGACAAGCAAGTTTATAAATATTAATATTCATGAGTCAAATATGGTACTAAAATAAATTTTGAATTGGCAATTTATGCTATTTCAATGAATAATTAGGTTTAAGTGGTATGACCCTAAAGTCAAGTGGTTTTAAAAAATGAGGTATCGGGACATCATTTAAACTGAGTCATAAATATTTTTATAAATATTTATGGAGTGTTATTAAGGTTTTGTCAAAGTTTCCTTAAAAATTTTAATGTTCAAATACTTAATTAATTAAAAGGACTATATCATAAAGGATGTAAAATTTGATCACTATTTGATTTGAATGATTAAATGTCTTAATGAATATAAGTGGAAGGATTAATATGGTAAATATACCATTTTTAATTATTGGGACTGCAAGAGAGCTTTAAATTTTGTTTTATTCATGTGTAAATGTTAAAATAATTAAAAATAAGTAATAAAATTAAAGTAAAATAGAAATAAATCACTATCATCTTCTTTAACAAATTTCTCCACCGAATGTAGAAAGAAAAACATCCATAGAAATATTTCAAGGTTTGGAAATTTAAAGATTTTTGCATGTAAGTCCATTTTGAACCCATTTCTAGTAATTTTTTATTTATTTTTGAGATCATTGCAACTAGGTCCAGTTAGTTCGTACCTTCGTTTTTGAAATTGTTAAAGATTTTGAATGTTTCCATTGATGAATCTTTGTGATTTTAGATGTTAAGTGATGAATTTGAAGTATTAGTTGTTATTTATAAGTATTTTGTTAAGTAATTTTAATGATTTAAATGTTTAGGGATTAAATTGTTAAAGTAATAATAGTTTAAGGACTTGATGTGAAATTATTAAAATGTGGGCTGCAATGGAAGCTATTAACATTCGGATGGTATGGGTTTTCAATGAAATTAGTTTATTTGCATGATTAGGACATAAGGACTAAATTGAATAAAATGAAACGTTGAGGGTAATTTTGTTAAAATATCAAAATGACAAATGAATTGGTTTTACTATTTGAATTAATGAATTGAATGAAATTATTAATTTAGATCAATAATGAGTGGAAAATCGAGGAGAAGAAAAAAATACCAAATATCCCATGTACTTAATCATTATTGCATTTTAGCTAGATAAGTTCGTATGAATGTTTACTGTGTTATTGTTATTTAAATTGAATGCCAGGCTAAGTTACTTTTAATGAAATTGGATCGATATATATAAATGTATCAATGTCAATACAAATTGACGGTTATTGAGTCCCAGTTGGATCGATATATATATATATATAAATGTACTTAATCATTAGGGTTTTCATGTTTTGGGTGTTGGTCTTGAATTTCCTACCAATTACTGAGGTCCTGCATTTGTTGTGGATACTCCACAGCTTGTGTGAGCAGCATCGATGTCACTACGAATTGATAGTCATGCTAAGTTACTTTTAATGAAATTGGAGCGATATACATAAACGTATCAATGTCACTACGAATTGACGATTATTGAGTCCCGATTGAACTTTAGGAATTCATAGAATACAAATGACATGGCATTAGGGTTTTCATCTTTCGAGTGCTAGCCTTGAATGTCCTACTGATTACTAAGGTCCTGCATTTGTTGCAGATACTCCATAGCTCGTGTGAACAGCATCAATGTCACTAAGAATTGACGATCATGCTAAGTTACTTTTAATGAAATTGGATTGATATATATATATATATAAACGTATCAATGTCACTACGAATTGATGATTATTGATTCCTGGTTGGACATTAGGAATTCGTAAGATACAAATGACATGTTATTAGGCTTTTCATGTTTCGAGTGTTGGTCTTAAATGTCCTACCGATTGCTGAGGTCCTGTATTTGTTATAGATACTCCATAGCTCGTGTGAATAGCATTGTGTAGCCTACATTCTGACCTACAACTCGTATGAGAAATGATGTTAAGGAAAGGTTACAATTATATGTTTAAGCACACTTCGTGTGAGCTTTCTCGAGTATCCAATGATATTCTAAGTGGTTCTACGAGCATGAAAAGGAAAGGAACGGTAAGTGTTCAAATGAACTATATCATGTATTAATGAAAATGATTGAAATGGTAAAATTCAATGAAAATATGCTTATGTTTATGAAAATGTTGTATGAATCAAATGATGTATTTTCTCATGAAATGGTTTATCATATGGTTGATCCCAAAAGAGTTATGTATAAATACACTAACTTGTATAATGATAATGACGTTTAGGCTTGTGCCAAGCTTGTGGTTATGGTTGATGTTTATGCTTATGCTATATACTATGCAAATGAAACGAGTAATAAAAGGGAATTGAACGGTAAGTTCATAATTGGGATGTAATATGATGATATAAAAGGTTTGATGAGTTAAATGATGTACTTATATGTGAGAAATCTACTTATGCTATGGATGAATTTACCTATATCATGGATAAATTCACTAACTCGTGATTTGATAAGGTTGTTTAGACCTATGCTAAGCATTTAGAGTGCAATGGTAAGCAAATGGAATGGTTCATCTTATGAAAAGGTTGATGGTTATGTAATATGACTTATAAAATCCTAGTATGTTATGAATGAAAAGTATATGTGATGTTGAGAGACTTACTCATTTGTGAGTTGATGATTATATAGTTTTATAAATCTTATGGCATTGGTATAGGTTTATAATTATCCTATAAAGTTTATCATTGAAATGGAATATTATGTTTAAAGTTTATACGAGCTTACTAAGCATTCATTGCTTACGTAGTTATTTTCCTTTACTTTTCAGTTTATCAAAAACTCGATCGTTTAGAAGCTTGTCGTAGATCTATCACACTATCCAGCATAAAAATAAATAAATTAATAGACATTTATATAATATATTATCAAATCTTTATTAATAATGATTTAACTATACATTAAAGTATATATGAAATATTATAATATTCAATAACAAAAAGCAGCTTTATATATTTTGCTTCAATAAAACTTCAATTAAAATAAATAAAATAAATAATATTTTACTAAAATATAAAAATATAAAAATGGAATTTTACATTAACAAAGACATTGACTTTAATGGTAATAAAAATAATGATTATTTTATTATAATAAAGAAAAGAATGATGAACAATAATTTGTTTTATGAATTTAAATGAAAAAAGTAGAAAAACATTTGAAAGTTAAACCAACGACTTCCCATTCTTCTTCCTCATCCAAAGTGCTTTTTGCTTCCAAGTTCTCAAATCTGTGTTTCTCATCATTTCCACTCTTTGTTTTTTGCTTTCTAATTCTCGAATCTGTGTTTCTCATCATTTCCTTTTTTGCTTCCATATTCTCAAATCTGTGTTTCTGCTCATTTCCTTGTGTTGTCTCAATTAAGGGAAAAAAACAAAAACAAAAAAAAAACCTGCAAACTTTGTTTTATTTCTGAAAACCAAACTTTCTGCATACCTTGATTTCCACTTGGCAAAAGAAACAGCGCAGAGGATAGTTGAGTGAAGGTAAGTTTTGAGGAACTGCTCCTCATTGCTATATATTTTCATGTTTTTGTTGAGTGGATCTCCGTTTTATTTATTGGCCTTCTCAAATTTCTATTAGTCTGGTTGGAGTCATTTTAAATCACTTTGTGATTTTATTTTTCATAAAGAAAGGTTTCATACAAGTTCCGTCTAATTAAAGAGTTTATATATTCATTTTAAAGATTGAACAAACAACAACCTTGGAACTAGGGTGAGTATTTGATTAAGTTAAGTCGAATCGAGTCAAAAAATTTTGAATTAGTCGAGTTGATAAATCCTATTTTAGCAATCAAATCTCAATTTGAATTTTTTTTAATCAAATCAAATCGAGTAAAAAATTTTGAGTAAAGTTGAGTCGAGTTAACCAATCCTATTATTTATATTCAATGTTGCATTTACATGAACCAATTGTTTAACTAGTAGACAAAGTACAATATTATTTAACTGCATAAACAATATAGTAGTTTTGCCTCTTAAATTAATAAGTAAACATTTATCAAAATGACGTAATTTTACCTTTTAACTTAATGGTTTTGATTTTTAACTTTAGAAAGGTACACATTTATCAAAACGATATAGTTTTGCCTTTTCTAATTCGGATTTTCGGATAACTTGAATTGTGTAATTTATATTCAAGTTTATCCGAATAACTTGATTAACTCAAATAACTCGAACTAGTTAAAACAAAATTTAAATTTTTTATAAAGTTTTTCGAATCGAATCGAATCGGATTTTACTCAGAGTTGAAGTATATAACATGCGGATGAAACAGGAAAGGGGCAAATGAAGAGTGTCCTTTCTCCATTCATTAGTCTTCTCGTTTTTTTCATTAAACATTTTAGAGAGCACACAAACTCTAATTCTATAGGAACTTAAAAGCATCCAATCTATAATCGAAAATGTAGAAATAAATATAAAATATGTTTAAGAGGATGTAATCCTTCTTAGGATTTCTTTATGAGAAATTGTTTTTGAAAGAATATGATGGTATTTCACATACAAATTATAGCGAATGAATATAATGGGAAGAGTAATTACATGTATGGTTATATTATTTGCATTACATTAATTATTTATTTATTTGTGATCTGAAGGTTAAAACATGCTCTCAATTTTATTATTACCTGCACTAAATCAATTCTTTTCTTCTTTTACAGCTACTTATTTCTCTCAAGCTCTTTTTACTTTCTGGTATTCACAGACAGAAACAGAGGTATTTTCTACCTTCTTCAATAACAACATTTTTGCTTTACACCAATATTTACAGCTTATTTTGTAGCTTTCACTCGATTTTTTACTACAAAATACTGATTTTATTTGTCACAATTGCTTTTATTTCTCTTTATGTTAATCTTCTTACTAATAACCAATGTTTTTGTTCAACCTCATCAGACTATCAACAAAAATGGCCGAATATGTTGCCCCTGCTGTTGTCAAAATTGTGGCAGACCAGGCAAAGGAATACGCATCACCCTATTTCGGTTACTTTTTCTCTTATGAAAAGATTGTTGAAGATTTCACGAATCAACGAGAAGCACTTAAATCGAGGAAACAGAGGGTGGACACTCAAGTCGATGAGGCTAAAAGGCAGACTGAGATCATCTATGATGACGTTGACAACTGGCTTACAAGCGCTGAGGAAGAACTGAAAGAAACCCAGAACTTGAAAGATGAAATAGATCGCGTCAAGTGTTTCAAATGGTGTCCTAAATGGGGCTGGCGATATTCCTTAAGTAAGAAACTGGCAGAGAAGATTCCTATGATCTCTAAACTTTTAGAGACTTCTAACTTTGAACAGGTGGGCTATCGTCGTCCTCTTCAAGGAATGGAGTTCATCACATCCACTGGTTTCATGGAAGCTGAATCTTCAAAATCAGCTTTCAACCAGATCGTGGAGGCTATAAATGCTAAGGGTGTCAACATGATCGGACTGCACGGAATGCCAGGAGTTGGTAAAACAACTTTAGCCAAAGAAGTTGGGAAGCATGCTCGAGAACAAAAGTTCTTTGATAAAGTTGTGATGTTTACTATGTCCCAAAATCCAGACATCAACAAAATTCAAGGTAAAGTTGCAGATATTTTTGGTTTAAATTTGAAACAAGTAGCCAAGAAGGAAAAGCAGAGGAGCTATTCAGGAGTATGAAACGCGTGAACAAAATTCTCGTAATTGTCCACGACCTCTGGGAAGAATTCAAAATGGAGAGTATCGGAATTCCATTCGGTGATGAACACGAGGGTTGTAAAATTCTTCTGATTACACGTCGTCCACAAGTCTGCACTAAAATGAACTGTAAGGAAATTCAACTTGGCATCTTATCCGAAGACGAAGCATGGGTTTTATTTCGAGATAAAGCTCGTTTAGAAGATGATTGTTCCACCTTGAATGATGTAGCCAAAGAGGTTGCTGCTCAATGTAAGGGATTGCCTCTTGCAATTGTTGTCGTGGCCAATGCTTTAAAAGGTGAGAGTTTAAAAGGGTGGAGAGACGCAAATCAGAGATTCAAGGACTCAACGCATTTGTATGATGAAGAAGTCCTCGGTGGTGTCCTCGAGCCTCTTAAGCTTAGCTACGATTACTTGAAGAAAGGCATTAACCAAATGACGGGAAATCACATCCAAATGTGTTTCTTACTGTGTTCCCTTTTTCCTGAAGATGAAGAAATCCTTATTGAGATACTGATTATGTGCGGAATTGGAGTAGGATTGTTCCCTAATTTTTCCTCGATTGAAGATAAAAGGAAGAAAATTGTTGAAGCACTAAAAAAAGTCCAAAAATCTGGCTTGTTATTGGAAACTGATGGTGCAGATACGATTAGAATCCATGATGTGATTCGAGATTTTGCTCATTGGCTAACATCAACGGGAGAAAATAGGTTCATGGTAAAAGATACGTTGGAAAAATGGCCTCATATGGATGAAAGTTATACTGCAATCGCTTTATGGAATTGTAGTAGTATCATAACAAAATTTCCTGATAAAGTGGAATTTTCAAAGCTCAAAATTTTGTTTTTAGAGGGTGGGAGGAAGAGGAACCGAGCTTTCCTAGTGGTTTTCGGTACATTTTTTGAAGAAATGAAAGCCCTCCAAGTTTTACTTCTCCAATGTGTCAGCTTCCCACTGAAAGGATTCCCTTCCTTACCAAATCTTAAAACTTTGTGGTGTCATAATTGCATGCTGAAAAACTTCTCATCATCACTGACAAATATGAGAAGCCTTGAGATTCTTGCGTTGATTGGCACTGAAATTGATGAGATAAGTGAAGAATTAGTGAAGTTATCTGCACTGCAATATATACGTTTGAATTTACTAAGGTAAGAGTGCATCAGATTTAATTTTCCTTTTGTCATATTCGTATTTTGTTTGACATCATTTATTTTCCTATTAATTACTTTAATAGGTATTTTTTTAATTTTAGAATTCATGTTCCTTGCACGTGAAGATATCACAGTATATATTTCAAATAGTCAAGGCAATAAGTATTAAAACATTTTAAAATTTAGTTCTTAACATTTGTATTATTTATCAATTTAGTCCTTATTTGGTTTTTAGTTAAATTTAGTTCTAAACCTTTAAAAAAATCGAATTTGAGCAACAACATTTAAAAAAATGTTGAATTGTTTTTAAACGGAAATATTAACTAAAATGTTAAGTTTTTAAACATGAAAGTCAACATGACAATACATATTTTTGAATTTCAATTTTTATATTTTTTAATACTTTTATAAATTTTAAATTATTTGACTTGACATATAAGACAAATAGTATAATATCTACATGGATTACAGATGGATTGACATGTGCGCAGGGGTGAAGACAAAAAATTTTGTTAGAGGGAGCCGAAATTAAATTTTAATTTTTACGATTGTAAAAATGTAATTTCACCATTTGAATAGCCTAAATCTTTATAATTTTTAAATGATTAAATCAAAATTTTATCATTTTTAGGCGCATACCTAAATATTTTAATTATTCTCCAACGCACGATGAAGGAATCATTTTCCCCCCTGGCTTGGATTTAGGTCTTTCTGGTGTAGAATTTGAAGAAGAAATGAATATCCCCCCAAACTTGGTATCAAGGTAAGAGTGCATCAGATTTAATTTTATTTTTATCATATTCGTATTTTGTTTGACATCATTTATTTTCCTCTTAATTACTTTAATTGGTATTTTTAATTTTAGAATACTAGTTTTGACATCATTTTTCAATTTAGTCCTTATTCGGTTTTAATTAAAATTGGTTATGGACATTTAAAAAGCGCATTAACATTTTAAAAATGTTGAATTATTTTTAGCGAAATACTAACTAAAATGTTAAGTTTTAAACATGAACACCGCATTCCAATCCATACTTACTTCATGCTATATTTTATTAATTTTATGATTTTTTATATTTTTGAATTTCAATTTTTATTTTTGAATATTTTATAAATTTAAAATTATTCATATAAGACAAATAATGTAATGTGTGAACTATATGTGGATAGATATGTGGGTTGCCAAGGAAAATAAAAATTTTATTAGCTATAATTAAGTGTTATATATATATATATATTAAAGTAAATATAATATATATAATATTAAATAAAAATTAATTAAGGAAGTTTAATACAATAAAGACTTTAAATTTTAATAAAATATCAAGATAAATACTTATTTTTTTACTATTAGATATGTTATATATATATTATGGATAATGTGTTATACATGTGTCAATCCACGATATCAACATCAGCAAAATTTTAAAACATTAACTTTTCTATTCATTTTGAGATGATGATTTGACAAAAAACCTAAATTTAAGGGTTATAAAAGGTGAAAATTTAAATAGATGGGTAAAATGACTTTCTTATAAAATTTGAGAGTGAAAAAATATTATAAAAAACAAAAATTTACTTATGTTTTAGACCCAGAAATTTTGAGATAAATTGTTAAAAGAAGAAAAAAGTTAACCTCTTGAAAATTTCTTTGAAAGTAATAAAAAAATTTAGAGATTTTTTATTTAATTTTAATAGCGTCCTTTTATTACTTATCTTGATTTATTTCAAGTTTCTGACCTTTTTTACATATTTCTTTTTTATGAATTACTTTAAGGAATTACAATTTTTTTACGTCATCGAATGTGGATTGTCAATTAATGCTACTTTCTTTATGAATATAATAGGTTGACTTCACTACAAGAGTTACATGTCATACACAAAAATAATCTCAACTTATTGGAGTTGAAGTCATTGCCTTGTTTAACTGCACTATCATTGAGACTTTCTACTAATCAAATTCCTCTAGAAGATTTTGTGCTCCCTAAACTACAAAGGTACGCTATAGCAGTTGGAGAAGATTATAGAATCAATCGGGAGGCGTTTAGAAGATTGGATATTCAAGATTTCTCATCTTCATTAAGTGCATTTAACAATTTATTTTGCAATGTGGAAGAGTTGAATTTGAGGAATGTTGGTGGACAAAAGAATATTGTGCCAAGCATAGATGAAATGGGAGTAAATGAGTTGACTTCTCTGCAGCTAAAATCTTGCAATGATATGGAATTCTTGATTGATACAAAAAAGGATCAAGGGTCAACTGTTGCATTCTCTAATTTGGTGGAATTAAATATAGAAAGCATGGCTTCTTTGAAAGGGTTGTGCTATGGTCTTTCTCCGACTAGGTTCTTGCAAAACCTTAAGGAAGTGATCATTAATGGTTGTGAGGAGTTACAAGTGATATTTCAAATAGATAAACCATTAATGCTCTCAAATTTGACAGAATTGAGCCTACATTCATTGCCGAAATTGAAGAGGATATGGGAAGTAAAGCCATCCCATCGTGCAATTGCAAGCCTCCAAAGTCTAAAGGTTGTGAGAATTGAATATTGTGATAATCTGAAAACAATCTTCTCACCTTGCCTGGCTTTAAGTATGTGGCATCTACAAGAACTTTATATAAGGTACTGCGATCGAGTAGAGCAAGTCATTGGTTTTGGCGAAGAAGACGAGATTATTGAGGTAGGGATACCTATTCTCTCCAATTTTTTTAATCTTCTTAATTGTTTTAGCTTTATGATAGCATTCTTTTAAGGATGAAAACCAAAAACCAATTTGAAGTGAAGTGCTTGGTTTGGTATTTATTTTTATATTATTTATGTGTATCGGGTTTGTTGGAAGCGTAGTGGCCACTAAAGAAAGTAACTTTTATACTCAAAACAAATACACCAATGCAAAATACAAGTATATCAATTACTACCTACAACTAGTTATACACACCATTCACTCTTTGCTTATTTCCACTTTCATGCACACAAAGTCACACACATTTTTCTTCTCATCCACACGCTCCCTTATACATATCACAAATATATTAAACCTTTTTATAGGCTTATAAACTGCATCAGGAATTGTTGTGTCTGTCCTTTTTATTTAGATTTTATTTCTTTGTAGAAAAGCCTTCAATTAATTCAATGCCACCTTTCTTCTATCCTTGGATTACTAACTTACAAGGCCGGTTTGATATTATTGAAAAATATGAAACTAGCATTTTGGTGTTAGAGCGAGTGCCTACTCCCTAGAGCACCAAATCAATTTAGAGATAATCTCCATATTTATTATATTGTAGACATGAATACTTGAATTCAATTTCAAATAATTTCATTCTCCATTCCTAATTATAAAAAAATAAATTCAATTTTATTTATTTCGATTGCGTACGTTTTAAAAATGCAAAGGGTGCAAAATTTCTGGGGGAAAATGTAATTTTAAGAAAATACGGGACCAAAATGTAATTTTTAGAAAGTTAAGGGGTCAAAATGAAATTTTAAGAAAGTTAAGGGGTCAAGATGAATTTTGAGAAAGTTTAGGGGTTGAAATGTAATTTATATTTTTTGTATTTTTTCAAAATTTTATTATTACTATTTTATTAATATTTAAAACAAAAATTAAAAATGGGCAAAAACAAGTCCAAAATTAAATCCCAACGGGCCCAATCGTTGGGCCCCTATGAGATCATCCCGGCCCAAAACCCTAACCGGACAAAATTCAGTGATTACAGTAATTATTGATATAGAAGGAAATTCCATCTTTCATTTAATTATAATAATGCTTTAATATTTTTATAATCTAAAATAAATATTTGCATTTAAGTTGCTAATGATATTATTGAAAATATGAAACTAGCATTTTAGTGTTAGAGAGTGCCTACTCCCTAGAGCACCAAATCAATGTAGAGATAATCTCCATATTTATTATATTGACAACTCATTGAATGAGTTTTATGGGCTATGACTGAGTTTATGGTTGATTTTAGCCTATTATAGAAGATCATGTCACATGAAATATTATCTTTTGAAGATTTAATTGATTCAAAATTGCCCAAGATAATCTCTAAAATAAATAACTTACTAAAATGTGTTTGAAACATGCAGAATGATTGTCTTCTTTATTGCTGGCCGAAATTGGAAGTTCTTTGCATAAAAGATTGTGAAAGTTTGAAATATATTTCTACAAACACTTTGATTCAATCCTTGAAATGTGTTTACATAGAGAATTGTCATCAACTTATACAAATCTACAACACGGAACAAGACATTGTGCTTCCTGAACTTGGATCACTGGTACTTTTAATGATAAATATTTTAAAATTCATCGAGTATTTTTAATGAATATTACATATATATATATATATGTTTACATATTATTACTTTTTATAATTGTAATTTATTGTAATTTACTTTTTAATCAATTTATTGTATTTTCCATCTTTTATTTAATTTATAATAATGCTTTAATATTTTTATAATTTAAAATAAATATTTGCATTTAAGTTGCTAATGATGTTTTAGTCTAATAACAAAAATATTATATCGTAGATATGAACAAACAATTTCATTCTCCATGCCTAATTATAAAAAATAATTCAATTTTATTTATTTCGATTGTGTGTTTTATAAACAACTGTAAACCCCCTAGTTTTTTTGAGTTAGCTTGTTGCTTTTTTGGGTAGACACCCTGTGCATCTAACCATTGGTATGCTAAAAGAAACTAAGCAGCATATACATGTTTTGTATTTTATCTTTTAATTAATAATCTATTTTTATATTGATATGCTCAATTTTTTAGAATAAAATAAATAACTTGCTAAGATGTGTGTTTGAAACATGTAGAATGACTCTCCTCTTTGTTGTTGGCCGAAATTGAGGATTCTTAGCATACAATCTTGCCCAAATTTGAAATATGTTTGTGCAAACACTTGGACTCAAGGGCTTCAATCCTTGGAAACTGTTTACATAATAGATTTCTTTTTATAATAAATACATCTCTTTATAATTGGTACATTCAAAGATCAATTGATTTCTTTTTCATATGTTTTGGTAAAGAAATTCTTTAAAACTTAAATTATGTTTAATAAATCATTTATTTAAACAAATATATTTTGTATAATATCTAAATATATGGTTCATTCATGTAGAATCATTGCTGGACAAAACTGAAAACTCTCTGGGTAGTGGATTGCCAACTATTGAAATATGTGTTTGCAAACACTTTATCTCACAGATTTCCATTGTTGGAATCTCTTTACCTAAAGAACTGCCCTCAACTACTACAAGTCTTCAGTTCGAGAGAAGGAAGGGATGTGATTGGTGATCACGTTCTACTTAATGTGCCCTTTTTGAAAAATTTAGAAGTGTCAAATTGTCCCCAAATCTCATGCTTCATTGTACAAGCTCAGCTCATAGAGGTATTTAGATTGTTGGCATTTTATATATGGATTTTGGCACTATAGCAAATCAGTAAATCGATATGTTGCTTAGTTCATGTGATAATTCATTCCTCTTTTATACATAGTTTGTAAATGAATTCCACTGTTCACTCTTTAAATAAAAATGTATCAAGCAATGGCCTTTAGTGTTTAATTAATTTAGTAGATATTTTAGGGGTTTAGATTTAAAAAATATATCCTTTAAAAAATCAAAGATATATCTAGCATTGAGATTAGAGAAGTAGTATTTTCTATAACTTGGAATATGTAAAATTATGAAGACTTATGGGTAACATTTACTCTAGTGTGTTTTTATGACATTTATTAGGATTTCTGTGTATGCAGAAATTGGTTCTTCGTAACGTGGGAAATAGCCGCCAATTATGCAACACTGATGTTCCTATATTGAATGAAGGTTGTATAGTAGTTGGGAATCATAAAGAAGTATTTCAAGTTCAAGGCCGGTACTCGTTCTCAAGTATAGAAAAATTGGAATTGATGAATTTATTAGAAGTGCGGGTTATATGGAACGATTTTGCTCAAGTTGTAACCCTTGAGAACCTTACAACTCTAACACTGAGAGATTGCAAGAAGCTAGGATATATATTTTCACCTATGATGGCTCGCAGTTTATCACATTTGGTGGATCATTTCATCCTGGGGTGTGAGGAAATAAAACGACTCATTTTAGCCAAGGATCAAGTTTCTTCATCATCATCAAATGGTGATACTAGCCTCCAACCTATGAGCTTTCCAAATTTGACTCGGATCGTTGTTACAGATTGTAAAAATTTGAGCAGTCTCTTTCCTTTTGGATTTGTTCCTGTTCTTCCAAAGCTTGAAAGGCTCATAGTTGAAAGGAATTCTAAATTGGAACAAGTATTCAAATTAGAAGAAAAAGTGGAAGTGGTAGCTGAAGAGGAGATGAAATTTGATAAATTAAAAAGGTTATCACTTGAAGAACTACCTGGCCTCATTCACTTTTGTCCCAAAGGATATCATTCTGTATTCCCAGCAATGATAGAGTTGAAAGTAAGAGATTGCCCTAAGTTGACTACTGGTTTCTTCATTGATTCACAGGAATTTGTACATTGCAAAACAAAGGTATATATCCTATAACCCTTTAATCCTACTTTATTCTATGTAATTATAACAATTACAATTGAAGGCATAACATGCAAAATTTTTAATTAAATTCCTTGAGTGTATATGTGTTTCTTATTTTTTTCCTTGATGACATGAGATTCAAGTTTCAGTTATAAATTTTTCTTCAATTGTTTTCTAAGGTACCTCAGTTGGTTGAGCAAGATGCGGTTGAGGAGTCTACCACTGTTCGAAATGCAATTTTCAACGAGAATATAGATTGGAGCCGAGGAGGGGGTGAGAGTCAACTACCACACATTACATGAAAGAATGGATGATTTTAGGGTAGCTTTCAAAGCCATGTTACATCAGTAGGTGGAGCAATGTTGCTCGGTTGTTTTTAGTGTGATAGAACATAACTTTTAGCGGCATTTTTCCCACAAATGCCGCTAAAGAACATAACCTTTAGAAAAGTTATTTTAATTAAATAATATTTATTTATATGATAAAATATTTTATTTTATTTTATTTTTAGAATTTAAACTTTAAACTATATACTAAATAAAAATATTAATTAAATTAAATTTTCTATTAAAATTTTAACTTTAAAACTAAATATAAAAATTAATGAATTTAAATTTAGAATTTAAATATTATGTTTTTAATTCAAGTTCAACTTTTGGCACACCTTACAAACATGAGCTCTAAACAGGGAGAAAGATTGCATCTCGAGCAACAAAAAATCAAAACAATACAAAGGTAATATCTTCAATAATTTTATCAATATCGATACGGTACAATAAACCTGCTCACAAGTTACAATCATTGTTATTCCCAACTCATAATATTTGTAATAGGACAATTTTGGCCTGGGCCAAATTACAATAATAAACAAAACAAAAAATAAAAATAAAAAGTCCAAAAAGAGTAATAGTCCAGTACAAAAAAAGGCCCACTACCCAATCACAAGCCCAAAACAAATAAATCGTAGCCCACTCTTAATATTTTAGAAAAAGAAAGCCCTAGGATAGCCTAAGAGCTTCAGCTGCCACTCCTAGCAACCACCTCTAGGCCTGTTAGAAAAGAATGTGAATATTATAAAATTGTCATAGCATCCCATGCATATATTGGAAGCATATCATTTAGATTAGGTATGAATGCCACTAAGACTATTGTATGATTGTAATACCCAATTTGCCCGACCCTTACAAAAATTAAAAACTAAAAATAAAATTAAAGGTCCAAAAGTCCAAAAAAATACAGAAACATTGGCCGAATAAAATCAAACCCTAGCCTAGCCCAAAACCCAACTCAGCCCAAGACTCCCCCCAAACACCGAAAACCCTAGCAGCAGCCATAGCCTCCTGCGCCGCTGCCACGCACGCCTCTCCCCATGTACATGCCACGTCCGTGCCTCTGTACATGCCACGTTCCCCGCCGTACGCCGTACCTACAAATAGAGCAAGCAACACAGCAGAAAACAACAAAAGAAGATTGTTTTTTGATGGGGATTTCAGTTTTTATTTTCATTTTTTTATTTTTCGGCCTATAAAATGAAAGGCTAAACGTTTGTAAAGACTTACGCATTCAATATACGCATTCAGAAAACAAAAACTAAAAAAAAAAAGGTGATTTTCTAGTTTTTTTTTTCCATTCTTCGCTGGTTACCCGATTCACTTTTCTTTCTTTCTTTTTCTAGTTTCATGCTCATTAGTGATTAGTTGAAAAGAGAAATAGGAAAAAGAAAGGGAAGGAAACGTGTCTGGTAGTGCCATCCTGGCTCTCTCCGGCGTCACCGGAGCAGGGGCTGGGATCAATGACTGCTCGAGTTCCTTCAACATCCAAAACGGCGCAGAGAACCTTGGTTCTCTTTAGGTTTTCAAGGTTAATAGATTTTTAGGTTTTTACTTTATTCAAGAAGCTGGAACGTCGTAGTCTAAAGTCAGTGCAATGACTTTGAAACAGCGTCGTTTCGGCGACCGGATCCAAGCGGTGACCCGACCCGGGAAGGATCCGCTCACTATGGGTCGTTTGGTTTATTTATTTAGCAAGTCCCTCCGTGTTTAATGAAATTATGATTTTGTTTCTGTTTTTTGATTTGTAATTTATACCTCGAATTTAATTCTGTATTCATTTAGATCCGAATTTAAACAACGTTGTTTCTGTGATTGACTTGGATTGTTATGATGCTTGTGTTTAATTGTGGATTTAATCCTTCAATTTTGAAATTGGTTTCAATTTAATAATAACTTATTTTTCTTTAAATTCAGCGTTCTATTTATAATTAATTCTATTTTTACATACCATAATATTTAATATTCTTTATAATATTTATTTTGATAGTGTTTTAAATTACTGTTATATTATTTTAAAATACGATAAAGTTATTATTTTATGTTGTATTTTGTATTTTTAAATTTATTATATATTTGATTTTGCCTCCAACTTCTTTTTAAATAAATCAATTCTTATTTATTTATTATTAGTATTTTAAAATTTGCTTAAGGTTATTTTTAAAAAAACTAATTATTAGTATAATTTTTAAGGTAAGATACATTTTAAAAAATTATCACCCATATGATTTGAATCTATTAAACATTATTTTAAATTCTCTTTTATATACTTTTATTTTTAATTTAATACATTATTATGTATGATATTATTCTTAATATATATATAAAATAATAATAATAATAATAATATCTTTAAATATGTTAATTCGTATGTTGCAATAATGTTTTCAATTCAACATTTTGTTTTTAAAATAATAGTATATAATTATTATATGTATAATTTGTATGAAATTATTTTAGTATGGTTTATAATTTATAATTTATAGAATTTTATGTCTTATGTTCTTAAAATTATCCATTTCAATTATTTTAATTGGTTTACTTGTGGTTAAATATTTTTTATTTTCATATTAATTATTATCATTTTTATTTGTAATTAAAATATTTTTAGGAGATTGATCATTAGTTTATTAGGTTATTAACGTTGATACATTATATGCTTGGTTGCCCCATGTTGTAAATTTAGTTTGATATTTAGCTTTATATTTGGTTTTCAATTATATTGTTTGTAAGAATTGCATTTCATTAAAACATTATAATCATTTTATTTTAAATTTACTAAAAAAAGCTTGGTGTTCGTAAGTTCTTGAGAGAATTGTGCCCTAACTTACTAGGCTTCAATTCTTCTCAATGAATTTAGATCATCAAGTTTTCATTTTGTAAAATCATATGATTGAAATAATAAAATTCTTTAGATTACAAAATGTTGGATCCTAACTCACTGGATACGACGTTTTGTTGTCTCGTTTTAAAAACAAAGGCAATATTTGAGGTTTAAGCTCTTCGAGAAATCGAACCCTAAGTTACTGAATTCTGAATTCTCGATTATTTTAAACAATCAAGTAACCTTCTTTAAACTCGTGATTTTCATAAAAAAGGAGAGCATATTTAATTTCAAAGATTGAATTGGAGCACCCTAACTCACTGGGTGTAAAAATTTATTTCTTCGAAATAAGTATGTTTTATCATTCAATTTGGTTTATTCAAATTCTCTCACCAAGGATCGTATTTTAAAATCTTTTCAACATTTCGACACTAAGACATTAAGCAATCAATTTGGTTGGGCGTTACGAGGGTGCTAACCCTTTCTCGTACGTAATCGACTCCCAGACCTATTTTCTTAAAATTTTGTAGATCAAAAATTATTTTCAAGGTGAACCGATCACACCTTCAATAAAGATCGGTGGCAACTCCATTTTAAAAGGTTGATCCCCATTTTCAAATTTTTAAAAATGGTTTCGACAATGATCATTCTTGAAATTCATTTAGATTAGGTATGACTGTCAATAGGACTATTGCCACATATTGTTTATTACATATATTATTATTTTATTATTTTAGATCATTTTTCGTAATTTTTTCTATACAAAGATTGTAATATTTTACTTGAACTGTGGCATGGGACTTAGACTTTGGGATTGCTCAGCATGGATGATATTTTATTTTGATTTAGGTTATTAAAATATGGTTTTAATTAATCATGCATAAAAATCTAGTTTTCATTAAACTTAAGTTAAAAATCACTTTTTCCGCTACATTATTATGTAAAGAGATTTGAAAAACATATAAAATTGAGAACTGAATTTTACTAAGTAAAATTTAAATTCCATCCTTTTGGGGAAATTATACCTTTTGGTAAAACAAAGATAACATGCTAAGTTTTCCTCAATAATAAACAACCTTTTTATAAACTTCGATCGTACTAGGTCATTTCGGTGGCCGATGTAATATTCCAAATTTAATCTTAATGTCTAGGTCAGGTTTGGGATGTTACAAATTGTTTAGGTACCAAAATGGAAAAAAAATGACAGAGTCTACGTACCAATTTATGGGTTAAGCCTTTTTTTTTAAATAGATTAACGGTTTGACTGACTGTTTGACTAACAAAGGTTGAAAATACTGGTGTAAGCAAAGACCCGATTGAAAATGATACGGATAAAAACATTCATGATTAGAGTGACAACTCTAGTTATTATAGTAATGTTGATTATTTAGTTGATGTCAAAGACATTTGAAATTTCATTTCTGATGACATCTTTTAATTAGAAATAGTCTTAAAAAGATAATTTATATATCATTTGTGACTAAAAAATTTGAGTACTTAAATATCTAAGGATGAGTTAAGCCTATTCAAAATGATAGTATTTTAGATAGCAAAGCTATTAAAAAGATTTGAAGAGATAAATTATGTTTAGCACTATAAATAAATACCATAATTTCTTATTAAATAAAATAATCAACCAAAACTCATTTTTCTTTCGACAATTATTTTATTCTAAAAATAAAATAAAATAAAATAAACATAAACATAAAAAGTGAAACCAATAACTCCAAATAAAATGCCTTCGTCTTCCACTAAGTAATGATATTTTGAATAAAATAACTCTCACAAGTTTTAAAACGTAAGACTTGAAGAAATTCTATCTATAATTTAAACCATTAAATTTTATTATCCATTTTGTACTTTAGTTATTCTATTTGTAAAAGGGTTAATGAATTATTTGTCCCTAAAGTTTCACTCAATTATCACTTTGGTATTTAAAGAAACTTTTGCATTAATTTGACACCTAAAGTTTTTAACAATGTATCACCTTGTCCCAACTGTTAACTGTGTTTAAAAATGATGTGGTGCGCTCTTAGCATGTCATGTCTCCTAATTCTTATTTTCTTAAAATAACTTTTAAAATAAATTTAAAAGTGGAAAAAAAATTATTTACTTTTATTTTTTAAAATACATAAAATACCAAAAAAGTGAAAATGCAAAAAAAATCAAACAAAAAATCTCTAAAAATTAACAAATCAAAAAACATGGAAAGTCATATAAAATTCCCAAAAATTTAAAATATATATATACTTCTCTTCTTAAAATAGATAAAAATACAAAAAATAATTTCAAAATATTAGAAAATATTAAAAGTAAAAATATATAAAAATATATGGAAAGCTTTAAAACTTTCCAAAACTTTAAAAGTATACTTTTATTTTTAAAAATACATAAAATAAAATAAAATAAAATAAAACTTTCAGAGTTCCTTCTGGAGATAAATATGGAAGGTTGCATTGTTTTATACAAATATTTTAACTATCTTTTACTAATTTTTAGATTTCTCCTTGCATTTTCTTTGTATTTTCTCTCTTTCTTCTTATTATATATTTTCCCAAATATATATATTTAAAGTTTCTACAAATTTTATATAATTTTCTAATTTTTAAAATTTTTGAGTTCTACCAACAATCACTTTCTTTTTCTAAAATTAAAAGAAGTGAAACCAACAACTCCAAATAAGGTGGATATCTTTATCTTCCACTAATTAAGGATATTGTAAATAAAATAATCCAAAAAGTAAGACTTCATGAAACTCTATCTATAATTTAAATGGTTAAATTCTATTATTTGTGTTTACGTTCCATATTAGTCTTTAATTTTTATATAGGATCTGAATTTGTATCAAACAAGAATCAAATGAGACTTTTAATTATCCTCTCCGTTCAGGTTAAGGCTTCAAAGAGTAATTGTTACATTCATTAGGTTAAGTTATATTATCTTAAAATTTAATGTGACAAATATATTAAAGTAAATTATACCAGTGGTTACCTAATTATATTTATGTTCCTGTTTTCATCACTCAATTTAAAATATTTGAATTATCCCTATTTTAATCACTTGCCTTAACCACCATTATTGGTTTTTGAGAACAAAATTTTAATTTCTTAGTCTTAGATCGAATCGAGTAAAATCGGATGGAAAAAATCAAGTCGATAAGTCTTATTGTATCATCTTAACTTGATTTGAATTACAAGTAAAATAAAATTTGAGTCATATCAAGTAAAATTATTTGAGTTATATTAAAAATTAAACATATCAAATTCAAATCTTGTTATCATACAACTAATTCTATTTTAGAGCATATAAATTTGAAAGCATATATATTTGAAACTCTTTCAAAGCAAAATAATTGAAAAATAAAATACTTTAGTATGATAAATATGAACCATTAATTTACTTATTTAAGTCCCGAATTATTATTTTAGAATTTTTAAATTTTTTATATATTCTCTAGAATTTTATTTTCAAAATTTAAGAAATACACTTTTTCTAGCCAAAACTCACATTTGTTAAACTTAATGTAGAACTAATTGTTATGCAAGGTTCTCAACACAATCCTCAAATGCTCTTTATGATCACTCTCAGTCTTAGAATATATCAATATATCATCAATAAAGACTACAACAAAATGATCCAAGTAATTAAGGTTGGAATACCTGTTAATTAAGTCCATGAATATTATTGGTGCATTCGTCAACCCAAATGACATCACCAAAAAATCATAGTGACTATATCTTGACCGAAAGGCTGTCTTTGGTACATCGTCACCTTTAATCCTTATCTGATAATAACCTAACCTTACATTAATTTTGGAGAATCCCACTTAACTGATCAAATAAACCCTCAATCCTTGGTAAATTATATTTATTCTTTATCGTGACCTTATTCAACTAACAGTAGTCAATACACAGGCGCATAAATTACTTTCTCATTCAAGCATATCATCATTCAAGCATCACTTGAAAGCTCATCAAACATACATCTACGAATTCGTTAATAGCATTATTGTAACATCTTATTACTCAGGCTTGCCCATACACCCGTCATTACCTTGCCTCTCACTTGCCTAATTGTCGACTTTAGATCTTAATTTCAGAGTTCATTCATCTTCTCTTAGCCTTACTCCACCAATGAGAGAGCAGATATCTCTTCTTAACCTATCTAATGCCCCTAACTTAACCTCAAGTCTATATTGGAACTAGGCACACGTCACATATATCAATTGGTGGTTTTATCCAAATCTTACCAATTCCAAGAATATTATTCAAGTGGTTTCCTTTAATTCTTAACTATTTTAGTTCATATTCAATTAAACTTTAACCATTGTTTCTTTATAACTTAACTGGCTCAAGGCCATCGTTACTAAGTGTACTTATTGTTGACATAGACTTCTCGGCACACGGTTTATTTCCTCGTTACTTATAACATATTCCACCCATCCTTTTTACGCCAATCAAAGGCTTTTGGGTGAATCCTTGCTATCAGATATACTTCTTACTCGCTATGGGCTAACCTAGTGCTCGCCAATCTCAAGGTGCCATAGGTGCACTCAAATAGTTCTTATTCATAATCTAGCTTTAATCACTATACCCTTCTAGACTCATATTACCTATCTTATTTATTCAAACAACATTCAGATACTAAGATTTCGCCGGGCAGATATGCTGTGAAATATTAATAGATTAAGTTTGCATTTGAGTTTTGACACAAATTATGACCAAGTATAATTTTGAAACTTGGAAAATGAGAATATTATACACCTTTATCTCATTTATTTCATGTATTTGGATATTGAAATTCAATTAAGGAATTTAGCGAAAAATGTGATTAATTAAGTTTAGAGACTGTAGATTTTAATTAAAAAAGTTTAACTTAGGGACTTAAATGATAATTATTCAAAAGGCTAAAATGAGAAATAAATCAATCATAAATTGAGGATAGTGGAAAACGTCATTATATTAAGCTAATTAAATATTAATGCTGAACTAATAAGTAAATTATTAGGTTTAATTATAAATTAATGTAAGTAAAGAAGTGAAATGTTAGTGGAGAAAGATATAAACATCATCATCTTCAACCTTTTATGCCGTCCAAAAAGAAAAAAGAAGAAAGCATTTAACCTACTTTGGACATTCAACTACCATTTTCAACTAACATCGACCTGGAACCTTAGAGGGAAAGAGAAAACGGAAGTTATCCACGATTAATGGAAAAGTAGAATTGAGTAACTAAAATTGAAAATTTTGAAGGGCATAGGCGGAGAGGTGGATAAAAAGTAGTGTCTTTTATTTGCCATCCGCTAAATAACTGGGACTTGAGGCAGAAGCGGAAGCGGAAGCGAGGTGATTTACTAGTGGTTTCCAGTATATTTTTTGAAGAAATGAAAGCCCTCCAAGTTCTATATCTAGAAAGCGTCAGTTTCTCACCCATAGGATTCCATTCCTTACCAAATCTTAAAACTTTGTGTTGTGTGGATTGCGAGCTGGAAAACTTCTCATCATCACTGAAAAATATGAGAAGCCTTGAGATTCTTGCATTGATTGGCACTAAAATTGATGAGATAAGTGAAGAATTAGTGAAATTGTCTACACTGAAATATTTACGTCTTTCTGGTGTTGAAGTTGAAGAAGAAATGAATATCCCCCCAAACTTAGTATCAAGGTAAGGGTGCATCAGATTTATTTTTCTTTTTTATCATATTTAAATTAAAAATAAATAATTGGATAAATATTTTTCAAAAATAGGGTACCATTTGTAGTTTTAGATTTTTAAGAGCTTTTTTAAATTAAGAGTTAATACATATATATGAGATAATATTTGATACATTATCAATGTATGAATTTCATACAGAGTAAGTTAACTATAATGAGTTACTTTTATCATTTAATAAAATAAATAAATAAATAAATAAATATTTAAATTATTATAAAACTAAATTCATTAATGATTTATCAACTTTTATGAATGTTTGAATTTTTATCACAATTTTGACAAGTTTCATCTTTAACATTTCATATTCATCTCATGTGTATTGTGTCTTAATTAATGCTTTTTTTTTTATGAATATAATAGGTTGACTTCACTGCAAGAGTTACATGTCGTAAGCAAAAGCAATATCAATTTATTGGAGTTGAATTCATTGTCTCGTTTAACTGCATTATCAGTGATACTTTCCACTAATCAAATTTCACAAGAATATTTTGTGTTCCCTAAACTACAAAGGTATGCTATAGTTGTAGATGACTGTTATACATATTTGAAGGCACAAACCCTTAAAACAGTGACAATTGCAAACTTTTCATCTTCATTAACTGCATTTAACAGTTTATTTTGCAATGTGAAAAAGTTGAAGTTAAGGAATGTGAGTGGACAGAAGAACATTGTGCCAAGCATAGGTAAAACGGGAGTAAATGAGTTGACTTCTCTGAAGCTTGCATCTTGCAAGGATATGGAATTCTTGATTGATATAACAAGTGATCAGGGGCCAACTGTTGTATTCTCTAATTTGGTGAAATTAAATGTTCACAACATGGTTTCTTGGAAAGGGTTGTGTTATGGTCTTTCTCGATCCCATCGTGCAATTGCAAGCCTTACGAGACTAAGGGTTGTGAGAATTGGATCTTGTCATCAACTGAAAACAATCTTCTCACCTTGCCTTGCTCAAAGTATGCTGTATATAGAAAAACTCTTCATATTTCAGTGCGATGGAGTAGAGCAAGAAATTGGTTTTGCCCAAGAAGACGAAATTCCTGAGGTAGAGATATATATATTCTCCCTGATCATTTTGTTAATCTACTTAACTATTTTTTGCTGTTTTATAGCATTTTTTATAATATAATAAAAAATATTTTACATTAGTGAAAATACCTTGAAAATACAATATAATGAATATTTTTAAAATTTTTATATTGATATGCTCAATTTTTTTATAATATTAAAAAATTATTAAAAATAAATAACTTACTAATATGTGTGTTTGAAATACGCAGAATGATTGTGGTCTTTGTTACTAGCCGAAATTGAGAATTCTTCACATACAGTCTTGGCAAAAGTTTGAAATATGTTTGTGCAAGCACTTCGACTCAAGGGCTTCAATCCTTGGAATTTCTTCACATAAGTCATTGTCCTCAATTTATGCAAATATTCAACATGGAACAAAATGAGAATGGGCAAGATATTGTGCTTCCTGGATTTAGATCACAGGTACTTCTGGATTAATTGTTATATAAATTATAAATATATATTGTATAATATCTAAATGTGTGGTTCATTCATCCAGAATTATTACTGGCCAAAATTGAAAACTCTTCGAATAATGGATTGCCCAATATTCTCATGCTTCATTGTACAAGCTCGGCTCCTGGAGGTATTATTTAGATTGTTTGCATTTTATATATGGATTTTGACACTGTAGCAAACCTGTAAATCAATATATTGCTTAATTCATGCGATACTTGATTTGCACGTGAGTCCCATTGTTCACTCTTTAAATAAAAATGTAAAATCAAGAATTGGCCTCTCATGTTTAAATAATTTGGTTTAAATTTTAGGGGTTTAAATTTTAAAATATATCCTTTTAAAAAAACAAAAGATATATGTGGTAATGAAATTAGAGAAGTAATATACATTACTACTTGGAATATGTAAAATATGAACACTTATGGGTAACATTTACTCTAGTGTGTTTTTAAGACATTTGTTGGGATTTCTGTGTGTATACAGAGATTGGTTATTAGTAACGTGGGAACCATATGGAAAACTGATGTCCCTGTATTGAATGAAGATTGTATAGTAGTTGGGAATCATGAAGAAGTATTTCAAGTTCAAGGTGGGTACTCGTTCTCAAGGATAAAAGAATTGGACTTGAAGAATTTATTTGAAGTGCGGATTATATGGAATGATTTTGCCCAAGTTGTAACCCTTGAGAACCTTACAACTCTAAAGTTGAGAGATTGCAAGAAGTTAAGATGTATATTTTCACCTGCAACGGCTCACAGTTTATCGCATTTGGTGACTCTTTTCATCGAGGGGTGTGAGGAAATAGAACGACTCATTTTAGCCAAGGACCAAGTTTCTTCTTCATCATCATCAAATGGTGATACTGGCCTCCCACCTATAAGCTTTCCAAATTTGACTGATATCACAGTTAGAAATTGTGGAAATTTGGAAATTTGAAATTGAAAATGAACTCTAAATTGGAAGAAGTGTTCGAATTAGAAGATGAAGTGGAAGTGACAGCTGAAAAGGAGATGATTTTTGATAAATTAGAATGGTTATCACTTGAAGAACTACCAGGCCTCATTCACTTCTGTCCCAAAGGATATCATTTTGTATTGTCAGCATTGAGAGTTTTGACAATAAGAGATTGCCCTAAGTTAACTACTGGTTTCTTCATTAATTCACAGGAATTTGTGCATTGCAAAACAAAGATACCGATCCTGCAACCCTTTAATCCTACTTTATTCTAAGTAGTTATGACAATTACAACAAAAAGGCATAACATGCAAAAATTTTACTTAAATTACTTAACTGATCTTGTAAATTATAGGAAAATATCACTTTATAAAGAATATATGTGTTTCTTATTTTTCCTTGATGACATGAGATTAAAATTTCAGTTTTAATTTTTTTCTTCAATTGTTTTTTTAAGACACCCCAATCGGTTGAGCAAGATGCGATTCGAAATCCAATTTTCAGCAAGAATATAAATTAGAACTGGAGGTGAGTTGGGAGTCAACTACCACACGTTACATGAAAGAATGGATGATTTTAGGGCATCTTTCAAAGCCATATTACATAAATCAATAGGTGGAGGCCTATTTTGCTAAGATTTTTTTGATCAAGTGACTGATATAATTTGTGTCTAACACGAGTTTATTTAATTTTTTTAAAGGTTTTTTCATATATTTGGAGTATCATATTTTTATATCCATATCCAAACGGGACATGAATGCAAAATGGAAAATGAAGTTTTTCAATATATCAACTAAATGCAGGTAAAAACATGGTTGTCGATTTCAATTTTTAGTTCTTTTTTATTTTCTAATTTTGCCTATGAAATAATCAAATTTAGTGTGATTCACTTGTTTTAATGTTTATTATTTTTTGTTAAAAACAACTGCATTGATAATTGCGCTTCTAACTGGAATAGAAGCTTGTTTTAATGGAGTTGTGAAGCAACATGATACATCGTTGTCCATAGTTCCAACTAATAACTTAGCTAATTATAGTTATGTTGCAACTTTTATTATATATATGCTTTTGCGTACGAGTGAAAATTTCATTACATCATGTACTTGTTTTTGTGTGTTAAATCATATCCGAAATCGATAAAAGTATTATGGAGGTCCCTATACTAAAAGTTAGATTGCATTTTACAAATATATATATATATATATATATATATATATATATATATACTTCTCTTCTTAAAATAGATAAAATACAAAAAATAATTTTAAATATTCAGAAAATATTAAAATTAAAAAATATAAAATATATGGAACTTTCCAAAACTTTAAAAGTATACTTTTATTTTTTAAAATATATAAAATAAAATAAAAACTTTCAGAGTTTCTTCTGAGATAAATATGGAAGGTTGCATTGTTTTATACAAATATCTTAACTATCTTTTACTAATTTTTAGATTTCTCCTTACATTTTCTTTGTATTTTCTCTCTTTCTTCTTATTATATATTTTTCCAAATATATACATTTAAAGTTTCTACAAATTTTATACAATTTTCCAATTTATAAAATTTTTGAGTTCTACCAACAATCACTTTTTTTTCTAAAAGAAAAGAAGAAAAGAAAAGAAGTGAAACCAACAACTCCAAATAAGGTGGATATCTTTATCTTCCACTAATTAAGGATATTGTAAATAAAATAATCCAAAAAGTAAGACTTCATGAAACTCATTTTGTTCACCTTCCATATTAGTCTTTAATTTTTATATAAGATCTGAATTTGTATCAAACGAGAGTCGATAAGAATTTTAATTGCCTCTCTGTTCAAGTTAAGACTTCAAAGGGTAATTGTTACATTCATTAGGTTAAGTTATACTATTTTAAAATTTAATGTGACAAATATATTAAAGTAAAATTAAAATTTTAATTGTTTCATTCCTACTAGCTAAAGTGGTGAACAACGTCAATAATTCATTAACAATACCTATCCCACTAGCAAAAGTGGTGAAGACTCTTCGTCATTATCCATCATTCTTTTCTTCAATTATTGGAGGAGCGCAAAGAAAAGTAAACTCAAATTAATGATGTGAACTAACAATTTCACGTCTTTAAATTTGGAAATACCTGTTCTGCTCTAATCACATGCCTTAACCACCATTATTGGTTTTTCGAGAACAAAAATTTTAATTTCTTAGTCTTGGATTGAATCGAATAGAATCGAATGGAAAAAATTCAAGTTGATAAGTCTTATTTTATCATCTTAACTTGATTTAAATTTTTTTTAAAAATCAAATCAAGTAAAATGAAATTTGAGTCGTGTCGAGTAAAATTATTCGAGTTATATTAAAAATTAAACATATCAAATTCAAATATTGTTATCATTCAACTAATTCTATTTTAGAGCATATAAATTTGAAAGCATATATATTTGAAACTCTTTCAAAGCAAAATAATTGAAAAATAAAATACTTTAGTGTGATAAACACGAACCACTAATTTACTTATTTAAGTCCCCAGAATTATTATTTTAGAATTTTTAAAATTCTTTTATATATTCTTTAGAATTTTTATTTTTTAAAATTTAAGAAATGCACCTTTTCTAGCCAAAACTCACATTTGTTGAACTTAATATACAACTAATTGTTACGCAAGGTTCTCAACACAATCCTCAAATGCTCTTCATGATCACTCTCACTCTTAGAACATATCAATATATCAGCAATAAAGACTACAACAAATTGATCCAAGTAAGGTTGGAATACCCTGTTAATTAAGTCCATGAATATTATTGGTGCATTCGTCAACCCAAATAACATTACCGAAAACTCATAGTGACTATATCATAGTGAAATTTATTTTGGTTATCTGTTTATACTTAAAGATAAAGCACTACATGGCTCTGTTTATATAATAAACATATATATCATTCCACAATCCAGGCAATTATATATAACATTAATTTAGTCAATCATGTCATGGATTCTAGCATTTTCCATATTATCAGGGACTTAATCGAATAAAAATAAAACACTAAAAAATAGTTCAAAAACTATTCAGGGACTAAACTGAACAAATCATAAAATTCTAGGTAAAAATTTAAAATAGGGGCACATGGTCGTGTGCAATGCCTTCAGCCATGCGAAGGGCTTACACAATCATGTGACAGACTGTGGCCGTGTGGATCATGCGAAATCAGGGTGCAAGGGAGACACAATTATATGAAGGGTCCTAGGCCGTGTGTGAGAATCAAAGATCCTTGGGTTTCAGGGGGACATGGTCTTGTGAGGGGCTGTGTGACCTACACACTTGTGTGGAAGACTTGTGGTGCCATCATAGGCACAATTTTTCCCCGATTCGTCGAGATTCTTGAGCGATGTCCCTCACATTCAAATCTGATCCAGGATCCCTAAATTGGGTCCTTCAATCAATAATTATACAAGAGTTAACATTTGTATATTACGAAAGTTTTTTAAAGAACAGTGAAAGATTGACTAATTGATTTGAAAGATCAATACCAGATTAAAAATTTATGAAAGTTGGGGTCCTAAACTTTAGATTGAGAGGCACTTACTATACTTGATGGAATTATGGAAGCTACCAATGATGAATTCAACAATCAGTAGAGAATCGAATTATCGAGGATTGATTTGATATCGAGAGCAAAAATAGTTCCAGCAATGGAGGGAAAATTTGATGCAAAGAAGATGATGGAAAAAGAAATATGAAAAGAAATGGGGAGAGAGAAGAGAAATTCTAATTGGAATGAAAAAAGAAACATAATCCTAGTGTAATTAGGAAAAAGGGACTAAATAGCTAGAGTTTTCAAATATGAAAGGACTGCATGGGAGAGGAGTAAATGTTTAACCATTGGATTGCTACCCATTTCTTAATAAATTTACTCTAAATAATATTTATTTTAGTGTGGCTTTTATCTTGGGTTGCTGAAAATTTAAAAAGGAAAAATGAGAGAGGTGTGGTTTAAACCTTGGACTTCTAAGCAATGTATGGATCCGTTTCACATGTTAAATCAAGAAAACAGTGGTAACAGCTGCAATGGGAGCTGAATAAGCAACAGCGATCCAAGGCCGTATACCCAGACGAAAACTAGGTTCCCATTCACGGCCCATATAACAAGCTATACCAAGTAAGAAGTGTAAAACAATTAACTCATAAGGATGACGCTTCCTAAATTAGGTAAAAGTGCAAACTTATAGCTGTAGAAGTAGGACTAATGGCACCAAAAATAATATTGTTTCCAAAAAGTAGAGATCCAAAAATATTGGAGGAGCAGCAATGAAGGCGATATAAATACAGAAGTAGCGGTCAATAAGGTAGATAGGGATCATCAAAACACCAAACCATCCGATGTAAAGACGGTTTTTAGTGCTGGTTATCCTGTTACAGAAGCAACCCCATAAGCTTTCGCCTTCGCGTCTCTCTAAAATTGCAGTCATGGTAAATCTTGGTTTATTTAATTATCAAGGACTCCCAAGTGCACAAATTCTCTAAAACTAGATAATTGAAGGCTTTTAAGCCTAAAAGTTATTTCTTGCTTATTTATTACAATTAACTCCCTATATTTTGGGGTGTAACATTTTCGATCCTATCAGGTCGAGTAAATAGATAGAGAAGTTCCAAAATAAAAGCAATTGCCAACGTTTCAACCTCATGTGGGCTAATTTTGAACATTACTGGCATTGCCAAACATTATAAAAGAATAAGAAAGAATATAAAATAAATAAATAAATGAGAGATTTATCTCCAAAAAAATGAAAATAGGTTATATATAAAGTAATAATATATAAATGAGTTTAAAATAAATATTGTGTAATAAAGAATTTAGAACAAGTTATACACAAAACATCTTAAAAATAAATGGTATATAAAATAGATAGTATAAATAAAATTGCAATTGATAATATATGAAAAAATTTAAATCAAATAATCAAACAATTTAAAATGGATGATTTTTAACACGAGTTTTTAAAAAATAAACAACATGTATGACATAATATTAAAACAAATAAAGTATATAATTAATGGAAGAAAATAAAAAATGATAAAAATGGTTAAATGAATGAACAATATGTAAACAAGAAAGTTGATGGATAAATAAACGAATAAAAGTAAAAGAATAATTAATGATTAAACAATTAAATGGACAAATAAAAAAAAGGCTAAAAAAAACGCTTAAGTCAGCCTAACTCTCATAATATGAAAATTCAACGAAATTCCTCCACCAAAATCCAACTCAAATGAAAGCAACTTAAAAAGAAACGAATATGAACGAAGGACAAAATAAGAACAAGCCACAAAAAATAAGAACGCAAGAGAGGGAGAAATTTGAGTGAATGCTCTTAAGAGTTATTATTGCTCCAAACTCTAGTGTTTCACAATGAAGGGAGAGGCCTATATTTATAGTTGAGCCTCCCCAAATCCAATGGTATAGATCAATTACATCAACGGCTAAGATTAAAGGGTATCTACAAATTAAATATCAAAGATTGCAAAACCATATCTTCTAAGATTGCATATCGTATCTAAGATTGCATATCATATCTAAGATTGCATATCCTTGAAGATTATGTTTCCATATGCGTCAAGTTTGTAGATGGACTTCAACCTTTTCAATTAATGGGTCATTTCGATCGGGCCAAATGATATAATTTTGAACTGGACTTGGACTTTGTTTTATTATTTTGGGTTTTTTTTTGTGAGCCCGGGCTAAATTGGCTTATTACACTCCAAAATTTCAAAATCCATGTGGTTAAAGAGTGAAACCAGTCATGAACCTTCTTGTTCTACCTGTGCTAAATGAGGCCCATGTCCATTTGGAGCAAGCAAAACAAGACCATGCAGGACATTTCTAAATCCAACCATCTCATTTGGGCCATCATCTACAAAAAGAGGAGTCAAGCCACTCTGTAAACCAGAATCCCTAATCAAAATCATCTGGCTAGAAATCAATTTGTTACAGTAGATAAAATTATTTTAAATAAATTTTTTTATTTTTAACATATATTTTTCTATATTTTTACTTTCAAATGTTTTCTACGTGTCATTAATTTTTCTGAAGATTTTTAATATTAAATTAAAAATAAATTGTATTTTAATTAATATAAGGAAACTAGTTAAATAATAAATAGAAGAGGATGAAAGAGTGCATGAGTTATCGAAAAGAATGCATGATGGCTACTTGGATGATGGGTGAGAATACAGGGAGCAAAACGGCGCCATTTTGATTAAAATAATTTTTTTTTTGTGTTCTTTTTCAAAAAATATAAATGCCGCCAATGCTTCACTTTTTGTGGCATTTTTCTCATAGACGCCGCTATTGCTTGACCTTTTATGGCATTTTTCTCATAAACGCTGCTAAAGCTCTAACCTTTTGTGGCATTTTTCGATTAGCACCACTAATGTATAACTTTTGCAGTATTTTTGGTCCAAACGCCACTAAAAATGCCGCTAAAAGCTTAATTTCTTGTAGTGATTTAAGTCTTATATCCATTTTCAATTCACAAGAATTCTATGAATTTAAAAAAAATAGCACTACATGGAGATGATAATCAACAGTCTATTTCCTAAGAACCACATCCTTGACAATAAAAAACAATTTATAACAAATATATAATATCGCATCATATAACTCGAAACATGCATAAGATCTAAATAATGTCACTCTCTATGTAATCAAATCATTCAAGAAGAAGTGAAATTTATTTTGATTATCTGTTTATACTTATAGATATAGCACAACATGGCTCTGTTTATATAATAAACATATATATCATTCACAATCCAGGAAATTATATATAACATTAATTTAGTCAATCATGTCATGGATTCTAGCATTTTCCATATTACCAGGGACTTAATTGAATAAAAATAAAACACTAAAAAATAGTTTAAAACCCATTCAGAGACTAAACTAAACAAATTATAAAATTCTAGGTAAAAATTTAAAATAGGGGCACATGGCCATGTGCAATGCCTTCAGCCATGCGAAGGGGTTACACTAACGTGTGACAGACTGTTGCTGTGTGGATCATACAAAATCAGGGTGCAAGGGAGTCACAGTCATATGAAAGGTCCTAGGCCGCATGAGAATTGAGGATCCTTGGGTTTCAGGGGGACATGGTCGTGTGAGGGGCTATGTGACCTACACACTTGTGTGGAAGACTGTGTGGTACTATTATAGGCACGATTTTTCCTCAATTCGTCAAGATTCTTGAGCGATGACCCGTTCAAATATGATCCAAGATCCCTAAATTGGGTCCTTCAAACGAAAATTATACAAGAGTTAACATTTGTATATTAACGAAAAATTTTTCAAGAACCGTGAAAGATTGACTAATTGATTTGTAAAATCAATGTCAGATAAAAAATTTAAGAAAGTTTGGGTCCTAAACTTTAGATCGAGAGGCACTTACCGTACTTGATGGAATTAAGGAAGCTATCAACAATGAATTCAACAAACGGTAGAGAATCGAATTATCGAGGATTGATTTGATATCGAGAGTAAAAATAGTTTCAGTAATGGAGAGAAAATTTGATGCAAAGAAGATGATGGAAAAGAAATATGAGAAGAAGTAGGGAGAGAGGAGAAATTCTAATTGGAACGAAAAATGAAACATAATCTTAGTGTAATTAGGTAAAAATGGACTAAATAGCTAGATTTTTCAAATATGAAAGGGCTGCATGGGAGAGAAATAAGTGTTTAACCATTGGATTGCTACCCATTTCTTAATAGATTTTACTCTAAATAATATTTATTTTAGTGTGGCTTTTATCCTAGGTTGCTGAAAATTTAAAAAGGAAAAATGAGAGAGGTGTGATTTAAACCTTGGACCTCTAAGCAATGTATGTATCTGTTTCACATGTTAGATCAAGAAAACGGTGGTAGTAGCTGCAACAGAAGCTAAATATGCAACAGCGATCCAAGGTCGCATACCCAAATGAAAACTAGGTTCCCACTCACGGCCTATGTAACAAGCTACACCAAGTAAGAAGTGTAAAACAATTAACTCATAAGGATGGCGCTTCCCAAATCAGGTAAAAGTGCAAACTTGTAGCTGTAGAAGTAGGAATAATGGCACCGAAAATAATATTATTTCCATAAAGTAGATGTAATACCCAACTTTAGCTCGGGCCCAATGAATAAATAAATGTCCCAGTCTAATAAAATAGTTCATTTACAGATAAAATAAATCCAAACCTAATCCAGTCCAAATCATGTGGCCCAATTACAATTAACCCTAGTCCAAATTACTAAACCCAATTAACCCAAGCCTAGACCAAACCCAATAACCCAAATGAGCCCAAAATACCAAACGTAGCCTGAAACCAATAGTAGAGGAAGGATCGGGAAACCATAGCAGCATTCAACCTCAACGGCGCCGCGGACGAATTGGACCATTTTGCGCGTGCGTGTTAGAGGTTGTCGCCCTCCGCACATGCCGTTCACGTCTTCCTTCCGGTATGCACCTGCAACAAATAGAAAACCAACAGCGCAACACAATACATGGAAAATAACGAATAACAGGAGAAAATTTGGATTTTTTCCTTTTTATTTTTTCGGCGATATAAAAGCCATTTTTTTTCTAGAATACCGGGGGGGATATTGTATCAAAAACTATTGAAAGAAAAGGCAATAGAAAACATAATTTTTGAGAAGGTGATTCGAGTTTTCATTTTCCAGCGATTATCTTTTTTTGTGTGTGTGTTTCCTAGATTCTGTGTTGATTTGAGTCATTATATGGGAAATAGGGAGTAGGCTTACCTTGATAGTCGTGTGTCGGACACCTGTTCGCTTTGTAACCATCAGAGTTCGAATAGGGGAAGCTGTGAGTGGCGAAATAGTGCGAACGGCGGAGGGGGTGAGTTCCGTGATATCCGATTTTAGGGTATCCAAACTTAGGTTTAGGTTTTTTTTTAGTTTAATATAGATTATTGAAACGGTACCGTTTAGGCCTTGTTCCAAGGCCTTAAAACGGTACCGTATAGGCCACTGACCCGCGTACTGACCTGATCCAGTCTCAGATCCGGGTGTTTTATAGCGCGTGGGAAAATTGCGCAAATGGTCCCCTGTTTTCCATATTGAGTTTAAATCGATCCTTTTTATTTTTTTTAAATTTTGGCCCTCATTTTTTATGTTGTCTCATTTTAGTCTTTGTTGCTGCGTAGCATTTTGGGAGGTGGAATATTTCCAATCTGGCCCCCATTTAATTCGAGTGCTGCAGTTTAATCCCCGTGCATTTTGATGTCATTTGTTGCCCGTTAATTCCGTTTTAATTGCAATTTAATCCCCTTTTGTTATTTGTGTTTCTTACTAATTAGTTTAATATTACTATTAATTTATTATTATTATCAATACTATTATTATTACTGGTACTATTATTTTTTTATTTTTTATTTTTTATCAATTTATCTAAATCTTTATTCTATTATGTATCATTATTTAAAAAATTTTATATTACTATCGTATGTCATTATTTAATTTTATAATATATTATTCTTTATCCCGAATATTGTATACCTTTAATGATTTTAATTTTATATTATATATATATTTTAATTCATTTAAATATATTTTTATGTTTTAATAGATATATATATTAATATATTTTTCTTATATCAACTTTTTACACATATCATTGTATATTATTATTAAATCTTCCATTTTCTTAATATATATTTTTTATATATCACTTATTTTGATTTTCTTCCTATATAATGTTTATTTTAAAATTTATCAAGATATTATTAATATTTCATGTATGACTATATGTTTTGAAATTAGCTTTTAATTCATTAGCTTCCGATTGCTAATATGATGCAAGATTATTGTTCTTACATTGCTTGTTTATATTATTTGATGATTTATCGTTCATTAGCATGTATTGTAATCTACGAATTATCATTTTGGATTATGCGCTACCATTCAATCGCATTACATCTGTTTAGAAAAATATCGAAATAGTTTTGTCCATAAATTTTTGAATACTCGGTATTCAAGATTCACGAGAAGATTGTGCCCTAAATTACTGGGCTTCAATTCTCCTTGTTGAATTTAAGTAATCGAGTATGCTTTCTTACAAACGTAAAAATTTCGAATCAAAACTTATCTTGAGAATTCAAAACATTGTGTCCTAACTCATTGGATATGACACTTCGATATCTCGAGACGAGGTTTTTCTTAATAAAGGCAAACTTATACGTCGTTTTTGGAACTTTGAGGATCCGTGCCCTAACTTACGGGGTTTCGATACTCTCGTCGAACTAAAACAGCTAAACATTTTTTAATTTTCAAATATATCAAGTTTCAATAAAGATTTTTAAAAGGTTAGCTTATACTCGGGAATTCAAGTGTTGCATCCTAACTTACGGGATGCAACATTTTGTTACCTCGAGACAAAAGAAGCCTTTTTTTTAACACCCGCCCAAATTTATCTATTTTTTGAAATACAGTATTAATAAAAAGGAGTTGTTTTAACCTTTTCGCATTTTTGATATTCAACTTTAAGATATTAATTAATCAATTCGGTACCAATTTTGGGCGTTACGAGGGTGCTAACCCTTCCTCGTACGTAATGATTCCCGAACTCATTTTTTCTGAAACTCGTAGATCAAAATCATTTTCAAGGTGATCCGATCACACATTAATAAAATATCAATGGCGACTCTCAATTTTCATTTTTAATAAGTCGACACAAATTTTTTGTTTTCAAAAAGTGGTTTTGACAGTAGAGATCTAGAAACACTGGAGGAGCAGCAATGAAGGCGATAATAAATACAGAAGTAGCGGTCAATAAGGGATCATCAAAATGTAAAGACGATTTTTAGTGCTGGTTATCCAGTTACAGAAGCAACCCCATCGGCTTTCGCTTTCGCGTCTCTCTAAACTTGCAGTCATGGTAAATCTTGGTTTATTTAAAAAACAACTTAACCCACAAATTACTACCTAAACAATACTCTCTGTTTTCAAGTTGGTAACTAAACTTTTTTTAATCACTAGCCGTACATAAACTATTCTTTTGTTACCCATTTTACACCAATTGTTATATCCTTTAAAAAAATTCCAACCAATTATACAATGCCACATCATATAAACTTTAAAAAATAAATTTTAATTCTCTTTTTTACATGTTTTCTCTCTCTTTATTTATTTTATATTTATTTCTTATTCCTTTATAAATGTTTGGCAATGCTAGCAACATAAGACTTTATCTTCCACTAATTAAGATATTTTAAATAAAATATTCTAAAACATAAGACTTAATGAAACTCTATCTATAAACTAAATAGTAATTTGCGTAACAACATACGTATCAACTTGGGAAAAAATGATTTAGGTAGCATTTGTGATAATTTTTTTATTTAAGTATCAAAATTAGAAAAATGACAAAGTTTAGGTACCAATTTATGAGTTAAAATTATTTTTAAATAGATTTAACGGTTTATCTGACTATTTGATTAACAAAATGTGAACTTAGAAAAGAATAATTTATGTATCATTTAAGATAAAAATTTAATTACCAAAATTAAAACAAAATAAGTAATAATGGTATCTAGATAGCAAAGGCATTGAAGAATTGAAGCGATAAATTATAAGTAAACACCATATTTCTTTTAAATAAAATAATCACTTTTTTTTCTTATGTTTAATGCTTATCTTTCGATTTTAAAAATCTTTCAACTATTATTTCATTCTAAAAGTAAAAATAAAATAAATAAACAAATAAAAGTGAAATCAATAACTCTAAAAGTTTTCAAAAGTAAGACTTGATTAAATTCTATTTACAATTTAAATAGCTAAATTTTATTAATAATTTTTGTATTATGTGTAAGTTGTATATTTAATTTTTATATTTTATTTTGATTAATTTTCGACCTTAATTTTTTAAATTTAAAATTTCAGTCATGATCAAATGGTAATTGTTAAATTCATTAAGTTATGTTATGCTATTTTTAAAAGTGATATTACGTGGTCAGATCGTAATATGAAAAATTAATTTTTATTAATAGACGAACCTAAACATGTCCTTTGTCTAACTGGAAATTAGCAAACCGATTGAAAAACTAATATGTTGTCTATCAAGTGTAATGAGGGAGAAATTTTGTCTTGAGCTTCAAAGCAGATGACTCCCAAAAGATAGAGATATAGATGTGACTGACTGGACTGACAATACATTGGACAAGACCCAAGTGGAATAGATTTTATATCCGTTCATGGGTTCATTCACTTGTGATGTTCGTAGTGTGACATACCCTAATCCTGAGTGGATGAAGGATTATGTATGCGTGACTTGTATACTTTGATGTAAGTAAAAGCTTGAGTCCAAATAGATAAGGAATTGAAAGTTGGTGTATTGGGTATATGACTTGTACATTATGTAGCGTTATTCAAAATAGTGGAATTCAAAGCTCAAGAAATGAGTAAATGGTATCCTTTAATTGGCATTACATAATCGATTAAAAGTAAATGTGACTACAGGTCATTTTTCTTTGTGATAAACGACATGATTACTATTTGATAGTAATTGACTTTTCATAAAGGAAGATGTAATGATTACCATGACATAAAATAGGATTATATTGGGAGAACAAATTTATCTCAAAAAGATTAATGGTATCCTATGAGGGTAACACGCTTATGACTATATCATTGGACGATGACTGATTAAGTAGTTTTCGTAATGATATGTAATAAGGAGAGCTCAATCGCAATACTATAATGGAATAACTTTCATATAATTTTCATATAATCGTAATATAACATTTTCATATAATTTTAGAGATTAAAATCAAAATGATAAAAACAATTTAAGACCATAGTAAGGGAAAATAAAGTTTGAATTGTTAACAGTGTCCTTGACATTATTTAATTATTCATACTTAATTATTCAAAAGTGGTGAAGACTCTTCATACTTAATTATTCATCATAAAAATAGTAACAAGTAGCAGCATCAATAATCCATCAACGATGCCTGTCCCTGTAGCGAAAGTGGTGAAGACTCTTGATAATTAATTATTCATCATAAAAATAATAAAAAGTAACAGCATCAATAATTCATCAACGATGCCTGTCCCACTAGCAAAAGTGGCGAAGACTCGTCATAATTAATTATCCATCATAAAAATAATAAAAAGGTGACCGCGTGAAGAATTCATTGACAACTCCTAAAAAGTAGTCACAATTGCTTTTATTTCTCTTTATGTTAATTCTTACTAATAACCAAAACCTCATCAGACCATCAACAAAAATGGCCGAATATGTTGCCCCTGCTGCTGTCGAAATTGTGGCAGACCAGGCAAAGGAATACGCATCACCCTATCTCCGTTACTTTTTCCGTTATGGAGAGATTGTTGAAGATTTCAAGAATCAACGAGAAGCACTTGAATTGAAGAAAGAGAGGGTGAAAATTTGTGTCGATGAGGCTGAAAGGCAAAATGAGCTCATCCATAAGGACGTTGACAACTGGCTTACAAGCGCTGAGAAAGAACTGAAAGAAACCCAGAACTTGAAAGATGAGATAGATCGCGTCAAGTGTTTCAAATGGTGTCCTAAATGGGGCTGGCGATATTCCTTAAGTAAGAAACTGGCAGAGAAGATTCCTATTATCTCTAAACTTTTAGAGACTTCTAACTTTGCACAGGTGGGCTACTGTCGTCCTCTTCAAGGAATAGAGTTCATCACATCCACTGATTTCATGGACTCTGAATCTTCAAAATCAGCTTTCAAGCAGATCATGGAGGCTATAAATGCTAAGGGTGTCAACATGATCGGACTGCACGGAATGCCAGGAGTTGGTAAAACAACTTTAGCCAAAGAAGTTGGGAAGCATGCTGGAGAACAAAAGTTGTTTGATAAAGTTGTGATGTTTACTATGTCCCAAAATCCAGAAATCAACAAAATTCAAGATAAAGTTGCAGATATTTTTCGTTTAAAATTTGAAACAAGTAGCCAAGGAGGAAGAGCAGAAGAGTTATTCAGGAGTATGAAACGCGTGAACAAAATCCTCGTAATAGTCAACGACCTCTGGGAAGAACTCAAAATGGAGAGTATCGGAATTCCATTCGGTGATGACCACGAGGGTTGTAAAATTCTTCTGACTACACGTCGTCAACAAGTCTGCACTATAATGAACTGTAAGGAAATTCAACTTCGCATCTTATCCGAAGAGGAAGCATGGGTTTTATTTCGAGATAAAGCTGGTTTAGAAGATGTTAGTTCCACCGTGAATGATGTAGCCAAAGAGGTTGCTGCTCAATGTAAGGGATTGCCTCTTGCAATTGTTGTCGTGGCCAAAGCTTTAAAAGGTGAGAGTTTAAATGGGTGGAGAGACGCAAATCAGAGATTCAAGGACTCAACGCATTTGCATGATGAAGAAGTCCTCTGGGGTGTCCGCCAGCCTCTTAAGCTTAGCTACGATTACTTGAAGAAAGGCATTAACCAAATGACGGAAAATGACATCCAAATGTGTTTCTTACTGTGTTCCCTTTTTCCTGAAGATGAAGAAATCCGTATTGAGATATTGATTATGTGCGGAATTGGAGTAGGATTGTTCCCTAATTTTCACTCGATTGAAGGAAAAAGGAAGAAAATTGTTGAAGCACTAAAAAAACTCCAAAAATCTGGCTTGTTATTGGAAACTGATGGTGCAGATACGATTAGAATCCATGATGTGATTCGAGATTTTGCTCATTGGCTAACATCAACGGGAGAAAATAGGTTCATGGTAAAAGATACGTTGAAAGAATGGGCTCATATGGATGACAGTTATACTGCAATTGCTTTATGGAATTGTAGTAGTATCATAAAACTTTTTCCTGATAAAGTGGAATTTTCAAAGCTCAAAACTTTGTTTTTAGAGGGTGAGAGGAAAAGGAAGCGAGATGATTTCCTAGTGGTTTTCGGCACATTTTTTGAAGAAATGAAAGCCCTCCAAGTTTTACTTCTCCGACGTGTCAGTTTCTCACCCATAGGATTCCATTCATTACCAAATCTTAAAACTTTGTGTTGTGTGGATTGCATGCTGGAAAACTTCTCATCATCACTGACAAATATGAGAAGCCTCGAGATTCTTGCATTGATTGGCACTAAGATTGATGGGATAAATGAAGAATTAGTGAAGTTGTCTGCACTGAAATATTTACGTCTTTCTGGTGATAGATTTGAAGAAATGAATATCCCCCCAAACTTGGTATCAAGGTAAGAGTGCATCAGATTTAATTTTCCTTTTATCATATTCGTAATTTGTTTGACATCATTTATTTTCCTCTTAATTACTTTAATTGGTATTTTATATTTTATAATACTAGTTTTGACATCATTTATCAATTTAGTCCTTATTCGGTTTTTAATTAAATTTGGTTATGGATATTTAAAAAGAGCATCAACCTTTAAAAAATGTTGAATTATTTTTAACAAAAATACTAATTAAAATGTTAAGTTTTTAAACATGAACACCCACATTCCAATCCATACTTACTTCATGCTATATTTTTTAATTTTATGATTTTTTAATCTTTTGAATTTCAATTTTTTTATTTTTGAATATTTTATAAATTTAAAATTATTCATATAAGAAAAATAATGTAATGTCTGAAGTGTATGTGCACGTGGATAGATATGTGGGTTGCCAAGGAAAATAAAAATTTTATTAACTATAATTAAGTGTTATATATATATATATATAATTAAAGTAAATATATAAAATATATAAAATATTCAAGAAAAATTAATTAAGGAAGTTTAATACAACAAAGACTTTAAATTTTAATAAAAATTAACCTCTTGAAAATTTCTTTGAAAGTGATAAAAAAATTTAGAGATTTTTTATTTAATTTTAATAGTGTCCTTTACCTCATAAATTTTCAATTAATGCTACTTTCTTTATGAATATAATAGGTTGACTTCACTACAAGAGTTACATGTCGTAACCAAAAGTAATCTCAACTTATTGGAGTTGAAGTCATTGTCTCATTTAACTGCACTATCACTGAGACTTTCTACTAATCAAATTCCTCTAGAAGATTTTGTGCTCCCTAAACTAGAAAGGTACGCTATAGTTGGAGAAAATTATAGTGGCAATCGGGAGTTGTTTAGAAGATTGGATATTCAAGATTTCTCATCTTCATTAAGTGCATTTAACAATTTATTTTGCAATGTGGAAGAGTTGAGTTTGAGGAATGTTGGTGGACAAAAGAATATTGTGCCAAGCATAGATGAAATGGGAGTAAATGACTTGACTTCTCCTCGGCTAAAATCTTGCAATGATATGGAATTCTTGATTGATACAAAAAAGGATCAAGGGTCAACTGTTGCATTCTCTAATTTGGTGGAATTAAATATAGAAAGGATGGTTTCTTTGAAAGGGTTGTGCTATGGTCTTTCTCCGACTAGGTTCTTGCAAAACCTTAAGCGAGTGATCATTAGAGATTGTGAGGAGTTACAAGTGATATTTCAGAAACCATTGCCCTCAAATTTAACAATATTGAGCCTACATTCATTGCCGAAATTGAAGAGGATATGGGAAGTAAAGCCACCCCATCGTGCAATTGCAAGCCTCCAAAGTCTAAAGGTTGTGAGCATTGAATCTTGTGATAATCTGAAAACAATCTTCTCACCTTGCCTAGCTTTAAGTATGTTGCATCTACAAGAACTTTATATAAGGCACTGCGATCGACTAGAGCAAGTCATTGGTTTTGACCAAGAAGACGAGATTATTGAGGTAGGGATACCTATTCTCTCCAATTTTTTTAATCTTCTTAATTGTTTTAGCTTTATGATAGCATTCTTTTAAGGATGAAAACCAAAAACCAATTTGAAGTGAAGTGCTTGGTTTGGAATTTATTTTTATATTATTTATGTGTATCGGGTTTGTTGGAACCCTAGTGGCCACTAAAGAAAGTAGCTTTTATTACTCAAAACAAATACACCAATGCAAAATACAAATATATTTTCCTCTTCCTTTCAATGACTACCTACAACTAGTTATACACACAATTCACACTTTGCTTATTTCCACTTTCATGTACACAAAGTCACACACCTCTGTTTTGTTTCACACTCTTTCTTTTTCTTCTCATCCACACGCTCGCTTATACATATCACAAATATATTAAACTTATTTGTAGGCTTATAGACTGCATCATGATTGTTGGGTCTCTCCTTTTTATTTAGATTTTATTTCTTAATTTATAGAAAAGCCTTCAATTAGTTCCATGCCACACCTTTCTTCTATCCTTGGATTGCTAACTTACAAGGTCGGTTTGATATTATTAAAAAATATGAAACTACATTTTGGTGTTAGAGGGAGTGCCTACTCCCTAGAGCACCAAATCAATATAGAGATAATCTCCATATTTATTATATTGACAACTCATTGAATGACTTTTAGCCCATTATAAAAGATCATGTCACTTGAAATATTATCTTTTCAAGATTTGATTGATTCAAAATTGCCTAAGATAATCTCGTGAATCATGGACTTTGATTTGATTTGTGATTCTATATGAAATTTAAAATAAATAACTGATACATTGGAAGATCAATTTATTTCTTTTCATACGTTTTGATAAAGAAATTCTTTAAAACTTTGCTTATTTCCATTCTCATGCACACAAAGTCACACACCTTTGTTTTGTTTCATACTCTTTCTTTTTCTTCTCTTTCACACGCTTGCTTTTACGTATCACATATATATGAAACCTATTTATAGGCTTATAAAATGCATCATGAATTGTTGTCTCTCTTTTTTATTTTGATTTTTTCTATTTATAGAAAAGCCTTTAATTATTTCCATGCCACTTTATTCCACCTTTAGATTACTAACTTACAATGTGAGTTTGCTAATTTTATTTATTTTGATTGTGTGTTTTATAAACAACTGTAAACCCCCTAATTTTTTTGAGTTAGCTTGTAGCTTTTTTGGGTAGACACCCTGTGCATCTAACCATTGGTATGATAAAAGAAACTAAGCAGCATATACATGTTTTTGTATTTTATCTTTTAATTAATAATCTATTTTTATATTGATATGCTCAATTTTTTTATAATAAAATAAATAACTTGCTAAGATGTGTGTTTGAAACATGTAGAATGACTCTCCTCTTTGTTGTTGGCCGAAATTGAGGATTCTTAGCATAGAATCCTGCCCAAATTTGAAATATGTTTGTGCAAACACTTGGACTCATGGGCTTCTTCAATCCTTGGAATCTGTTTACATAAGAGATTGTTCTCAACTTATACAAGTCTTCAACATGGAACAAAATAAGCATGCACAAGATAATGTGCTTCCTGCACTTGGATCACAGGTACTTCTGTATTTACATTTTTAAGGCTGAGCAAAGAGTTCAAAAAATTGAAAATTAATATGAATTGTAGTGTTCAATTCAATTTTTTTTATTGAGTTTCAATCAAATCGAACATACACATACCATATAACAACTATTTAAAAATATAAAAGTTATAATTTAAAAATTAAATTACAATTATATGTTTTAAAATTAATATATCAAATTAATTTATAAATTTTTATTATCAAATACTAATATACTATAATATTCATATTTAAAATAATTCATGTATAATTATAAATAGTAAAAATAAAATAGAGAAATATTATATATTTATTTTCTATTGACGTTAAGCTTTAATATTTTTATTTAATATAATAATAATTATTTAAATTATATTTTAGAAAATTATTAAATTAATTTACCATAATATGATTTGATTTTGCAATGCTACCATATTTTATTTAATATAAATATATATTAATATAATTGTAGAATGAATTTATTTGAGTAGTGGTTAGTTCTACCTAATAAATATTATTTGATGACAGTAATTTTGGTAAATTTAACTAATAAATATTGATATCATTGTCAGAATTGAGGTGCATATGAAATGGATCAAATCATTGCGTTAACCTCTATAATCTGAAAACTATTAGAATAACTTATCAAAGTCCATTTTAAATATTAATATTTTTATTCAAAACTTCAGGTTGGACTAAAAAATTGTATTCATAATTCTTTGATTTTAAAGTTGAACGAGCATCAGAATTCAATCTCTCTCATCGACTATTACAATGAATATTGTATTTTTATTTTTTATTGTCATGATTAATGATTTTGAAGTGGTTGGGGTATCACAGTTCCAAAATATAATAAATACATCTCTTTATAATTGGTACATTCAAAGATGAATTGATTTCTTTTTCATATGTTTTGGTAAAGAAATTATTTAAAACTTAAATTGTGTTTAATAAATCATATTCCTCGCTTTTATTTAAACAAATATATTTTGTATAATACCTAAATATGTGGTTCATTCATGTAGAATCATTGCTGGACAAAACTGAAAACTCTCCGGATAGAGGATTGCCAACTATTGAAATATGTGTTTGCAAACACTTTATCTCAGGGATTTCCATTGTTGGAATCTCTTCACCTAAAGAACTGCCCTCAACTACTACAAGTCTTCAGTTCGACAGAAGAAAGGGATGTGATTGGTGATCACATTCCACTTAATGTGCCGTTTCTGAAAATTTTAGAAGTGTCAAATTGTCCCCAAATCTCATACTTCATTGTACAAGCTCAGCTCATAGAGGTATTTAGATTATTCGCATTTTATATATAGATTTTGGCACTATAGCAAATCAGAAAATCGATATGTTGCTTAGTTCATGTGATAATTCATTCCTCTTTTATACATAGTTTGTAAATGAATTCCACTGTTCACTTTTTAAATAAAAATGTATCAAGCAATGGCCTTTAGTGTTTAATTAATTTGGTAGATATTTTAGGGGTTTAGATTTAAAAAATAGATCCTTTAAAAAAAATCAAAGATATATGTAGCATTGAGATTAGAGAAGTAGTATTTTCTATTACTTGGAATATGTAAAATTATGAAGACTTATGGGTAACATTTACTCTAGTGTGTTTTTATGACATTTATTAGGATTTCTGTGTATGCAGAAATTGGTTCTTCGTAACGTGGGAAATAGCCGCCAATTACGCAACACTGATGTTCCTGTATTGAATGAAGGTTGTATAGTAGTTGGGAATCATAAAGAAGTATTTCAAGTTCAAGGCAGGTACTCGTTCTCAAGCATAAAAAATTTGATGTTGGAGGATTTATTTGAAGTGCAGGTTATATGGAACGAATATGCTCAAGTTGTAACCCTTGAGAACCTTACAACTCTAACACTGAGAGATTGCAAGAAGCTAAGATATATATTTTCACCTATGATGGCTCGCAGTTTATCACATTTGGTGGATCTTTTCATCCTAGGGTGTGAGGAAATAGAACGACTCATTTTAGCCAAGGATCAAGTTTCTTCATCATCATCAAATGGTTATACTAGCCTCCAACATATGAGCTTTCCAAATTTGACTCGGATCGTTGTTACAGATTGTAAAAATTTGAGCAGTCTCTTTCCTTTTGGATTTGTTCCTATTCTTCCAAAGCTTGAAAGGCTCATAGTTGAAAAGAATTCTAAATTGGAACAAGTATTTGAATTAGAAGAAAAAGTGGAAGTGGTAGCTGAAGAGGAGATGAAATTTGATAAATTAAAAAGGTTATCACTTGAAGAACTACCTAGCCTCATTCACTTTTTTCCCAAAGGATATCATTCTGTATTCCTAGCAATGATAGAGTTGAAAGTAAGAGATTGCCCTAAGTTGAATACTAGTTTCTTCATTGATTCACAGGAATTTGTACATTGCAAAACAAAGGTATATATCCTACAACCCTTTAATCCTACTTTATTCTATGTAATTATAACAATTACAACTGAAGGCATAACATGCAAAATTTTTAATTAAATTCCTTGAGTATATATATGTTTCTTATTTTTTTTCCTTGATGACATGAGATTAAAGTTTCAGTTATAAATTTTTCTTCAATTGTTTTCTAAGGTACCTCTGTTGGTTGAGCAAGATGCGGTTGAAGAGTCTACCACTGTTCGAAATGCAATTTTCAATGAGAATATAGATTGGAGACGAGCTGGGGGTGGGAGTCAACTACCACACATTACATGAAAGAATGGAAGATTATAGGGTAGCTTTCAAAGCCATGTTACATCAGTAGGTGGAGCAATGTTGCTCAGTTGTTTTTAGTGCGATAGAACATAACTTTTAGCAGTGCTTTTCCCACAAATGCCGCTAAAGAACATAACCTTTAAAAAAGTCATTTTAATTAAATAATATTTATTTATATGATAAAATATTTTATTTTATTTTTAGAATTTGAACTTTAAACTATATACTAAATAAAAAATATTAATTAAATTAAATTTTCTATTAAAATTTTAACTTTAAAACTAAATATAAAAATTAATGAATTTAAATTTAGAATTTAAATATTATGTTTTTAATTCAAGTTCAACTTTTGGCACACCTTACAAACATGAGCTCTAAACAGGGAGAAAGACTGCAACAAAAAATCAAAACAGTACAAATGTAATATCTTCAATAATTTTATCAATATCGATACGTTACAGTAAACCTGCTCACAAGTTACAATCATTGCTGCCCGACTCATAATATTTGTAATAGGACAATTTTGGCCTGGGCCAGATTACAATAATAAACAAAACAAAAAATAAAAATAAAAAGTCCAAAAAGATTAATAGTCCATTACAAAAAAAGGCTTACTACCCAATCACAAGCCCAAAACAAATAAACCCTAGCCCACTCTTAATATTTTAGAAAAAGAAAACCCTAGGGCTAGCCTAAGAACTTCAGCCGCTGCTCCTAGCAGCCACCTCTAGGCCTGCCGTCGCCGTATACGCCTAACACTTCTCTGCCACCACCTGCAAAAAGAACAACACACAAGAGGCCAAGTAGAAGCAGACAACGGAGAAACAAACAAAAAATAGAAAACAAACAGTTTGGAATGGTCTATAAAAACAATTGTTGACACCATTTTTTTGTGAAAACGGGGTCGACTTGGATTTTGAAAACGAAAATAAAATCGGGAGTTGCCACCAATCCTTTTTGATGAGGTGTGATCGGACCACCTCGAAAACTGGTTGTTTTTAATAAAGGATTTGATTTTATCAAAACAACGATTTTGGTCAACGAAATTCAGAAAAATAGGTTCCGGAATCGGTTACGTGCGAGGAAGGATTAGCACCCTCGTAACACCCAAAATTGGAACTTAGTTGATTATTTAGTATCTTAGTGTCGAAGATCGAAAACTTTGAAGAGTTTTTTAAAAAATACGATCCTAAAAAATTCTTGAATAATATAGGTTGAAATTTAAGATTCTCTTGTTCCGAAAGAATATCACATCCAGAACGTTAGGATATGATACTTTAAACCTTCGAAACCAAGATCACCTTATGATTTCCAAATCCCATATTTTGAAATTTTAAAAGGATATTTGGCTATTTTGCCCAAACGAGAAGTCGAAACCCAGCACGTTAGGGCACGCTTTCTCGAATTTCCGAATGCAAAATATTGCCTTATTTAGAAAAATTTCCTTTTGATGTATGGTGTTAATATGCATAACAAAACAATAATAAATACGATGATGCAAAAATAATACAAGCAATAGAACAAAGGTAAGATAAATAAAAAGACAAATCAATAACATACAAAATGACAAGTTCGAAGCAAATAAAATTAAAATATTATTTCGAATAATAATGAAAATGTAAATAAAGGAATAAACAAAAAAATGAATGAAATTATAAAAATGAAAAAGATACATATATGTGTATGTACGTAAAATTATGAAAATATGAATAATATATGTGTATACATATTTTAAAATTATTAAATATAGAAATATATGTAAGTATGTATATATATATAAATTATAAAAAATATATGTATATTATAAAACGTATGCGTATATATATATATATAACAAAATTTAAGAATTAAAAGGTATAAATGAATAAGTAATAATAATAATAATAATAAAAGAAGATTAATGATGCCATATAGTAGTATTAATAATATTAAAATAAGTAATTTATAAATAAAATAGCTAAAATAACAAATGAAGGATTTAATTGAAACTTAAACAAAATTTAAGGGCCGAAATCAAAGTAAAAAAAATGCGAGAAACACAGGAAAGGGGTAAATCAGGATGTGCGCGAAAGGAGGGGGCCAAAATAGTAAATATCCCACCCTTCAAAATGCATCACTTTACGCGGGATTAAAATGAAACAAAAATAAAATTATGCGGCCAAATTAAAATAAACGAAAAGAAAGAAAAAGGATCAAATTGCAACAAGTGGCAAAAGCGTAAGGACCGCGCGTATAAATAACCCTTTAAAAAACACGCGGATCCTCTTAAAGGGGCGGGTCGGATCACACAGGGATAGGCCTAAACGGCATCATTTTGGCATCTGTGGTTTGAGCCCAAAACGGCACCGTTTTATATCCTTATAAAAATCAATTTCTTTTTCTTTTTTGCTTATTTCTGCCACTGTTTGCTCATTTTTGCTCATTTCTTTTCTCTCAACACTCCCATTTTCGGCCATAGCTCCGGCGAGCTCTCGCGATGGCTCTGTCGCAGCTCCGCTGTACCGAAGGAAAAAAAGAACCCAAAACCTAAGATTTTTGTTTAGATCTCCTTTTTGTAGTTATTTATACCTGATTTGGGTTTTTTTTTGTAAATATTTATACCTGATTTTTGTTTAGATCTCCTTTTTGAAATATTTATACCTGATTTGGGTTTTTTTTTTTGGAACCAAAAATGGAAGAAAAAGAATGGAAAAAGGAACGGCCTTTCGGCCTTACTGCCCCGTTGGTCGCAATCCAGGTGAAGCCCTAAACGGTTCTCGTGGCCTCGCTGAACGGAGGACACCTCCAATGATGGCTCGCGGTCCGGCCATAGGTACATTTTCTTTTCTCTTTTTCTATTATTTTTTAATGTTTATAAAAGAATAATGAAAATATAAAAAAATTGCATAAATATTGTAAATAGGAAAAACGAAAAGATCCAAAATCACCTGAGTTTTTGCTTTTCATATTTCTAATGTGAGTAAAAAAATACAACGAGGGTGAGATTCGGTTTTTATAGCCGAATCAAAATTATTAGTTTTTATTTTTTCTACATTATTTTTCTGTTTTTTCTTTGTTGTTGCATGCGATCCTTTCTTCTACAGGTACCCGTGGCCGACAGTGGTGGCAGAGGGCGTGCGAGGAGGCTGGTGGCTGTGGCAGAGGCGTGCACAAATGCATGCTTATTGACGTAGAGGAGTGGGGCGACTGATCATGCGGCTAGGGTTTCCAGGGTTTCAGTTTTTACTGAAATTGAGTTTAGGTTGTGGGCCGACAGTTTTGGGTTGTTTGGGTTTAATTTGGGCTTGATATGTAATGGGTTATTTTCCTTGTAAATGGACTATCTAAACTCTTTATTATTTTGGTTTTATTTTGGGCCCGGGCAAAATTAGGCTATTACAGCTGCCCCTCTTTGCTCATTGTCGTGTAACGAGAATGGAGCAAAGACTTTATAAGAGACAATTTTGCCCGGCCTTGCCTAGTCTTGACTTCTTTGGGTGCTTCTCTTCTTCAAGTAGCCTCCCTCCAGTCTACTGTGTCTTGTTGCTTCGATCCATTCTATTGCAACTTCAGATACGACTAGTGGCTTCAATCGACTCGTCGCAACTTCAGGGGGATGAGACTTGTATCTTCAACCTACTCCACCACGACTTCAGGGAGATAAGGTTTGATATGATAAGATCTAGTTCGACCTACTGCAACTTAAGAGGTATATGATTCATCATTTTAATCCGTTCCACTGCAACTTCAGGGAGATAGGATTAGTAGCTTCAGTCTGCTCCACTGCAACTTCGAGGAGATAAGACTCACTATCTTTAGTCTGTCCCACTGCAACTTCAGGAGGATAAGACCTGATATGATCTGCTCTACTGCAACTTCAGAGAGATAAGATCGGTAATTTATAGCTTTAATCTGTTCCACTGCAACTTCAGGGAGATAAGATTTATTTATTTTTTAACCTGCTCCACTGCAACTTCAGGGAGATAAGGTTAGTTATCTTCAGTCTGCTCCACTACAACTTCATGGAGCTAAGACTCGGTATCTTCAACTTGCTCCACTACAACTTCAGGGAGATAAGGTTTGTTATTTTCAGTCTGCTCCACTACAACTTTAGGGAGATAAGACTTGTAGCTTCAATCATTTTAATTGCAATGTTGGGGAAGCAAAATTCGCCATTGTAGCTTTAATTTGTTCCACTACACTGCCAAGGAAGTAAGATTCGCTATTGTGGCTTTAATCTTTTTAATTGCAATGTCGGGGAAGTAAGATTCACCGTTATAGCTTCAATCTGTTCCACTGCACCGCCAGAGAAGTAAGATTCGCCGTTGCGGCTTCAATCTTTTTAATTGCAATGTCGGGGAAGCAAGATTCACCGTTGTAGCTGGCTGGTGTCTTCGATCTGCTTCGCTACCGGTACAGGAAGACAAGATCTGCTATCTTCAGTCTGCTCTACTGCAAACTCAGGGAGGTCAGGCTGGTGTCTTCGATCTGCTTCGCTACCAATACAGGAAGGCAAGATCTGTTATCTTCAGTCTGCTCTGTTGCAAACTCAGGGAGGTCAGGCTGGTGTCTTCGATCTGCTTCGCTGCCAATACAGGAAGACAAGATCTGCTATCTTTAGTATGCTTCACTGCAAACTCAAAGAGGTCAAGCTGATGTCTTCGATCTATTTCGCTGCCAATACAAGAAGATAAGATCTTCTATCTTCAGTCTACTCCGCTGCAAACACAAGGAGGTCAAGCTGGTGTCTTCGATCTGCTATCTTCAGTCTGTTTCGCTGTAAACTCAGGGAGGTTAGGCTAGTGTCTTCGACCTGCTTTGCTGCTAATACAGAAAGACAAATATGCTATCTTCAGTTTGCTTCACTGCAAACTCAGGGAGGTCAGGCTGGTGTCTTCAATCTACTTTGCTGTCGATATAGAAAGACAAGATCTGTTGTCTTCAGTCTGCTCCGCTGCAAACTCAGGGAGGTCAGGCTTTATATGATGACTTCAATCCATCCCACTACAACTTCAAGGGTATGGGTAACTTCATTGATCTATTCTCTGGGGAATATGACCTGCAAAATCCATTTCATGGACCTATTTATGCCTAGTGTTTAGGATGTCATGATTGGAATGAATCAAATGCTCCTAACTAGATGTGTATGTATGATATTTGTAGAATGTCGTGAGAATGATCCCTTTTTAATGCTTAGGTTGTCATTACTCGTCGTTCATCAAGGTTCTATAACTGATGCCTTCTTGTTCAGCCGGTATCTTTGACAGAAAAACCAAAGAAATAGTCGCAATTTAGACTATTTTTTCTCCAATGCTTCTAACCCTTAAGTTGGTTAGTTCTAAACAATAGCCCTGTTTCAGGTCATTGTACTATTTAGAAGCTTTTAGAGTAATATGCAGAACTCCTTCTGCTTGAATATTGTCAGTCCATTAAGCATTACTTCAATGAGAAATGCTTGAAAAAATATTATCAAAATGGACAAGATGAAGTTTTGTTGAGAGCAAAGCTCAAAATGAATGAATTAATCAAGATAGCAAATTTTGTTAGAATACAAAATGAGAATAAATTAATCAAAATGACGTATTTTGTCAAAAATACAAAAAATGAATAAAATGGAAATAGGTGCCCCAGATATCGTAGCATGAGCTTCTTTGCCCAAACTTCTTGAGGACCCTTTTGAACCTGATATGTGTCTAGAAGTTTTAGAAGACTTTGTTGATGCCCCGCGATGTAGCATCCCCTCTTCTTATTAATTCGGAGAGGAAAAGACTACCACATGCCCTACCTTTGATCAAAAAATTTGAATTGCCCATTCCTAGGTTTTCAATTCAAAACCCTTTTGGTCTCAAGGTGCCCTTTGCAGGTTTTCACCTTAGCCTCTCATTTTCCTTTTTTCGTTCTTCTTTTCTTTTCTTTTTTTCTTTTCGTTCCTTTTTTTCAAGTTAAGTATTTATTGCTTGAATCAGAATTCTCAAGATAAGGTAGGTTTTTACCATCCATCTTGGTCAACATCGACGTTTTTTTAGATAAGGCCTTCCACATAAGGTCCTTTCCAGTTTGGCATCCACTTTCTTCTGAAGTCCTTTTGTATGGGAAGGATCTTCTTTGGTACCAGGTCCCCTTCATGGAATTCTCTAGGGCGAACCTTTTTTGGTGAGCTTGCATTATTCGTTTTTGGTACATTTGACCATGACAGATAGCTTTCAACCCTTTTCTCTTCAATCAACTTTAACTGATCGTATCGGGCTTGGATCCATTCTACTTCATCCAAATTCAGCTCTAACAAGACTCGAAGGGTAGGAATATCAACTTCGATGGGTAAAACTGCCTCTATTCCATATACCAATGAGAAATGAGTTACCCCGGTAGAGGTTTTTTATTTTTTGTTTTTGCTTTTTCTCTTCTTTTTTCTTTTTTTTTGCCTCCACTGTACCGTTTATTTTGGGGTGACATGATGTTAATCTTGAACAGACTGCAAACTTCTGATGTCGTGCTGTTGTTCAAATTCAATCCATTGTCTGATATGAGCTTTTTAGCATTCCATACTGACATATAATTTCTTTTTCAGGAATTTGCTGACCGTCGACTTTGTGACATCGGCATATGAAGCAGCTTCTGCCCACTTAGTGAGATAATTGATAATCGCCAAAAACCTTAGGCGAGATTGGCTCAATGACATTCGTGCCCCACATAGAGAAAGGCCATGACTTCCATTGATTCTTTGTAAGGTAGGATCTTGTTCTACCATCCTTAACAAATCAGGGGATAAGCTACAGTTTCAGTTATCTTCAAAGTTCTGAGGCTCATCTGTACACATATCTTGCTCAAAAGGAGATTCTAAGTCAATAGCAGTGTCATTCATGTCTTTGATATCTAGAGACCTGTTGTAGGGACGAAGGCAGATCCAAAGTATAAAAGAATATAAGAATATCTATCTCTACAGTATGATTATGAATAAAATGTAAACAATGAAAGAATTTTTGCTCGAAGTGAAAAACAAAGATGCATTTTTATTGAAATAAAGATATTGGACATAAGCCTATCTCACAAAAGGATTCTTATCGCTCCTAGGCTTAGAGCAATAAGCGTGTTTTGAACATTACTCTGAATTAGCTCTAAAAACTACAGAAATCTCTTCCGCAATCCAATTGTTCAGAACACTTCTAGGCCTATAAGGGTAGATATCTAACCAGGTCCCTTTTCACATGGCATTGATGTGAACGCCTCCCAACACTTCTTCGTACGTCGCATTCACCCTCTCATCAATGTGATTGGGTAGCAGATTTTTCTCTGGAGGACTCATCGAATTTGACAATGCCGCATTGATGAATCGTTCCACTATCTTCTTGAATGCGATTGACTTGGATTTTGAAAACGAAAATGAAAACGGGTGTCACCACCAATCCTTTTTGATGAGGTGTGATCAGACCACCTCAAAAAGTGGTTGTTTTTAATAAACGATTTGATTTTATCAAAACAACAATTTTGGTCCACGAAATTCAAAAAAATAGGTTCGGGAGTCGGTTACGTACGAGGAAGGATTAACACCCTCGTAACGCCCAAAATTGGTACCTAGTTGATTATTTAGTGTCTTAGTGTTGAAGATCGGAAAGTTTGAAGAGTTTTTTAAAAAAATACAATCCTAAAAAATTCTTGAATAGTATGGGTTGAAATTTAGGATTCTCTTGTTCTGAAAGAATATCACATCCAGCATGTTAGGATATGATACTTTAAACCTTTGAAACCAAGATCACCTTATGATTTCCAAATCCCATATTTTGAAATTTTAAAAGGATATTTGGCTATTTGGACCAAACGAGAAGTCGAAACCCAACACGTTAGGGCACGCTTTCCCGAATTTCCGAATGCAAAATATTGCCTTATTTAGAAAATTTTCCTTTTGATGTATGGTGTTAATATGCATAACAAAACAATAATAAATACGATGATGCAAAAATAAGGTAAGATAAATAAAAAAGACAAATCAATAACATACAAAATGGCAAGTATATAAGCAAATAAAATTAAAATATTATTTCGAATAATAATGAAAATGTAAATAAAGGAATAAACAAAAAATGAATGAAATTATAAAATGAAAAAGATACATATATGTGTATGTACGTAAAATTATGAAAATATGAATAATATATGTGTATACATATTTTAAAATTATTGAATATAGAAATATATGTAAGTATGTATATATATAAATTATAAAAATATATGTATATTATAAAACGTATGCGGTATATATATAACAAAATTTAAGAATTAAAAGGTATAAATGAATAAGTAGTAATAATAATAATAATAAAAGAAGATTTATGATGCCATATAATAGTATTAATAATATTAAAATAAGTAATTTAGAAATAAAATAGCTAAAATAACAAATGAAGGGTTTAATTGAAACTTAAACAAAATTTAAGGGCCGAAATCAAAGTAAAAAAAAAGCGAGAAACACAGGAAAGGGGTAAATCAGGATGTACGTGAAAGGAGGGGGCCAAAATAGTAAATATCTAGCCCTTCAAAATGCATCACTTTACACGGGATTAAAAATGAAACAAAAATAAAATTATGCGGCCAAATTAAAATAAAAGAAAAGAAAGAAAAAGGACCAAATTGCAACACGTGGCAAAAGCGGAAGGACCGCGCGCGTAAATAACCCTTTAAAAAACACGCGGATCCTCTTAAAGGGGGAGGTCGGATCACACACGAATAGGCCTAAACGGCGTCGTTTTTGCATCTGTGGTTTGAGCCCAAAATGGCGCCGTTTTATATCCTTATAAAAGTCAATTTTTTTTTCTTTTTTGTTCATTTCTGCCACTGTTTTCTTAAAAAAAATTCAAAGGCTTCTCTTTTCTCTCAACACTCCCCATATCTGGCCATAGCTTCGGCGAGCTCTCACAGTGGCTCCGTCGCAACTCCGCCGTACCGGAGGAAAAAAAGAACCCAAAACCTAAGATTTTTGTTTAGATCTCCTTTTCGATTTATACTTGATTTGGGTTATTTTTAGAACCAAAAATGGAAGAAAAAAAAAAGAAAAAGGAATGGCATTTCGGCCTTACTGCCCCGTTGGTCGCAACCCAGGCGAAGCCCTAGATGGTTCTCGTGGCCTCGGTGAACGAAGGACACCTCCAATGATGGCTGGCGGTCCGGCCACAGGTACGTTTTCTTTTCTCCTTTTTTATTATTTTTGAATGTATATAAAAGAATAATGAAAATATAAAAAAAATTGCATAAATATTGTGAATAGAAAAAACGAAAAGATCCAAAATCACCTTAGTTTTTGCTTTTTATATTTCTAATGTGCGTAAAAAAATACAACAAGGGTGAGATTCGGTTTTTATAGCCGAATCACAATTATTAGTTTTGTTTTTTCTACATTGTTTTTTCTGTCTTTTCTTTGTTGTTGCGTGCGATCCTTTCTTCTGTAGGTACTCGTGGCCGACAGTGGTGGCAGAGGGCTTGCGAGGAGGCTGGCGGCTGTGGCAGAGGCATGCACAGATGCATGCATACTGACGTGGAGGAGTCGGGTGACTGATCATGCGGCTAAGGTTTCCAAGGTTTCAGTTTTGACTGAAACTGAGTTTAGGTTGTGGGCTGACAGTTTTGGGCTGTTTGGGTTTAATTTGGGCTTGATGTGGGTTATTTTCCTTGTAAATGGACTGTCTAAACTCTTTATTATTTTGGTTTTATTTTGGGCCCGGGCAAAATTAGGCTATTACAACAACAATAGGCATTCTGTATTTTTTTCCTTTTTTACGAACTCATGAGAAAATAAAAAAGAAAATAGAAAACAAAACTTCAGAGGTGATTTTTACTTTTTTTTTAAATCCTTGTTTGATTCTCTTTTCGTTTTATTGTTTCATTTTTTACATACAAATAATAAGAATAAAAAAGGGAAGAAAAGGCTCACCAGAATGCCCTGTGACTGCATCATCGGAGATTCCTTCTCTGTCGTCGAAGTTGGGTTTAAAAGTGGGTGCAGGGTCCTTTTCTTTTTAATTTTCTAGACTAGGAAGGCTTTGCCTTCAGATCCATTTTAAAAGGGCCTGAAAACTCGATTTTTCTGACCACCACCCACGGTGGAGCCACGGCGACGCAGCGGCAGTGACCATGGCCAGCCAAAGGGGAGGGCTGAAAGAGACTGAGAGAACTCTTAGATTTTTTTGAAAAAAATGAAGGTCGAAATATTTTTTTTCTTTTTTTTGCTATTTATATAGGGTACAATACGGCGACATTTTGGACTTAAGCACCAGTGGTCAAAACGACGTCATTTTGCATCAGACCCGAAAATCAACCCGAATGCGGCCAATATCCGCACGTTTTTCCTTTGATGGGCTACTTGCATATTCAACTATTTCACCTTCGATTTACTTTTTAATTTAGTCTTCCCTATTTTTATATATTTCCACATAATACACTATAACTTTGTTTTAATTTTATTTTTAACCCACCTGACAAACGGCGCGCATAAGGAATTAGGGGTAAATTCATGTTTAGCCCCTAGTCCTTTTAGCGTGTATCATCTTAGCCCTCTATTTTGTTTTATTAATTCCCCTTTTAAATTTATCTCTTAAATTTCGTCTAAATCATGTTTTAATCCTTAAATTTTGTTGTCCATTTTAATTTGGCTTTCATCAATTAAATTCCAACCCTTTTTTATTTTCTTTATTTATTATTAATTCTTAATTTATTACACTTAAAATGTTTAAATTTAAAATATGTATATTTATTTTATTTGTCTATTATTCTATTACCTTTTAAATACTTAAGTTATTATTTATGCTTGTTTTACCTATTTATATATTTATTAATTTTTTATTATTCGTTAGATATTTAAATGTAGTGTTATTTGTTATTTATTTCATCTATTTATTTTTATTCTTTCATTTTTAATTGGATGCTATTTATACTTCTTTCTCATTATTACTCTATTGATATTGTTACTATCATGATATTTATCTATTTGTTTTCATTTATCATTCCAATATCCCGTTCGTATAGTCATTTTATACCGGTTTATCATCACTGCGTCATGTATTATGGCCATTCTTACGTTATGCCCAAAAAAGATAAGTACACATCGTTTTAAAAAAAATTTATGCTTGTATTTATTCATAAAAAAGAAATTCTCAAAATAAGGCAATGTTTCGTTTTTTTTTTTTGGAAATTCAAGAAGTTGTACCCAAACTTACGGGGTTTCGATTTTCTCGTTAAATCTAAGAAATTGAACATCATTCTAAATTTAAAATACCTAAGTTTCAAATCAAAATTAAAGGCAAGCTTATTCTCGATGGTTCAAATGTAGCATCCTAACTTACGGGATGTGGCATATTGTTATCGCAGGACGAGTGGGCCTTTGCTGCTCATTTCAATTTAATTCAAGCGTTTTTAAAATTAACATTAATAAAAAGGGATCGTATTTTAAAATCTTTTCAAAATTTCAACTTTCGACATTAAGATATCAAGTAATCAACTAGGTACCAATTTTGGGTGTATCGAGGGTGCTAATCCTTCCTCGTGCGTAATCAACTCTCGAACCGTTTTTTGGATCTTGTAGACCAGAATTTATTGTTTTAGAAAATTTAAACTTTTATTAAAATGATTAAATTATGAGGCAATCCGATCACACCTAAATTTCAGGAATTGGTGGTGACTTCGTTTTCATTTTTAAATAAAAAGTCAACCCTAATTTTTAAAAAAAAAGGTTTCGACAGCTTGGCGACTCCGCTGGGGACCCAATACGAGAGCCAAGCCACGTGTTGATTACTTTTTGTCTTTTTGTCAAAAATTGAAAACTTGGTTTAAGTTTACAAGCATTTTGTTGCATTTCATCTGTTTTTGTTACAATCTTCATCATTTTGGTTTATAATCGCTTCACTGGTTTGAATTTTTTATATGTTTCTGCACATTGCATTACATGATCGCTCGATTATACACTTTTAAGTGGGAGTGAGAAACTATTCCTTCATGAGGTCTTCACCTCCATGCAGGATAGTGGATCGCTTTTGGGATACATCTGTACCTATGTCTTCGTGAGATTTTCATCTCCGTGTAGCCATAGGGAAATGTATACCCCTGAACTGAACTCGGTCCATATGAGCCTATAATGGGTGAGGATCGACGAATCTGCTGGTTCAGATACCTTTACTTTAGAACCAAACCACATATAATGAGCCTTAAGAGTCTACCCTAGGTAAAACCATGCCAAACCCTAGTGGTTACCCAAATAGGTGCTTTATTTATTATTTCTCGTTTGTTTTGAATCCTAGCTTTCTGTTTAACACTAACTTGCTTTGTTTTGCTTTGATTGTGATTGCATGGTATTTTCATCATAAAAGAGGTGTTGATTCACGTTCAGTATCTAAATAGAGAGCTTATCATGGAAAAGGGGTTTCTTGATAAAGTAGAGGGCAATGTGGTCGTCCGAATATGGTCTGAAAAAATGTAACGAGGGAAGAGTGATAGTCTGATGAATGAGTACACGACTTTGCTTCGTTGCCCGAGGATTCAAGTTGACAAAGATTATTTGAGAACCGCCAACATTCCAACTTTCTTAAAGAAGCTAACGAGCATCATGAGAATGAGTGAATAATGGGTCGCTACTTAGATCAAACAAAAAGGATATAGAGAAGGCAACCCTTTAAAGAGTTCACGAGATTCGATCTTAACATACGGATATGAGGAAAAGGATCGATGTCTTCACTTTAAGTATTAGGGCAAGGCCATATATGTAAATATCTGTTTTGTGTAAAGAGATTTGTTTTCTAGTAAAGTTGTTCTAATAGAATTGAATCAGAATCAATGCCTCTTTTTACATTCATTCCATTCATCTGCATTACAACAACACTCATAATCAATGAACCTAATCTAGTTAGGAGCTACAATTTCTGTTATTTCTTCAAATTCCCAAATACAGTCTAATCTCCAAAATTTCAAAATCCCTGAGGTTAAAGAGTGCAAACCAGTCATGTACCTTCTTATTCTACACGTGCTAAATGAGTCCCATGTCCATTTGGAGCAAGCAAAACAAGACCATGCAGGACATTTCTAAATCCAACTATCTCAATTAGGCCATCATCTACAAAGGAGGAGTTAAGCCTCTCTATAAACTAGAATCCCCAATCAAAATCTTCTGGTTAGAAATCAGTTTGTTACAGCAGATAAAATTATTTCAATTAATAGTATTTTAATTTTTTTCATTGTTAACATATATTTTTCTATGTTTTTACTTTCAAATGTTTTCTACGTGTCATTAGCTTTTCTAAAGATTTTTAGTATTAAATTAAAAATAAATTGTATTTTAATTAATATAAAGAAACTAGTTAAATAATAAATAGAAGAGGATGAAAGAGTGCATGGGTTGTCGAAAAGAATACATAATGGCCACTTGGATGATGGGTGAGAATACAGGAAGCAAAACGGCGCTGTTTTGTTTAAAATAAAATGATTTTTGCTTGACTTTTTGCGGCATTTTTTGGTCCAAACACCACTAAAAACGTCGCTAAAAGCTTAATTTCTTGTAGTGATTTAAGTCTTATGTCCGTTTCCGATTCACAAGAATTCTATGAATTTTAAAAAAATAGTCCTACATGGAGATGATAGTCCACGGTCTATTTCCTAAGAACCACAACCTTGACAATAAAAAATAATTTATAACAAATATATAATATCGCATCCATTCTTATATATAACTCAAAACATGCATAAGATCTAAAGAATGCCACTCTCTACGTAATCAAATCATTCAAGAAGAAGAAAAATTTATTTTGATTATCTGTTTATACTTATAGATAGAGCACAACATGGCTCTGTTTATATAATAAACAAATATATCATTCACAATCAAGCTATTATATATAACATTAATTTAGTCAATCATGTCATGGATTCTAACATTTTCCATATTATCAGGGACTTAATTGAATAAAAATAAAACACTAAAAAATAGTTCAAAAACTGTTCAAGGATTAATCTGAACAAATCATAAAATTTTAGGTAAAAATTTAAAATAGGGGCACATGGCCGTGTGCAATGCCTTCAGCCATGCGAAGGGGTTACGCTATCGTGTGACAGACTGTGGCCGTGTGGATCATGCCTTTCTTTCTTTTTTTGTATTTTTATCTATATTTGTAAAAAGTATTTTTTTTAAAAAAAATTTTAGAATTTTATTTAGCTTTCCATTTTTTTTATTTTCACTTTTTGGTATTTTATGTATTTTTAAAAAATACAAGTAAATAGTTTTTAATTTTCAGAATTTGATATAAATTTTATTATTTTATGTATTTATATTTTGAATCTAATTTTAAAATTTTATTAAATTAATTATTTTTATATTTATATATATTGAATTCAACTTCAAAAATTTTCTTAAATTCTTTTTTTTTAATATTTGTATGCAAACTATTAAATTAATTTATTATATTGAAATCTCATAATAATCACATATGCAACATGTGGTATTTAAACTAGTATATATATATATATATATTAATAAAAGCGGATGTAAAAGATGATTAATCCCCCAAAAAGGAAAACCAACCAAAGGATTAGTGATTCAAAATTGGAGGTCATACTGAAACACCAAATAGCACATTCACAAGCAGCTCTTACAATCAAAACCCCTAAGACTCTAATACACCATAACACCACCCCCAGCAAAACCCTAATTTTCTTAAGCACACCTCAATTCTCCTTTTCAATTGGGGGCTTATATACGTTTCTAGAGTTATATCATAAACAGTTCACTACTGTTGACACCATCTTTTTGATAAAACGGGGTCGACTTGGATTTTGAAAATGAAAACGAAAGTGGGAGTCGCCACCAATCTTTTTTTGATGAGGTGTGATCGGGTCACCTCAAAAAAATGATTGTTTTAATAGATAGTTTGATTTATTAAAACATTATTTTTCGGTCTGCAAAAATCCAAAAAATGGGTTCGGGAGTCAGTTACGCACGAGGAAGGATTAGCACCCTTGATGCGCCCAAAATTGGTACCTAGTTCATTAATTAGTGTCTTAGTGTCGAAGATTGAAAATTTTGAAGAGTTTTAAAAATACGATCCTTAAAAAAAACTCGAATAACATGGATTGAAATTTAAGATTCTCTTGTTCCGAAGTAATATCACATCCAGCACGTTAGGACACGATACTTTAAACATCGAAACCAAGATCACCTTATGGTTTCAAAAACCCATACTTTGAAGTTTTAAGAGGATATTTGGCTATTTGGTCAAACGAGAAATCGAAACCCAGCACGTTAGGGCACACTTTCTCGAATTTCCAAATGTAAAATATTGCCTTCATTATTTTTTAGAAAAAATCCTCATATCGAGAAAATAATATGTCTCATCCAATGCATTAGGACACAACGTATCGAATTCCCAATACGAGAATACATGCCAAAAATTTGCTTATTTAAAAGATATTTAGCTATCTATGGTTAAAAAAAGGGGTTCATGCCCAGTAAGTTAGGACACGATCTTTTCTTAATTCCCGAGATCGTTTAAAACTTGAGTTTGAAAAGATTTGTGTATTTAGATTTATTGTGAAAATCGAGACCCAGTAAGTTAGAGTACGACCTTCTCGAATCTAAACACAAGGTTTTGCTTATTCAAAAATCATAATTTGTGCATTGAATAAAATTAATCGAGCACAAAATAGTAGAAATAAAACATGATGTTGATGCTCGTAACAAAACGATAATGAATTCGATAACGTAAGTATGAATAATATGAACAATCATAAAAAATGAAATAAATAAATATAAGAGACAAATCAATCATATAATTGCAAGTAAATAAACGAATAGAATTAAAACGGTCTTTTAAAATAATAATGAACATATAAATAAATACATAAACAATAATAAAAATAAAGAAAATGAATAAACTCAAAATGTAAAGAGATATATATGTATATTTTAAAATTGTGAAATATATATATGTATATATAAATTGTAAAATATGTGTGCATCTATGTATCATAAAAAGTATATAGGTATACGTATATTTTAAGATTATAAAGTATATATATATATATATATATATATAAAAAGAAAATATGTATGTATATATATATAGGAGTTATAAAATGTAAAACACATATATATTATAAGAATGCATGTATATATATATATTTTAAAGTTATAGAACATAAAACACTTATGTATGTATAAATATATAAAACATAAAATATATGTGCGTATGTATATTATAAAAATATGTATATGTACGTGTATAACAAAGTTTTAAATAAAGATATAAATAAGCAAACAAATAACTAAATAAATAAATAAAGAATTAAGATAAAACGGGTTTAATTGTAGCTTAAATTAAATTAGCAGGATAGATTAAAATAAAAATAAATAAATAAATAAAGGGACCAATTTCAAATGCGCAAAGTAAAGCGGGGATTAATCGGGAAAATATCCCATTGACTTCCTGTGCTGCGTTTCAATGGACTAAAATGAAACAAGCAGTAAATCTTATGACCCAAATCAAAAATAAAAAAGAATCTGATTACACTATGTTGCAAAAGCGGAGGGGCTGAACATGCAATTAGCCCCTCCCAACAAAACACGCTGATCCTGGCGTTACTGGGTCGGGTCGCGGGTCAAACATCAAAACGGCGCCGTTTTGGCCACTGATGCTAAGGCCCAAAACGACGTCGTTTTATACCCAATATAAATACTATAAAAAAACAAAAAATAATGTTTAAACCCACCTTTTAAAAAAATTCAGAGAGCTTTCAAACTCTCTCTCTAACAGCCTCAAATCCGGCCAATAGGGCCACTGTCTGTGTTGCCGTGGCTCCATCGTAGGCGGTGATCGAAGCAACGCGGAGATCGGATTTTCAACCCGATTCAAAAAATACTGGAAGGCCTAGCCTTCTGGGCCCTAAGACCGAAAGAAGAAGAAGAAGCCACGCCCTCTCCCGTCCCAATTTTGGTGACCGAACAAGGCTCCGGCGACGGGCTTTGCTGGCGACCTCAGGTATTCCCCTTTCCTTTTCCTTTTTTTTTCTTTTTATTAATATTTAAAAAAGATTTGTAAAAGAAAAAAAATGAAAAATAAATAAATAAATAAATCAGACAAGAACGCAGAAGATAATCTTTTGATTTTTATTTCCAATGTTTGTAAGAGTGTCCAGAAAAAATACAAAGAAACTGCTTGGGGCTTTTATAGCCAGATTACAATGTTCTTAACCATTATTTTCTTTGTCGTTTTGCTATTTGTTTGTTGTATTTGTTTCTGCTATTGCGTGTGGTTCTCTCTTGCAGGTAGCGGACGCATAGATGGCCGGTGACAGGCATGCGGCGGTAGTGTCAGAGGAGGCCACGCGCAGATTGAAGGGTGGCGACTAACTGCATGTGGCTAGGGTTGGCTGCTGCTGAAACTTTTTTAGTTTGTGGACCATTAGGTTTTTTAATTTTTGGGTCTGTTGGGTTAGATTTAATTTTGGGCTGGCATTTTGGGTTTGTAAATGGACATTTGTTTAATTTGAGTGTTGGGCCCGGGCAAAATTTGGGTCTTACAACCACATTTGTTCCACACTGAATTACCAAGAAAAATTAGAGTTACACATAAGTATTAAGTAGTACATAAATTTTTTTTTCTTTTTCAAATTGCTACTTAAGTTAGTAAAATCACTAAATCTACTTTAAAAACAATTTAACCCCTTAAAATAGTACCTAAGCAATATTCTTTTTTCTCAATTGTTTCTTAAATTTTTTTGTTCTGTTTGGCAATTTTAGCAATGTTCAAAATTATCCCACATGAGGTTGAAACGTTGACAATTAGTTTTGTTTTCGAACTTAAAATTAGTTCAGAGATAAGAGTTAAACTGGTTGACGCGCAAATCAATACAAGTCAGTTGAATGAAGGTAAAAAACTAGTTGAACCAAATCTCTCTATTTTTAATTTTTAAATTTTTATGAAAATTTTTACTTAAAAGAAAGGCTTGGTTTTTAAGCGATCAAATTTGAGTCACCTTCCTTTCCTAGAACCCTTCCTAGTGCACGGTTCACATTCACATCTTCAGTTTTTTTCTTAAAAGAAAAACTCTGGAGAATCCAAATTGTTTTTTTTGATTGATTCATTCTTGTGAAAGAATGTGAATATTATAAAATTATCATAGCATCCCATGCATATATTTAAAAGAAAAACTCTGGAGAATCCAAATTGTTTTTTTATGATTGATTCATTCTTGTGAAAGAATGTGAATATTATAAAATTATCATAGCATCCCATGCATATATTGGAAGCATGTCATTTAGATTAGGTATGAATGCCACTAGCACTATTGTATGATCATTCTTGAAATTCATTTAGATTAGCTATGAATGCCACTAGGACTACTGTCATAGATTTTTATTTCATATATTATTATATTATTATTTTAGATCATTTTTCGCAATTTTTCTATACAAAGATTGTAATATTTTATTTGAACTGTGGTATGGGACTTAGGCTTTGGGATTGCTCATCATGGATGATATTTTATTTTGATTTAAGTTATTAAAATATGGTTTATTAATTAATCATGCATAAAAATCTAGTTTTCATTAAACTCAAGTTAAAAATCACTTTTTCGCTACATTATTATGTGAATGAGATTTGAAAAACATATAAAAATCGAGAATCGACTTTTACTAAGTAAACTTTAAAATCCATCCTTTTGCGAAAATTATACCTTTTAGTAAAACAAAGATAACATGCTATGTTTTCCTCAATAATAAACAACCGTTTTATAAACTCCGATCATACTAGGTTATTTCGATGGCCGATGTAATCTTCCAAATTTGATCTTAACGTCTAGTTCAGGTTTGAAATGTTACAAATTGTTTAGGTACCAAGATCGAAAAAATGACAGAGTCTAGGTACCAATTTATGGGTTAAGCCTTTTTTTAAAATAGATTAACGGTTTGACTGACTGTTTGACTAACAAAGGATGAAAATACTAGTGTAAGCAAAGACCCGATTAAAAATGATATAGATAAAAACATTCATGATTAGAGTGACAGCTCTAGTTATTATAGTAATGTTGATTATTTAGTTGAAGTCAAAGACATTTGAAATTTCATTTCGATGACATCTTTTAATTAGGAATAGTCTTAGAAAAAATAGTAATTTATATATCATTTGTGATACTTAAATATCAAAGGATGAGTTAAGCTATTAAAGATTTGAAGAGATAAATTATGTTTAGCACTATAAATAAATATCATAATTTCTTATTAAATAAAATAAACAACCAAAACCCATTTTCTTTAAACAATTATTTTATTCTAAAATAAAAATAAAATAAATAAACATAAAAAGTGAAACCAATAACTCCAAATAAAATGTCTTCGTCTTCTACTAATTAATGATATTTTTAAATAAAATAACTCTCACAAGTTTTAAAACGTAAGACTTGATGAAATTCTATCTATAATTTAAACAATTAAATTTTATTATCCATTTTTGTATTATGTGCAACTTGTATATTTAATTTTTATATTTTAATTTAATTTATTTTTATCCTTCATTTTTAAATTTTAAAATTTCATGACTAAATAGTATTTGTTAAATTTATTAGGTCAAGTTATCCTATCTGTAAAAGGGTTAATGAATTATTTGCCCCAAAATTTCACTCAATTATCACTTTAGTATTTAAAGAATTTTTTGCATTAATTTGACACCTAAAGTTTCTAAATATGTATCACCTTGTCCCAACTGTTAACGGTGTTAAAAAATTGATGTGGCGCGCTCTTAGCATGTCATGTCTCCTAATTCTTATTTTCTTAAAATAAATTTAAAAATAAAAATGGAAAAATAAAAACTATTTACTTTTATTTTTAAAAATACATAAAATACCAAAAAAAAAGTGAAAATGCAAAAAAATCAACCAAAAAAATCTCTAAAAATTAACAAATCAAAAAACATGGAAAGTCATATAAAATTCCCAAAATTTAAAATATATATATTCTTCTCTTCTTAAAATAGATAAAATACAAAAAATTCAAAATATTCAGAAAATATTAAAATTAAAAATATAAAATATATGGAAAGTTTTAAAACTTTCCAAAACTTTAAAAGTATACTTTTTAAAAATACATAAAATAAAATAAAATAAAAACTTTCAGAGTTTCTTCTTGGAGATAAATATGGAAGGTTGCATTGTTTTATACAAATATCTTAACTATCTTTTACTAATATTTTAGATTTCTCCTTACATTTTCTTTGTATTTTCTCTCTTTCTTCGTATTATATATTTTTCCAAATATATATATTTAAAGTTTCTACAAATTTTACATAATTTTCAAATTCTTAAAATTTTTGAGTTCTACCAACAATCACTTTTTTTTCTAAAGAAGAAAAGAAAAGAAGTGAAACCAACAACTCCAAATAAGGTGGATATCTTTAATTTCCACTAATTAAGGATATTGTAAATAAAATAATCCAAAAGTAAGACTTCATGAAACTCTATCTATAATTTAAATGGTTAAATTCTATTATTCGTGTTTAATTTTTATATTAGTCTTTTAATTTTTTATATAAGGTCTGAATTTGTATCAAACAAGAGTTGATAAGAATTTTAATTGCCTTTTGTTCAAGTTAAGACTTCAAAGGGTAATTGTTACATTCATTAGGCTAAGTTATACTATTTTAAAATTTAATATGACAAACATATTAAAGTAAATTATACCAGTGATTACCTAATTATATTTAAGTTCCTGTTTTGATCACTCAATTTAAAATTTTTAAATTTAAACACTAATATTTGAATTATTCCTATTTTAATCCCTCACCATTAAAATGATAATACAACCTTTCGATATAATAATCATTTAATGCTAATACTTATATATTCTATTTATACACTATAAGTAAGCAAAGAAAGCAGGTAAGAGAAAATTAGTAAAACGTAATTCGCCAACAATGCCTATCCCACTAGCAAAAGTGGTGAAGACTCTTCGTAATTAATTATTTGAGGAGCGCAAAGAAAAGTAAACTCAAATTAATGGTGTTCTTTAAATATGAAAATATTTGTTCTGCTCTAATCACATGCCTTAACCACCATTACTGGTTTTTCGAGAACAAAACTTTTAATTTCTTAGTCTTGGATTGAATCGAGTAGAACCGAATGGAAAAAATTCAAGTTGATAAGTCTTATTTTATCATCTTAACTTGAGTTGAATTTTCTTTTTAAAATCAAATCAAGTAAAATGAAATTTGAGTCGTATGGAGTAAAATTATTCGAGTTATATTAAAAATTAAACATATCAAATTCAAATCTTGTTATCATACAACTAATTCTATTTTAGAGCATATAAATTTGAAAGCATATATATTTGAAACTCTTTCAAAGCAAAATAATTGAAAAAATAAAATACTTTAGTATGATAAACATGAACCATTAATTTACTTATTTAAGTCCCTAGATTTATTATTTTAGATTTTTTTAATATTTTATATATTCTTTAGAATTTTAATTTTTAAAATTTAAGAAATACACTTTTCTAGCCAAAACTCACATTTGTTGAACTTAATATACAACTAATTGTTACGCAAGGTCCTCAATACAATCCTCAAATGCTCTTCATGATCACTCTCACTCTTAGAATATATGAATATATTATCAATAAAGACTACAACAAATTGATCCAAGTAAGGTTGGAATACCCTGTTAATTAAGTGCATGAATATTATTGGTGCATTCATCAACCCAAATGATATCACCAAAAACTCATAGTGACTATATCTTGACCGAAAGGCTGTCTTTGGTACATCATCACCTTTCATCCTTATCTGATAATAACTTAACCTTACATCAATTTTGGAGAATCCCACTTAACTGATCAAATAAGCCCTCAATCTTAGGTAAATTAATGATATTTATTTTTTATCTTGACTTTGTTCAACTAACAGTAGTCAATACACAGGCGCATAAATTACTTTCTCATTCAAGCATATCATCATTCGAGCATCACTTGAAAGCTCATCAAACATACATCTACGAATTCATTAAGAGCATTATTGTAACATCTTATTACTCAGGGCTTGCCCATACACCCGTCATTATCTTACCTCTCGCTTGCCTAATTGTCGACTTTAGATCTTTTTCAGAGTTCATTCATCTTCTCTTAGCCTTACTCCAACAATGAGAGAGAAGATATCTCTTCTTAACCTATCTCATGCCCCTAACTTAACCCCAAGTCTATATTGGAACTAGGCACACGTCACATATATCAATTGGTGGTTTTATCCAAATCTTACCAATTCCAAGAATATTAATCAAGTGCTTTCCTTTAGTTCTTAACTATTTTAGTTCATATTCAATTAAACTTTAACCATTGTTTCTTTATAACTTAACTGGCTCAAGGCCATCGTTACTAAGTGCACTTATTGTTGACATAGACTTCTCAGCACACGGTTTATTTCCTCGTTACTTATAACATATTCCACCCATTCTTTTTACGCCAATCAAAGGCTTTTGGGTGAATCCTTTCTATCAAATATACTTCCTACTCGCTATGGGCTAACCCAGTGCTCGCCAATCTCAAAGTGCCATAGGCGCACTCAAATAGTTCTTATTCATAATCTAGCTTTAATCACTATACCCTTCTAGACTCATATTACCTATCTTATTTATTCAAACAATATTCAGATACTAAGATTTCGCCGGGCGGCTTGTTACACCCATTACTCGAGACATGCTGTGAAATATTGATAGATTAAGTTTGCATTTGAGTTTTGACACAAATTTTGACGAAGTATAAGTTTGAAACTTGGCAAATGATAATATTATACAACTTTATCTCATTTATTTCATGTATTTGGATATTGAAATTCAATTAAGGAATTTAGCGAAAAATGTGATTAATTAAGTTTAGAGACTGTAGATTTTAATGAAAAAAACTTAATTTAGGGACTTAAATGGTAATTATTCAAAAGACTAAAATGAGAAATAAATCAATCATAAATTGAGGATAGTGGGAAATGTCATTATAATAAGCTAATTAAATATTAATGCTGAACTAATAAGTAAATTAATTAGGTTTAATTATAAATTAATTAATGTAAGTAAAGAAGTGAAATGTTAGTGGAGAAAGATATAAACATCATCATCTTCAACCTTTTATGCCGTCCAAAAAGTAAAAAGAAGAAAGCATTTAACCTACTTTGGACGTTCAACTACCATTTTCAACTAACATCGACCTGGAACCTTAGAGGGAAAGAAAAAACGGAAGTTATCCACGATTAATGCGAAAGTAGAATTGAGTAACTAAAATTAAAAATTTTAAAGGGCATAGGCGGAGAGGTGGATAAAAGCCATCCGCTAAATAACAAATGAAACCAAGGATGGAGAAAACATTAAAGTTAAACCAACTACTTGCCATTGTTGTTTCTTCATCCAAATTCCCAAATCTGTGTTTGTGATCATTTCCACTCTTTGTTTTTCAGTTTTCAAAAATTTCTTGTTTTGGGTCAATTAAGGTAAAAAAAAAAACTTGCAAACTTTCTTCTTACCTTGATTTCCACTTTAATAATTTTTCACATACAGATTAAAAAAGTTTGAAATATGTTTGTGCAAGCACTTCGACTCAAGGGCTTCAATCCTTGGAATTTCTTCACATAAGTCATTGTCCTCAATTTATGCAAATATTCAACATGGAACACAATGAGAGTGGGCAAGATATTGTGCTTCCTGGATTTAGATCACAGGTACTTCTGTATTTAAAAATCTTAAGGTTGAGCAAAATTTTTTGAAGAAAATTGATTTGAATTGTAGTCTTCAATTCAACTCATTATTAATTTTAAATCAATTTTAGTTTGAAAATTGTAGTGTTCAATGAGTATGGCATTTTTTTCACTCATTAGAAATTTTAAATATCTAAATAAAACTAAGTTTATTTTTATTGAATTTAATTAGTTTTACCATTAAAATAATTTTTTCCAAAATCAAATCCAAAAAAACATATTATATACCATATTATGATTTGATAATATATGTGAGATATTACAACTAGTGTGTATAAATATATATTGATATCATTCTACAATAAATTTATTTGAGTAGGGTTAATTCTAATTAATAAATATTATTTTTTTACAAGAATCTTCAATAAATTTAATTAATAAATATTAGTATCATTATCGAATTGAGGTGCATGTGGAACGGAGCGAATCATAGCGTTAACCTCTATAGTCTGAAGACTATTGTAATAACTTATCAAAGTTTATTTTAGAGATTAATATTTTTATTCAAAGCTTTGGATAATTAGATTAAAAAATTATATTCATAATTCATTAAATTTAAACTTGAATGGGCATTATAATTCAATCCCTCTCATAAACCATTACAATGAATATTGTATTTTTATTTATAGCCATGATTAATGATTTTGAAGTTGTTGAAGTGTCAAAGTTACAAAATATAATAAATACATCCCTTTATATTCTTTTTCGTATGTTTTGATAAAGAAAATTTTTAAAACTTAAATTATCTTATATAAATGATAAATATATTTTGTATAATATCTAAATGTGTGGCCAAAATTGAAAACTCTTCGAATAATGGATTGCCCAATATTCTCATGCTTCATTGTACAAGCTCGGCTCCTGGAGGTATTATTTAGATTGTTTGCATTTTATATATGGATTTTGATACTGTAGCAAACCTGTAAATCAATATATTGCTTAATTCATGCGATAATTCATTCCCCCTTTATACTTAATTTGCACGTGAGTCCCATTGTTCACTCTTTAAATAAAAATGTATAATCAAGAATTGGCATCTCATGTTTAAATAATTTGGTTGAAATTTTAAAATATATCCTTTTAAAAAAACACAAATAAGTCTTACGAATTTATTAAGTCTAACCTTTTATTTTTTATTGATATTCTTCATGTCCTTTTTATGGTCCATGTTTGGGGTTCGTGGTTGCCCCTCCCAACAATGTCGTCTCCAATGTTTGAACTTTTATCTCCAAACTTTGATATTACCTTTGACTAGAAAAGTGGGTTTAGAAACTCATAAAATAAAAATAAAAAATAAAATTAAGAATGACTAAGTCTAAGTCTCCCAAATTTTAACCTAATAATGTATATTTATAGGGAAAAAAATAATATAATGGAGAAAATAAAAACTGCCTTTATTAAATAAAACAGAATTCTTCTAGATTTTTTGGTAATTTTCATGTCAAACTTTCAGGCCATTTTTCGGTTCCTTCCTGATACTTTTCGGCTTCTTCCATCAATAACTTTACCTAGATCTTTCAATTCCCTTCGAATCAATATATTATGAGTCCAAAACAGAAATCTACAGCTCAAGTTACGACGAAAATACTGAAGCTACATTATATTAAAAATCTAAATTGCAGAAAACTTTTCAAAAATAAACTTTAACCTTACTTTTCTCCGATTATTCCTAAATACATAATAAATAAAGTTTAAGTATAAATAAGATTTAAGAACATAAATAGCATAATTCAATGGGAGAAAAATAGAAATTAAGCACTCATCAAAATTTTATAAAATTTTAATTAAGTTCCTCAAATTTTAACTCACATTATACCTTTTAATTATATATTTTGAAAATTTTAATTAAACTCTATTTTTTTTGAAATTTTCATTAATCTCACAAAAAATTTAAAATTTTAATTAGTCACCCAATTTTATTTATTCTCATTAAATTGTTTTTTTTTTTAAATGTACTATCCTCCAAACTCGATACCATAATCCATCATTGCTCTCATTTTCTCTCTATTCATCGTTTCAATTTTAAAAAATTAATTCTTTATGCATTAAAATAAAAAATAATTAATTCTTTTTTTTTTTACCTCATACTTTTTTTTCCTCAACCAAACATACTTAAAACTTTATTTTCCACATCATCAAACACACACTAAGTGCTTTCCTTGTTACTAAACAATTGTTCTAACAACCCACCCGCATGTACCCTTTCTCCCCCACCCGCTTTTTGTTTTTGCAATTCTTAAAAAAGGTTAAGTTTTAATTTTGGTCCTTCTGATATGTTTAAATTTAAAATTTAATCTATATACTTTAATTTTTAATATAATTTAGCCCCTATAATTTTTAATGTTATTAATTAGCCAACGTGACATACTTTTTGGGGGCAGGAGTTGCCTTTTATTTTTTTCTTAATGGTCAAATTTCAATTTTGACCTTGTACTATGCTAAAACTTAAGATTTAATCTATATACTTTAGTTTTGTTATTTAATTTGATTCATCTACTTTCATAATTTGATTCAACATTATTTTTATTATTACATGACTATCAAGTGTAATTTCTTTTTATTTCAAAATATCACACCAGTGAATTTAGTACAAAAATTTTAACGATGGTGACTATTGCACTTGAATTTTTAAATTAAGCTGTCTAATTTGAAATATCACACCAATCATTACTATGTTGTCTAATTTGAGCGATTAGCTCTCAATAGAGGTGACTCTCTATCTGTCTCAGCCACATCCCACAAATCATGAGTTTGCAGATATATCTTCATTTTCACTACTCATATATGATAGTTTTCACCACCAAATACAAGTGGTGGTGAAAAACTCTTGTTTTACAACAACAAAACAACTTCTCTTTCTTTCCTTCTTTCTTTACAAACAACAAAGAACAAAGGCCCTCAAAGATGAAGGCTTTCGATACCATTAGTTGGGATTTGAATTGAGTTAATCCACAAAGAATAGATTTAAACCAAGATGAATCAATTCAAATAATAAACAATCGATTCAAAATAGAGAAGAATCAATTTAAACAAAAAATAATCGATTCAAAAGAAGCAAAAACAGACAACAAATAAAAATGAGAAGCCAAAACAAGAAGAAGTTAGAATATGTTTTTCACTAGATTCAATTTTCAAAGGGGATTGTTTTTTAAGTTACATACAACACAAAATACGTAACCACTCCCACTAACAACATTGAAACTTATAAAACATAACTTGTAAACATATTAGCCAAATCAATACCTAAACATAAACAAATCATCTAACTAGCCTTTATACATCAACACAACAAATTACAACTGAGTTAGTCTAGCTTGCTTGTAACAAAAGTTTCAGCTGCATGTTTGTGCACCAAAAATTCTTGCTGCTGCATTGCTGGCCAACATTCAACAAATGTGCGGCGTGGAGATGGAATAAAAATGGGTTTTTTTTTAATTTTATTGCTGCTACCTGTAAAGCTATAGTAGGAGATGTTTGGGAAGCTGGAGATGAGGTTTGTAACTTGGTTTGGAAGTGTCAAGAACCCCAACATATCTGTTAATTTTTATAACTATTGCTTAATGGACTAATGATGAGTAATGAAGAGAGGGTCCAATGAAACATAGCAATACACAACTGTTGTTTAAGGTGTGGTTCTCATTTTGGAGTCTATTTTATTTATGTTCATAGACTGTATTTTTCCTCAAAACATATGGAAGACGATAGTTCAAAATGTAGAGAGTTCCACGTTCTTCACATTACAATTAAAGGAATGGCTAACGTGGAACTTAAACAACAGTGGAGATTTCAGAATTGAGGGAACCAATTGGTGCTCCTTATTTCCTATTGTTTGCTAGTTTTTATGGAGGAGTACTACTTGCAATGCTTTGGTTTTTGAAGATGAGAATAGTAGTTGAATGGTTTGAGAAAATGCAGAGTAAAGGTGAAATATCTCAATTATAAACTCAAAATAAAAACCACACTAACGTGAAACTAACTAAAATCGAAAACCATTGGAAATTTAAAATTAACTCACAATGACCCACAAATTCCAAAACCTGAACCGACCATTTCGGATTGATTGTACCCAAAATCAACTTCACTCAGTAAAATTCAAAACTCTACTCTATTTCATTTCACCAGCTTTTGCTACCTATCTATTGTCCCTTCCATAAAACCCGGTTCGAAGCAACCTTGTTTTGGTTGCATGAAGTTCAATGATGGCATCTCTAATTCTCAATCTATCAGTAGCCACTTCACTGGAGCATGAAACTCCAATTTTAGTGAAAGAAACAAAGCATTCCCATATCTCAGCTTCCATGTTTGGCTTATTTCTTATTCTCTTCCTGTTTACACCAATTTCTTCAACTAAATGAACATCAAAAATCTCCTTCAAGCCTTCTTGTAGTGCCATTTTGCAGAAATTATGAAGGCTTAAGCCATCATGAAACAAATCACATGTCGGTCTCCTTCCGGTTATCATTTCTAAAAGCATAATGCCGTAGCTATAGATATCACCTTCTGGAGAGACTGATAAACTCATGCCATATTCTGCAATAATATTGCTTAAGAATTTAAAAATCTTTAATATAAATCATTTGGTTTCTCCCTTGATTCAGTGTTAGAGACTTTACCTGGGGCAACGTAGCCAATTGTTCCCTTGATCACTGAGGAATTTGTTTGATCGCTTCCAATATTGCTTGTGACGGTAAACAAGAGCTTTGCCAATCCAAAATCGGCTACGTGTGCAACCATATCATCATCAAGAAGGACATTGGAAGGCTTCAGATCGCAATGAACAATCATCGTCTCGCAACCATGTTAAAGATAATCTATAGCATTGGCCATGTCAATAGCAATGTCTAACCTTTGAGCAAAGTTCAAATACCTTGACTGATCATTTTGCTCGTGTAACCTGCTTTCTAAACTCCCATTAGGCATGAATTCAAAAACTAAAGCCTTGAATTCATTGCCTTGATAGTCAATGCTTGAGCAAGAAGTTATAATTTTGAGAAGATTCCGATGTCTAATTTTCCTTAAAGCCTTGCATTCTGCAATGAAACTTCTTGCAGCCCCATGGTTTCGAAGGTTAAGTACCTTGACAGCAAGAGGCTTTTCATGTTGATAAAGGACTCCTTTATATACAGAGCCAAAACTTCCAGTTCCAATCAAGTTGGAGGAAGCAAAACCATGGGTGCATTCAAGAAGCTCTTTGTAGGATAAACGCAAGCAGCTATTGTCGAACAAAGATGATGGCATAAATGTTCCCCTTCTTGCCTTGTGTCTCAAAGAATGATAAACAAGAAGAACAACCAAAATAGAGCCAAGAAGAATGCTGATGATAATAGCAATAATGGTTTTGGTTGATAAAACCTTTCCCTTTTCCTTTGGTTTCTCACTGAAGCACTTGGGAAGCTGTATTTTTGGAATTCCCCCACAAAGGTTTTTATTTCCGAAGAAAGAAAATCCAGTGGCATTTTTGAAAACTCCTTTTTTTGGCACTTCACCCTCTAGTTGATTAAAAGAAAGGTTTAATCTCACTAGAAAAGGAAGTTTTTGAAGTTCAGGTGGTATGGTGCCAGACAAATTGTTATTTGAAAGATCTAAGTTCTCAAGAGATCTCAAAGGAGGCAAAAGATTGAGGGATGGTACATGGAATGAGTTTTTTCGCATGAAGAGAGTTGTAAGTTCTAAACTCTCCCCAAGTGTCATGGGAATTTCGCCATGGAAATTGTTATTATGAACGTAAAACTCGACAAGATTCTTCATGTTTCTCATATCTGATGGAAGGGAACCAGTGAAAGAGTTGTAAGACAAATTAAGATAAATCAGTCTTTCAAAAGCACCAAATAACTGATATGGGATACTACCATTAAGGTTGTTAGTGGAAAGATCTAGTTTTTGCAAATTTGTGCATTGCTTGAGTGATAAAGGAATTGCTCCAGCGAATTTGTTATTGGATAAGTTTAGATCGGACAGTCGAGAGAGATTACCAATGGAGGATGGGATTTTACCTGACAAATGATTAAAACCGAGGTACAATCCTTCAAGATTTTGAAGATTTCCAATGGAAATGGGAATTTCACCAGCAATGAAAGTTCCCTTCATTTCCATTAAATCCAGGTTAATGAGATTGCCAATTCCTTGAGGAATACGTCCGATGATCTGATTGTCTCCCATAAAAAGCTCTTCAAGCCAGATTGAAAAATTGGCTATGGAATCTGGAATCACCCCATAAAGGTGATTGTAATTTATACCCAAAGATTGCAATCGGCTGCAGTTGCTTAAAGATGAGAGAAAGCTCAAGTCTCCTGGTTTCCCACTTCCAAGGTAATTGCCTGAAATGGTTAACACTAGAAGATTCCTCAGGTTTCCCATATTCTTAGGAACTGATCCAGTGAAACCATTTAAGGCGATGTCAAATAGTTCCAGGCTAGATATGTTGGAAATTGACCTTGGAATTTCTCCAGTAAGCTGATTAAGGCCAATAAAAATCGCTTCCAGATTTGGAAAAGTACAGCCTATTTCTGGCGGAAAATTCCCAGATAATTGGTTTACAGCTGCATCAAGAACTAGCAAAGATGAAAAGTTGTGCACTGGAGGAACTGATCTGGACAGCTTATTTGTACCAATATACATGTGTTCCAAGTTGGATAATTTGCCTAGAGAACTGGGTATAGTTCCCTTCAACTTATTTTGTTCAAGTGATAGGACTTTCAAGGTGGAAATGTTTCCTAGGGAAGCTGGAATACCTCCAATTAAAAGATTGTAAGCAAGATGAAGATTGATGAGATTCTTCATATCACCCAAGGACACTGGGATTTCTCCAGTAATGTTATTGGCAGTGAAGGCAATCTCTTGGAGATTAGAACAATTGCTGAGCTCTTCAGGGATTTCACCATTGAGATGATTGAATTTCAGACTTAAATAAACGAGTCGTTTCAAGTGGCCAACTTCCCTTGGGATGCTTCCTTGCAATTTGTTATGAGAGAAGTCAACTTCTCGAAGGAAGGTTAAGTTTCCAATAACCGGAGATATAAAGCCGGCTAATGACAAGCCACTCATGTTCAATGAAACTACCCTTTGGTGCCGACGACCACATTGAACACCTTGCCATTGACAGCAATGGAAGGAAGCATTCCATGAAGTTAAAACTCCATGAGAATCCCCAACAAGCTGATCCTTCAAAGAAAGCAAAGCTAGCATGTCGTTTTCGTTGCTCCTCAATGCCAATGTAGCAGGCTTGGAGGATATTGACAGCAGGGTAAATATAATAATGCAAAGAAGATTTATCCATTGGTTTTTCAAGCTAAATATCTCCATTTCTAAAGGAAAATGGAGAATTCGAAGGGAAATAAGCAGGTTTTGATGACAAAAGGTAAAGAAATAATGGAGGTTGAGTTGATATCTGATTCATCCATGTATCATCTTAATTTATAATGCTTCATTTATGTCATTAAACTGATTGTGAACAAGCATCAAGAAGAACAAAACTTAATAAAAAAAAATCAGCTTAGTTAAAGATGCTTTAATCAAAGCTAGTGGGAAACTAAGAAATTATTTCTCCATAGTCTCATAAAAGTGGTTGTGAACGTCAAAGACGTTCAATAGATTAATAGGCATAAGCATTGTTCTCACCCTTTTTATAAGAATGACTAGGGACAACAATAAAGTTGGCAAAAAACATAAAGAAATCGTCACTCTTTTACCATATAATCAAAGATTCAAAATTTATAGGAACATAAATTTTTAGCTGGAATTTCATTGTAAAAAATTGTCCCAGACTTAATTGTATTACTGTTATTTAGAAAATATAAAATCATATTCAATTCCCAGAAACTTCCTTCTCGTTGTAAGGATTTCTCATCAACAATACAAATAATAAACTACACAAAATAAAGAAGAGCATGATTGAGATAAAGGTGGCCAATTAAGACAATAAAATAATCAAAGATAAGAATTATTAATGTGCATATATAACAAAAAAAAAGGGGAAGGATTCTACCAATCAAAGATGATTTCAATGGAAAATTTTACGTGTCATGTGCATATCAAAAGCTCCATGTGAAAAGGAGACTATTGTCCATAGAAGATTTAAAGAAACAAAAATAAGAGTTCCTTTTTGGGTTAATATATGGATTAAATAATGAAATTTACTTTAATTAGATTCAATTTTTATTTTGAAAAATATAAAATTTTAATGACATATTACTTTAAATTGTACACGTCATCACCTGAAAATTAAAAATATATTTTAAAATTTTAAGATATAGAACAATTTTAAAGTGTCACGACGATAAATTCTGATGGAATCCAAATTCAAGTGCTAAAATGGATCTATTCATAAATCAATATATTGCTTAATTCATGCGATAATTCATTCCCCCTTTATACTTAATTTGCACGTGAGTCCCATTGTTCACTCTTTAAATAAAATGTAAAATCAAGAATTGGCCTCCCATGATTAAATAATTTGGTTTAAATTTTAGGGTTTAAATTTTAAAATATATCCTTTTAAAAAAACAAAAGATATATGTGGTAATGAAATTAGAGAAGTAGTATACATTACTACTTGGAATATGTAAAATATAAACACTTATGGGTAACATTTACGCTAGTGTGTTTTTAAGACATTTGTTGGGATTTCTGTGTGTATATAGGGATTGGTTATTAGTAACATGGGAATCATATGGAAAACTGATGTCCCTGTATTGAATGAAGATTGTATAGTAGTTGGGAATCATGAAGAAGTATTTCAAGTTCAAGGTAGGTACTCGTTCTCAAGGATAAAAGAATTGGACTTGAAGAATTTATTTGAAGTGAGGATTATATGGAATGATTTTGCTCAAGTTGTAACCCTTGAGAACCTTACAACTCTAAAGTTGAGAGATTGCAAGAAGTTAAGATGTATATTTTCACCTACAACAGCTCACAGTTTATTGCATTTGGTGAATCTTTTCATCGAGGGGTGTGAGGAAATAGGACGACTCATTTTAGCCAAGGACCAAGTTTCTTCTTCATCATCATCAAATGGTGATACTGGCCTCCGACCTATATGCTTTCCAAATTTGACTAATATCATAGTTAGAAATTGTGGAAATTTGAAAAGCCTCTTTCCTTTTGGATATGTTCCTGTTCTTCCAAAACTTGAATGTCTGAAATTGAAAATGAACTCTAAATTGGAAGAAATATTCGAATTAGAAGATGAAGTGGAAGTGTCAGCTGAAAAGGAGATGAATTTTGATAAATTAGAATGGTTATCACTTGAAGAACTACCAGGCCTCATTCACTTCTGTCCCAAAGGATATCATTTTGTATTGTTAGCATTGAGAGTTTTGACAGTAAGAGATTACCCTAAGTTGACTACTAGTTTCTTCATTGCTTCACAGGAATTTGTGCATTGCAAAACAAATGTATCGATCCTGCAACCCTTTAATCCTACTTTATTCTAAGTAGTTACAACAATTACAAAAAAAAGGCATAACATGCTAAAATTTTACTTAAATTACTTAACTGATCTTGTAAATTATAGGAAAATATCACTTTATAAAGAATATATGTGTTTCTTATTTTTCCTTGATGACATGAGATTAAAATTTCAGTTTTAATTTCTTCTTCAATTGTTTTTTGAAGACACCCCAGTCGGTTGAGCAAGATGCGATTCGAAATCCAATTTTCAGCAAGAATATAAATTGGAATTGGAGGTGGGTTGGGAGTCAACTACCACACGTTACATGAAAGAATGGATGATTTTAGGGCATCTTTCAAAGTCATGTTACATAAATCAATAGGTGGAGGCCTATGTTGCTAAGATTTTTTTGATCTAGTGTCTGATATAATTTTTGTCTAATGCGAGTTTATTTAATTTTTTAAAGGTTTTTTCATATATTTGGAGTATCATATTTTTATATCCATACCCAAACGGGACATGAATGCAAAATGGAAAATGAAGATTTTCAATATATCAACTAAATGCAGGTAAAAACATGGTTGTCGATTTCAATTTTTAGTTCTTTTTTATTTTCTAATTTTGCCTATGTAATGATCAAATTTAGTGTGATTCACTTGTTTTTTATGTTTATTATTTTTTATTAAAAACAACTGCATTGATAATTGAGCTTCTTGTTTTAATGGAGTTGTGAAGCAAAATGATACATCTTTGTCCATAGTTCCAACTAATAACTTAGCTAATTATAGTTATGTTGCAACTTTTATTATATGCTTTTGCGTACGAGTGAAAATGTCATTGCATCATGTACTTGTTTTTGTGTGTTAAACCATATCCAAAATCGATAAAAGTATCATTGAGGTCCTTATACTAAAAGTTAGATTGCATTTTACTCTCTCTACTCAAAATATGAGCAAATCAGTCCCTGTACATTAGATCAAAGAGTAAAATAGTCATTCTATTAAAAATTTCTCTCATTTCTATCATTAAAAATTGGTCCCTGAATGTCAACATGAGGTACACATAGCATGTCACATGTTACTGTCTAGTTATTTCTTCAATCACTCTAGTTTTTAACAGTACAAATGGATGAATTGATGAATTTTTTAACAAAAAAGACCAATTTAATCTTTAATATAATGTTCAAGGACGAATTTACTTATTTTTTAATTAAAAAATAAAATACAGTCTGACTTCTAGTGCGGACTCCAAAATACTTTTACCTCATTAATTCAAACCTTGAAAACTATGACTAAGGGCATGTTTGATTGGGGGAATAGGAATGCATCCCCCAATTCAGTGGGCCACCACCAAAAATTAGTTTGATTGGCTGTAATGGTATTACAGCCTGAATCCATTCCCTCCCTATTATAGGAAAAGGCTGAATAGCCATTCATTTCCTTTACCTCTAAATATCCATTCAATCCCGTGTTCTATTTTTTTTTCCCTATTTTCAATTTTTGCCCTCAGCTTCATCTTCTCCTTTCCTTTCCATCTCTGCGTTTCCCTTTTTTTCCTTCTTATTTCCCCATCTGCTGCTACTGTTTCTGTTTGCCTTCTTATTGCCATTCAGAGCACAGTAGGAATGCTGAGAGATTACCTTCTTTCTTTTTCATTTTTAGCCTCATTTTTCATCATCATCCTTTCTGCAGTTTCAACTACAGCCTCTACGTTCATTACCTTCTCCATTTATAAAGCCCTAAACGCCATTGCCCCTCACCAATTTTTTCAATCTTTTCCTCGTAGCAATCGAGATCGTAGAAATTTCCCAATTAAGGGCAAAATCTTCAGCAAGAAAAAAAATCCAGACTTAATTGAAGAACACATTACATTCTGGTTTTGATTTCAAAGCGATTCAAGATAAGGTTTCCCTTCATTTAAGACCTTGGCATCGTTCATTTCAGTTCTGGGTTCGAGCAGTTGATATTTATGGGCTATAAGTTCTCTTCTTTATCTTCTTCTTCCTTTGATTCTTCTTCTTGTTGTTAATTTGATAGTTTTACATTGTTGGGTAATTGTTGAAATGATAGGTGTTTCAACTTCGAGTAAGTTTTGTGAAGGATCCACAAAAGCAATAAGCAATAAGCAATGCGGGATTTATTATTGGTGACTATTGTTGATTGAATTCAATGTCTAATTTGAAAATTTACTTATATTATTGGCACGATACTTCTTTATGCAAATAACTTTGTTATATTTTGGGATTTTCTGAGAGTTCCTATGTTTCCTGCTTGTTTGCTTTCTCTTTTCAAGTGCATGGTTCTTTGCGTTTTTTTTAATTCAGTTTCTAAATTATGACCTACTATATCTGTAACTAGAGTTTTAGTTTCTACATAATAACTTAATAGTCTAAAACTTTCACGGAACTGCCAGGATTATCATGGTAAGTTTTGATAATGTGAAATTTTATGTTGTTATTGAGGAATAAATGTAAGCTTTTGCAAGTAATTGATAATTCAAGTAAATTTTTACATGAATCTTTAGGCAGAGCAATCCATCTTTCATTGGTAATTAGGTGAAGCCTGTTTAAACCTGTGTTTGTTGCTTCAAACTTGGTTACTTTTCTGAGCTGCATGTTGGTTCACCATTTAGTATCTGCCGCATTTTGTTAAATTTTGGATTTTCTGCTTAGTGTTCATATGATGTTCTTGTCTACATGCCCCAGAATTGATTATTTGCTTGATAGTTTATACCATGGTTTCATTAAGACTGAAGACACTTTCTTCCTTGTATGCAGATGATGTTGATGTTCCTCAGGTGCAACACTATCGGCTTTTTCTGAAAGAACATGTTGTTTTTAAGGAGGTATTGTATTCTTGAATGTGTCTTAATGAAATGATGGAGGTTTAGACTTGGAAGAAATTTAGATCAGGAAGAAAATCCAGGAACTTTTAGAAAGAGTTCATTTTATGATATTTGATTTTTACAGGCTATTCCAATTAAAAATCCCCTCGCCCTGTCAAAGATACACCAGACATACAGAGTTCATTTTCTTTCTATAAGTATTATCATAGGGATATAATTATTAAGGTTCCAAATGCTTTCATCCTTGTTCCTTGCTGTGGCATCTTTAAACACTATTTGTGCTAATTCTTTTACTGAAAGTTGTTTCCCCTCCTTATATCTATAGATGAGGTTTTTCCATAATTAATTTTGTAGGAATTATTTGTTGCATTTTTTTCATTATTTATTGCATGAGGTTAATGGCTTGCTTGAGTTTTTCCATGGTTCTTGGTAGTTATATCAATTTTTGGTAATTATTTCTGGTCTGAAGCTGGTTATATATTATTGGATCATGGTGATCATTATATGTGTGCTTTGACTAATCAAATCTTGGTGGTAATACATTCCAGGCTGTGTGTAAGTAGGAATTTTTGTTCATTTCATCAAATCTAGGTGAAATTTATAAATTATGTGCCCCAACTCTTTTTGCAAGTGAGCTGTAAATTTGTCATTGATGTTCTTTTGTATCATTAAATTTCTATAATTTCAGGAATGATGGATTTCATAAGGTAAGTTTTTTATTAAATTTTTGCTTATGTGCCAAGAGTCAAGAGTGGCTCAGATGCCTTGATCAATGGCTGAGCCATAATAATGGTCTCTATACTGTGATGGTATACTGAATGTGTGACTTCCAAGAACAAGTTCTATTTACTGCATTATTTTCAGGTACTTTGGATTATAAAAGAATTAGACAAATGTGGTTGCTCTTTCAGAAGCGTAATAGTGTGCTTCAGATGCACGAAAGGAAAATTTACGATGAGGAATGTCTGAAGATTGATAACAGTGAAAAGTATACTTTGACTAAGCAGTTATTCGAATCAATATCAAAGTCTCTCAATGAAGCTGAAACGAAGGAAGAGATTGATGGCGTGGATACAAAGTATACTTTGAATAAAGCTGTTATCTGGGTTCAACATAATCTGCACCATCTACGATTTATGTTATTTGGATTCATTCGATTGTAGGTGTTGAGTAGGGTATGTATGATGTATCTAGTGTAGGTCTATTCAATATTTTTGAGATTTTTATATAAAAAATTCTTAAAAGATCCATGTTTAAATGTTAATAATTCTATGTGCTATTTTTAATGAATTTCTGATAATTTTGTTGAAATATAATTTTGTAAGTTTTATAATTGATTGGATTTAATATATTCCTCATATAGATATTATGCAAAGGTATTCCTTGAATAAATTCAATTTATATCAATAATAAAGTCATGAAGACTTGACTGGTAAATTTGTCATAAAACCTTTTAAATTTTATGAAATCATAAATTAATATAATGATAAAATTATAATTTGATCTCTTATAAATTAATTATTCATTTTAACCCTTAAAATAATTTTTTAACTTTTTTCTGCTTTTAGCACATTAAATTGTAGTGCAGTTTAAAAATAATAAAATAGATTATATATTATTTTAATAATATTATATATTATGATTTTTAATTCATATAATAATTATATTAAGAATGTTATTAAATTGTATATTATTTTATTAAATTATATTTAATAATAATTATGTTAAAATATGATTAAATTATTTATTATTATTTTAATAAAATATATTTAATAATAATTTTATTAAAATTTAATAACAATAACAATAATCATCTACTTAAAAAAAATTCTGCTAAGGGTATTCTAGTCATTTTAGTTTTTTTCCTTATGCTATTACAACATCATTCCATTCAACTAAACACAAGAATACTATTACAGTTCTATTACATTCCATTCAACCAAACAATTGAATTACTATTACGCCTCTATTCCATTACAGTTCTATTCTATTACAGCGAACTAAACGTGCCCTAAGTGTTGTTGAATCATATTACTGATAAATGTTCATCGACAACCCTAACATTGGGAAAACTTCCAAAATTATTTCCCCATGATGAGAATGGAATGTATATAGTATGCGTCCAAAATTACTTATTCAACAATAAAAGATATTTTTGAAATAATAAATGTTTTTTAAATTGAAATAATAAATGTTAATTTTATTCTAATTTAATTTAATTTAATTTTTTTAGTAATACAAAATTTAAATTGATTTATTTGATAGTAAAGGGAGTAATTCATCAAATCCTATAATAGAATAGTTGTTACCTTTGCACAGTGGACAATATGATAGGCTTATTGTGACTTCGTTTTGTAGACAGGTTGTGACTTGTGAGGATTTCTTTTAACTTGTTTTTTTATTTTTTATTTGTTGGCTTGACAGATTGAAGACTAGACAACCTGGGTTGGAAGGCCAAGGTTATGTATTAATTGTTGATGCTTTGAAGTAAGCAGTTTCCACACACAGGGCAAAGGATATTGTACAATTTTTTTGTGAGTTGGAATTTCTTGTTTTGCTTAGATTAAAGCTTCTGCGATCTTACAAGAGTTAGGATTAATGGCTATGGAATTGGGATTAAAGCTTCTGCGATCTTACAAGAGTTAGGATTAATGGCTATGGAATTGGGATTGTCTGAACTTTTGTTGGAAATGTTGAAGATCTGGAAAAACTAAAGCAAGTTAATGAAACTTGAGAAAATATTATTCTTTATTGGCTGCTCTTATGATTATATTATTATTTGCAAGGTTATGTGCTTGCTGACAGGTAATGAATAAGTGGGCTATGTAAATCAAGCAAATAACATGGCTCTGTTCTTGATTTCTTAGCCATACGTGATTTAACTATTGTTGTTTCTAATCAATGAGAGGCTTTTGAGCTTTGCTCTGAAGTGCTTGTTCTATGACTGATGGACTGTGTTGCAAACTACTGCTGGATGGTATAGACTTTATTCATATTATTGTTTAATGCTTGGTTTAACGTATAAACATAAGATCCCTTCTACAGTTGAAGCGAGAATGCATAGAATGGGTCATATTTGAAATAGACCGCACGCCACGATTCTTGTGGTGCTTCTGATTTTAAGTAACAAAGCATATTTGTGTGTGATCTTATGTTTGGTTCTGCTTTTACTAAATTAAGCTTCTATTTCTCTTAGTTATACGTTGCTCATGTATTTGAACAATCGCAAATTATGTCATTCTTTTCCATCATCCATATTATGCACAACCTAGGGTTGCTTTAAGATTTTGTTTGGTAGAGTGGAAAGAAAATTGAAAATTTGGAGTAAAAATTTAAAAGGATAACATAATTTTTTTTTTATAGTGTGGTTGGTAAAGTAAAAAATTGAAAGTAAAAGAAAATAAAATATTTGAAAAATATATAATTTTGAACTAACATATAAATCTCTCTCTTATTCTGAGGCAGACCGTTGTGATAGCCAAAACAGAATTGGGAAATTTTAATTTCTCCCTTAAAATTTGTTAGGCTGTCAAGACCTACAAAAATAAAAGCCTACCTAAAAGTATGAGATTAATAGAAAGCGACATCCATAGAGATCGATAATAAATTTATTTCTTCAAACAAAACAATAAAAGTAAAATGGACGGGGATTTTATTAAATCAAAAACTAAATTTAAATTTAAGGCTTCAACTGAAAGTAACAATTAATTAAAAGTTTTAGAAAAACCAATGGGAAAAAGGTCTAGTCAAAGGTTAACTAAGTGTCAGTTGCTGACTCAGTGTCAAACAACTAATTTCTCCTTACCCTATTCGATATCTAAGAGGCAGCACATTTGAAATTACTTCTCTAATTGATAAATAATTTTGTAACTCAACGCCTAAAGTTTAACTTACCGATAGCATTAAGAACGAGAGAGACATAATTGTAACCAACAAACTCACCTGAATGGAGTTTATTTAAGCTATATCACACATCCACACTACATAAACGTAAACTACGATATAAACGAGTTATACAATTTGTCACTAGTATTAGATAAAATTAGAATTTAATTATCCAAATTGACTCGACAATCATTGTAAGCTATCAAATACTGGTTGGACATTCAATAAACTTGAGCAATTGTAATTAAAGAAGAATTAAAACACAAATAAGTGTCACGAACTTCTTAAGTCAAACATTTTTTTTGGGGTATTCTTCATGTCCATTTTATGGTCCATGTTTGAGGTTCGTGGTTGCCCCTCCCAACAATATCGTCTCCAAGGTTTGAACTTGTGCTCCCAAACTTTGATATAACCTTTGACTAGAAAAGTGGGCTTAGAAACTCAAAAATAAAAAAATAAAATTAAGAATGACTAAGTCTAACTCTCCCAAATTCTAACCTAAGAATGTATATTTATAGGAAAAAATAATAATATAATGGAGAAAATACAAAACTGCCCTTGTTAAATAAAACAGAATTCTTCTAGATTTTTTGGTAATTTTCATGTCAAACTTTCAGGCCGTTTTTGGGTTCCTTCCTGATGTTTTTTGGCTTCTTCTATAAATAACTTTACCTAGATCTTTCAATTCCCTTCGAATCAGCATATTATGGGTCCAAAACAGAAGTCTATAGCTCAAGTTACGGAGAAAATACTGAAGCTACATTCTATTAAAAATCTAAATCGCAGAAAACTTTTCAAAAATAAACTTTAATATCACTTTTCTCCGATTATTCCCTAAATACATAATAAATAAAGTTTAAGTATAAATAAGATTTAAGAACATAAATAGCATAACTCAATGGGAGAAATATTACAAATAAATAGAAATTAAGCACTCATTAAAATTTTTAGAAAATTTTAATTAAGCCCTCAAAATTTTAAAATTCACATTATACCTTTTAATTATATATTTTTGAAAATTTTAATTAAACTCTCTTAAATTTTAGTTAAATTTTAATTAAACTCTCTTTTTGAAAATTTTCATTAATCTCACAAAAATTTTAAAATTTTAGTTAGTCACCCAATTTTTTTATTCTCATTAAATTCTTTTTCTTTAAATGTGCTATCCTCATACCATGATCCATCATTGCTCTCATTTTTCTCTAATCATCATTCCAATTTGGAAGAATTAATTTTTATGCATTAAGATAACAAATAATTAATTCTCTTGTTTTTTTTCTCAACCAAACATACTTAAAATTTATTTTATTTTCCACCTCATCAAACACACACTAAGTGCTTTCCTTGTTACTAAACAATTGTTAGGTTGTACTCTAATTTGTTCTTACAACCCACCCGCATGTTCCCTTTCTCCCCCACCCGCTTTTTGTTTTTGCAATTCATAAAAAAGGTTAAGTTTTAATTTGGGTCCTTCTTATACGTTTAAATTTAATATTTAATCTATATACTTTAATTTTTAATATAATTTAGCCCCTATAAATTTTAATGTTATTAATTAGCCAGCGTGACATATTTTTTGGGGGGCAGGAGTTGCCTTTTGTTTTTTTTTAATGGTCAAATTTCAATTTTGACCTTGTACTATGCTAAAACTTAAGATTTAATCTATATACTTTAGTTTTGTTATTTAATTTAATTCATCTACTTTCATAATTTGATTCAACATTATTTTTATTTTTACATGACTACCAAGTATAATTTCTTTTTATTTCAAAGTATCACACCAGTGAATTTAGTACAAGAATTTTAACGATGGTGACTATTGCACTTGAATTTTTAAATTAAACTGTCTAATTTGAAATATCACACCAATCATTACTATGCTGTCTAATTTGAGCGATTAGCTCTCAATAGAGGTGACTCTCTATCTGTCTCAGCCACATCCCACAAATCATGAGTTTGCAGATATATCTTCATTTTCACTACTCATATATGATAGTTTTCACCACCAAATACAAGTGGTGGTGAAAAACTCATGTTTTACAACAACAAAACAACTTCTCTTTCTTTCCTTCTTTCTTTACAAACAACAAAGAACAAAGGCCTTCAAAGATAACAGGCTTTCGATACCATTAGTTGGGATTTGAATTGAGTTAATCAACAAAGAATCGATTCAAATAATAAACAATCGATTCAAAATAGAGAAGAATCAATTAAAACAAAAAATAATGGATTCTAAAGAAGTAAAACAGACAACAAATAAAAATGAGAAGCCAAAACAAGAAGAAGTTAGAATATGTTTTGCACTAGATTCAATTTTCAAAGGGGATTGTTTTTTAAGTTACATACAATACAAAATACGTAACTACTCCCACTAACAACATTGAAACTTATAAAACATAACTTGCAAACATATTAGCCAAATCAATACCTAAACATAAACAAATCATCTAACTAGCCTTTATACATCAACAAACAAATTACAACTGAGTTAGACTAGCTTGCTTGTAACAAAAGTTTCAGCTGCATGTTTGTGCACCAAAAATTCTTGCTGCTGCATTGCTGGCCAACATTCAACAAATGTGCTGGCGTGGAGATGCATAAAAATGGTTTCTTTTTTTTTTTTATTGCTGCTACCTGTAAAGCTATAGTAGGAGATGATTGGGAAGCTGGAGATGAGGTTTGTAACTTGGTTTGGAAGTGTCAAGAACCCCAACATATCTGTTAATTTTTATAACTATTGCTTAATGGACTAATGATGAGTAATGAAGAGAGGGTCCAATGAAACATGGCAATACATAACTGTTGTTTAAGGTGTGATTCTCATTTTGGAGTCTATTTTATTTATGTTGAGAGACTGTATTTTTGCTCAAAACATATGGAAGACAATAGTTCAAAATGTAGAGAGTTCCACGTTCTTCACATTACAATTAAAGGAATGGCTAACGTGGAACTTAAACAACAGTGGAGATTTCAGAATTGAGGGAACCAATTGGTGCTCCTTATTTCCTATTGTTTGCTGGTTTTCATGGAAGAACTGCAATGCTTTTGTTTTTGAAGATGAGAGTAGTAGTTGAATGGTTTGAGAAAATGCAGAGTAAAGGTGAAATATCTCAATTATTAATTCTAACTTAGTGAATGCAAAGCAATGAGTAACATTTTTTTTTTAAATTTTAAACTCAATAAAAACCACACTAACATGAAACTAACTAAAATCGAAAACCATTGGAAATTTAAAATTAACTCACTATGACCCACAAATTCCAAAACCTGAACTAACCATTTCGGATTGATTTTACCCAAAATCAACTTCACTCAGTAAAATTCAAAACTCTACTCTATTTCATTTCACCAGCTTTTGCTACCTATCTATTGTCCCTTCCATAAAACCCGGTTCGAAGCAACCTTGCTTTGGTTGCATGAAGTTCAATGATGGCATCTCTAATTCTCAATCTATCAGTAGCCACTTCAGTGGAGCATGAAACTCCAATTTTAGTGAAAGAAACAAAGCATTCCCATATCTCAGCTTCCATGTTCGGCTTATTTCTTATTCTCTTCCTGTTTACACCAATTTCTTCAACTAAACGAACATCAAAAATCTCCTTCAAGCCTTCTCGTAGTGCCATTTTGCAGAAATTATGAAGGCTTAAGCCATCGTGAAACAAATCACATGTTGGTCTCCTTCCGGTTATCATTTCTAAAAGCATAATACCGTAGCTATAGATATCACCTTCTGGAGAGACTGATCCACTCATGCCATATTCTGCAATAATATTGCGTTAAAAATTTAAAAATCTTTAATAGAAATCATTTGGTTTCTCCCTTGATTCAGTGTTAGAGACTTTACCTGGGGCAACGTAGCCAGTTGTTCCCTTGATCACTGAGGAACTTGTTTGATCGCTTCCAATATTGCTTGTGTCGGTAGACAAGAGCTTTGCCAATCCAAAATCGGCGACGTGTGCAACCATATCATCGTCAAGAAGGACATTGGAAGGCTTCAGATCGCAATGAACAACCATCGTCCCGCAACCATGTTGAAGATAATCTATAGCATTGGCCATGTCAATAGCAATGTCTAACCTTTGAGCAATGTTCAAATACCTTGACTGATCATGTTGCTCATGTATCCAGCTTTCTAAACTCCCATTAGGCATGAATTCAAAAACTAAAGCCTTGAATTCATTGCCTTGATAATCAATGCTTGAGCAAGAAGTTATAATTTTGACAAGATTCCGATGTCGAATTTTCCTTAAAGCCTTGCATTCTGCAATGAAACTTCTTGCAGCCCTATGGTTTCGAAGGTTAAGTACCTTGACAGCAAGAGGCTTTTCATGTTGATAAAGAACTCCTTTATATACAGAGCCAAAACTTCCAGTTCCAATCAAGTTGGAGGAAGCAAAACCGTGGGTGCATTCAAGAAGCTCTTTGTAGGATAAACGCAAGCAGCCATTGTCGAACAAAGATGATGGCATAAATGTTCCCCTTCTTGCCTTCTGTCTCAAGGAATGATAAACAAGAAGAACAACCAAAATAGAGCCAAGAAGAATGCTGATGATAATAGCAATAATGGTTTTGGTTGATAAAACCTTTCCCTTTTCCTTTGGTTTCTCACTGAAGCACTTGGGAAGCTGTATTTTTGGAATTCCTCCACAAAGGTTTTTATTTCCGAAGAAAGAAAATCCAGTGGCATTTTTAAAAACTCCTTTTTTTGGCACTTCACCCTCTAGTTGATTAAAAGAAAGGTTTAATCTCACTAGAAAAGGAAGTTTTTGAAGTTCAGGTGGTATGGTGCCAGACAAATTGTTATTTGAAAGATCTAAGTTCTCAAGAGATCTCAAGGAGGCAAAAGATTGAGGGATGGTACCATGGAATGAGTTTTTTTGCATGAAGAGAGTTGTAAGTTCTAAACTCCCCCCAAGTGTCATGGGAATTTCACCATGGAAATTGTTATTATGAACATAAAACTCGACAAGATTCTTCATGTTTCTCATATCTGATGGAAGGGAACCAGTGAAAGAGTTGTGAGACAAATTAAGATAAATCAGTCTTTCAAAAGCACCAAATAACTGATATGGGATACTACCATTAAGGTTGTTAGTGGAAAGATCTAGTTTTTGCAAATTTGTGCATTGCTTGAGGGATAAAGGAATTGCTCCAGCGAATTTGTTATTGGATAAGTTTAGATCGGATAGTCGAGAGAGATTACCAATGGAGGATGGGATTTTACCAGACAAATGATTAAATCCGAGGTACAATCCTTCAAGATTTTGAAGATTTCCAATGGAAATGGGAATTTCACCAGCAATGAAAGTTCCTTTCATTTCCATAAGATCCAGGTTAATGAGATTGCCAATTCCTTGAGGAATGTGTCCGATGATCTGATTGTCTCCCATAAAAAGCTCTTCAAGCCAGATTGAAAAATTGGCTATGGAATCTGGAATCACCCCATAAAGGTGATTGTAATTTATAGCCAAAGATTGCAATCGGCTGCAGTTGCTTAAAGATGAGAGAAAGCTCAAGTCTCCTGGTTTCCCACTTCCAAGGTAATTGCCTGAAATGGTTAAATCTAGAAGATTCCTCAGGTTTCCCATATTCTCAGGAACTGATCCAGTGAAACCATTTAAGGCTATGTCAAATAGTTCCAGGCTAGATATGTTGGATATTGACCTTGGAATTTCTCCAGTAAGCTGATTAAGGCCAATAAAAATCGCTTCCAGATTTGGAAAAGTACAGTCTATTTCTGGCGGAAGATTCCCAGATAATTGGTTTTCAGCTGCATCAAGAACTAGCAAAGATGAAAAGTTGTGCACTGGAGGAACTGATCCGGACAGCTTATTTGTTCCAATATACATGTATTCCAAGTTGGATAATTTGCCTAGAGAACTGGGTATAGTTCCCTTCAGCTTATTTTGTTCAAGTGATAGGATTTTCAAGGTGGAAATGTTTCCTAGGGAATCTGGAATACCTCCAATTAAAAGATTGCCAGCAAGATGAAGTTCGATGAGATTCTTCATATCACCCAAGGACACTGGGATTTCTCCAGTAATGTTATTGGCATTGAAGGCAATCTCTTGGAGATTAGAACAATTGCTGAGCTCTTGAGGGATTTCACCATTGAGATGATTGTATTCTAGACTTAAATAAACGAGTCGTCTCAAGTGGCCAACTTCCCTTGGGATGCTTCCTTGCAATTTGTTATAAGAGAAGTCAACTTCTCTAAGGAAGGTTAAGTTTCCAATAGCCGGAGATATAAAGCCGGCTAATGACAAACCACTCATGTTCAATGAAACTACCCTTTGGTGCCGACGACCACATTGAACACCTTGCCATTGACAGCAATGGAAGGAAGCATTCCATGAAGTTAAAACTCCATGAGAATCCCCAACAAGCTGATCCTTCAAAGAAAGCAAAGCTAGCATGTCGTTTTCGTTGCTCCTCAATGCCAATGTAGCAGGCTTGGAGGATATTGACAGCAGGGTAAATATAATAATGCAAAGAAGATTTATCCATTGGTTTTTCAAGCTAAATATCTCCATTTCTAAAGGAAAATGGAGAATTCGAAGGGAAATAAGCAGGTTTTGATGACAAAAGGTAAAGAAATAATGGAGGTTGAGTTGATATCTGATTCATCCATGTATCATCTTAATTTATAATGCTTCATTTATGTCATTAAACTGATTGTGAACAAGCATCAAGAAGAACAAAACTTAATAAAAAAAATCAGCTTAGTTAAAGATGCTTTAATCAAAGCTAGTGGGAAACTAAGAAATTATTTCTCCATAGTCTCATAAAAGTGGTTGTGAACGTCAAAGACGTTCAGTAGATTAATAGGCATAAGCATTGTTCTCTCCCTTTGTATAAGAATGACTGGGGACAACAATAAAGTTGGCAAAAAACATAAAGAAACGTATTATTTGAGAAAAAAATCCAAAGAAATCATCACTCTTTTACCATTTAATCAAAGATTCAAAATTGTATTACTGTTATTTAGAAAATATAAAATCATATTCAATTCCCAGAACCTTCCTTCTCGTTGCAAGGATTTCTCATCAACAATACAAATAATTAAACTACACAAAGTAAAGAAGAGCATGATTGAGATAAAGGTGGCAAATTAAGGCAATAAAATAATTAAAGATAAGAATTATTAATGTGCATATATAACATAAAAAAGGAAGAAGGATTCTACCAATCAAAGATGATTTCAATGGAAAATTTAACGTGTCATGTGCATGTCAAAAGCTCCATGTGAAAAGGAGACTATATTGTCCATAGAAGATTTAAAGAAAGAAAATAAAAGTTCCTTTTTGGGTTAATATATGGAAATTTACTTTAATATTTGTAATTTTATTTGGTGTCTGATAATTAGATTCAAATTTTTATTTTGAAAAATATAAAATTTTAATGACAACGCCATCACCTGAAAATTAAAAATATATTTAAAAATTTTAAGATATAGAATAATTTTAAAGTATCACGTCAATAAATTCGATGGAATTCAAATTCAAGTATTAAAATGGATTTATTCATAAATTTAGGTACCAAAAGGGACTAAAAGCTAGACAAGTGGACTTAATTATTAAATTCAAAAATTAAAAAATAGATTGGTTTTCATATAAAAATAGTAAATTTGTTTCAACTCTAATAAGAACTTTATTTTGTTTTAATTAAATTCTGCTAAAATATATGAGATAATTTCACTAGGAAAAAATAATTAATCGTTTTAAAAGGTATGGGTTTTATTTAAAAATATATTAAGAAAGAAGTAACCTTGTTTATTCCTATGATATTTATTGTTAATTTTTTCGTGTAAGTTAAGATTATATTTGTTCTTTTTAACATAATGCTTAGAACTATTTATAGTTCTTCCTCAACTCATAAATAAGAGAATAATGAGCTTTAAATTACTCAATTTACGTCTTCCTACATTAACAATAATACCCTTATCAATCGACATCTGTTATATATTTTTAATCAGTCAAAAGAAGTATTTGTGTTTTTAGGTTACAGAAAGAAATTACTTTGAAGATTTTAATCCAATAGAATTGAATTGAAAGAAATAATAATTAGTTATGGAGTATTGACTGTGAAAGAAAATGTTTTGTAAAGGAAGATAGGTCTTCGCCTAAAGGAAGATAGGTCTTCGCCTAAAGGAAAATCTTGAGCGGACTGCCATTGAGTCATTGACTGTCCAAGTTTCACATTTAAGTCCTTTAAAACAATTTATTTACAAATATTAAATTCCAAAAGAATAGATAAATTTAAGACTAAGCTGCATTAAAACGCAAAAGAAAAAATAAACAAATAACCTTTGAGCCTTAGCTATTTTTATAAACAAGTTCTCATCTCAAGTAGAGGTGATCATGGCTTGGCCAAGTCAGGTTCGGGCCCGGCTCGGACCTAAATATGAACTTAAAAATTTGTTTAAGTTCGGCCCAAAAGAAAATTACTAAGTCCAAGCCCAGCTCGGCCCAGTCCATATTAAATTTTACAACACAAAAAATATATATTTAATATATATATTTAATTAAAAATAAAAACTATATATATATTTAATATATAATTCGGGCCGAGCCCAGGCCAAAAAAATTTTACCCGAGCCTGACCCGTTTTCTAAACGGGCCTCATTTTTTTGCCCAAACCCATATTTCGGGCCTATATTCCAACCCATGATCACCTCTAATCTCACGTAAGTACATGTTTATTTTTAAAATTTATTACATAATTTAATAAATATATAAAATAATTAAATGAAAATTGATCTAATTTATAATAAAAGCCTATTAATTTAAAAATAATAATTGTGCAGATAAATAATATTTTAAAGTAATGAAAATAAAAAAATGAGAAGCAAGTAACAGCGAAATATTAAGTAATTAGATAAAATAACTTGCCCTTCAAATATAAGTCAAATTTTCACCTATAAGAAATGATAGAATTTATAATAAAAGCCTATTAATTTTAATATAAGCTTTCCAAATTTGACTAATATCACAGTTAGAAATTGTGGAAATTTGAAAAGTCTCTTTCCTTTTGGATATGTTCCTGTTCTTCCAAAACTTGAAAGTCTAAAATTAAAAACGAACTCTAAATTGGAAGAAGTATTCGGATTAGAAGATGAAGTGGAAGTGACCGCTGAAAAGGACATGAAATTTGATAAATTGGAATGGTTATCACTTGAAGAACTACCAGGCCTCATTCACTTCTATCCCAAAGGATATCATCTTGTATTGTCAGCATTAAGAGTTTTGACAGGAAAAGATTACCCTAAGTTGACTACTAGTTTCTCCATTGATTCACAGGAATTTGTGCATTGTGAAAAGGTATAGATTCTGCAAACCCTTTAATTTACAGGAATGTTGCACATTAATTATTTTTCAATCGAATCAAACCAAACTATTTTCACATTAGCTCTTTGGTTTTTTGCATATAACTATTGGTATAGGTTGATGTCATTTTTGTTGGGTTTAGAAAATGGAGTGAGCTGATTCTATAGTTGGTGGACTAAGTCATTGTTGGTGAAGTATAAAACAGGTTTGAGCTAAGAGACACTGGAGCCTATGCTCCTAACACTCACTAATCCGTAAGTCAACATTTTAGAATACAGGAAACAAGATTGAAAATGATAACAAAGAATAAATATGTATAAGAGAGGTCATACTTGAGTAGAGGTCAGGGCTTGGCATTTACAGTTGCCTAGGTCTAAATACTACTCAATGATGGCGAAGCTGACATCATTGTCCAATTAATATTGCTGCTATAGAGTGCACTCCTTGTGTATTTTTACAATTAATTGAAATGCAATTATACTTTAAGCTTTGTAATACAATATATCAACTAAATTTATTTTTGTTTAAAACAGGTGCGTTGACAATTGTGTGCTATTTTCTTGCATGAACTGTGTGGCAATTAAACATACAAAGTGCAGTCCAACAACATGTTTAGATAGTCAACTCATTCATATGAATTTTATTAAGCAAAGTTCAAAGAGATCGACCAACAGATTATACACATAACATTGGTCGAGATGACAATGTATCCCTATGACCACTAATCACCTGCCATGTTCCCATGATCTTACCTTTCATATCCTACAATACCCCTATGATTTAATTAGAATGACTAGAAAGCCCTAAACTCCATATGTTCAAGGCTTACTGCAATTCCAGGGCATCTGTGTTTTTCTAAGAGCATGACACAGGAGATTTGAAAGCCCTAAACTCCATATGCTCAAGGCTTAGTTCAAGAATATATTTCAGTTTCAGTTGATGGAAACAGGGGTACAACTACTAAGGAATTGAAGACCCTTCAAATCAAACATTAAACAGAATTGACCAATAACATTTGAGTTCTTAGCTTGTAGTTGGAAGAGGAACACCTCTTCAACTCCACAGTTGTTGAGTTTTACATCTTCCTAATTTAGGAAGTGGTCTCCATGTGTTTTAGACAGTCGAGCATTATTCTTTTCATCATGAGTAACAGAATTCATGCATAACATGCTACTAAAATAGATCCCAGTAAGTATTAGTTAAACTAATTATTTGAGCCAGCAATAATCATCAGCAAATCCTGTAAGATAACTTGATAAATAACAACTAAAAACTTACACACATATATATAAGGGAACATCAAGAACATCTCCTTTTACTTACCTCCTTTGGTGTTTCCATTGCTTTTGCTGCTAATCTGATAGATTGAAGTCTCTACAGAACGCTCTCTGCGACTTTCCAGATCAAGATCCGAAAAGCCAAAGGGCAAAGATATAGATTTAGGTTTTCTGCTTTGCTGGCTCCTTGGAGTTGAATGAAAAGAAAAATGATGAATATCTAAAAGTATATATATATATATTCTGCTAGTTGTTGAAACACGTGCCAAAGAAGGTAAGAGGAAACTTGGCAATTCTATATCGGTTCATGTTTCTGTACTTTGTCTTGTCATAACTGTGTTTATTTTTTATAGTTTGAGATGCATGTATTATATCAATAATACTTTACATATTTTTTTTTTCATGAAATCATATTTTAGATTATGTTCTTTTAATCACCTTGCATTCAATTACCGGAACAAAGTCAAAACTAATCACTCTATATATTGGAAATGCCCTAAGTTTCCAAAAGGGAGAATCGATAAACTCAGTTGACATTATTTTCTGGTTCCAAGTTTTCACATGTATGCACATGCATCTTCATCAATTTTCAAGCACTCAGTTTAATTTCACATTTTTCTTAAGAATTCTAAATCTAATCTTGGGTCAGATTGGGTTAAAACATTTGACCAAATTTCACATCACACTCTATCTAAGATGTATTACTGTCAAATAAACAACATATTTAACCATTTTACAAATGGAAAAGTGCTCCAGACAGATTCTCATATAGAACAAAAAGTCTGCCGTAGCTACAAAAATAAAGGGATTAGTGCAAAACATTCTTTCATTCCATTGTTTCAATTGATGAAAGATACCTTTGCAACAAACTTCCCAAAAATGTACCTCTTTTTTTACATTATGAAGACTGGGGTTATTTTTCCTGAAAAATGAAGACTGATTTTAAATTTCAGGACAATTACGAACTTGTAAACAGACTACCTGACGTCTGAAATGCAACCCGATGGATGCACCAATGCAAACAGGTGACGACAATAAGGTTGCTTAAACGAACTGGTACATTGATTTTCATCAGCAACAATGGCTTTTCCAGGCAACGAAATCAACAAGCAACCCATCCAACAAGCTTTGGCCTGGAAGCATAAATAAATGATAGCCCAATTCATTACTGCATCAGATTTCCGGTTCGGAAACTAAACTAAGTACCCGAAGATTTCTCGTTGGCATCAGGAATGTCAGAGTTTCGCTCCTGATCTCTCTTTCCCTTCCAGAGTATAATTTGTTCATCCTTGAACAAAATAGGTACACAAGGAGCCAAGTCCTACATTTACAGGAAATAAGAAATAAACCCGAAAAATTAGAATTGGATTGAAGAACATCAACATTTCTACTAAAAATTCTTGTAAACAGCAGAAACAATGAGAAAATAGGAGTAATACCCTTAGCTTTACACCGATCCTTTTGCAGTCACTCGTACCAACATGGGTGCAGTCTAGTCTAATCACCTCCTCAGTCTCAAATGCCTCCCGGACCCTGGCCACTACGTTTACATACACTCCATTCCTCGCTGAACATAAGATTTCACCATCAGTATTTACTCGAACAATCCATTTATTGTTATCAATGATTTTGCAAACAAGTATCTGAGGGGCACTCTTTAAAGTTACAATATATAGTACCATCTCATCAACACTATAAACAGTATGACTTACTGAGTTTCATAAGAGCAGGAGAGTGGAGTCCTCTATTTCTCATTTCCTTGGTTTCTTTGAACGTCAGCCCATCAGCAATGTTTTTCACAAGCTTCGGATATATAGGAGCATAAGGCTTCCATAGCATAAGAGGTATAACTGGTCGGTTTTGGGGATCATAGTTTCGACCCCTATACAAAATGAGGATATTTATGTGGCGGTAGATGATTTTCCCCCCGGATTTTTCCTATAGAAATACTACAATCGAGATCAGCTAATAATAATCCAAGATTCCGAAAGAAACAATAGAGATTGTTTTCTGTTCAAACCTCAAGGTGAAAGCAAACATTGTCCATATCAAGAGTTGGTACTCCCAAACACTTGATCCTTACAGCTTCAGCTCTCTTCCAATGATTATGAATGTCATCCAACATGTTGTGTGTGACGCCATTCTTCCCTAACACAAAACAAACAAACCTTCTCAACATTCCATTTCTACCCTTCATTCCAATCTATTATGCTACTCGGACTCAAAGTAAGTGTTGAATCCTCTATCGAAAAGACCGATGAATGTAAAGCTGCAACAACAAATAAGAGAAGACCTAATGCAGGTAAATTTAGAAGAAATGCTTGCCGACGAGACCCCAGTCAAGCCTTCTCTAAATCCCATCATCCATTCCAATCTATGTTACTCGGACTCAAAATAATCCGACTATCTATCTGACAATGAGAAGTTGGATCAACAAAAAGTTCCATCAACAAATAAGAGAAAGTCTAATGGAGATATATAGAAGAAACATTTGCCACTGGCATCAAACTCAAAGCTATAGCTACATGGATTAATAAGGAACTATTCCATAATCCCTTAGAACCCTAAAACGAGATCGGGTCATTTTCAACCCAAAACTTGGAATTTACATGATGTTCATCCCTTATCCAAAACAGGAGAAGGGTACTTTACTTTCACATCTGAACTATAATTACATATTTATTTATTTATTTATGGTTTTCAGTATAATTCCATTCATTCATTGAGAGGGAAAAAAACAGAATTACCCAGATTGATTTGCCGAGAGCAATCACTATGCCGATACTTTTCAACCAATTCCTCGATTTCCTCCTCTGCAAGCGGGTCACCAAGAACCCGTATCCTCTCCTCTTCGACCAAACAACTATCCACTTCATCTCGGACCGGCGCTGAAGTCCCGGTCCATTCCCTATCAAGCCTTCCAGGTCCAAATGGAGAAAACCTCTTTGGCTCTCGGAAGCCGATGGGTTCGAGTGTCGGGTCGGTTTCAGAGTAGGAGTGCCTGAAGTCAAACGGGAGGCTTGACTTTATAGGAGTCGGGTTCCGGTTTGGGGTTGGGTCGGGCGGCTTTGGTTTGGGTTTTGGAGGTTTGGAAATAGGGGAAAATGGAGGGTCGTAAGTGGTTTTGGAAACAGAGTGGGAGAAGAAGTAAGAGAAGGAGTGTTTTCGGGGATTCGAGAGTGGACGGGGAAGGAGCTTTTGCATTGTTGTGGAAGAAGAAAAATTGGTGGGTAATGCCAGTCCTGGAAGTGGAAAAAAGAACTTGAAAGAGGAAGAGGGTGATTTTTAGCAGTAATAAATGCAAGGGGGAAATTAAAAATAGTTTAGTATTTGTCGTCTTTTTTAGTTTATAGCCCCATTAGTTTTGACTGTTTACATTTTCATCCCTTGCAATATGATCTCTGTTTTATGGAGGAGGATTCATCATCACAACACATTCTTCCCTTAATAAAATCATGGATATTATCCAAACTCGGATTCTCAAATTTTTAATAAGTTTTTTTTCCCATATTTAAAAAAACTTTACATCATTCTAATATCTCAATGTACTGATACAAATATTTTTTAAAATTTATAAGCTCTTGTATCCCTAAATTTTCGTATATAAAAATACACTTAGGTAAACCCTCAAACTCTTAAATCTCATTAATTAAATCATTTGACAAGAATACAAGAATTTAGAGCATATTTAACCTTTTAAAAACAACCCGAATAGCAAAATATTGGCTTTAGAAACATTACACCAAGAAATAGTAACATCAATGGTGAAACTAATAGAATCAATCTTTGGTTCTTTTACTCAACCTTTCATCCTTTAAGCGCCTTTGATCCCCAACCATGGATTCAAAAACATCCAACAAATTCTCCAACCCATCAACCTTCTCACCCAAGGCTTTCAAACTATATACAATGCTCTCAATGGTTGACAAACATCCTACCTTTGGTTGACTCCTTATTTCACTATACAAGCTCATCCTGTCCAAATCCAACCTCAAATGTGGCAAAAGTTTCAACCATGGGTTCTCATTGTAAACTCTACCAGCTTTAGACCATGTCCCATCTAAAACAATCAAATTCTTCACCTCAAAATGCATTGATTTAAGCTCATCAACCCCAATTGCATTTTGACTTGGGAATAAAAGTACTGATCCTTGTGGAACCTTGATTTCAAATTCTTCACTTTCTTCTAGTTCCAGTTCCATGTTCCCTTCTAATTTCTTCCTTCCAAGTTTTTTCACAACAAATCCTCCTCTCAAAGCTTCTTTGGCCATTGTAGATGTCACTATGTGTTCAAATTTTGGCTTCTTCCCATGTGTGTCTACTTTCCAAATATGAGAAAGATGACTAACAGCTCCATACTTAATCATAGTAGCATTAATCACAACCCCTTCTCCATTTATAGCATCTACATGAGACCCTTTATCTAATTTCTCACAAGGACTCTCATTTTCATCAATCAAGTCCCTATTTTTCTCATCTTGACACTTCCCATCTCCCTTAACTTCGAAACCAGCTTTCTGGGTTATTCCCTTTTCCCTCACTTGATCAAACCCAGAACTTTCCGGTCCAATCAAACCTAGACCCGGTTCCAGCAACCTGATTTCGAACCGGGCTTCAAAATCGACTTCAAAAACAGTGACCACATTGAGATTCTTGAGCCCTAATTTTGCAATCCTAGTAGAATTTAAAGGGTGGTTTCTTTCTAAACTGTGTTGAAGAATCGTTACACTTATGGAGTTGTCGAGGTTCCGGGTACGGATCCTACTGCAGAGGCAGACTCGGGCAGGTTTTGAGCAAGATGGACATATGGGTCTTTTTGGCTTTGCATCCGACTGGGCTGCAGACATTTTTAGGGTTTTTGAAGATTTGGGGATTAGGGTTTGCAGAGGATTGAATGGGTTGGCAGTGGTTCGAGAACGGATGCGGGTGCGAAAATGGATAAGCATTTGATATACTGAGTCAAAGGTTTTGATTGGGGCCTTTGATAAATCATAATAATCCCTTCTTAAACCCTGGCATTGAACGATGCCGTTTCGAGAAATAATGAAAAATAAAGCATTATGTAAATTATTTTTTTTAAATATCAAATTTAATTTTTTAATGAAAATATTTGACTGAAATTTTAATTTTTTTTTCAACAACATTCGCGTGCTAACTTGAGTGGTAATTCACATGTATTTCATACAGACATGCAATTATTTTTCTTGTATGTCCCATAAACAAATAATTTAGCATTATGTCTAAAAATATCAAAGTTTCAAAAATAATATTATCTATACTATTTATTTAAGGTCCTAACTGAGTTGATGTCACGATTCAACCGGACACCAACTCGATTAGGGAAGTTATGAAATTTTTTATTAAAACTTTAAATTTATGATTTAGCTAAAGCTTCATTTTAATATGTTTTATATATTTTTATTTTAACGTGTACAGTTTATTATTTCCATCACGTTATATATCTATATTATTATTTAGGCCCTTAATTAAGTTGTTTTCACAAGTTATCTAAATACCAACTCTGCTAAAGAAATTTTATATTATTATTTAAGTCATTGACTAAGTTGGTGTTATAGTCAACCATACACTAACTCGATTAGAGAAATTATAAATATATATATTATTTCGTATTTAAAATAAATTATATTATTCGAAAATACTTTAATTTTTTATTTAAAAAATATAAAAAGTGGATAAATTAAATAAAAGTAGTTAAAAAGACAATTGGAGCCTTTGACCAATTAAAACTTACAGTTTCCACACGCCAGAAGAAAAAAAATCAAAAGCCAACCCATTTCTGATTTTCCATTTGATCTGTTCAACTCAAGTTTACTCCTAAATTTTCTCAAGGAAAAAACACAAACTCTCCCCAAAATGCATGATTTTTGCTTCACGATCCCTTATGGATTAATTCTTGTGGCTGGAGGAGTTATTGGGTATTGGAGGAAAGGAAGCACAGCATCACTCGCTGGGGGTGTAGGCACTGGGTTTGTTCTCATTCTTGCTGGATATTTGAGCTTTAAAGCTTTTGAGAAGAAAAAGAACTCTTATTTTGCTTTGATTCTGGAGACTGGTAATGTTTCTCAAGATCTCTCTACTTTCTTTTTGTTGTAAATTTGATCTGGGTTTTTGTTTAATTTAATTACGTTTATGATTTGTTGTTAGGCGATGAATGGTTTATGTAGTTTAAAGGTATTAAATTCAATTGGTGTTCATATTTTGGGGACTGAAAAGTTTTGACTTTTTTTTTTAAGATTATTGATCATAGATGATGTTGGTGTATTTGTGGAAATCAAGAATCAGATTGGAATTCAAGTTCTTGATCTTATTTTGCTGAAATTCTAAGAAAAATGGTCCCTTTTTTTAGCTTTGAAATGATTCTTCTCTGCTATCATAGATTTGACCCTCTTTAATCTTCAAAGCTCATTTGGCATCATTGTTATTCCAGGATGTGGGTTTCAGCTGCTTAAGCACCTTATCCCTTCAGTTTAAGGGTTGTGAGGGATTATGAGTAGAAATATGCCTTCTATTTGAAACCAAAAAAAAAAGATTGTAAAAAGATTTTTCTGGCCCCTTTTAATTTTGATATTTGATCAAATCGGTCTCTCTTGAAAAAAACTAAATTGCTCTGTTTTTTTAGAGGATCAGTTTGCTAAATATCAAAATTGAGAGGGACCAGGGAGGTCTTTTTACCCAAATTGATCATAAAATATAAGCAGATTTTCTGTGTTTGTCATGTTCATGAAAGGAGACTTTTCTATTGTCTGCTTGCCTCATTCATTTCAATGATGACAAATGTTGGTTCTTTTTTACTGATATACCTTTAAACCAGTTACTGCTGCTGTGCTGACATGGATCATGGGACAACGTTATTACCAAACATCTAAAGTTATGCCGGCCGGAATTGTTGCCGGAATCAGGTATGTTAATCTCCTATTTTGACTTTTTCAGTACCTCCATGTTTCACACATCATGACTGAGTTCTCTACTGGGTAGTCTTCTAAGTTTTTTCTTGAATCACAAGATCCCTTAAATAGCTAACAAAACTCTTAGACAGGTAAACATGTCGTAAGACTATGACCTTTTGTTCCATTGCCTGTTCCGTAAAATAGCGCCTTTCAAATGTGCCAACCGTTAAACCTCCATTTCCGATTCATTTCATACCTATTGCATAATGACTGCGTACTCTATTTCGGTACCTCAAATGAAAGTCTCGTGATCTTTTGATTCTTTAACGATGTTTAAGTTTTCTGTGTTCCATCATCAATCTATATTCGACTAGAAACCGGTCCCCGTATGTTCAACTCTTATCATTTCCATTTCTAATTTGAACTCTTTTACGATGTTCGTGTTTATTTCATGTTTCTTAGTCTTTGGGAGCTACTAAGTAATATATGATTTTCGTGGCAGTGTTCTTATGACCGGGTTTTACTTGTACAAAATCGCTACCGGCGGCAATCATTTCCCAGCCAAGACGGAATGATGAACACTGGTACATTGACATTACCAGTTACAACAGATCTTTCAAGATCATTGAAGCTTAGCTGCTTGAATTGGAAAAGTTTAGTTACACAACATGTGCTGTACTTTCTTTATTTTTTGGACAATACATGTGTTGTACTTTGATGTGTGCATGAAGTTAAAATATAGCCTGTCTTGTATACCAAAGAACCTCGGTTTATTCCTTTACCAAAGTTATGCTGTTCTGTAGGAAATATTCTTCTTTTGAAGTTAGTGGAGTGAATGGCTCACTTAATTCTCCAATTTTGAATGGAGTGGTTTGATACAAATTCTAGCATGAATTGCCACATTGATCTGTTCTATCAATTTCCAAAGACTTCAGGATGAGGTTTTTAAAAATATGTTATTAATCCTTATGTCTTGACAAAATTTGAAATTTACTTGAAGAACTAAAAATCGAAAGTATTTCCTTAAAATTTTGATTGAATTGTCTTGGTATAACATGACTTATAATTGATAAAAAAAAACCAAATATAATAATTTAAACAAAATTTGACAAAACTACCGACAATAAAATGGTTAAATTGAGATTTTTAAATTGAAAATGTAGCACATAATATTTGAAGTTTTCAAGTACAAGAACTAAAACTCAAAATTTGTCAAAACACAGGACTACCAACATATTTTAACCTTACACATTACATCAGACTATAAGTATTTTACCAAGAGTAAAGGAAAGTTTTTACAAGGAGAAGATGATAAAAGAAAAAGTAAACTATTTTTCTTCGATGCCTTGTTTAGCCTTCTCTATCCTCTATTTATAATACAATTACAAAACTCAATCTAATCCTTTTTGAATTCCGCACAGTTTGTTGATAAGGATCATGTCTTTGTCATGAACATGATTTCTTCGACGTTGCATAGTTGAATTAATGATTTCTTCCATGTTATTGACTTGATTTAATGGTAGATTGTCATCATTAATGGTTGCTTCCATCATTAATTACATCACCATTGATTTGATGACATTTCCGCGTTGCAATTTGTTTATATCTGGATGCCTTGTTTTTCTAGTCGCTTCCTCTTTCTACGTGGCTACCTATTTTGGCTTTATTCTTCTTGAATATTATTTAGATTCATTTCTTCAATGTCATCTAGATATAGTGAATTTAATGAAAGTCTTGGTGATGAATTCCAAGTCTCCCATTTGCTTCGATTTCTTCCAGGATATGAGATGAAAAAATTTCAATCTCCATGTCAGCTATCTTTTTTAATAGTCGTATAGATTTTTCATCTCTTTCATCCTGAATTTTCCAGTTTGATATGCCAATATTCTTGTTTCATCAATCCAGAGTTGATAAGTCTCTTGTTGAAGTAAATATTGGGCTTTTGTTATTAAATCTATCCCTACTTGGGTTTGATAATAATTGAGCTTTGTAACACCTGTCAATAATTTTTGTCAAGTGTTTTTTGTTCTCTTTGACAGTTGATAATCGAGAACTTCCTATCATCCTTTGAATAATCCATATTTGATGTGACTGATAAATTTTTTTTTCAACTATACCAATAAGGCTGCTTATTTCAATATGAAAATAGTAATAAAATCATCATTATTTATTATATTTATTAATACCGACTTAATGGCTACAGGAAAAACTTTTAAAAGATGAAAAGAAAAATTTTGATCTATTATTTCTTTAATAAAACCCCATTCAATATTGTTTATATCAAATGGTTTATGATCCAATCTAAATTTTATAGTTGAAAATTTTCATTTAAATCATTAGTAAAAACATAAGCTTGTGAAAATATTCAGAATTTTTTTTGAAATTGAGTTTGTTGTTTGCAAATAACTCCATTTATTTTTGTAAAACTTCTACTAGTAAAATTTGTCTAGCTTTATTATATAAACATATTCTAAACATTTTATTCATAATAGGAATATTTTTTTCTTTATTAATAAAATGCTGAAATATATCAATAAGATTGTTTATCTCCTTAATATCTATAAAATCTATTTGAAATTTAATAATAAATCGTCACTTCACTTTCTTTAGTTGTTTTTCAACTAAAATTGTGAAAACTTTGTAAAAACTCTTCTGAAATTGGCTCTTTGTTCAGAAATAAGGGTTTTCCATATCTCATTAATAAAATTATATAATTCTAATGATAAACCTAGATTATAAAAATCTTGTATTTCTTGAATTTGTTGCTGTTTCAACAAATTTTCTGCTCCCTTTATCATTTCAGCATAACTGGCTTGAAATGCTAAATTTGGATCTTGGAACCATTGTAATAGACTTACCGTTTTTAGTGTCAATGATAAAGAAGTTCTAACTGGTTGTTTTACCATTGGATATGACATATAATATCCTTAATTAGGATAAAAAGGTGTTTGTGCAGGTATAGTCACAAATCCTTTGTTAGAATTTGTTGTTTTCCCTTTGTTGGGTTTTTATGGACAGTTGTCCATTCTCCAACTTTTTCTAGAGGTTTTTTACCTCTATCCATAGGGCTGCTAAAATAATCAACAATAATATTAATTTCTTTTCTTAATGGTGTATAATTTTTATTACACACAAGTTTATGCTTTTCTACTAATGGTGTCTCTATAGAATATTTTTCTACAAATAACATAATTAAATTTTTATCAATAGCAAATGGTAAATATTGATATAAAAATTTCCCTAATTGTAAGTCTCTATGCATTTCAGGAAAACATAAAATTTTAGGTATTACAAATCTTACATTATTTATATAGATTGGTATATTTCTAGCTTTATATTATATTATAGTTTCATTACCATCTATTCCTATTACTTTTATAGGATGTTTCATTGGTTCCTATTTTTCTCTGAGAATGCCATTTTTCGCAAATACTAATTGTAGCTCGGTATATAATAAAGCATGTAAAGACTATTGTTTATATTATCTAAATTGAAATGTAATTTTAATATATGTATAGTTTTTCCTGGATTGAAAATTTGAAAATGTAATTATATCATTTTTCCTATTCTCATTTGTTGTAATTCTTCCATTTTAGTGTTTCTAGAATTACTACTTGGTTCAATAGGAAATATAGGAATATGAACCCTTTCCATTCTTATTGGTGAAGAATTGGCACTAATATTATCCTCTTCTTCCTCTATTTGAGTTTTGAGGGTAAAATTAAAATTTTATTTGTCGAAACCATTTTTTAAAAACAAATTTTAGGTTGTCGACTTAAAAAAAAAAAGAAAATTGGGAGTCGCCACCAATCTTTTATTGAGGTGTGATTGGATCACCTAAAACGACTTTGGTTTACGAATTTTAGAAAAACGGGTTCGGAAGTCGGTTACGTATGAGGAAGGATTAGCACCCTCATTACCCCCAAAAATTGGTACCTAGTTAATTAATTAATGTCTTAAGGTCGAAAATTTTAAAAATATAATCTTTAAAAACTTAAAATGTTGCATATTAAGACCTTTTCAATTCAGAGAAGCAAAAATGCCACACCCAATACGTTAGGGCACAACATTCTAATTTCCCCCAAAATGAATTAGGTCAGAATATTTATACAATAAAACTTTAAAAGAACATCCACTCATCCAAGATTTAAGAAATCACACCCAATACGTTAGGGCACGATTCCTTTAGAATCCCAAACTCGGAATATTTCCTTTACTTTAAAAGAACATCCACTTATCCAAGATTTAAGAAATCACACCCAATACGTTAGGGCACAATTCCTTTAGAATCTCAAACTCGGAATATTTCCTTCATGATTTTTTTAAAAAAAATCTTCATTTTGAGAAATCAATGCGTCACATCCAATACGTTAGGACACAACGTGTTTAATTCCCAATAATGAGTTTTTATTTTTTTTGATTGAAGAGAAATGCTCGATTGTCGGATTTAACGAAAAAAATCGGAACCCAATACGTTAGGGCTCAATTCCCTTGAAAATCCTAAATACGAATATTATCTCAATTTAAAAAAATTTCTATCTTTAAATTTGAGTAAAAAAATGATGTAACGTTATTTTATACATACAAATGCTCTAATAATAATAACAATAATAAATACATCATCAACATAAAAATAATATAAGCAAATGAATAAACGAAATAATAAAAAAAAGGTAATCCATGACATGCAAAATATTAAATGTAAACACAATTATACAATGGATGGGATAGCAAACAAATAAATAAGGATCAAAAGACGATAATATACACATGAAAATTATGAAGATTAAAATATACATATAATTTACAAATAAAATTTTGGGTTATAGAATTTATATATAAATACAATACATAATATACTTATGCAAATAAAGAAAAATATAATTATACGTACATATATAAAATAATAAAAATAGGTATATTTAAAAAAAGAAAAAGTGAGTATTTAATCATTAAAAAACGTAAATATATACATATAAATATGAAAATATTCATTAAAAATATAGGATAATATTCGTTTTAAAAAAAATATACATGTACATATAAAAGGAATATACATGGATAAAAAATTAAATAATGAGTACATTATCAAAATTAATTTTTTAAAAAATATACATATATATACATATATAAATGTGAGAAAATATAAGTTAAAAATATGTGAATAAAATATACATGTATAGATTTTAAAAAATAAAATAAAAAATGATTATGTTATTAATTAATAAAATAAATGAAAAGAACAAAAAGGAAAAGAAAAACTAAATTGAATTGCAATAAAAAAACTGGGGTAAATCCGCAAATAAATAAAAGTAAAAGGATTAATTTGAACGCGTGAATTACATAGAGGGGCTGGAAGGGAAATTTTCCCTTCTCCTCTAAAACGACGCCGTTCAACTTAGACCCGATTGAAATAAAAATAAATAAAAGGGTAAATCAAGAAAAATAAAAAAACTTAATTACAAAAACATTAAAAGGCGGAGGGGCTAAATAAAATTCGCAGTGGTATCACCTTCTCCCCTCTTTAAAATCATAAATAAGTAAAATAATCGAAAGAAAAAAAAATAGTAAGCCACCTTTAAAAAATTGCCAATCGTTCTCTTTTTTATTCCTCTTCCTCTTTTTTCCTTTTTTTTTTCGAAGGGAGAGGCCTCTATTTATAGTTGAGCCTCCCCAAATCCAACGGTACAGATCAATTACATCAACGGCTAAGATTAAAGGGTATCTACAAATTAAATCTCTAAGATTACAAAATCATATATTCTAAGATTGCATATCATATCTAAGATTATATATCATATTTAAGATTGCATATCATATCTAAGATTGCGTATATCATATCTAAGATTGCATATCATATCTAGGATTGCATATCATATCTAAGATTGCATATCCTCAAAAATTATGTTTCCATATGTCAGCCCGGGCTAAAATTGGGTATTACAGTTGCCCCTCTTTGCTCGTTATCGTGTAACAGGAACGGAGCAAAGACTTTAAAAATGCCCAATTTTGTCCGGTCTTACTGGAACATGAAACTCTTCTTCTTCAAGTAGTCTTATTCCTTCCTCGCATCTTCGAAGTATAGGAGCTAGTGCTTCAATCTATTCCATCGCAATCGCAGGAGATAAGACTTACAATCTTCAACCTATTCCCACTGACTAGGGATATAGGATTACTGACTTCAATGTACTCCACTGTAACCACAGGGAGGTAAAATCCACCATATTCGATCTACTCCACTACTGCTTAGGGAGATAAGACCTGAAATCTTCAATCTATTCCACTATTGCCTAGGGAAGTAGAATTACTAGCTTCAATGTACTCCACTGTAACCACAGGGAGGTAAAATCCGTAATCTTCAATCTGCTCCACTACTGCTTAGGGAGATAAGATCTAAAATCTTCAATCTATTCCACTGTTGCCCAGGGAAGTAGAATTATTGGCTTCAATGTACTCCACTATAACCACAGGGAGGTAAAATCCGCCATCTTCGATCTGCTCCACTACTGCTTAGGGAGATAAGATCTGAAATCTTTATTCTATTCCACTGTTGCCCAGGAAAGTAGAATTACTGGCTTCAATGTACTCCACTATAACCACAGGGAGGTAAAATCCGCCATCTTCGATATGCTCCACTATCGCTTAGGAGATAAGATCCAAATCTTCAATCTATTCCATCGCTGCCTGTGGAAGTAGAATTATCGGCTTCAATGTACTCCACTATAACCATAGGGAGGTAAAATCCGCCATCTTCGATCCGCTCCACTACTTAGGAGATAAGATCTGAAATCTTCAACCTTCTCTCTCGCCGAGGGAGACAAGGCTTGGAGGCTTAAATCTGCTTCCCACTATCTTGGAAAGATAAGATCCGCCGTCTTCGATCTGCTCCACTACTTCTTAGGGAGATAAGATCTATAATCTTCAACCTTCTCCGCTGCTGCTGAGGAAGACAAGGCTTGGTGGCTTAAATCTACTTCCCACTATCTTGGAAAGATAAGATCCGCCGTCTTCGATCCGCTCCACTCATCGCTAGGAGATAAGATCTACAATCTTCAACCTTCTCCACTGCTGCTGAGGGAGACAAGGCTTGGTGGCTTAAATCTGCTTCCCACTATCTTGGAAAGATAAGATCCGCCGTCTTCGATCTGCTCCACTACTGCTTAGGGAGATAATATCTACAATCTTCAACCTTCTCCGCTGCTGCTCAGGGAGACAAGGCTTGGTGGCTTAAATATGCTTCCCACTATCTTGGAAAGATAAGATCCGCCGTCTTCGATCTGCTCCACCACTGCTTAGGGAGATAAGATCTACAATCTTCAACATTCTCCGCTGCTGCTCAGGGAGACAAGGCTTGGTGGCTTAAATCTGCTTCCCACTATCTTGGAAAGATAAGATTCGCCGTCTTCGATCTGCTCCACTGTCAATGCAGGAAGGCAATATCTGCTATTTCACTGATCTGTTCTCTGTGGAACATGACCTGTATAATGAACCTAATTATGCCTAATGATTAGGATGGCATGATCATAATGCATCAAATGCTCCTAACTAGACATGTGTGAATGAATGCAAAATTTATTTTTTCGAGAATGATCCCGCTTAGGTTGTCATTACTCGAAGTTTATTAAGGCTTTGTGACTGACGTGCTACAACGCCTCCTTGCTTGACTGGCTTTTCTGAAGAAACATTTTGCCAGGCTGCCCCCCATTGTGAACTTCCAAGTTTAATCCATTGGGGCGTAAAAATTCATATGATCGTTCTCCCACTGTAACCCAAGAGTATATGGCTTTTCTTCAATCCTCTCCTATCACAATTCAAGGATACAGGATCTAAATATTTCAGTCTCTTACACCATTCCCAAGGTGTCGTACCAGAGGCTCATGCGCAAATAAATGCTCTCTTCCCCGAGGTAAGCTCTTTCTATTGCCTGGTGATCATTACTTACTTGTCGATTTAGGTTTTGTCATCAACATGACATCTAATGTTTTTGACAACAAAATCAAAGAGAAAGTCCTAGTTTAGACTCTTCCTTTTCAGATTTCCAACCTTTAAACCTGGTGCGTTCTAAACAATAGTCCTGTTTCAGGTTCCTATATTATCTAGAAACTTCCAGAGTAATATGCAAAACTTCCTTCGTGAGAGTTTTATTAGTCCATTAATCATTATTCTAATGCAACATTCTTGCAAAAAGGGAATAACAATGGATGAGAATACAATTGGTTCTGAGCATAGCTCGAAAGGAATAGATTATCAAAAATAGTAAACAAGGATAGCAAAGAAATTGATTGGGAATGTGTATCTTGGAAAAGAATGAAGTATTCCAAGAATAACAAATTCAAGATGAATATTGGGTGCCCAGATATCGCAGACTTGAACTTCTCTCAGACAAACTTTTTAAAGATCCTTCGAGTTTGACATGTGTTTAGGGATCCACAAGATTTCGCCAATGCCCCAAGATGTTGCCTACCTTTTCCTGATAATTCAGGTATAACAAGATCACCACATGCCCCAATCTGGTTAAAATTTGAGTTGCTCTAATCACATCGTACCCCATTCTGATCAATATTTGAGCCGCCCTTTTCGGGTTTTCAACTCAAACCCCCTTTGGTCTCAAAGTGCCCTTTGCGGGTTTTCACTTTGGCCTCTCCATTTTCTTTTCTTTTTTCTTTCACTTTTATTTTTTTTTGTTTTTGTTTTTTTGTTTTTTTGTTTTTTTGTTTTAATCTGAACTCATATGATTAGACAAGTCCTCATTATCCCTTTCAATCAGAACCAATGTAAGATCTTCTTTGTAATCAGATTTCTTTCATAGAGCATTTTGAGGCAAAATTTAACTATGACGAAAGCTTTGGATCTTTCTCTTCAATTAGGATGAAATCCAACAACGGAGAAATGGCAACTTGACTTCGACAGGCTAAACCATGATGAGCCAAAGGAGAAGGCATTGCCCCGACAAAGAATTCTAAATGCATCGTTCATGATGTTAATCTTGAACATACTGTAAATTCTTGATATCGTATTGTTGTTCCGATTACAATATCGGTGCTTACTCAAGCATATCCTGATATGACCATATGAAGACATCTTTGAACTCTTTGAAGTAACTCAACAAGGTCATGCTTCATTTCTTCGGTTATGCACGCTATCTTAAAGTTACAATCTCCATTGTCCCCTCATGAAGTAAGATTTCATTCCTGTTCTACCATCCTCAGCAAGTCTGAAAATAGGCTACAATCTGTGTCATCTTTAAAGTCATGAGATCCCTCTAAACACAAATCCCACTCAAAAGGAACTTCTGAGTCCGTAACAGCATCACTCATGTCATTGATATCTAGGGACCCACAGTAAATACCAAAGAATATACAAAAGAATGTATGAATAATCGTTTGTACAATTATGAATGAATAAAAGAATAATATGAAAGAAGATCTGAAAGAATGAAAATATAATTATTTAAAAAGAATAAAATATATTGGTTCAAAATGAATGCAAAGATGTATTTTATTAGAAAAATGACGTTCAGACACGAGCCTATTTCGCAAAGGAACTTTTATCATTTTTAGGCTGAAAATAACAAAATTGTTCTGAACATTACTCTAAATAAGCTCTAAAAAACTACAGAGATTTCTTCCATAGTTCAATTACTTAGAACACTTCTAAGTTGATAAGGGCGAATATCTTCAAGGACCCTTGTAAATTGTGTCTTCAAAAATGACATTAATGTGAACACCTTTCAACATTTCTTCATACATCCCATTCACCCCCATTATCAAATGTGATTGGGTAGCGGATTTTCTGCACTGGATGAATCCCCAAATTTGACAACGCCCATACTGACAAGCCTTTCAACCTCTTTTTTAAAGGTAATGCAATTTTCTATAGAATGCCCCGTAATTCCTACATGATAATCACATTGTGCACTTGCATTATACCATCTGGGATACGGGGGCTGTGGAGGCATCACATGTAAGGGAGAAACAACATGCGCATTGAATA